>NC_134951.1:111256163-111894163 GCF_965638725.1 Aptenodytes patagonicus | reverse complement strand
GGCCCCGCTAATACGGACAAGTTGCCCATACAAAAGTTGTCCGGATCAACTGTTTGCCCTAACCCAGCCTGTTTCAGTATCCTCAAGCACTGCAATGATTTTATTTGGAAACAGGAAGTGTAAATTCAAATTAAGAACATGGCTTAAGCAGAAGCAAGGTCTTTTAAGACCCAACACTGGGCTTTTACTTGAAGAATGTACACTGAGATTGCAAGTGAGTCGGAGTGGGACCATCTTTTTGTTCTCTTTGTACAGCACCTAACGCAACGCAGGGGGCTCCTCGGCAGCATCAAGCAACTACAGCAGTGCTGGTGCCTGGAGATGTCCGTCTGTCTACGAAAGAAACTCGTCTCCCTTCGTGCCTCCATCCTTGTTCCTGGATTGGACTAGCAACCTGTTTCAGTTTGTGCTTTCCATTTAGGCTAACCTCAGACGCTTGGTTTCCAGTTGATTGGAAACAAGTGTGCTGGAAGCTGTCTGCTCTTTCTTCACTATACAATGTGGACTGCTGCCTGGCTCCAATCTGGAAACAATTATTTCCCTCCTGTACCTACCCATTCTGAAAAGGGATTTACCCCTAGACTTTTTTTCCTCTTTGCACTTTTATTAGCCGCTTCCTTCATAAATAAAAGCTTGTCATTGTATATAATGCCCACAGAACAGCTCTAGCTCTGGACGTCACATGTTTCTGTTACATGACAAAAATGCTGCCATGTTTTAAGGCCAGGTCTCCCTTAGGGAGTTTTGTATCAGTAAACGTGCCGTAGTGAATTCGCCACTCCTTTGTCCTGTTCCGATAGGATGACTATCTGATGGTGCTTGAATTTGTGTGACTTTAAGAAAGGGCTTTAAGCACTCGTTGTGGTTACGCTGGTGTAAATACTCTTAAACAACCCCAAAGAACAGTCAAAACAAGCATGGATATGCGGTAGTGCTTGCAAGTACATGCAGATGTACTATTACGCTATTAGCACGGCGTAGTGCAGCTCTTTTAAAAAAAAGAAGATACCTGTTTATCTGCATGTATTCCTGGATTTATTATTTCTTTCAAAAGTTCCTACTTTTTGATGTGTGTACGCAGACATGAAGGCATGGGAGCAACAGATGACCAGAATCTGCAGATATTTGCAGACGGGGGGAAGCTTATGCCCATGAATAGTGCCATTATGCTCAGCGGGGTCACTTTTCTGAGAAAGACTGATCACATACTTTATTTCATGAAAGACCAGCTCCTGACCGAGCACAGACACTAAGGAAACAGATTGCAGTGGAAAGAGTCTAAAAATCTCTTTTCCTGCGCTGAATTCAAAATAGCATTTCTCTTACTGGAAAAACAAACATAAGCTCATTTTGGGTGTCTCTGTCTGTCTGCCTGTGGGATTGGCAATCCACACTTTCTGCAAATTCGGAGACCTCTCTGCCCCTGTTTACGCTCTAGAGGTTATGCCTTAATTACAAAAAGCTGATCTGCCGTGACATCAATTTCCCTCTCTAGGGGAAATTCCTAGCTGTGAAATCCTAGCAGAGACAAATTGCCGTTCTTTTCTTTTTTTTCTTTTTTTTTTTCCCTTGGCCAGTCCAGACCATCCTCAAAACTGCCATCTGGGTTTGACCTTGACTGCTACTTTGAGAGCGAATCGCAGAGCCTGCTCTCCTGAAGTGCTGACATACAGACAACTATTTCCAATGAGTTATCTTGATACAGAAATCATGCTGTACCACAGCCAAGAGCCTGCTCCCTCTGCCAAGCGGGACCGGTGCCTGGGGGCCGCGGGAGCCGAGAAAGCGCTGTCTGTGGCCTACCGCGGATCAGAGAGGACGGACATTGTCCTGGACAGGTTAGCTGCAGCCCTGCCTCAACCCCGGGGCAGGGCCACGGCGGGTGGACGTGCCCGCCGCAGCTCACAGCCCTCGCGTTTGGCGTCCGGGGGCCGCCTCCCCACGCAGGACGCGTTCACCCAAAGCCACGCAGCCCGGCAGGGAGGGCTTCGCACCAGCTTTGGTCCGGTGTGGACGACCAACGTGCTGAAAAGGACCGAGCCGCCGTGCCTGGGGGAGAGGGGATGCGGCGCGAAACGGCTGGGCTAGTCCGTGCCTTTGAGCCGGCTGCACGGGGACGCGGGTGGCCTTTAGCTCCGCGTTCCTAGGGGTGCAGGCACCACCCTTTGCCTTGACCACTGTACCCAGGGGAGGAACACGAAGGGCAGCGGGCGTGGGGAGGCTGGGATGCGGGCGTCCCTCCGCCCCGGGCGCCCGCGGGCTTTGCCGGCGGTGCCGCGGCCGGGCGCGGGACCCGCATCGCACGCTCCGGCCGGGGGTGGAAAATGGCTCGTGTGTCTTTAACCCACAGCGGCCGAAACGCGGCGGCGGCGGTTTTTTTTTTTTTTTTCTTCTTCGTTAACAATGGAAACTTTTTTTTTTTCAGTGTTTCCCTCCAGCCGAGCAGCGCCGAGCGAGCAAAAAAAAAAAAAAAAAAGAAACTTGTTCCGCTGAGTTCAACCCCAGACAGGCTCACAACTTCCTTCCTGCTCTCCTACCCCCTCCCTCCGCTCTCCTCCTCCTCCTCGCCTCTCCTCTCCCTCTCGTCCTCCTCTCTCCGCCTTTCCAGCCGCACCGGGAGCGGGCGCCGGGGCCGCGGCGCGGACCTGGCCGGAGCGCGGAGCCGCCCGCGCCCGCGCAGCCTCCGCCGCCGAAGCGCGGAGGGGGAGAGCCCGGCGCCCCCCGGCCCCCCCGCGGGGCGAGGAAAGCCGTTTAGAATCCGCGGAGAGAGCGGGACTCCCGGCCGTGCACCGCACCCGCGGAGATGGTTTCTGCAGCGCCCTGCGGCCGCCGGCGCCGGCGGGCGCTGCCGGGCGGCGCGCAGTGAGGGCGGGCGCGGATCCTGCTCCCAGGTAAGCGGCGGCGGGTGGGGGGGGACGCGGCCGCCCCCTCAGCCGGGGTACCCCCCGAGCAGCCGCGCCGGGGGCCGCCGCGGGCGGTGCGCGGTGCCGGCCGGGCCCCGCGGGGAGGAAGGGACGAGGTGGAGGCGGGCAGAGGGGCAGGGTGCTGCCCCGGGGCAGAGCGGGCCGTCCCGCACCCTGCCCTGGCCCCAAGCGGGCTGTCCCGCACCCAAAATCTGGCCGAGCACCTTGTGCCGGTGCTCGCTTTCGCACCCAAGCCAGAGTGCTGGGAGCATTGCAGTGCCGGGGATCCCTGCAAAGAGGGGGTGCCTGTGCCTCCTGGGCTCTGCCGAGCCTCACGCTGCCTCCGAGCAGTGCCTGGAGAGATGGGGAGCCTTTTGGTCACCCAGTCACTGGGGACTGCGCTCAGACCTGTGGGCATTGACCTGCCAGGAGCCTCACAGGGATGCACAGGGGTACCACTGACAGCATCGCACACAAGTGCTTCCAAAGACATGTACACCCGTAGCCGGAGTTAGCACACGTATGTGTAAACAAGCCCACACACTCATGTAGGCAGCATGTTGTGTAGTTCTCATGGGTTCCCATGCCCCAGCATGGGATGGGCATTGCAACTCCAGTGGTACACGGAGCAAAGGACATGAAGGAAGGCACACTGAAGTACAGAGGGGCACAGAGAGCCACCTGCAAAAGCGGAGTCTCTCTCACGCGTGTACACACTCACACACGCAACAGGACAAACAACACACATGTCCGTACGTGGGATCCGGGCTGTGACTTGGAGGCGGTTGCAGCAGTCGATGCCCCAGAAGGCAGGCGTGCACAGGGGAGGCACGTTTAGACAGGGTGCGCGTGAAGATGTGCAAAGCCATGTTGTTGCATGTGGTAAGTTAGGGGAGTAGCGGAGACGTGGTCCCATGCCATACAAACCTGTGCAAGCAGGGAACCTTCACGTGTATCACTGAACAGAAATCTGTGCCTGAGGCTTGATCTCGGTCGTAGGTGACAAACCAGAACGTGGCAAATTTGAGCTGTTTGGAGTTTTTCCCTTCCTTCAGAAAATGTCAGCTTTTGGGGCTAAAACTTGAAAGCTGCCAGCTTTCAGCTCACACCAGTTGACCGTAACTCCCTAATTCTGTTGTGGGAACGGCTGCTGACTGTGTGTCCTCTCGGACACTGCTGCTGTGGCTGCATCGACAGGCAACCTGGAGAGGGGGCAGGGAAGGCAGGAAAGAGGGGAAACAGTACTAAACCTGACTTCCCCTTGGCTCAGACCCTTCTGATGACCAGGCTGGGCCATGTCCCCAGGGGTGGCACACTGGGGATGCATGCAGGTGTGTGCAGGGACTGGGGAGGGGGGAGAGGAGCACGCAGGAAGGGAAGAGTCCAGCCAGCTCTGTGCACAGCTGGAGGATGAGCTTAGGGAGGGGTGCAGAGCTACTCTCACCGCTTGTCTCTCTCTCTCTCTCTTTCTCCCCCCAGCCATCCCATTTTATGGAGCTGCGGGCCGGGGCCAGCCCAGCTGCCCTGCTGCCTCCTGGCAATGCTGCTGGTCCTGGCGTGGAGACACCCTTGGCAGCCCCGCGGAGCCTAAGCGCCGAGGCGGCGGCGGCGGCGGCCCCCCTGTGCGCCCCGGCTGACTACTATGGCCGTGTACTGCTATGCACTCAATAGCTTGGTGATGATGAATAGCAACAGCGAGGTGACAAGTGGTGGGAGCAAGACGCCGCCTCCTCCCGGACAAGTGCTGCCCAGGGGCCCGGAGACACCTGGCAGCTGCCACCCGCTCCCCGTCTTCAGCCCCACCCCTGTGCCACCCCGCTCCCCGCGCCGTGGCCCTGCTTTCCTCTTCCCACCGCTCGAGGAGCCCCTGCGGCAGCCGGGCAGCCCCGGGGGTCGGCAAGGCAGCCGAGACGAAGAGGGGCAGCCAGGACCCCCTACGGCATGGCAACTTCAGCGGGAGCTGCACAATGTCCAGGTGAACCAGAAAGTGGGGCTCTTCGAGGCACATATCCAGGCGCACAGCTCTGCCACCCAGCCGCCGCGGAGCCCCCGGCCATCCTCGCCCCGGCCCCGGCCTGCTAGCCCCACGGTGCCGATGGTGGGACTTGGAACTGGACTCCGGTCACGAGCCTATGGGGAGAGTGAGGCGCCCGATATTGGTGGGGTGCAGGTCTGGCCGGGCACTGCAGAGCCCTCGGGGAGGCCAGTGGTGATGGTGGTCCCAGCTGTGGGGCTGGCGGAGGGCAGCAGCCCCCTGGAGCCGTCAGGGCCTGGACCGTGGCGAGGTGAGGTGGTGGTGGCCCCCACAGGACTTGAGGGCCAGTGCCCAACCATTGGTGGGAGCATCCCCGCTGTCATTGTCACGGACCTGGGGGGCCCGGAGGAGGAGGCGGGCGCCGTGCCCCCCGGCAGCCTGCCCATCCGGAAGCTGTCGTCGTCCTCAGCCTCTTCCACTGGCTTCTCCTCATCCTGGGAGGAGTCTGAGGAGGACATCTCCAGTGACCCGGAGCGCACCCTGGACCAGACGCCGGCCTTCCTGCAGACCCTGGACCAGCAGAAGCCCCGAGTGGTGAGTCTTGCACCAGCCCCGGGGAGGTGGGGTGAGGGCTGGCAGCATCCCCGCTCCGAGGCACAGCTGCAGCGGGAGGGCAGAGGTCTGTCGCAGCAGAGGTCTGCAGAGAAATTTTCCATTTGCTCGGTGGTGCTTGCTTTCCCTCACATGAAAAGCTTATCCCCGTTCCTAGTCTGAAAATGCCCTGCTCGCAAGAGAGAGCAGCGGTACCCGTCCCACTGTGCATGGTCCTTGCAGAGCTTCCCTGGCGCTGCAAGCTGCCCGCCGGCGTGCTTAACATGCACCCATGGACTGCAGCCTTCTGCTGACATGTGGTTATGAGCCTCAGCTTTCCCTCAGCACAGCTTCCCTGTGTGCTGGAGGTTTCCCATGATTTACGTGAGCCTAAGGGAGAATTTATTTCCTCCTTGGAGTCGAAACTGTGTGGGCCAACTGTCTGTTAAAATTTATACTGATGCCCATCACCATAGTGTCTGTGTGTCTTTCACGTGGAAGCAAAAATCTCTAGAATTTCTGGTAATTCCCCTTTTGAATAAAACTTTTTGCCTGTGGGTTATCTTATATTTTAGGTAAGCATATTTTTATTAGGTATTTATATTAAGTTCTTTTGTTTCTGGATCTTTGTTTGTTGTGGGGCTGGTTGGGAGGCTTCAGGCAAGAGAAAGCATCGGTGTTGTATTGCCCTTAGAGCAGAAAGGTCTCCTCGGAGAGGAGGCCTTTGAGGCGCTCTCCAAAGGCAGACACTCATGAGATTTCTTGCATCACTTGGGGAGTTCATTCCATGTCTGAATGCTCCACACAGAGTGTGCTTTGCTCTGAGCTGTCACACCGTTTATCCAGACGGCTTTGAACCACTTTACCCCAGTGCAGGGTGCCCATCACGAGGTTCTCTGGCCAGCACGTGGGCTCTCCCATCCTCTGGCTGTGAGACTTTACGTTGATTTGAGCTCAGCACTGGAGCCTCACACTGACAAACCCTGAAAAATGCAGGGCAACTCAGTGGCTCCTTAATTTTAAAGGGTTTGATAAAGGCCCATCAACTTTCAGTGATGTGGTTCGCTGTGTTTAACTTTCCGTAGACACATGATAGTGAAACTCTTGCTAAGCGCAATGACATAAGGAAGACCGGTGCAGGGAAACATCTAAGTAAAGTGAAGGTATCAAACTCATGAAGAACTGACAGACTGTGGTTTGTAAAACACTCAGCAGGCTGAAATCAATATCTTTGCTTTTCTAGTTGTTTCATCCTCTTCCAAGAACTCAGGCTCAGTTCTGCTCAGGATGGAGAAGCAGTTGAGTAAAAGCACAGTTAATGAAGTTACGAGTCTGTGGCTCATCGTGTTTGCAGACAGTTTTGTATTTTGGGGCTCTCAACTGATGAATCAGCTTGCTCCCTTTGGGAGCTGCTACAATCCCTCTGCTGATTAAATTCTGCTGGTTTTGTGTGCATGAGCTGTAGTAATCTCTGCTCTATTCTCCATACTAATGACTGTTCCTAGTGCCAGATCCCAGTGATTTGCTGCTGAAAACAGTTCGCTGATGGGCAAAATCATGCCTGATGCTCTTGTGGAAAGCTTCCTGGAGCCTCAGGCTGACTCTGTGCAGCCTCCTGTGGCCTCCAGTGAGCTCAGCCAGGCCGGTGGCTCGGCAGTGAACAGGCAAGGCTCGTTTGTATTGCCAAAAGGCCTGGATCAGAGCGAGCTCAGATCAGGTCTAAGATCAGAGTAACTCTGCTGGGCTCAGTGGGACTACTCCAAGTTAAATGAGATGAAGATCTATCCAAAATGTGTCAGGCAGCCTGAGGAGGTGCACCTGATTTTTGTGTTTCAGTGCTGGAGTCATCTCAGCGGGAGCGGCTGGGCTAATTTACAATGATGCTTTCTGCTGGACGCCACAGGTCCCGTGCAGGGCTGATCACTGGCTTTGGCAGGTTATAGTCAACTTCTCAGCAGGATCGTGCGCAAATGCCCGGTAATTCAAAGCTGATTCATTTAAATAACACCCAACTTTGTGTACTGGTTGGCAACATCTTTTAAATCCGTAATGACAGCAGAAGGCAGCTACTGAAGCAGTCTCAGGTTGCACACTCATTTGTTTTCATGAACTCACTATTTCCTTTTAACAACACACATGGTCTGGAAATGAGTTGTGTAATGAGGGAGAATGTGTGAGAAGCTGTCTCCGCAGCTCGTGCTTTTCCGTCAAAATAAATCCTGGGAGACCTCGGCTGACAGAAACCAACATCATGCCTCTGGGTTGAGTAGATAAACGCTGGGCAGGCAGAGAGCCCTGCCTGTCTGCACCGGGTGCATTACCTGGAGAAGAGGTAATGACGAGCGACAGGAAAGCAGTTCTTGCTGCAGATATGGTCTGCGCCGCACATCTCGCATAACATGTTTACAGATTTGATAAACAGCAGGCTTGCTTCTGCCCTTCCTTTCTGGAGGCTGTCTGTCTTAGCAAATCTGTTAGGGATGTCCGGCTGTCTATTGTAGTTCCTCCTGGCATCCCCGGGGAAACGGGCAGATCCCTCCGGCTGGCAGGGTCTCATCCTCCATTTGTACTTCAGGTAGGAAACTTCATTTGCAGTCGGGCCCACAAATTGGCCAGTAAGAAAATGACGTTGCCTGGCAAAAGGGAGGGATGGAGGGAGTGTGGCCACTTTTTTGGACACTGTGACCTGGAGCAGCTCGGTGGCTGATACGGGCTCTGCCTTTGTTTATTGAAACAGTTTACTCAGTTCGTTGCCTGTTCCTGGAGTGCTCTGGTGCCCGGTGGGCTGCGCAGCGCTGGGATACAGTGACCCTGCTGTGATTATAGCAGACTTCTGAAGTGCAGTGACAGTAAGAGCAATTTGACGTTTTGCTGTTGTCTAATTGCAAGTCCACTTAAGGTCTGAGTAAACCTCCATGTAAGGGCTTTTGCAGCTGTGGCTTTCCCCGAGCTGTGGACCGCTGCCGGAGAAACCCCACACTTGTTTGTTGATGCTTGCAAGGTTTCAAAGACACTTGAGCGATTACACTTCTCGGGCTGTGTGGGAGGGATGGCCTGTCCAGGCAGCATGTTGGGATGGGGACACTGCGGTTTGACAACGCCGCGGGGCAGTGCTCGCTGCACGTCCCCTGCAACAGCGATGCGGGCAGTTTGGGGAAGGAGCGGGTGCCTCCGCTCACCCATCGCCCAAGCCAGGGGGATGCAGCGGCTGTTGGAAGGCACTTGTCTCCGTCACGGCGCGTCTCGTGCTGAGAGAGGATTTCTCCCCTCCTGGCTGATCACATAGGTTGGGTGTGTAGAGGTGTGAGAAGGTGCTCCCTGTCCGAGGCTCTGAGTGGCACAGGTAGCCTGAGACGGTGGCCCAGCTCCTAAGGGGGATTTCACGCCCAAAATAAGCCCCGTTCTAGCTGTGACTCCCATTGACTTCAATGGGAAAATACGAGTCTATGAGTTTTGGTGTTCCTGGGGGACCCTGTTTGCTCTTCCCAAGGGAGAGCTGATAGACCAAGGTGTACTCAGCAGCAGGAGGCTTGGCCCCAGTCTTGGAATCTGGCTGCACCCCTTAAGGGAAATGTATTCCAATGCTGGTCATTACAGTGAGTCGTCGTCACTAACCTAAATCCCCTAGTTTGTCAATTCCTCGGCAGCTAGAGGCAAAGCAACAGACGAGTGGGGGGAAAGGCAGAAGTTGTCCAAGTACGTACTATAGAAAAATGACACGTCAAGGGGGAAAAAAACACCCTCTTGGAAAAACGGTGCAAGATACTGTAGTGTTCCTCTTTCTGGCTTTCCCACAGCCACTGTGGAAACACAAGGACATACAGCAGAATAGTAATCAAGTGACTCTCGGTACATTGTGAAACCTCTGCTCCTTTCAACAGGCAGAGCAGCTTGCTCAGAATAAGAGACTTCCATTAACCTGTGCAAAATGGCAAGAGCTTTTGGAAAAAGCTAATGGCATTGCTGCTGACAGGCGATTTTTTAATTGATTTATTTGTTTGACTCGCAATGGCTGTAACGCATTTCTGGAAGGAGCCAAGTTTAGATGGGGTTAGTGTCAGCCAAGGGCCTGTGGGACCCTTGCTTCTTGCTCTTTGAGATGTTCCAAGGCGTAAGCTGACAACAGCACTCCTGATTTGTTCCTATAAAAATCGATCAAATTAAATACGCTTTCATTCCCTTTCCTAGCTGTCACTGTGATCAGGAAGTCTCCGTGTAACAGAAACCATGACCCCATGGCTATGGTGATGCATGCAAGCCCCGTGAATGTATATCTTTATGCTGACTGTGTTTATGTATTTTACCCCTTCCTCCCGCCACGTTTGTCTTAAAAGCTCCTAAGCTTATGAGCTTGTGAGTGGTATCACCAATTCAGTGTCAATATAGTGTCTAGCGTATTAGGGCCCTGCTTGCTTGTTTGCTCTGAAGAGCGACTGTTACTCTAGTAATGCGTATCATTGCCCAGGGAAGGTGCTTAGCACAACGGATAAGCTGCCAAAGGATGGAGCCTCCTTCAGCCCTGCTGTGGGAAGACTAGAAGGAAGAGGAGAATGAGGTGGACACCTCTGTGTTTCCACTCTGAGCACCACGCTCATCAGACCTGACAGCACAGCATGTTTTGTCTGCTGGGATGCGATCAGGACCCCCCGGTGCCCAGCGGGCTGGGCAGAGCTTCAGGCTCTTTGTAGATGGAGGCTGTGTGCTCCAGGGAGATCACAAAGCACCACTCTCTATTCGGTAGCTTATCTTCTACCTACTCACGTGGCCATCTCTGGGAATAAGCAGGTTTTTTATGGGCTCCCACCCATGGAGGCTAAGTGAAGATGCTGCCATAACCCAATGGGAGACGAATGGTGCTATTTCAAGTCTATTTTCATCAGCACTTTTAAGCTCATTGGGAAGGGTTTCTTCTCTGCTCACGTTCTCCATGATTGACAGCGCAGGAATTACATGGCACATAACAGATCCTTTTCATAGAGGGACTTACTTGCTAGCACAGCTGCTGTCTTGCATATTTTGTTTCTCAAACAATTTCACACTGAAAGCATTCATAAAAAGTGGAAAAAAGCCCAAAGCATTTCTGAGGTGCAGGAAGAACAAACATTAGGCTCATCATCCTTAGGGTCCCCAGCTCTGGAAACAGCTAGGTTTCCTCCCCTTCTGATGGGAATGGCAGGATGTCAGGAGCTTGGCTGGTTGGACCCTTCGGGTATTAAGCTGAATGTCTGCAGAGTGAAGTTCCCGGATCAGCGGAAACTTTACAGTTTTATCTTTACCTTTTTGGAGCCTTGCAATGACAAAAAACAATCAAACCGTAGTCAGCACCTGTCTCATGTTTTCCATAGTATTTCTATAATGTGTTAGGACAGATTTGCATGTGAAGAAAATATTAGCGCAGCACTGAGCTCTCGTATGCCATGCGATGACTGAAAGCCAGTGCTGAGCTAATGTTTTCTTTACATGTAAATCTGTTCTAACTCACTAGAGAAATAATGGCATCTGTGTATGATGTTGAATGTTGCTTCAGCTGAGATTAGTCTTCTGTAATCATTAGAGATTATTTTTCTTTATACCAGTAGGTAAATTTGTGCGGTAAATTTGACCTGCTTTCTTCCAGTGAAGCCCAGCCAAGCTTTCTAAGAAAGATATGTTAGTATTTAACAGACGGTGAAAACTAAATGTTAACATTTTCAAATCACTGAGTAACTTAGCAGCGTAATCCCTATTCTCAAATGTGACTTTTCAGGGAACGTGGGCTTCCACGCTTGCCGGGTCACTTGAAATGGCCCTTTTATGGAATTCATCCTGCTCAGCCTTGTTGGATGTCTCCTCGGGATAAGTCTCCTCCTAAGGTACCTTTCTTCTCTGTTGACTCTTGATGGCATCTTGAGGACTACTAGCCCAGGGGTCTGCTTAAGACAGAGGAATCTGTTCCTAAAGTACTCATGAATGTCTTCTATAAAATTTATCCGAATTTCATTCTTATTACATAAAAAGCCAGGTCACACATAGCCTGCACAATGGCTGCAAGTAGTTTAGGAAGCTCCTCCAGTCTGAGGTCTACCAGCTTCAAAAGCAAGTGCCTCCGATTTGGCTTTTAAATCAGTGTTTGGGCAGCAGAATGTGTGATTTGCTCTGTAACAGGGATGGTCACCCAGCAGTGCCTTTCAGCATGAGTTGGCGTGGGTGTGTTCAGAAGCTCAGGGTCTCCAGCTGCAAGTTTCAGTCAGGGTGTAGGTGCAACGAATGCGCTCAGAATTGGTGGAAGCTTTTGGAAAACGTAGATTGCAGGTTCTTCTTTCCCAGCCATGGTGGGAGTTCACCACCACAGAGCTGCTGTCACGGCTGCGTGCCTGTGGAGATCCTCACTGCCATAGTCAGCCGCGGGTTGCATTGACTGCTGAGGGCCGGCATTTTCTGCCCTTAGTTTCTCAAAGATAGGTGATATCAGAGTCTGAAGCCGCTGCAAGCTGCTAAGACCCATATTAGCCTTTTTCCTCTCATGATATTTATTTCAATGTTACCATACATTTCAGAGAAGGAAGAAGTGGTTTTTTTATAGTAAAGAACGTTCTTTTCATTAATGACGTGGAAAAAGAGACAGCCTAGTAGAAGGAATTCAATTCTTCCTTTCAGATCTAAGATTTATTGCTAGCCAAAACACAAGGATTGCTTTTGGAAGGAGAACTAGGGGGTAAAACAACAAGTGCTTAGCACTTACAAGTTCTTGTAAGCAGTACAGTGTATTATCTGATCAGCGCTACACAACAGGAACTGCATTAGCATTCAGCACTGTTGCAGTTTTAAGTAATAGTAAAGCATCCCTTGTCTCCCTGAAAGACAGATATGGGCTCTGGAGTGACATACCGACGGACATTTTAATGAGTTTGGTTCAAAGGACAGAATCAGATTGTCTCTTCTCTGTTTGCTTCACACATTTGGTTGGCAGAGAGGTCGGCACCTGCAGTTCCCATGGTGTGGACCTTGCTGAATTTATGTGAGTTTTGCCTAGGGCTTCATCCTTGGCTTCTGGGGTTTCATCCTTGGCTTTAAGTCTTGTACTTGAGGTTTTGGAAAATAGGGCTCTTGGACTGTGTGAAGTGTGTGGGGGGGATCCTCAGCCTGCTTCACTGTCACAAAACTTCCTTCAACCTGAACGCTTTGGGCTTTGCCTGAATGAAGATCAATGTATCAACACCAGGAACAACCAGCACAATGTCGTGGTAGGTTGGCTGCGGAGCAGGCCCAACGCTCTCCCCCGTCAGCGTTTGCAGAAGGGTCCGACAGAAACGTGGCACCGAGTGGAAGTTAGCAGAGGGCTAAGCAGCGGCAGCACCTACCTTCAGCATCACCTCCTCCTCCCCCTTCGCTTCCTGTCCCTTTGCCCTTGCTTGGGCAATTCGTCTGCAGCAAGATAGAATCAAAGAACCCTCTTCCTTTGCTAAACAATTTGCTCCTTTTGTTAGGGTCAGATAAAATGCTGATAAAAGCTGTTGTAGCTCCGCTGAAGCCAGCGGGAGCATGCTGCAGATTTGGTCCTTGATCATTTTTCGCCTTGCTCTCCCCTGCATGTATCCAGTTACACCTTGTGGTAAATCCAGCGTTAAACTGAATTAATGAAGCAGAGACGCGGTCCCCACGGGGGTTTTGCCCATCTATAGGTACAGTGCTTCAGAGCCTTTGGGGACAGGAGCTTTATAAACGGAAAGAACTGCAGGGTGGCTTTTTGGAAAGTGCCTTTTAGGGTTGGGTGTTTTTTTCTCATTTCTCGCTAAACAGTCTCCGATCCCTGCTGCCTGGGAAAAGGGCAGGAGCGGAGCCTGGCCTTCAGCACACCGCTGAGCCTTGTTCATTGCAGCCGTACTTTGACAAGGCATTTTGGAGCGGCATAGGAAAAGCTTTTATCCCATTGAGCTAAATGCATTCAAAACATTTTCGTTAAATGTGTACTTAAATACAAAGGTCGAAGGAGCCTGTGTGTACCCCTCAGAAGAGAGAAGACCAGGGTGCTGAGGAGGGGCAGGGGCAAGGGGGAGGTGAGCAGGCTCCTTCTCACCATGTGGACCATGGGAATTGCTCTGCCGGCAGCCGCAGGCCCCGTTAGATATCCAGGGGCATCCTCCCACGGCGAGCAAGGTACAGAGCAGCGGGGGGAGAATTAGCAACACGTCCAAATGTAATATGGTTGCTATTCCAGGTAATATATATTTAACAGTCTGCAGGGACCATTCAAGCCTGCATCTTTAGGAAGGGGAAAAAAGTCAGGTTTGCTTTTTTGGCAGACTGCAGATCAGAGAGTCCAATCTGCAATCTCCCAGTATGTTTTATGTGGGTGGGTTTTGTTAAGTTACAGGCAAAGTTATTGCACCCCTAGGCTACTCACATTAAATGTTTCTCCAATTTTAGCAACATTCTTTCCACGCTCAGCTACATTTGTTTTTATCTTCTCTATGGCAATTGATGATCTAAGTCTAAAATGTATAACTCTGCAGGATCTCCTGTTATATATTTCTTCCACAGCTGTAGCTGAATCAGGGCAGTATAAGCCAATGATATGTTGTAATGCCTAATGCTTTCTTTAATACATTCCAGATTAAAGGAGTCAGCAAAGTTTACATATCCAAAATAATAAATTTAAACAATAATAACAACAAATCCTGAACCATGATTATATCTTGAAAGTGTTGGGGTTTTTTTTCCTTCTATCTTCTCTAGTCTGGCTAAAGTCTGTTTGTAGGAAACTCAACAGGACAGATAAAAGATGATGAGACAAACAACTTAATCCCTTAATAATGTCAAGTGGAAAATCCAACAACAGTTTGGCAAGGAACTCAAATAACAACTGCAAAGTGGCCCTTACTGGGGACTACAGACCTAGTTTAAAAGGCTGAGCTTGGGATATAATGACAGATGAGCCTGAATCAGCGCCTACAGGTTCAAACATTTCTTTGAACTCTCAAATGGAGCCCAATTCCTTTTTTTTATCCACGCCTGCATAGCATTCGCTTAGCTCCATTGAAGCCAGTTCAGCATCACCTCGTACCTTGCGCTGCCCTCGGTACCCACACAAAGTGACCATGAAAGGCCCCAGGGTGGTATTTCCACCTCTGGGTGCTGTTGCAGGTGGGAGCGTGGGATAGCAGCGAGTGCACGCTGCCCAGGTAGGTGCCTGTCGTGGCAGCACGAGGAGGAGGAGAGCTGGGCACCACGCTGGCCTTCGAGTCCCCACCATCTCATCCTGCTCTTGCCGGGGACTGGCACACAGCTGCACCCCCATGCAGCAACCCCCATTCCTGCTGCTTAGGGCGGTCTCAGGCTGCCATTAATAGATACGCCTTGAAAGCAAGCCATGTGGTCACAGAAGTAGGAGGCACTCATGCAATTGCCAAGCAGCTTCAGAAAGAGCGTGTTAATTATTATCTCCTCGGAGCTGTATTTACTTAGAGCTGACAGCCCTTCACCCTGGGGTTTTGTGGTGGGAATGTCTTACTGGGGTGGAGACCAGGGCATCCAGAAAGGAAACAAAGGAAAGAGATTTTAGAACTGTGTCTTATCTCTATCCACCTGAATTACTGTTGTATTTTAAAAGAATATGTGAAACCCATTGTTTGAAAAAACCCTGACAAGTGTGCTCTCCCAGCTCCATTGTTTTAATGTTCTCCTAGGAATTTGTATATAAAACGTTCCCGATCCAGTTTATCTCCCTCTGCATGACAAATCCTGCGTTTCCCTTCCGTACTTTTAGCAGAGTGGGAACTAACCTTGATCTTTTTGCAAAGCCAACAGAATTGCCTTGTCGGGTGTCACGCTGCCACCTTCACACACAAACAGTGCGTGTCGCGGTTTTTGAGCAAGACGTACCACCACTGAAAAAAAGTCTGCGTAATGCTCATACATTCAAGATGAACTTCTGGAAAAGCAACTCTGAGCTGAACCAGACCCTCTCTCGGAGGAGGGAGCATCTAATGTCGTCCGGCTCTCGTGGAGGCCCCCTTGCACAGCAGGTTAAAACAAATGGTCTGAAGCCAGGGATACAGCTCAGCTCCTCCACTGTTAGCAGCCCCTCATCTGTGTCTCATCTCGAGAAGAAAAGACTTGGCCTCTCTCCTCAGGTCTCTGTTTTCTCATGTTGACCTTTGTTGCTGGAATGGCTTTTTCGAGCCAAGGAAGGCAGCGCGGGAGTCCAGGTGGTCGGAAGTGACCGTAACGTTGACCAGGTGCTGGGCCGGTAATGAGAGGGAAATGCAGAGGTAGCACGATGCCACCTTATCTGTCTGTTCTTGTCTGGCCCTGTATTGTACAGCCCGACCAGCTCTGATATTTGGTCTTTGAGCTTTTGGGCAGCTTAACGGCAGTTCCAGATCCCAGGTTTGTTTTTGTGGATGGGAACCTTTCCCAGAAGGGAGAAAGCTCAGAGGAGCCTGTTTAATATAGGCTGATCTCATGCTTGAGCATATGCAGGAGTTGACCTTTCAGCACTGAAATAAGAAGTGATGGGAATAGAATAAATCACAGCCTTGAAAGAAAAGCCAAGTAGCTTAGACTTGCACCTCAGGAGAAGGAGTCAAGGTGGGGAGGCTGAGAGAGCTGCAGAGGGACCAAACGACAGATTCAAAAAGCGATCGTTCAGCAATGAGTTTGGTGAATCTTTGCAGACCAAGCCTGCAGAGGAAAGGCTATTGAGATATGAAATTGAGATATGAGGTGATGAGCCCTGGAGGTGGATTTTAGGGGGGTGGGTAGGTTGGAAAGACTCTGTTAGGGATGTTATCCTGAATAAATCTGCAAGACTTACAGATAGGTTGGATGTGAGGACTGAGAGAAAGAGATCCAAGTTTTCCACTTGCTAAAAGTTTCAGGGTAGGAGCAAAACACTCACAAATGAGAGCGATAACATTTACACTCATATTGCAAAGGCATAAATTGTTCTATGAATTGCCAGGCTGCAAAGAATCAAGCCTCTGTATCGCATTGCAAGCCTCGGAGCCATCATGTTTCTGTCGAAGCCAAAGCCAAATTTCCGTAAACTTGATAGGAGGCAGCTCTGAGCCCCCATGGTACACCCCCTTAACTTTCAGGGGCCTGGCGTTGAATGCAAGATTTTTCCAAGAGAACCAAAACTTGAAGCACACCCCTAATATCCGGAAGCCACAGCCCGATGAGGAACTCCCTCTGCGTGGTGGCTTCTGTCAGAGCCTGACTCCCCGTTCGGTCTCAGGAGAGGGTGGCTTGGGGCTTTTTCAGGGCAGCCACGGTGGAGGGGCGGGCTGCTCTGTGCCACAGAGCCCGTCGCTGCCCAGAGAGATGCTGGGGTTTGCCCTCCTGGCCCGCTCTTCCTCTGGATCGTCTGTGCTGTGTCCCCAAGGCAGTCAGACCCCCAGTCCCGTCCAGACAAACCCTGGCAGGACAAAAGATTGTAGGAGCTGGCTGGAGCTGGAAGAACAGTTTTTTGGCAGAGAGTAAATTTTCCAGCAAATGTCAAGGGGGAGGGGGAGTCAAAATGATTCACAAATTCAAACACATTTTCTGAATAGTTCTGGCCTAGAAAAAAATACAGAGGTGGGGGAAGAGGGAGGGATGTTAAAAATAGCGATGCGTGTCATTCTGACACTTTCAGAATGAACTGTTTCATTTTGGGAATGGTTTGTTTATGTTTTGCAAGCATTTGAAATGTAGATTTGATTCAAAATGGCAGTTTTCATTTAAAAGTTGACCTCACTGCTAAAACACATTGAAAGAAGAAAAGAGAAAAGGTTTTTAGAACTTACATAGCCCGAAATGAAACACCTCCTTTTTACTTTGGCTCCAGATGAGACATTTCGGAGTTTTCCTTCCACAGCCCCACGATTTCAGCTGTGTTCAGCCCAATCTGCACATCTCTTCTCCCCTAGTTTTTTGGTTGAGCTCTGACGTAAAAAAATCCATGCTCTGTCCAGCTCCCGTGCTGGCCAACCCTTAAGTCTAATGCCATGGAGCAAGTATTTTAGTTTAATCTGAGGTCAACCACACTTTGCTGTGATTCAAACTGAAACCTGTGGTATTGAATGACTAAGAGCTGTAGGTTTTGTAGATAACTGGCAGCTTCTCCGGAAGATGCAATGTCGAACCTCATTTAGAAAAATAACCCAAACTCCTGAGGCCCTGAAATCTGATCTAGAAATCTTGAGAGAAGCCGGAGTTTGCAGACAGCTGAATGGCAGACTTTCACTCCCCCGACACTCACACTGGGCTCATTCAACTGATTCACTAAAGGGAAACGAGCAAACAGCTAGTAATTACTTTGCTGTAGCCAAAACGTGCCGCAGAGTTTCCCCGGACAGAGGGGAAGGAACGCGCGCGTTTGCTATACGATGAGCCGTCATCGAGTTTTCTGTCCCCCGCTGTGTTTTCTGCCTTGTTGGGACACGCTGTGCCATTTCTTCAGCTGAAGTCCATCCCTTGGCAGCTGGAGCAGATCCTTCTTTGCTGAGATTTACTTTGACTGTCTTCTGAGCCTCTTCCCTCTGTGCCTTGGGAGGGTTCAGGCTCAAATGAGGGAGAAAAACGATGCTGCAGTGTCGGACGGCAAACTTTTTAGCAGCAGCCCCTCTTGGGCAGGGGCCGTAGGAAAGACCTTTTCCATTCGTGGGAAGATCCTGGGTTTTACCTGCAATAGGAAGGTTTGTAAGCATTTTTCTGGCCCGCTGTAATTTTAGCGTTACTGAAGGGTGGATCTTACGGTGTGGACAGGATACGGATGTTTTTATCATCAGGGCATGTAGGGGCGAGGGGCTGGCAGTGGCTGAGCGGAGGAGCGGGCTGTGCTCCCTGCTGGCCCTGGCAGCGGTGGGAGCTGGAACGGCTCTGCCCGCTCTCTGCAGTGGCTCTGGGTCCCCCTGCAGTGGGGGGTGATTAGTGCCTGCAGCGGGACAAGGAATTGAGTCTAGCGTGCGTGTACCAGCTCTGCAGCTCTCTCAACCATGCATTTACTGTTAGAACACTACCAGCCCAAACTCTCCCCAAAACAATGAGGATTGCCTTAGAAACCACCAAATTTGTGGGTTGTTTTTTTTTTTGAAGTGCTGGGTTTGTTCGATTGTTTTCCTAGCTTCTACGCCTTTAACTTGCACTCGGGACAATTTTTCAGTCTTCTCTGCAATCCAGAAGGCTAGAAATGTACTTTCTTTTTAAAAATGAAAGCTCGGAGTCCCAGCCACCTGACTGCAAGAGCTGGGGACTGTGAGAACAAGGCAGGGCTCACGCTAAAACTGCAAGAGCAGGCAAACGGACTATTGAAATAGCTGCTTCTCTCGGTCGAGAAATGGGCTGAATGGAAAGAAAGGCCAGAAGGGCAGAGCATGTAAGCCGATTCGGCTTTCCTGTAACAAACGGAGAACGCCAGCTCTCCCTCCCTGCCCCAGCCGAAACAAAAAGCCCGTACGCAGCTAAAGCGAAATCTGCCTTCCTGTCTGTACGGGTGTCGTGAGGCTTGGGATAGCAGGTGGCATTCGACTCTCGCATCTCCGCCGAAATTCAAACTCATCTCCCAGGCGAAATCTGGAGGTAGGGGTGCATATAGAGATACAAGCAGTCACTGGAGAATGAGGACCCTGCAAACTGCACACGGAGGCTCACACCGCTTCCCTGTCGATTTTTGGTATAAAACACAATTTGAAAACTGATCACTTTTTCTACAGATAAAGGTGATTCAGAGATCTTTGACACAAGCAGCTGCCAGGAGATGGGAAAACAGCTCTGACTATATTAAAGTGCTGCTGGCCAGCACTTCAGTGCAGGTTGTAAGATTTCAGCAAAAATCTTGACTTTCCAACTAAACAATTGCATTTGGACAACGATCTATTGAAGGTTGTACACATCTTTTGACAAGTAATCTTAGACTCTGACAGTGCTCGGAAAATACCAAGCAGGGCTGTTGAAGCACCCTAAACTACCTTGTCATTGAATGGTGCAGAGGTGCTGTGTGAAGTGACGCCAAGTGTTCTCTAGTGGCTCTGAGGGTATTTGGATTTCAATTTACTCTCATCGGATACGCTGACACGTTCTCCAGTTTGCCTCTCGAATTACGATGCTGCAGTGTTCACTTTTCTCCTTTCCAGCTGATAGATATGTGCCTTTGCTCCCCCAAGGGGAAGGAGGCAAGGATATTCTTCCTTTTAGCGTGTCCCTAGAGCTATTACATGTTTAAAGGGAATAATCCCCAAAGCAAAGGCATGGACGTTGGGTGTATCCGTGGGCTGCGCACTTTTCGGAGGTGCTCCAGCCGCAGGCTTAACTTCAGTGAAATCGCACCAGGAGGGCAGTTTTGAGGATTGTATACAACATGCAGATGGAGAGCAGCTGCCTTTGGAAAACTAGCTAAAACTACTGTTGGCGTAACAAACAGAATTAGACTATTTCCAGGATATAAAATTAAAGGAGGAAAGCAGCTTTACTGGCTATTGTCAGAAGAGAGAGGCTTGCGTAACAGCAACATTTTCCATATACTATGCAATTAAGTTACTTGCTTGGGAATTAAATTGCAAGTCAGTTTAGGCAGCGTGGCCAGCTGTAACATAACACACGTTACAACACACATACTGAATGTTATTACTTGGTGTCAGTGTTTATTGAACGGAGTGGGGATTTGAGAAACAAGCTTTGGCCCAGGAAACACTAACAATGTGATGGCACTTAACGACTCTAAAGCAGCACAGCTAGCGTTAGAATTTTTGGGAATAAATTCTCCAAAGATAAAACACTTCAGAAAATACCTGCTAATCCCTTTAAACCCCTAAGATGTATTAATTTTCATATTGGGTAATGAAAAGCCACAGATTTCACCACTAATCTCGAAAATATCCTGCGGTTTTTGGAAAAGCGAGGGAGACTCCAGGTGTAGGTTCAGTGGCTGATTTTGCAGCGGCAGTTCCAGCTGATCTCACTGGAAACTGTTTATTTGCTGCTGTCTGCTGGTCCCTTGCTGTCTTCTTTTGCTACTGCAGGAACCAGGGCCAGCGAACAGAGCTTGCTGATTCCTTGAACTACACTTCCCTCTCATTTTTATGGAGAAGAATCGAGGCTCTAGAACATCACTTAATTTCAGTTGCAAGCCTGGAGTGAGATCGGGCCAAATCATCTCTGCCGTAGCTCTGTTGAGTCTGGTGGGCTTACGCGAGGGATAAATCTGATCCAGAGTAGGAGTAACACGGAACACAGGTGGGCTGGATTAGTACATTTTTTATATAAATGGCTAGACCATGGAGAGCTGCCCACATTGCAAAATCCCCCCCCTCAGCTGGCTCCGTCAGGGATCCTTTGGAAAGCACGGCAGAGGCGAACCAGCAACAAAATGTGGCACAAAGACTGAATTTCCCCTCTCTTCCTACAGCAGGTCTCTCGTGCTCAGAGTTGAGGACCATGTTGGCAGTGGCGCATGGGCTCAGCTCGCCAACTGTGCTGAACCGGCATCTCAGGGAGCAGGACAGGTCAGATTGCCGTGCCTTCCGATGGGAGTAAAGTTATAAATACATTTTTGGAACAAAAATAGGAACCATCCACCAGAGCTATTTCTGATGACCTCAAAATAAAGTTAGAATTTGGGTTTTTTTCTCTGTTTCTTAGCGGGGCTGCTGAGCTCTCCAGCAGAACAGGAAGTAGGCTGAGGAGCTGTTTGAGTAACCAGAGTCGTCAGATCAATGGAAAAAATGGTTTGAGTACATTTTGTGAAAGTGCAGCCAACAATTTTGAAATTACTGCAGTTTCTCTTCCTAGATCAGGGCTGTTGTTCATGCCAAGGGGACTTATGTCTGCCACTGCTGTGTCTGTAAGCAAACAGAGCGTTTCTTTTTGATGATGTGCATGATGTGTACGCGGGGGTGAAGCAGAAATCTTTCCCTTGGTGTCCTTGGATCGGATTCCAGATGAGTTAATCTCTCAACATGATCAGGATCCTACGTAATTTTGCAATGCCTACCATGCCATTTAGAAGAAAAATAAACTTGCTTTTACTGGGAGTTGGGCATGGGGAGGTCAGGGTAGGTGAGGGAGGGAGAGGATAAGAGACACCATTTTGCTATCAAGGAGGAAGATGCACAGTTCTCGATCTCAGAATTGGGGCTGGTCCTACATTTTAGTGACACTTGCAGCCTCTTTCATGTTTTGCAAGCTCATCCGAGAATTGAATGCATGCCAAATAAATCTTTCAAGGGAAGTGGAGCTGGGTTGAAAATATCTCCAGCACAGATAATTCAAAGGAAGTGCAACTTTTAAAAAAGCATGTGAAGTGCCTCTAAGAATCTACCTGCTTTTTCCTGTTTTCTTTTTTCCTTTTTCTCTTTCCTCCCCTTAGTCCCACATTTTGCCTCTTTGCTGTCTCATCATGTCACAATTTCCTTTTTTCCCTTTAGTTGTTCTCACAGAGGCATACAAAGGGTTTTCAATCCCGTCACATGCTCCAGCTGGAACTAGAGCACGACTCTTTTCTGACTGTATTTTCTCCAGGATTTTGTCAAGTTTAGCTGCAGACGCTCCCCAGCCTTTTGCTGATTGTCTTTTCAGCTGTCCTCCGCTTGCGACACTCACGTTGCAGCTGGGCAAAGGCCAGTTCAAGCTGCAAAGTGGAGGCAATGCCGTGAGTGCGGGGAGAGCGAGGGGCTGCACGGGTGCCCGTGGTGAGCGGGATGGGGCGGCTGTGGGGTGGGAGCGGCGCGGCGTGGGAGAGCAGGGCCAGGAGAGAGAGATAAGACGGACAGGAAGGCAGCGCAGGGGAAAGGCAGGTGGAAAAGGGAAATGACCGCGGAGTCCAGGAAGACTAAAGAGAATACAAGGGAAGCTGCGAAGCCATCTGGGAATCTGCTTTAGCCACGTGTAAATCGCAGACGTCCTTGTGGCTTCCCCCTCTGTGCAGAGCAAACCAGCTCCCGGAGGAGGCTGGGCAGAGCCGGGATGGCGGCGTGCAGCTGCGTGGGGTGAGCCTGCGTGGGTGCGGGGCCGGGGCGGCACACAGGGGGGACGCAGGGACCGGCCCGGTGCAGGTGTGGGGACAGCCCCGCGCAGGTGTGGGGGCGCGGCGGCGGCGGGCATGGGGGCGAGGGGAAGTGAGTGGGTGCCCCAAGGCGGGGCGCAGGAGTGGGCAGAGCCGTGGCAGAGCTGGGTCCCATGAGGACGGGGGTGGAGGTTGATGGAGCCACTGCCGTGTTGGCTTGTGGGTGACGGCAGGAGCAGAGCGGGAGGAGAGATGGGTGCTGTGGGGTGGAGGCGGAATGGGAAGTCGGGGAGAAACTGAGCGCAAAAGCTGATCAGGAGATGGAAAAGGAGGAAACTGAAGGGAAAAGTCGTGAAAAGTTGCAGGTAGTGGGAAAAAGCATCACGGAAGGCTGACATGGAAAGGCAGGGGAAAGTGAGGAGAGCTAGTATAAGAAGATTTTAAAAGCACTTAATGATGTCTGAGGTGGGATTTGTGGCAAACAGCTGGATCGGAGCCAGCCTCCCTTTGTGGGGAGAAGCAGGCCCCTGCGGAGCACAGCATATGTGACCTGCCTGCACAGTGCGAGAGGAGCTGTGGCTGCGCAGCACCGTGACTGTAGAAAGAGTTAACTAGCATAGATGCAGTCATCGGCACTGAACATGTCTAAAAATAGGTGAGATGAATTACAGTCCCGAGGACAAAATGTTACAGTAAATTAATACAAACAATTTCATGTTATCTAGCTGGGTGCAATCATGCCTCCTTCATGCATATGCATGCTGGAGGTGTGCGCCCAGGTGCAGGGCTTGTGCACATTAGGTGCACATGTGAACACCAGCACGTACCTGGCTGGGACGTTTGTGTCTCACATCTTCTGTGCAAAAGTCCTCTGCACCTCAAACCCTGAAAAATTGGGCCATGATGCTGGAGCAGGCTGTAGTTCCTCAGGTGTCTGCAGTTTGTATCGTAAATCATTCCTAAGAGTCTCAAGGAAGAGCAGGGAGATGTGCTGCAGTTTCAGGGAGGGCTGCTGCTGACCCCATCACTCTCTGCTTCGCTATGGAAGGGGCTGCAGGTTTAATCCAGACCCTCGCCTGGTTTTAGCTCAGCTCTGCAGACTGCCTTCACTGGCACAGGGCTCCTGGCTGCCTCCGCCAGTGGTGTGGTGGTTACTTCGCTTTAACTCATGCCGGGAAGCACCAGCATGACAGGGAAGAAAGGTGCCCAGTCCCTGATGGTGCCGTTTGCCCTGTGCCACCTTGCCAGCTGTCCTGAAGGAGAGACAATTTCTCTCCCCCAGTGAGAGAACTGGATAGGAAAGAATAACACCACGTCTCCGCAGGGACACCCATGGGACATGCCAAGAGAAACCGAGGCACGCAGTTATTTCATGGGATCCCTCACACATGGGCTAGGGTGGCGTGGATGGTTTGAGCAGGGCAGAGAGCTGGAGCCCGTCTGCATTGGAGACGTCCTCTGGCCACCCCAGCTGGCTCCCTGCAGCCCTGCTCTCCTTCCCCGTCCCAGTCCCTGAGCTCATCCCGATCTCCAAAATTAGGTCTGCAGGTCCCTCGCCTCATCTTTAAAACTCTCTGTGCAATCAACGTGCACAGGCGTGTCCTTGGCCGAAAATGCCCCCAAAAGATGGGCAATGAGAGGATGCCCTCAGTTTGACTGTAGCTAGGGCTCACAGTTATTTGTAGGAAAAACTGTGAATGTATCTCTCTGCCCCAAGAAGTGGCAGGTTGCTCATGGAGGTCGTGAGTCTCTGGTGCTATCTGAGCTTGTTAAACAGTCTCCACTATGGAAGAGAACAGAGTTTTAATCTAGTGAGGGTGACGCTGGGCAAACGCTTTCAGTGCTTGCGTCTGATTAGTCGTAACTGAACTCTTCTTTCACTTGGTCCTTTACTGCAGGCTGCTCATTCTCATGCTGCGCATTTCCTTTGCCTGCAAAAGCACTTAGAGAAGCTTGGATCCCCAGGTTACATATTCTTAATATTTATGCCCTCTGGATAATTTTCCAGGGAAGCTCTTAATCTTACAAGTCAAGAAAAGACATATATTTGTCAGAACTAATACTAGCAAGGTGCAGAGTTCATTCTCAGGCACCAGGTGGGTTAGAAAGCCTTATTTTTGTGCAATTAATTTTGTAAGAGTTCCCCCCCCTTCTCTATGCTTTCATTTGCTTCTGTGTCCTGGGGTCTCAGAAGACAAGGGTTTCTAAGGGCCAATGGCCGTCTCGAGATCACTTGCTGGCAGCGCTCACAGGAGCAGCACAGAGGCGGCCATCCCTGGATTTCCACATCCGTGTTAGCCATTAAAACATGTTGTCTGATAAGAGCTATAGGCTATCACCCCACTAAATTCTTTAAACCCGTTCAGAGGGGATTAGTAGAAACCCAGTAAGCCAGTTTCTGGTTACTGTGATAGTTTCCAGATTATTTTGTTTAGAAGCCTGTGTGAAACATTACTTCGTGCCTTCCTCTGTCAGCCCTCAGGCTGAAAGAGAAAAGATCCTGGTAAAGAAGACTGAGGTCAGGAGATACATAAAGTTTATACCTGGGACTATTTAGCCTGCAAACTAATGGGCTTCAAGTGAAATATTTAAGATCATTGCGAAAACTCTTCCATTCCTTCCTTTCTACTTACCCTGTCCGGTAATAAGACATACAGTTTGCGTGATGAAATTGCAAGGATGTGCACACAGACTTGGAGAAGAAATTAGTCGTCGGCTCTGCGCAGAGCTGCCCTGGGGAACTCCCTGCTGCAGGATGCTCCGAGCCCACCTGTGCTGAGGGGAGAAGGGGTTGGGGGAGCGCCCGAGCCACCCACTCGCAGCTTTGCAGGCTGAGATATGCAGCCACGTGTGGGATTTCAGCAGCGGCCGTAAGCTGATCATGTGGAAGGAACCGGATGGGATTTCTGCGCTGCATGGGCGGCATTGCACAACAGCCTCCATGGCCGATGGGCCGGGGCCATCTTTGTGCTGAGGTTCCTCTCCGTGCTCTGGCGATGGGGAAGGGGGCTGCAGAGGCACCACGTGGCCCATGGCAAAGGCCCGCAGCTTTCTGCAGTGATGAAAGGCTCTAGTCCAAATGAGAAGGCAGCTGTTCATGCTGCCTCATCTTCCTGTGAAACAGGGAAACAGCTGAGGGCAAACGCACTGAATGGCTTTTGCTCCAACCTGGGCCACATAGGCTGTGCAGCTCTCACAGATGAAACTCCAAATAAGAGCATTTGCCCAGTTTTCTATTAAATACAGCACCTGAGAAAGTGAAAGCCTTTGGTTTTTTAACTTGTTAGACCTAACATCACAAATGATGAGCCCCAGGTGCATGACACAGACTAGCACTAGCCCCATGGCAGTGTCAGGCGCTGCAGGAGCAGGACCCGGAAGGGTGTGTTTTTTCCCCAAAGTTGGCGTGAGCTCCAGCACTTGCCGTGCAGGGCTTGCAGCAATGCTGCATGGCTGCTCCTGGGAGGGTGCTATCAGCGGGGCGTCTCTGAGCATCCTGCACCGATGGGCTTGGGGTGCAAAGTCTTCCACTGGTGTGAAGTCTCCGAGCTGCCTTAGCTGCAGCCCAGCTCTCCAGTTTACACCAGCTGAGGATCTGGCCGCTGTCTCAAACCAAACAGTTACATAAATAACATGCAGCTTGAACTATGTTAGAAAGCCCCACCCTTTTCCTGCAGTTTTAGTTAGAGGGGCCGTGCCGCTTGTGATGCTTTATCATAACAGAAAATGAAGAGAAATGTGGAAAAACAAGGTAATAGGGTATTTGTTTTAAGGTATGCAGCTGGGCTTTTTGTCTAGGGAGGGGGAGAAGGTACATTTTCTTTAGTAAGTGTTTTTAGATTATATTTGTTTAAGCAAGGAGGATTCAAGTAGACTCAGTAATTACTATATGTAACCTTAATTGCGGTTGTATCTAAGGAAGAATTTAATTGGAAAAGATCATGTGTGCACTGTCCGAATATTGCCTCATTCCTGGATGGCATATTCAAATCGAAACAGTTTTGTATGCATATGGCAGCTGACTAAGCAGTAGCCTGACGTTTCGGCAGGGCTGATGCTCACACACCCTCCTGGCCCAGGTGTGCTCTTCAGCATCCAGAGGCTGTCATTGAATAATTCAGCTTCCAAAGAGTGAGCGCAGCACGGCTGGGCTGACACGGTGAGGCCAGGTGGTGGGTCGTAAGGGAGCAAGAAGAGCCTGTCCTGTGGACCCCACGTGGGTAACCATGCAGCAGCCACGCTTGGTGCCTTCTGAGGCCGAGAGATCTCAGGACTCCTTTCAGAAGTAGTGCAGCGTGATGGCTCAGGTGACTGTCCCCTTTGGAAGTTCATGTTGGCTGGCTGTCCGACCACTCCTCTTAGACATGTCTGGACTTTTTAATCCATTTATTTCTGCTCTTGAGCTTCTGTACTTGCTCCAGTTACATCAAACACTGCGACAGCAAAGCCTTGAAAGGTGTGTTTAGGGCCACAGGGTCCCCCAGGTTTCTTCATACTATGTGGGCATTGCTCAGAGACTGAGCAGCACCAGTCCTGGGCCCTCAGGTGGTTTGTGCATGGCTGCGTGTTGCCCTCTTAGCACAGGGACTTGAATCCTGCCCTGTGTAAGGAAAGAAACTGTGCTGGAGCTTCACCAACTGACCCACAGATTGCTATGAAGTCTCTAAAGCAGTTCAGTTGAACCTGGCTGCCGGGAAAGTCTCAGGAGCGGAATAAGAGCGTTGTATGGGATAGGTCTGAGGCACATCAGCAGAGCCTTCAGGCAGTAGTTAGTTCATCATATGCCCTCATATGGGAGCTGTGCAGTTGAGGTGCTGGAGCTGTGCCCCAGCTTCTGA
Organism: Aptenodytes patagonicus; assembly: GCF_965638725.1. Lineage (NCBI taxonomy): Eukaryota > Metazoa > Chordata > Aves > Sphenisciformes > Spheniscidae > Aptenodytes > Aptenodytes patagonicus. Next base: position 111,866,893 of record NC_134951.1, on the reverse strand, counting down.
TCCACAGGCCTGCACACTTCATGTGGCTGGCCTGGAAAAAGCAGGATTTGCAGGTACTGCTGGATGGTGGGTACGTGTTGGTGCAGGAGACATTTTGAAGAGTGAAACTGATGCACTGGCACCAGAGCAGGGAGCTGATGGGCTGGAGATAGCAGGTGGCACAGCCAGCTTGCAGCCCCAAGGAGTCCTGGGGACTAACATGCATCATTATTGACCAGGGGAAGGCTTTACTGGGACCACACCGCCTGCTTTCTGAGACCCGTGTGTTCACTGTTGTTCCTTACCATTTTTCTCTTGATTTGGGTAGTCCCCGCAGCCCTGTTGGATGCTGCTACGCGTTGCGCGCCATTGGGCTGCCTGGCCCCACGGGAAGGGATGCGCTCCCCACTCTCGGCCTCTCCTCTGCCGGAGTTCAGGCAAGCGGTCGTCTTTTGCTTCCTTGGTCCAGCAAAACATGTTCCTCCCAGGTGGGCTCTCTGACCCTGCCGGCTGACAGCCCTGGTGTTTCTGTCTGTGCCAGGATTTCCACAGAAATTCCCCGCTCCTCCTGCACTGGGATTTTCTCCTCCAACCAGTGGGACTGGCTCTTTTCAGCACCCCATCAGGCCCCGCTGCCTGCACACAGCCAGAGCAGGACAATAGAAGTTGTCTCTGACGCCTGGCTGTTTGCTGCTGGGAAAGGCAGTCCCAGGCTTTGCTCTGGGGAGAAGCAGCATTTCTAATCCTGCAGCAGTTTCATCTCTTTCAATCAAGGGTCTGTACAGCTCCTTGCAATGATTAGCTCTATGAATGACAATAATCTATAATTGGGCTAGTGCTGGGTCTTCTCTTTCAAGGATCACCTCCCAAAGTAACTGCTGAAGGAGCAGACAGGTGAAGTCGGACATAAAAGCAGATGTTACAGGGGTGTGTGACCGCAGAGATGTACATTGCCTCGTGCTGAGGGGAGTCCTTAACCTCTCATGCAAGAAGAGAGAAGCAGTATGTTTCCTTCTGGTGGCGGCTTGCCAAGGTGAGCAGGTTAGCACCGATAAAAACATCTCTCTCTGCAACCCTCAAGCTGGGGCATACGGGTTTCCTCTTCAGATTTGCATTTCTCTTGCAGCCCCTTTCAGCTGGCCTGAGGTGCAGTAACGTGCAGGTGGAAGAGCCCTTGCGAGGTGAATTGTAAGTGACTCGAGGAGGAGCAGGAGCATGAGTGCACACGCCCAGGCACGCACACGCGCGTGCACACCCCACCCCGACATCCCCCCCCCACACTCCCCCCCCCCTACCCCAGAAACCTCACCTTCTGTTACGGAAGACGAGCGGTGTTTCTCAGCGTGGTGTTGCTCTCGCCACGCAGCTGCCTAGCGTGCTGCAGCCGCAGGGGGTGGCAGGAATAGCTCACCAACACGTATGGCACACGCATGCCGCAGCACACATGCACACACAGGCAGCACATCTGCACATGCAGGCGCCACCGTTGTTGCCAGTGCTTGGACCTTCAGAGCCAAAAATGTGAGCTTTTTGTCTTGGGATGAAGAACATGGTTTGAGAAGGGATTTGCATGTCCTTTGTGCCGTGGTGCAGAGTGTGGATGGGGACAAGAGCTCTTGCATCCGAGCGACCAGAAGTGACATCCTCCCCTGTCAGCTCCTGCTCTGTGGTGTGAGTGCTTCCACCCACGCTTCAACAGTGCCTGCGTCATATTTACACCATGTGGACCCAATTCCAAAACTTCTTTCAGTTTTCCCTCCATCCTTACTAGAAAACAAAGCGCTCTCTCACCGAAATTTAAGAGAAGTTTTTTCCAAAAAAGGACTGTTAAAAAAAAAAAGAAAAAGGACTTCGGGATTTGGTCCTGCATGAAGGTTGCTTTTGCTTTTAGTTTCACAGAAATGACAGACATCCCTAGTTGCTCTAATAGTTGAGGTCAGAATAGAAACAAGCTTGTTTTTATGGGGTGGGGGGATTGAGAAAGAGCTGGTGAATCTTTAAACCCGCAGCACCTCTGTGGCTCTCACCAACAAAACCTGACACGAAAAGCCTGCTCATTAAGATGGCTAGTCATGGACCAGCCCCGCAGAGGCGTGGGTGGCATTCATTACAAACCCCTGAGCTAGGCAGTGTGTCCTGCACCGTCACTTCGCTTCAGACCAGTACCCAGTTGTGCTTAATGTCTCACCGCGGCCTGGGGGAGGCTGGCATGCTGGGTGCACAGGGATGCTCTGTCGCCGGGACCCGTCTGGGGGAGCTCAAGCTGTTAGGCTGGGACCTATGGTACCTCCCTTAGCAGGGGACATCCTGCACCGTGACCATATGCCCTGAGGTTTCTCTATTACCAGTACGAACTGTCCATCTAGGCTTTCTGGACGCCTTGTTCCCATGCTGGCATTACAACCTGATGAGGTCTTGTTTTCATGGAGGGTCTGGTTGGACTAGTCAGGTGTCTACAAAAGTGCTGTGGCACTGAGGGCAGTCTGGGATGGGAACAGCTTCATCCTTTGGAGGAAGCTCAGTGCCCAACCTGCAGCTTGCAGCAAATCTGCATCTCCGTAGCCCTCTCCCCTTGCCGTTCTCCCTGTTCCTGCGACAGCTCCAGCAGTAGAGTCACGGAAGCCTGGCTGCAACCTTCAGGCCCCTGTGCCCACCCCTGGGGAAGCATCAGACGCAGCCCCGCACCCTGGCCGGTGGGCAGCTGGGGATGGGAGTAGGAAGGCGCAGGGGTCCCACAGCAGCTGTGCTGAAGATGGGGCTCTGCTAAGATGAGCCACAACATGAAGCTGGTCCAGCCCAGCTTCACCTGCTGCGCCATCACCAGAAGGGTCGGGCACACCGCCGTCCCAGCGCCCCTGCCCCATCCATGATGCCAAGGAGAAGGAAACTGCCCCAGGGGCAGATGTGTCAGGTCTGGGCTGTTGAGTATGGTTGCTGCTACCAGGGACCTAGCACCGCTTCCCTGGGTTTGGATTTTTTCCTGAGCGTTGTGCTAGTCCTGACTGTCCTCTTCCCTTCTCTAATGTTCCTTAATTACTCTCATTGCCCTCTCTCCCCGTCAAGTCAATGCCATTAAATCCAGGCACCAAATCCAGAGGGGTGCTGGCAGTTCTGATTTCCTGGGCAGGCTCTTGAGGCTCTGCAACCTCCTTATGAAACTCCTGTCCTTCAGTGGAAGCGATCTGGCTGCTTTTCTCAATCACTTCTGCCTGCAGCCATCAGACATGGCTTCTGTCTCTCAGGATTCAGACAGTTTCTTTGCCTCTGAAATGCAGGTCTTATTAGATGTTGTGCATTTGTACTATAAGGTCTTGGTGGTAATAGATCGTCTTTTCATCTTTTTTTATTGTACAGGATGTACCACAAACAGGCCCCGATTCCTGTTTACTTTAAACGCTATTGCAGCATTACTACACAGGCTTTCCTGATTATTTTTCCTCCTCTGCCACAGGCCTTCCAGGATTTTAAATGCTTCTTATTTATACATCACACAGGCCAAACATTAGATTTTATGATCAATGCGGTAAGAGGAATCAAAATACAAACCTTTCCAATAGAAAAGAGCTTGATGTAATTATTTTGTCCACATGTGAGTCCAGATGAGTGAGGAGGTGGATATGGCCCCACCATGACTGCAAACACTGGAGAAGCTGTCCTGCTTTTTGGGAGCCCTTGGGGAAGAGCAGGGAACGGGGGGGTGAAAGTAGAGCTTCCCGGCATCTTCTCCTGGCTGATTTGTGCCTCTCTGTACTTTTGTTTAAACGAGACCCACCAGGGTCTCTCGCTTGTTTTTGTGATCACATTTGCGGCTGTGGCGAGTGTCTGGGGCCAGCATGGGAGCCCTTTGCTGGGAGTTGTGAGGTGCAGCCCCCCAGCTGGGATAGCGAACACCGTCTCGCTTCCAGGGCTCACAGGTCTGTGGGAATAATCGCGTCCCGGGCATCCTTGACAGCATCCCTGCTGGGCAATTGAAGCGCGCTCCATGTTAGAAATGAAGAAGGCTTGGCAGTCAGTGTTTCCTTAAGCACCCATTTACTCTGGATGCCTCCGTTTTGTAGCCCATTTTGAGATGGGCAGGGCTGAAGAGCATAAGTTCTTTGTCTTATTTATGACTGTAAAGTATGTTTCTTCCAGTCCAGCAGAAAACAAGTCGGTGTAGAAAACAATATGCGATTCAGTTTGCAGTGGTGCATCTAATTTACAGGAACTGGCTCCTTCGTACAGTACATGCTCTGCCTTGGCACTGGCTGGACAAACAGAGGTGACTAAGCAATCCAATTGATTTATGGCAATAGCCTTGCACAGAAGATCCGGGAAAGCTCTGGGAAAACCTCCTATAGCTTAAGGAATTGCCACCTGCGAATTATAAAGCCTCCTGGGCACCGCAGAGACCTGTCGTCAGAGCCTGAGGAGCGAAACATGAGGCAGGAGAGCACCTAGTTTTTGGGGCACTGCTTCTCCCGGAGCTCGACGCGTCTTGGGCTGCCAGCGGGTGAGGGAAGCACCTTTCCTGGCAGGATTGCAATGCAGGGAGGCCCGAGGCGAGCCACTGACGATGGGCTGCTGCAGCTACTGTGGGAATTCCTGTCACAGGTAGGGTTGTCGGGGCGGACAGGGAGGAGTGAGAGGCGCTCAGAAAGGTTGAGGCACAGCTGATACTCCATGGCAGAGAGATGGGAGAAGGAGGAGGTTCGGGTGGATGAAGTGCCCGAGTGCCACAGAGCAGGGTGATGTGGGAGGACAGAGGTCTGGTTTCAGGGGTGCCAAGTGCCTGCACTCCCTGGAAGTGAGTGGGACTTGAGGATGCTCATTCCCGTGGCAGTGCAGTGTTTTGTGTCAGGCAAATCGTGGACTACTGGCTATAGGCAGATGCAGAGAATGCTCTCATGAATAAGGAGGCAAAGTCATTTACTTGATTTGACTATTCTCATGATAAAAAGGCCATCCATCATAAAAGGGAATATTTGTGCAGGCTCTGAACATGAGCTGTGGTGTCTCTGTGGGCTGCCGTTAGACTTCAGATTTGGCTTTCTTTTTGCCTAACCCACTTGCATCCTCAGAAGGGTGTCCCACAGCCCCACCACCCCGCAATTTAGGTGTTACTGGCTTTAAGCTGCAAAGATATTTTCGTTCTCAGTGGCAGCTGAGATTCACTGAACCGATGTTGTAAGAAGCTGTTTTGCCAGTGCAAGGTTTTTTGGGGTTAAGCGGGTGGGAAAGAAGCTCAGTACAAAAGAATTGGCTGTGAGGGGGTGCACTGCCTGCTTGGCACACATCACCGCCCCAGGAGTGCTGGCAGTGGCAGGGGAAATTCGCCTCGTCTCAATCACTGCTCTTAGCTCGCGAGTGCTCAGTGTCCGCGCCTGCAGGACAGCCTGTCAGAAACACCCCGCTGCTTTTCACGAGCTGATGCCTCCGCTCGCTGTGAAGGACCGCGTTCGCCCTGCCCTCCCCTCTGCTCTGGAGGTGACGGAGCCTGCGGACCTGTAGCCCTCAATGGTGGTGCGTGACTGTCCCATGGGGATGGAAAAAGGGACTTCCCACGTCATCGGGGAGATCCAGGGTTGACAAACACTGAGTGCAGTCATTTCTTCGGAGGTAATAGGAAAACAAAGGGATCAATGCTTGCCACATTTCCTAGGAAAACAGGAGCGACCTGCTGGGAGGGATGGCATGTCTCCCAGCTGCCATAGCCTATGAAATGGGGGGACTCTTTTTGGAGATGCAGCACTGTGTCCTGTTGCACAAGGAGCCTCAGCTTTGATGGGCATGTTTGGGGAAAAATGATGCAGAAAGGTCGAACAAAGCTAAAAATGAAAAGTTCACTGCCTAGACCTACAAGTCTGGGTGTGTGTGGGGTGAAATACAGGATTTACTGGTGGAGGACTGTGGAGAGCAGAAGGCAGATGCTCTGCCTGTTGATCCAGGCACAGGTGCTGTGGTATGTAAAGCACCTCTGGATGGCTTGCAGAGCGGAGGAGGAAGGAGTTTGGCAGCATACCATGGAAATTACTGCCTCTCTCTGACAGCGGCTGATTAATGAGATCAGGTAGGGACAAGGCTTGCCAGGTTATAACGACTTTACAACACCTTCCCAGTTTCTTGTGGGGCACCACCCAGAAACACAGATTGAAAAATCTGCCTCAGGGTTGCGTTGGATGTGTGGCCCTGATGCCCCTCTCCATGCCTTAGGTCCAGGGTCTCTGTGCTGGCTGTAGCAGCTGTCTCGGCCGTGAGGGATTCCTGTGCGTGGACTGCTCTGCCAGAGCAAAATGGGGGCAGAGGGAGGAGGCAGGGATCAGCAGCCGCCTTGCAAATCAGGATTGCCTCCTTCCACATGGGCTGCAGCGTGCATGGCTGGCTCGCAGTCACATCTACATGCCCACCTCTACACCCAGGGGCTGGGGTGGAGGTTTGGGTTTCTGTAGGTACCCGCTTGTTTGTGTCCCGCAGCCCAGAGAGGATCAGTGGACACTTGATGGCCAAACGTAGCGGCATGAAGGCACTGCATAGGTTTGAAGCTACTAGCAGTGGGTAATGAACTGTGGAGAGAAGCACTTGTGTGCCTCTGAAAAACTTGATACAAAAGCTTTAATGCTCATGTAGTCACTCTTCTCCCGGAGGACAATTCCTCGGTAGGTAAACTCCCAGTATCTTATCAAAAATCTAAGGCAAACCTCAAGGAAGCTGTGCAAGAGGGGAAACTCGTCAGGTGGGAATGTCGTTCAAGAGCTGCTTCTCTGGGAAGCTGTAACTTTCTTTTCTGTGCATTTATCTGCTGATAGCTCAGCTGTCAACCGAACTGCTTTCCTTGAAAACATCCTTTGTTGCCAGACCCCGGGCGCTACAAGCCTGTGTTGGATGCCTGGCTGGGGGGCACTGAGGCATTGGGAATGGGGGGATGGGGGCTTTCCAAGCAAGCCAGTGACTTTCTTCTTGCTCGTGACCGATTTGAGGGTGGGTGGTTTTGCATTGCTTTTTTGAAGTTGAATCAATCTAGGGGCTAGGCTTTCGACCTACTGCTTATTTTTTGAAAAAATGTCGCTCACGTGAAACACTAATCTCAAACTAGAGCTCTTGAGGTGTTGGGGCCTCTGCCTTTCCTGTTCTTCTTCTCTGTGTGTGTGTTGAAAAGAGATTAATTTAATATGGTTGCCCTGTAGTTTAGAAATGTGGTTGTGCTAAATGGCTGTCTGCTAGATTGCTCTTGCGAAGTTTCCTCTGGATCCCATAGAAATAGCAGATGTTAACGCTCAACAGTGAAAAGAAAAGCTTAAAGTTCAAAGGAAGCTTTGCATCAGACTGGAAGGATGAAGCCAAATCTCGACATTTCCTTGTCAGAACTTTGTGTTTGATAGTAAATCTTGATGATGCATGTGGCGTGGATACGCAGTTCGTCACCACCTGACTTTTCATGCAGCTGTAGTGAAAAATGCATGTTCTCATGTCTCCCCGTTTGCTGTCTGCAGCTGGAGCAAGTGTGTCCCAGGCAAAAAAAACCAAACTTGCTTTTTCAGGCTCAGGCGCTTAAAATACGTGCTTTAGGTGGTGACAGTCCCAGGATGCGAAAGATGAGGGCTCACTTTCTTCTGCTGCAGCATTTTGGTTCCTAGGAAGCTCTTTGTAAATGAATCGGGGCCGGTGACCTCATTTTCAGTAAATTGCGAGGGGAGGTACTTGCTGATTTTTCTGCAGAGATGTCTGATTAAGCCGCGGAGTAAATAATAGGAACAAATACTTCAGAAGAACCTTTCCCTTGGGGTTTGTTCCCACTGAGTCAGTCCCTGTTACATCAACAAACAGTGCCACTTCAGTAACTACAGGAGTCAACAGGGCTGAGCGGAAATCACAACACGTCGGGCTGATTCCTCCTTTCCCCTCAGCTGGATCATCACCATGGCTTTCAGTTTCCAGCCTGCTGCGGTACGAGTGTGAGTACACATCGCAGCCTGGCCTTGAATTCAGAAAGCGGTGATGGATCATGGTAGTCCGACCTAGTCCCGCGTCATGGATATGTCTTGCAAAAGCTTTTGCTCTCGTTGTCGTCTTCAAGATGAGCTCTGGGGTAAGCCTCATGCTCCAGCGAGGCTGCCCACCCCATGGCAAACTCACGCTCCGGGCGGCAGTGCCAGGGCAGCAAAGCTCCTGCCCTCCTCCTGCCTCTCAGTCTCACTTCTGCAATTGAGTTTCCGCTCAGCCCCAAGCAGGGGGATCTTCCCCAGCGCTGGGAGCACGTGTCCGCTGCAGGCTCCTTGCACTAGGTTTGGTTCGTGGGTTTGAGAGGGGTGTTTTTCAGGTAGCCTGGCTGCCTGAGAACAACTGTGTATGCTGCTTAATGGTTACTCAAGGCAGGCACTGGTACTAGAAACCAGGACTGCCATACGTGCAGCCCATGTAGGGCTGGGATGGTGCCTGGTGTATATAGGGAGTGCACAGTCGTTTGGCTGCCGGGCTGGGGATAGGAAGCCCTCAGTTTTGGAAAGCTCTGTGCCAACTGCTGGTCCTGGAAAGCCACTCTTTCCTGCGGGGAGAGGGACCATTGCCCTTTGTGTGATACAAGTGCTCCGCTGGTCTGGCAGGGCTTCGACCTGGGACCTCCGTATCTCTGAGCACGAGCTGGGAATGCTTGGCATGAAGGAGCAGTTTGATAGCCCTGAGCTATGCCGACTCGCCTTCCCCAGTCACTGAGAGCAAGCACCGACCTACTGAGTTAGCTGCTCTGTTCGCCGCTGCCAAAATCAGCTGGTGGGATCAGAACAAAACAGCTTGCCTGCTGGACCTGGGGAAAGTACCTGGTGCGAGGATCCTGCCCGTCCACCGGGCATGGGCAGCACGCTGGGAGCGCCGCACAACTCAAAGCTGTCATCCTGGCCACGCAGCCCTGACAGCTCGTTTCCGCAGGGAGCGAGCCATCGAGTGGGAACGCCGGAGTCGGCTGTCGCTGGCTCCCGCCAGGCAGCCGCAGCATGTTGCAACATGAGGTCATGTTAGGAGACTCCAGAGCAGAGGATCCAGCTGAGGCAACAGCCCCCAGATCCACGGGAAATGGGTTTATTAGCGGTTTTCCAGCAAAACGCCTCCAAGTCTACACTTTTACCGGGAATAAGATAGGGGCAGAGCTTTTTGCGTGTACTTGGGCAGCCCCAATATAGGGGCTGGAAATGTCCCGTTGCTCAGCAAGAAGATCACAAGGTGTCGGATCCTGTCTGCTGTCAGCAGCCCGTGCTGGAGGCACCTTCACAGCCAGCAGCAGGGGTTCTGGTTTAGGAGAAGCAGAGCCACCGCAGGTCTGCTCACCTGGCCAGTTTACATTGCATTTTCCCCACATGTAGATCCGAGGTTACTGGGACAATGTCCTCCGTTGGAAAACATCCAGAAAAGCCTAGCAAGGAGGGAAGAGAGGTAAGAGAAGGAGCACAAGTGGGGATGCAGTAATAATGGCATCAATGGAAATTATTTTTCAGCAGGCAAAATGCAGACTCGGGACAGCGCCAGCCCCGCGGACTGCCGAGTCAGCACCTTGTGCTGTTGTCTTGCCACCCTTGAACCTCCTACCCTGCCTGCCTCCCTGGAAAGGCGAAAGGGAGTAGTCTGCATTTGCTACCTTCTTCAAGTGCTTCAGATGAATTTCCCAGTGTTTCAGAGCTTGCAAAGCCTGTGCAGGGTGAGGAAGCCCAGGGGAAGCCCAATAGCTGCAGGGGTAGCCTGGCACAAGTTCAGAGGTAGCGGGTTTTCTGACTGATCGCTGCTGGGCTCAGAACTGCCTCTAAACATCGCTGGAAAATACTTTGGTCTAATAACACCTTTTTTTTCCCCTATTTTCCCTAAGCTCACATTCTTTTTCTCTGGCATTTTGGCTGACTGTCGAGTGGGTTTATTGCTCTAATAGCAGAAAATGACCATCAGTAAATCCCTATGTTTCTGCTGACTCTAAGGCAAACTGCTCATTGTTTCTCCGTACTCCGGAGCACAGCTATTTCGCGGGGCAATTTTTCCAGCCTCCGTCTGCAGGCTGGCTGTTGGGGCTGGGCTCCTCCAGCAGTGCTGTGCCTGTACCCGCATTTCAGTGTCCTGCTGAGGGTGACTTCTGTGCATCGGGTGAATGCATGATAGCAGTTCAGGGGGAGGCGTTTGGGGGTTGTAGGAAGCGGTGGGGAGAGCCAGGGCATGCGGCCAGCTCCGACGGTCTTAGTGACAGCGTGTCCTCCCCGATACGTGGTGTGTGCTGGGGAATCCGCGTCAGCCAGGGGTCAGATTTGGCCTTCACGCAGAAGGACGGGATGTTTCTGGTGTACTTCCATGCACTGGTGGAAGTGCATTTCCAGGGAAGAGCTTTGTCCTGTAACAGGTTTTGTACATCCATACGCTGCCAGCAGCTCGAGCCATTTTGGATATACATGCTGGATGCAACTGCGCTCATGTGACTTCCTGGGCTAAACTTTGTTACAGGGGAAAAAGCAAAGTCTTTGTTTACCCGTCTCAATGGAAAAGTTTAGTTCTGGCCTGTCTTGCCAAGGAAGGAAGGAGTGTGCCAAAGTGATAGCACAGTGAATTCTGGCTGCTGGCGGACCAGGATCAGAGCTGGCTGCCGGGCACGCCGCCGGCATCGCATCCCACCCGCACGGGGCTGCTACCGCGCACGGAGCTCCAGTGTGGGGATGGAGCAAGTGCCTGGCTCTTTCTTGGAGCTCTCAGTTGCGAGAGATGGCCTCGGTGAGGTGCTGAGTGAGTCTCCAGTGTCCCTCCAGCAGAAAATGAGGTGGAGAAAAGCAAGTGCTGTGTGTGCGGGATAGGAATGGGTCAGGGAGGGAAATAGCTTTGGCCATGTATACACAGAGGACGTGACACAGTGCACAGTGGGCACCTGATTGGTTTTGAAATGCCATTTTAATTCGAATAATCACAGCTCTGGTATCAACTCGCGCAAACACTGCATGCAGCTGAGATGGCTGCATGCGATTGCTGCACGCTACCGTTTTCTGCGGCTACCCAAAGGGCAAAGCGGTGCCTCAGACCCTGAGCTTTAGGACATACTTCCAGTTCAAGCTTTTTATTCCATTTCTTCCTGTCCTCCTTCCCCTTGGTAGGGGTGGAGCATGGCTCCTGAGCATGGCATGCTTGGCTGGTGTGGCTGCTCTCTTGCAGGGCTGAAAGGCACAGGTTGCCCCTATGGCTTTCATTTACCTGGGTGGAAACTATTACAAGGTTAAATAACAGCCAGACAATGCACCTCGGTGCTTTAAGAGTTGCGGACACGTAACACAGCTCCTGAAAGTGGTTCAAACAGGGCTCTGCAAAGAGAAACTCATCCAGGGGCGAATTTATCCCATGCTTTCAGCGTGCGGGCTGCTCTCCTGTGCCCGGCTGCGGCAGCGTGGTTCCCCCAGATCACAGCCTTCCCGTTATGGCCCAAGCGCAGCACAGGAGCAGTGAAGGGCCCTGTGCAACCTGAATGGGATCTCTGGCGTACAAAGGGCGGGCTTGTCTGAAGGGGGGGGGGGGGTGTTCATATTTTCCAATGACTCGACAAGACCCGGGGCTGACTCACTAAATCCAGCTCTTCAGACCAGTCCCTTGGAGTAGGTAACTTTTTATATTGTCCCCTTCCCGATCTAAGGAAGCGAAAATGCTGTGGAGCGAAGGAGTGTGCCCCACGTGTGCATTACCTGTCCCCCCCACATTTAAAGCTTTCTGCTTGAAACCGAGAGCCCACGTGGTGAGCTCTGCTGCCAATCCCGAATCCCACCGCTGGCTGCTGTGCGGCTGAAACACGGCTGCAGCTTCCCTCCTGGTTTTGCCCAGATCCTCGGTTCTGCGAGTACTTTTGCTCCTTTCCTTTGAAGCTGCTTGAACTCAAATTAACAACCCTTTAATGGGACCTGCATCTTCCAGATGAGACTCTTAGCTGCTTGCTGCAGCTGTCATTTTTCCAGATGCTTTCAGTGACCCTTTTTTTTAACTACATCTCTCTACAGAAAACCGAAATCCCCCCTTCTACCCTGCCCCAGATCTAGCCAGTTCTCCGGGATGTGCTAGTCACTGACTTGTGAGTACTTTGTTGTTGTCTGGGACATCAGCGGGCATCACAAATAATCACCTCATCAACACGTTTTTTGTTAGTACCTCTAACACCCTGGCTATTAAAAATACCTTAGTTCATTAGCAAGACACTGTTTCCAGCATATAAACTTTTCCATTCCAGAATGACTGAATGTAACGCCCTAAAAAGCTTACAGTTTTTTATAAGCTGAATAAAATAGGACACCTTCCATCTACTTGCGCCATGTCCCCCTACGACCACGTGAGAGGGACAGACCTGTGCTGCTGTTTCCATAGGCATGTATTGGCCAAGATTAAATACTTTTATTTATGGATTTTTGGTTCTGCTGCTGTGTCCATCGTACCACTGCCTGGGCAACAACACTCACAGACTTAGGTCTTGTGAGATTTTTACATCTGCCCTCGTGAGCTGGAGCTTCAGCTGAGGCTGGTGGCACCGCTGGGTGCTGAGGGTCCCTGCCTTCCCATCAAGCAGGGGTGAGCGGGCTGTGGCAACGGGCCAGGCAGTCCCTAGCTTGGTGCACCATCTTTGCATGGGCAACTACATTTGTGTTTAGGAACAGAGAGGATTCAGCCATAAGATTTGCATAGCTCCTGTGCAGAGCTCTGCAAGTGCTGGTGTGTGGTTGGTAGCTAACCCCGGGGTGGCAATCGCACTCTTGGCCCGGGACCTATGCACAGGAAGAGCGCCGGCAGCGGCTTTGCTCAGCCATCTCGGAGATGCTGGCTCAGGAGAAATGAATCCTCCTCTCTGGTGGTGGCCTGGGGACGTGTCCCTAGTTAGCCACACATCCTAGCCATGTAGTGCCAGTGTAGCATTGGCAAGGAGGTGTGAGCCTCCTCCACTGACAGAGCTGTCACTGGGACTCAGATGTCTTCTGGTGGCCACGGTTTGAAGCGCTTTGCGGGCTCTAAGAGGGAGCACATGAAGCCTTTTCAGTAATTCCTGTAGCTGTAGCATCAGAAATGCCACTTTCTCACCAGTAGCTTCCTGACTTGTTTTTCATGCAGAGAGTCTTGGTGTTTGTGCAGGTGAAGGAACAGTGAATCCAAAATGGTCTTATGCAAAAAATGCAAATATCGGTTTTATTAGTAGCTTGCCATGCGACAGGGACAGTGCATTTGCAAAGCAGTACAGCTTATTTTCTGCAGATCTCTCCTTCTCATTCCTTGTAAGGCCAGGGAACCTCTAACATTACATCTCTGAGAGACCCTGGCAGCCGTATGCTATTGCACATAGTTGTGACTTTGTTTGCAGTAAAACAATCAGGTCTTATCCTGCACAGGCCAAACAGTGGCTCCGAACAGTGCTAGCCAGCCAGGCAGTGGACCTCAGCAGAGTCGCCAAAAAGCAACTAGCCCCAAGCTGAAGTACTGAAAAGTAACTTCTGATTTCTAGTTGATCTTGGTACTCTTCAGTCTGAGACTGTGAAGGTCTCAGCATCTTTCTGTAAAGAGCTGGACTTGTTTTTCAGATAGGAATCTCCAAGGGAGATAAGGGGAACTTCTCGAGATCGTCCCATAGGTGAAACTGCCTTTCTGTAGCTTCCTTTCATTCCTTCCATTTCCAACAACGGGAGCAACTCAAGAGCTTGGAAATGCCTGGGGATTTTTTCCATTTTTTTTTTTCCTTCAGGAAGCGGAGGTTTCCTAAGCCATGATTCAGTACCACTGAACTAATACTTTAGTTCTACGCCTGTCTGCCAGTCCCTGACTCCGAGGACAGGATTGCCACACTGGGAGCCAGCACGCTGCTAAGTGGGGTGGCTTTGTGATAGCAGCTGCAGCCCCTTGATACTTGCACAGCACCCCAAAGTGGTGGGGGAATTAACCCTGCAGGGCAGGAGATCCCTGCATGGGAACGAAATGCTGAGATTTGTACTTCTGTCCACACCAGGGAGGCACGAATAGGATTGCGAACACAGCGCAATAACTGAACCGAAGAGGAAACTCTAACCCTAAAATGTTAATCCTGAATTGCCACAATGAAATTACACCGTGAGGAGATGTGTAAACCAGTTCAATGGTTAGCTGGACTTCTAGGGAACATCCTCCATCCTCTAAAATGTTTAAGTTGTACTTGGAGTGGGTATGCCCAAAAACTGGCTTGATGATCCTCAGTTGCCCATCTCTGAGGCTCTGGGGAGGTTAAAAACTGCATAAATTTCTGTGTCTGGTGGCTTTTAGTAGCTCACAAGTCTGGCCTGCAGCTTCGAGCTGCCATGGGAGATAGATAAGGCATGACCAGAGGTGTCACATAGCGCTGGCTTTCTGCAGAAGCTGGGCAGGCTGCTGCCCCGAGCTGCTGCTTGAGGGACCATCCCCGTGGTTGCCGGCACCTGGCAGTGGGAGAGGAGCCTCGGTGCTGCGGGTGGGTTAAAATCAGTCCATGAACTAAGATTAACATCTCCTGGAGAGACTTGACCCCTAGAGCCACCAAAGCATGGAGCTGGGAGAGACCTTATAGCAAGCGGCTGCTCTTGGATGGGGTCACGTTTCTGCTCAGGCTGTGGCTGGTTAGGCTCTGCTTGCTGCTCTCTGTCCGTGCTGCAAGGCAGAGGTCTGCCCCAAGCACGTTCAGGGCTGGCTAAGCCCCCTTAAACTGCACTGGGGGCGATGGCCCAGCAGTCAGGTGGGCATCCTTGCGGGTGGGACCCCAGTAAAGGGAGTGGCAGCAGTGCCCATGCTCGTGCAGCCACATTGCCCTGGTCCCAGCACGTCCACGTACCGCATGTAACACTTTGGAGTGGGGACTGTGCCAGCGCATCCTCCCCCAGGAGTCACCGCTGTGCTCCCCAGGGAAAGCCACCAGGAATTTTTGGTTTTCCACCCGCACCTCGCTTTGCTTGGGATCTCGGCTTTTCTATACTCGCACTCTGAGAAGTGTAGTAGTAGGTGTGCCCTTTTTCCAAGCCAGATCTGAAAACGTGCGCATGTTTATTCTGAACAAGGCAGATTTCTGGCTCTGTCGTGCGCTCCTTCGTTTAAACATAGCGTAAATAGCGCACAGCATGCCCTGCAGGATCCTGCTGTCTCTCGCTGATCTCTCGATAGCTCGCTCAAGAAAGCTACCTCCTGCTCTGCAAGCTTCAACACCGTGTAATGGAAAAATATAGAAGTGGGGCCCGGCTGTGCGTCAGCGGGTGTCTTAGCAACCTCCGCCTGCGCTCGGCTCGGCGATAGGCAAGCGGGACTGTCCGTCTCTGCGCGGGGATGAAATGTAACATTAAGTTTCCCCCCCGCCCTTACGAGGGAGAAGAAGGAAATACCAGGGTTTGCTGGTGTCGCTGGAGCTTGCCGGGTGCTAACAAAGCAGTAATTTATGAGTGTCGCAAAGAATTTCATCGGTCTTCAAAGCAGGACAGAGGCATCTGGCACTCGGCCACTGTGTTTGTATCAGTACAGGAAAAACGCTGAATTTCTTCAAAGCTGCCACAGCGTTTCCTATTTTTAGGTTAACAATGCATGTTTTGCTGTACGGCACCAAACATCAACAAAGAATGAAGACCTATTTATGTTGCTTTGTAGTAAAGCTGAAGCAACAGGAAGCTGTGAGCCACCTGGGTGCCTTCTGAGCCCTCCAAAAACCCCATCCCGAGTCAGTTGTAAAATGCGCTGGGTTACCGCCACGCCAGCGGGTTTGCTCTGTGATGGGGGAAGAAGATGGGTTTTGGGGATTGCCTTCCTGTCCTCAGACCCTTCGAGATGCTGTGCGGAGGGGAGAAACCAAAAGCCCGTCTCTCGATTGCGTTTGCGTTCAGAGGCTTTTTGTTTCTTGCTGTCGTTCATGCTCTCCCTTTTGAGGCAGCGTCTTGGCACCGGCATGCATCTCAGTGCAGGTGCCTGTGCTGGTGCCTGCCACTGGAGGAAGGGACGGTGCCAAGTGCCAAGGGCTTTCTGAGCTCCCGAGGGCGAGAGGAGTCTGGAAGGGCACTAGCTGTCCTGAGTTTTCCTACGGCACCGTTGGAGCAAGCCAGTTTTGGCAAAAGTCACTAACCTTAAGGACTCCTTTAATGCGAGGGCTATGGTTGCTGGCTTACTAAAATCAGCCCCAAAGGAATTGCTGCTCTGCCCTTGGTATTTCTGGGTTGGAGAATGGAGGACATCCAAGCTGGACGTGTAGTTTAGGTGGCAAGGTTCCTCTTGCCTTGCTGCTGGAAAACACTTGGAGCGTGAGCGGTGTGTTGTAACACTGCAAATGATTTCACTGCGAGGGCAGGTACCAACTGCCTGTTAGGGGGGCATGAAGCAGATCTCAGCTCCGGAGGCAGCAGAGGATACTTTGCACCTTGGCTTGCTGAAGCAGCTCATCAAGCTGTCACTGAGCCAGAGCGAGAGGAAGCGGCAGCGCCTGCCCTCTCCTCCTGCACTCTGCAAACGCTCTCCTGGGTGTCTGCAGCAGCCGGCTGAACTGTGGGGTGAAGTCCTGGCCACTCACTGCTCACTCCCCCCAGCCTCCTCCACTAGCTGCTTATTTGGGAAGGAACCTCCTTTTTCTCTTTTTATTTTGATTTGGAAAAATAAAATTAGAAAAAGCCTGTAGGAGACCAAGTGACTAAGTGATTCATGTGCTGCTGAAGTAAATGAACAGCAAATGTCTGAGGGGAGAAGATGACTAAGTTTTTCTTCCTCCTCTTCTGCTTCCCTTACCCTCTAAGAGGAGCTAAGCATAGTCGCCTGCAGCAGAAGGACTTCAACAACCGGCTGCTGCCCACAGACGCAGCCTCAGAGATTGTGGGCTCCTGCCTTACCAAAACCCCCGGTCATTCGGAGAACCGGGCGCCTTCCCTACATTCATTTCTATTCTCTCTTGCTCTTCACCCAAGATAAAATATATTTAGAAATGGTAAGACACAATGAGCTAAACTCTGGCTTTGCTACACCCATGTTTATAATGGGTTCATTGTATCGCTTCTGCCAGTGCCCTCGCGATTATATGGCTAGATATAACTACCTTTCATCTTCTTGTCCTTTTTTGGACCAGAAAATGGCTCGAGCATCCTCTTCAACCATAACAGTGCTGTTCTGAGAAAGGCTAGCTGGATTTTAATAAGAAACCCATGATCTCTACTTCTTTAAAGGATGCCGCAGTCATTTGCAGCTCATCAGTGAGAAGCCGCTGCTTGCTAAATCGGTACCTGGGGACTGGCGCTGGAGTTATGTCCATAAATACCGTGTCGTGCCGCTTGCCTTAAAAATAGCCTCTTTTAAGAGAAATATTTAGTTTAGAAACAATTTCACTTAAAAAAAAAAAAGAAATAGAAGGAATCGGATCTCTCTCTTTAAATTAAGAACCTGAATTGCCTGTGTGTCCAGTGTGCGTCCAGTGTGTTGCCAGCATCGCTGTGGTACTCAGACCCTCTCTTCCCGCATCTGGGGAGGGGGATGCTGGGGTTTTGGGGGGGATCCGCTCGGCTGGGGCAATGTCAGAGTCCTTAGGTGCTCAGTGACTCTGCCATTGCCCCCCCAAAACCCCAGCATCTTCCCCCTTGCGCCTGTGCCAGCATCAGCTCCCCAGGGCTACCTGGGGTCCCAAGCAAGCCAACAGTGGGGCAGGGTGTTTCTCCCCAAGCATCCTCTCCCCACTGCACGCCCAGGGATTCAACAGACAGCCGTTGCAGAGGCGATTTTCCATTATTAATGCTCAAAAGAAAGTTCCATTTTCCTGTTTCAGACGAGCATTTCCCCTTTGGGTTAGAGAAACCGCTTCCTCCCCAGCACGCCGTGGAAGGCTGTAAACATGCACCGAAGCAGCAAATTCCTTTGCCAGCCTCTGTGTTCCTCTTTCCACCAAAAACCCAGCATCCCCCCAGCTGGCACCGCTGCGGCATCGCACACACCAGCTCATGGGAGACTCCCCTGTTGATCGGGGTCATGTATATAGGAGCAGCATGTTTTTTCCTCCATTTCTTAGGAGTTTACAGCTGAAATCCTCTTTTTCTTCCCCCGCCCCACCCCTGCATGTCAGCGCACGGTTGGGTTGGAAAATCCAACCCCGCGTGCCACACCGGGATGTAGGGTTGGGTAACCCTCTCTGCGTCTCCAGGGATCCTGTCCCTTTCCCTGAGGGCTCAGGGGTGTGCCGGGGTGCAGCGGGGCTTGCCGGCTCTGCGCGCAAGCTTCAAAGGCAGAGTAAAAGCAGCAGCATAGGAAACCCCCGTGGCGCATTGCTAGCAAGAAACCTCCTTGCCTGATGCTGTGACGGCTTCTTCCCCCACCGCTCCACTGGCCTTTCCCCGGCGCAGGGCTGCCCAGCCGGCACTGGCACACTCGTCGGATGCTCTCGCACCAGGCAGGCGTGGCAGGACGTTGGCTTTGGTGGCGGAGGTACGTACCCAGCCCTGCAGAAGTTGAGCCGCGTTGCTAAAGCTGGCATTTTTTGGTGACTCATAACTAAAATGGCTAAGGGGTGTGCGTAGGGCTTTAACTCTGAAAATGAAGCCGAGGATAAAATTACTGCTGGTGCTGTGCTGAGGTCTGCTCACCGTCAGACATTCTGCTGCAATGGGCTGGGGGGCAGCTGAAGTGTGCTGTTAACACGAATTCCTCCCTCCATCCTGTTCTCCAAGGTCACTCGTACCCGCACGGTGCAGCGGCCACGCACAGCCAGTGCTCTCACTCCACTGAGCTTGTGCCACCCCCTGTCCTCACCAGGCTGGGTGAGCCTGCTCCCAGGTGTGGTGGTGATGAGCACTCTGCCTGAAAGAGCATGGGCGCAGCAGGGTCTGGATCCGCACGGACAGGGAACGGGGTAATCTGGCTGAAGTCAATGGGGATATGCTCCCTGTTCCCAGCCTGACACTGCTGTGTGGGGAATCGGGAACGAGCAGCTGAGCATATGAGATGCTCTGTGTTTGAAAGTGTTTGAATCCCTGTAATTAGCTTGGCCTTGCTGTGCTCCTGGGAGCCCCTGGCTCTGGCACAGCCTCTGGTTGATGTGTCCAGTGAGGAAGGAGTGCTTGTGAGCAGCTTCTCCTAAAGTGCAAGGTTTGTTCTTCCTGTACCCGTTCAGGGCAGTGCAGCCAGAAAGCTGGTGAGGAGAAAGCCCTTGTCTCTGGAGTGCCCATGAGGTGGGCTTAGAAGCCGTCCATGGCAAATGAACTTATGTCTCATTCCGGTGCAGAGAAGCCCTGTGTGTGCCCACAAGCCCCGGTGCTAGGAGTAGCGGATGCTGAGAGCTGTAAAAGCTGACCTGCACTGCCCTTGCCTGCACATCACCTTGCAGCACAAGGGGGGGCTGGTCCATGGATGCACGATGCCTGTGACAAGCCTCTCTTTGCCTTCAGGTCTAGATCACTTTTTTTTAATAGTACTTGGGGTCAGTGCTGTTTTAAGACCGGAGCCCGCGGGATGTGGAGTCAGGCCTCCTGCTTGAGAGAGGCCCCTTGGCGGCTGTGCGTAATCACCTGGGGAGGTGCCTTGGGCACTGCACAGTGCATACGCAGCAGGTCTGCAGCTGCAGGGAGGATGCTGCATGGCATGGGAGGTGTGTGCTGCCCCGGCACGCGCCTGCGGCATCCTGGCTGCTTGCAATGTCCCTCGCTGGGCAAAGAGGTTTCCCAAAGCCACCGTCTTTCTCTTTCTAATATGCTCCTTCTGTAAGGATCTGAAACCAAAAAGCATCAAACTGCATTTCCACTCCTGGAGGAGTTGCTCCTGGTTGCTGATTATATTTAGGAGCTCCCTAGGAAAAGGGGCTCGTCCCATGGCAGCGTGTTGGGGGTGCCGGTGAGCCGCAGCTGAGGCAGGCTGGTGCTCCCAGCAGCTCCTGTGCAAGCAGAAACTCCTCCAGCCACTTAGCAAAGGATTTGCGGTCCCAGCTCCGAAGCAGGAGAGACAATAAAACTCTAAATAGTACTTTAAATCATCAAAGTGCTATCCAAACATGAGGGACTCCAAACACAAATGAAAGTGCTAAACTGATTTAAAGGGGAATTAAATGGTCACGCCTGTTGAGCATTCAGCTTTAGGGTTTAGTCATGTTTATGAAACTTATAACTGCTCTTCTAAATCAGCTTTTTACACTTCATATACCCAGTAAATGTGAGAAAGTTCAGGGCTTGTGACTAATTTAAAAAATTTTTTATTCTAAACAAATTACTGCAGCCATTGCCTGGCCCTTTTTTTTCTTCCCTTCCATCTCTGCCTTTCCACTCCAGCCGAAGGCACTTAAAACACATCCAAAGATTTCACTTGCTCATGGAAGAGAGATGCATTTCTCACTCACATTTTCCACAAAGTGAAGTTCAGTTATGGTCGAATAGCGTAAGAGCAGCGAGCTAGCTCCATGAGCGGGCAGAGCGAGGGAACAGCGATGGAAGTGTTTTCTGTGTCCAAGACCAGCGCGAGCTGCTGGGGGTTTCAGCAACAGGAAAGCTCAAGTCTAAAAGCCAGGCCTTTCTCATCCAGCTTCTCCTGCAGATTGCTTCACTAACATTACATGACTTGGTTTTGCATAACACTGCTTGTGCATCGTCAATGCTTATGGACATTATGCTCCTAGGGTGTTATATTTACAGCGTCCGTATCAATGCCCTCTATGCTAATGCCAGAGGAAATACCTTAGATGGCTGTAACAGCACTGGAAGTCAGCAGCTGCGCTGTCCGGCCCACGTCCACCCTGCCTGGTAGTACATCAGGCTGTACGGATGAGTGATGTTGCATCACACCATAGTGTGTGCCTGGTGTGAGCATTGAGCGGGGAGAAAATCCGTCTACAACCCCCTTCGTTGGGGGTATGAGCTCTGGGCATTGCAGCGCATGTCGTGGCCCATGTCAGAGAGCAGACCAACCCAGTCCCAAGCCCTTCTGGGTCACCTCCAGAAGCAGACAGGAAGAAATCAAGACTCAAAAAACAAGTATTAGCAGCTGCTTTGTTCTACTCACGGATATTACTTCTGCGTTTGGTGTCTCTGACCCAAAATACCTCTAAGCAGACTGTAAATGTAGTGTCCTGGTTTAAATCCCTAAAAACTTGCCTTCAAATTGTAGGAGAGGGTGTTCGGCAGCCCATGTCCTGTGAGTAACTCTATCTACCAGTCTAAATAAGCCAGATTGGAAATAACTGGGATTTTACCATCTCCTGCTGGTCTGAGCACCTGTGTTGCTTCACATAATGCCCTGTGCCAGGGACCCCCCTTCCCAAAGGACCCAGGGGTCTGGGGCATCCCTCGGGAGGACCCGGCGAAGCCTACAACTCCCATCCCACCTCGCCGTCGTGTAAGAGCACAGCTCAGCGCCTTGTGTTAAGATTGTTTCTTGCAGGAAGGCTGTACCCTGCCAAACCACTGCCCACCGGGACACTCTGTTGTGACTTTTAAGAGCTGAATCTCTTCCATATCCTAAACTGCAGCTCTGGCTTCTAGGCTGCTGAGCTGGACTTCAAATCAAGCGACCAGAGACTGTTGCGGTTGTTCGGTGTCGAGAAGGGCACGTCTTCTGGTCTTGGAGGTCATGTGGGAGCTAGCAGCAGTTTGGGATTTACAGTGGCAGGGCTGGGAAAGCTGGGGGAGTCCTTCCCCACCGGCAGCGTGAGAGCGAGAAGCGCCAGAGCCAGCACAGGCTCAGGAGCCCGTGTCCCCAACTTGTGCTGGGCTGCTAGAGGAGCTTATGACCAGAAAGGGAATTCTAAACCAGAAAGACAGTGGTGAATACTCTTGGAACTGGGAAAGGAATCAAACACAAGTCTCCAGATGGAAACGGAGCAGTTTCCATCAAAGCTGATGACAAATTCCCTGATACGGGGTCAGATCTTTGGACAGCACATCACATTTCTCAGCTGGACGCCTGATCTGGCTGCCTACAGCTCTGTGCACTAGCATGTTGCACAGATGGGCTGCGGAGCTCCGGGACTCTTCTCACAAATCAAGTCACCGAGGCCCACTTTTGGCTACCAGCAAGTATTTTTATAATCTGCTGGCTTTTAAAAGCTAGCTGCTTGCTGAGGAAGAGGCACTGTATGGCTTAAGTAGCCATCCACCGAAAGTGATTAGCTGTTTCTGAATTATTCACTTACCTTCTCCAAGCTGAAAATTGCTTAACAAACCTTATTTGTGTGTACTTAATGAGTAACAAATACATTTCCACAGATCTGGATCAGTTCCCACCCAGGAAAGTAGGCTGAATGTGTCTAATGCTGGCAATTAATAATTCAACCAGCTTTACAGGAAAGTCCGTTACGGCTGATCTGCAGTGGGAGGTTTTCAGCTTTACTGAAGTAAAGGCTCTCCATCAGGAAGAAATGCCTCATGGAGACAACCATAGCTTTGAGGCTCAGTTACTCTGAGCTCCAATGAGAGCTTTGCCTTCGCTCTCACTTAGGCTTTTTCGGCTTCTTTCCTTCTTTCCCAGATTGGGCAGAGAGGTCTGACACTGCCACTCCTCTCTGTAGCAATTAACCCTAAGCATGGCGCTGACGTGGATCCCACGCCGCTGCTGCGCTCAGCTTGTGCTTTGTGGGTGAGGAGGTTGCAAATGTCCTTATATGCGATGGGTGACTTCTGTGCAGCCGGCTCCCACAGCCGCTCCGTTTCCTTCCATTGTGATAGGGGAGGTCAAACCGAAGGACTGCTGCTCACCCATCTGCCTTTACTGCTTCTAATTCTCCTCGCCTCCATCACAAGCAGGAAGAGGGAGCCTGCAACAAGCTCCTGTTTTTTTCCAATACACTGGAATATTTTTTCGATGATCCGAGCAGATGTTCCTGGCTTTCAGGCATTTTTACGGAGGCTCCTCTATCGCACATGCTGATCTCTTGCAGACGGCAGAGAAGGCAGTAGCTTTATCTCTATGACCCTCTACCCCATATCTTTGGTCTTGGTGGGACCGCTCCCTGGTCCCACTGGAGAAAAGGGCATTCCTTACAAAGCCAGATGGGAGTAGCTTCTCTCCTGCGAGAGGCAAAATCCTTGCTGGCTAAAATGAGACTATTCTGAAAAAACAAAGCATCTGAAGTAAAAGAAACAAGGTATGTATTAGGATTTTTTTCTCTCTCTAAATGAGATGGAGACCTTAGAAAGCAGCAGAAGCTACTACACCCCAGCCATCAAAATAATCTACTTCATGGGGCTTGTGGGTTTGGACTAGAATTGCTAGGCACCCAGAAGTACCTTTCAGTCATCAAACTATATTCCCTTTTATTAACTTGGGTTAAGTCTGTTGTTGGGCCTTGCTTTATCTTTGTTCAACAACCACCATGGGATCCTGACTGGCATTGCCTCTGCCAGGTTTTGGGGAGCTGCTGAAATTTTTATTAAATGCCTTGTGTGACTAAACCAAGAAATGCCCACTGATCCAAAGCCCTCCCATTGCAAGCTGCTCCTCTGGCCAAAACAAGGCTATTTAGTCATTGTGCAGTACAGAAGCAAATGCGTCGGCGAGGATGAGGGGAGTTTGTATGAGAGGAAGACGGTGTAAAATATGGGCTGTCTCTTGCTGGCAGCATCAGGGTCAGTGGTCACAGCCTGGTGCACACTGAAGCGGTCACTGGGCTCTTTCTATTGCTGCCTTGACAGAGGGAGAGGTTTGAGGAGCTGAGAGATGGCAAAGCCAAGCAGAGCATAACACCAGCTCTCTGGAGCATGTCATGGGAGGGTTTTCGGCCGGGATCCTGCATTTTGGTGGCCCACGTGCCAGGACGCGCCAGGAGGAGGCATCCTGCGGTACCTGCCAGCTCTGCCCCGCTGCCCTCCGCGCCCAGCGCCCAGCACAATGAACAAAGCTGGCCTCCTCGCCGTGGCTGGAGTGACACGGTTTTTCCCAGTCAAGGGAAACAATCATCACTAGGGAAACCTTAACTACTTTTTAAAGACCAAAAGAAAACACATTCATTCTTTTAAACATGGAAAACTAAATGGCCTCTTTTTCCTTGGCTGCGTGTGCGTGGCTGCGGAGCAGGCTGACACAGAGTGAACTCTGTGGGCAAATGCTCCCCCCACTTATTTAGTTATTGAAAGAGAGGGCTCTCCAGCGCAAAGTCTGCCCTTCTCAGCTGCTCACCGTGTTGTTTTTTAAACCAGCAAGGCTCTGGACACGAGGAGTGACTCGCCGACCCTCCTACTTGTGAGTGAAACATCCCGGAGTCCTTCTGAGCTGTGCCAAAAGCCCCTTCCTGCGGGGGCTCCCGGCACCGCAGCACCGCGGCTGCGCTTCTCCTTTTGGAAGAGCTGGAAGTGAAAGCGAAGACTGGAGAGGGCCGCTGCACCTCCCACCCACGCTAGCTCCACGGGAGGGTGTTTGGGGAGTCACCCCGGTGCCTGAGGAGCAAGGAAGGGTGCTGGGCATGGGGCAAGGCTGGTGCGATGCCTCTCCCGAGCTGCTGCGCTCGGCGAGGGGTGGGCAGCCGGGTGTTTCAGTTCTGCAAGGAACGCCGGGGGTGGTTGGATGTTAGCGTGCTGCAGGAGCGGGGCTTTCTCCAAAGCCAAGGGAAAGCCAGGGTGTCACTCATGCAAGCCCCTGGGCTGCAGCAACTCCACTGAAGCCAGGGGAAGTGGTGGGCATTGGAGACACCACTGTCTCCTCACAGTTTTTCTCCATCTCTTCTGATCCTAGGCTATTTTGGGATCTTCCTGGGAGAAAGGGGCTGAAGTTCTTTCCAGAAGTGGGAAAAATTGTTAACGCTGCTCCCACTCTTCCCTATCCCCTGCCCCAGCTGCCTAATCTTGCCTCTAATGGTGCATGCTCTAGTTAATAAACAGCACTGAAATACAGGACCAGCTCCCGCTATTTCCAGGAACGTTTGGTCCCGTAAAACCATAGGAAACCATAATTTCAGCAAATTAAATAAGTTACTGCCTATCTCTCTGGCTCAACGCATGGAAAGGGAAGAGCACCCCGCTGGCTCCGTGCACGGGGAGAAACACCAGTCAAATTCCACCAGCGTCTGCACTGGGAAAGGGAGGCAACAGGCAGTCCCAGAAAGGCACGTCTCCTTCAAGCAGATGTTAAAGGAATGCATATGCTATAGGGAAAATGTACAGCGAGCACTGAGCTCATCAGTCACTTCTTGTCTAATCTAATTAAACACAATATATCCTCTGACCTTCTGGGTTGGCACTAAATTTTCCTATGTTGTTCTTTCCATATGAAGCTCTATTGACAGATGGGGAAAGCCTAGAGTTTGCTTTAAGCTTCAGATAAGTAAAGTTAAACATGCAGCAGATAAAATTGTTTTCCCAGCACTCCTCTCCCACTGACCAATTGTGGGTGCTCGCTGGGAGAGCTTAAATCCTCTGGCCCGTATCCCACCCCCAGCCTGGGGCACTGCACTCCGCAGCGAGTGAAAGCAAGCTAGCGAGCAGCTGTAAGAGGGCAGAGTGCTGCAGAAACCCTTGAAAGTTCATTATTAGTGTTGGTTCTGACAGTTGCTCAGCTTCATTTCCATGGGGCAGACGATTAGGGAAAATAGTGCCGCTCCTCACTAAATATATTTCCAGAGTCACTAAATAATTTGCTACCTAACAGCTAATCAGTTGGCATTTGCTGATGCTGAAATAGGTTTTAAATAAAAAGTGTCAAATTGCATCAGACACCTCGTGCATATTCCCTGCTTATACAGGCTACATGACATCGCTGTGTGTGCAAGAGCGCGGTCGGTCAACACGGCTTCGTGAGTTTTCTGGGAGGGAAAGCAACCGCAGAGCTGGATTTGGGGGAGAGCAGGGTGCCAGGGTGCCACGAGCAGGCGCAGGCTTTCATCATGCAAAAGAGTTGGAAGCATGCTCAGCTTTCGGTGTGACAACCTGCGTGCTCACTTCCTTGCAGGCAAACGAGAAGAGCACGTATCTGCCTTTCACCAGCATCACTTGGTAACACCACCTGCAAAGATATTTTTTCCAGTATGGTGAAAAATCCTCTAGTCTGAGTCGGGGCAGTTATTGCAGGTAACTCTTCCATGTACGTACAGCTGTGCCTGTGCTCCTGGACCTACGCACAAATAACTCCTTGAAATATAAACCGAAAGTTACAGAAGAGCCTGGAGGCGATGCCCTTACGGTTCCCAACAGGCTGGGTTAAGGAAGATTTCTTTCCTGTAAATAGCTTTAATACTCCCTTTGTATATTAATAGTGCCAGGCAGGGCAGGAGGCAGCAGCCCGCCAAGTGCAGAGGGGCTGTTTCCTGCACGTGGCCGTGGAGCCAAACTGGAGTGGTGTGAACCTTGTGGCTCTGATTTTCCGTGGCCGGCTGCAGGAGCCTGACACGGGGCTTGGCATGACTGGGGTCCCAAGCTGTCGGCTTTGAGATGTTCACCTGTGTCTGAACCCACACCAGCATTCAAATAAACGCAGACCTCTTGCTGGGAGCTCTCAGCCACCCCCAGTGGCTGTGAAGGACCCTGCCGCTGGTTCACAGCCACGTAACATCTCTCTTGAAGCTGTAGGGAAGGTACCAAGGGTGAACTTTTAGAGCATCTCCTTACCTCGGGAGAATTTATCTTCAGACAAAGTGGGTGGCAGGATCGCTAGGGGCATTGGCCAGTGTTGTTCCTCCATGGTCCAGCCTCCATCTCTCCTCTGCAGTGGGTCGGCAGCCCCAGAGAGTGGACAGATGAAGTCGTGCAGCTGCTGGTTTAGTAGGGGAGCTGCCCCTTGCAAAACTCACTGCCTTTTGAACATTCCCACGACAGAGCAACTGGACATTTTGTATAGATACGTACACCCCCCAAAAAAATTGGTCCCAGCAGGCTGCTCTGCAAAACAAGCTGTGCACGCTGGGCAGTAACATGCGATGGGCTGAGGGCACGGGAGAGCTTCCTTTTGATGAAGCAAACTTTCCCTCATAACACTGGGAGGGGGCTCAGGCGTAAACCAAAAATCTGACGGCTCCTGAAGGAATTGCAGAGGGCATGGTCCCTCCTCTCTCCTGCAAGTGCCCACGTGGTTGCCCCTGCGAAGCCGGGGGGGAATGGGCCGCGTGAAGCAGAATTGCTGGTGACCCCCAGGGCGGCGACAACTTGTCTCGCAGCCTATTTCCAGCAAGTCAGGAGTGACTTGAGATGGACGAAGCAGCCTCAAGCCTCTCCATAAAACATGTCCTTAAACATGTCCTTAAAACTTGGGCTGGAAATGCCGGGCCAAAGGTGTGTGTCAAACTGGGTGGTGTCTGGATGAAAACGTTTCCCGCCGGTGTAAAGTGATGGGGACATGCTACCTGTTCCTTGTGCAGGTGTGCTCAGTGACCAGCTTTGTCTTGTTCAGCTCGGCAGATAGGTTTTTGTGGTGTTTTTTCTCCCCGGGGGACTTGGGGGCCACTACCCTGCGCTGGGAGCAGTGCCGGAGCAGAGTGCATCGCTCCTGGGAAAGTCCCAGCGGGGGGAAAGCCGGGATGGCTTGTCCTGCTTCGGGGGCCACTTGCCTTCATTCTGCCTGTGCTTTGAAGTACCTCAAGGTTTTAGCTATAAAGCTCTAACCACTGAAAAAAAAAAATCTTGGCTTGGGAAGGCGCGTTGCCTTGGCGTGTTTCCTGGGACTGAGTGACTTAAGCTGTGCGGTGAGGGGGGGACTCCTTCTCCTTGTTTTAGAGGAGGTGGGTCACGCTCATCTGGAGTCCAAACTCCCTCGGAGACTTCTTCTTCCCCTTTTTTTTCATTACATCAACCAGGACTGGATGTTACTATTTTAAAAGCAAAAGGAGGGGACATCCCCCCGCCCTTCCCTCCCGCTTTCTGCCAAAAGGAGAACAAAGAACAGCTAAAGCACACAAGTTCTGGCACTCCTTTTGGAAATAAAAACATTCATCCTCATGTCAGGTAGGGAACTGCCTGACCTCCCCTGCCAAAGCAAGCAAGCCGGGCGGCAGAGCAGCGGCGCAGAGGAGCCTGGGCGAAGGGGATGCCCGGTGTCACCCCGCGCTTGGGCAGTTGCTTGCCAAACTCCTGCACTGCTGTACTGGTGCCAGGGCGCGCCGGGACGCTCCCGGCCGTGGGCAGTCATCCAGGAAAGGGCCACCCTGCTCCTCCCGGGCTTGGAGGTGGGAAAGGACCTTTCTTCTTCCCCTCTCTCACTCCTGGTCCCCACCATGTGGGCAGCCCCTGCATCTCCGTGCGATGCGTCCCTGCTCCCTGGCGGGGCTGGTGCACGGCACGGGGTAACCCGATGTAATTTCCACACTTTAGACACTAACACCTTTGTCTGGCTTCTTCCTCGCCATTTAAACATGTCAGCAGTTCCCAGCATGGATTCCTGTGCCGTGAGTTCACCCCCGACAAGCATCCAAACTGCAAGTCGGGGCTGCTGGCTCTTCCCCGCCTGTCTGCGAAGCATTACTGGAACAAGGGCCAGTTCTCCAAGCACGAGGAAGAGATTACTTGGGCTTTCTGGAAGGCTCCCTCCTGTGCCTTCAGAGCAGAGCAAATGAGGATAATTTATCTGTGGGCTTCCAGCTGAACCCAGTAGCTCAGAGCAGCCAGGACTATGCCGTCTGTCTGTCCCAGCTCCTGCAAGAAGGCATTTTTCCATTGTCGCCATTGTATATTGTTCGCCTGATTTGTTTGTGCCGTCGCCTTCTGGGGCCGAGATAAGAGGTCATCCCCCTGCCTTTTACTGGCGGCATGTTCCCCAGAACAATCCAGGGAAAAACTCTCGCAGGAAAGAGCCTTCGAAGGAGGCTTTCGTATGTCCGATGCAGCCCTCATTACAGTCATGTAAATAGTTCCGTGCAATCTATCTGGTGAGAAACACAACATGTCAGAAGGGAATTGTTCTCTAAAATGTAGTTACGGATGGGCCAAAGCAGGCGGATCAGCTGCACGCAGGTTGCCAGCTTAATGGACAAAGCAGCTGCCTTTCAGTAGGGAACAAAAGCCAGGCGGTGAGCCTATGCATGCTTGTGCGAGTGTCTCTTGTTCCCCGCGGGAGCTGGAGTTGAGTTTTGTGGCCAGGTAGAAATCCTGGGCTCCCTTCCCCGCTCCATCGGCCGTGATCTAGTGCAGTACCCAAGGATGGGTTAATGTCCCTGCTGCTTCTGCAGAGGGATGCAGGGAGCGGAGACAAGGTAATGCAGGATGGCTGGGCCCTCTGCAGCAGAAGCAGCCAACTGGAACAACACTGTAACGCCATCCACTTTAGTGAAGTTACTTGTGATTTTTGAATGTAGAGTCGAGGCCCAGCGGCTCCGGCTTGGCACAGGGCAATGGGAAAAGAGCAGATTCTCGGTTTGCTTCCATCCTGCGCTGGCTCCGGTGCCTCCTCCCCTGTCCAAAACAGCTGCGTGCTGCCTGAAGTGACTTTACGGACAGTAAAAGCTTGAAACATTGCATTCACCTTCATAATTTTTTTTTCCCTTAGAGCAAATCATGGCGGAAGATCAAGAATATGGTGCACTGGTCCCCATTTGTGATGTCTTTCAAGAAGAAGTACCCTTGGATCCAGCTAGCAGGACACGCAGGTACGGAGCATGGAGAGGGGCAGAGTGGTGGAAAGGCTCTTCGTTAGCTCAGGTTAATGGGCTTTCTCAGCCAGAATTGCTTCTGACTGCTGCATGAATGTCACAGATTTCAGTTCCCACGTCTCTAGTCCAGGAGAGTGACTTACCTAAATGCTAGGGAGGGTGATGTGAAGGTGCAGTGCTCTGTGCTTTCAGTCTCCCAGGGCCAGCGGGTTATTACTGCCGCTTTTTTCTCAAGCAGCAGAAAGTTGAGTCCTTTGGGTGAGACGCAAGCCTTCTTGCTGATCCACAGCAAAGCAGGTGATGCTGCCCAGCACAAACATGCCCCACGCATGAGCCTAGAGACAAAGGTGTGAACCTACCACGGAGTACACAGAGGCTATGAAGCAAATGTGTTGGGTGCTGCAGGGCAGGTCTCTGCCCTGTTTAAGGTGTGACATTGCTGGTCATTAACCTCTGACACTACTTGTGAATCTGGCAGCCCGAGCTTGTAAGTCCCAGCCTGTTGGGACTCTTGGGTGCAGGTGTAAACAGAGATGCTTCCAAGGTGTTGGGCTGCCCTTCTTGTTTTGGGAAGGCACAGCGTCATCCCCCATTCCAAAGCAAGTGCCACATCATCCCTTGTCACCCTCAGGTAGTTTCAAGGCAGCGGCCAACGGCAGGATACTGAAGAAGCACTGTGAATCGGAGCAGCGCTGCCTCGACCGCCTGATGAATGATGTCCTGAAGCCCTATGTTCCTGCCTACCACGGCGATGTTGTGAAGGACGGGGAGCGATACAACCAAATGGAAGATCTGCTGGCTGAATTTGACTCCCCCTGCGTTATGGACTGCAAAATGGGGGTCAGGTGAGTGGCTTTGGGGATGTTGTTTGAGTTTTAAGATGGGATACTCAAAGCAAATGCATCTCCTGGGTAAAACCCTCTGAAACACACAAGTGAGAACACCAGGCTCACCTGTCTTCAGGAAAAGCTAAGCCAACAGCTTGAGGAGAGAGCCAT
The DNA here is from genome assembly GCF_965638725.1 of Aptenodytes patagonicus. Classification (NCBI taxonomy): domain Eukaryota; kingdom Metazoa; phylum Chordata; class Aves; order Sphenisciformes; family Spheniscidae; genus Aptenodytes; species Aptenodytes patagonicus. The sequence goes on along the minus strand of NC_134951.1, from coordinate 111,836,470 downwards.
GGGGAAGCCTGGGTACGGGAAGGACACACCAGGCTCTTTCCTTCTCTGCTTGTTGACTGTCCCGTGTGCTGGGAAAGTAGTTTGGTGCAGTGGAGGGGACAGCACTCGGTTTGGGTTTGTGTACACCAGAATGGCACAGTAGCTTTTAGGAGGATGGCAACCTGCCTCTCTCTGCTGCAGGAGGACACAGCCAAGAGGCAGGGAGCAAAAGGTGTAGGAGATCCTGCCCAGGGTGCCAGAGAGGTGAAATAAAGACACTTGAACGGCACAGCTTCTGTGAGCAAGAAACTTTCCCTCTGTTCACCCTTTGCTCCCATGCACACTTGAGGGATAAAATGCGTGTGCTAAGTAGTTTTGTGCCTTTCATGCAAAGTTCTTGAAACGTTTCCTAACAGATGAGCAACATTACCCGTGTCCTCCTTGAGAACCATCTACAGATACGCCAAGATCCCAGGCTGTAGCCACTTGGCCAGCAGCAGTTTTTGAGCTAGCGACGCCACAGCTGATGAGGGTGTCCCAGAGCAAATGTGAGCAGGGCTGCTGACCCCAGGCGGCTGCCAGTTTTGGAGCAGCCTCAGGCCACCTCTCAGCCCTGGGTCTGCTGCAGACTGGTGGCAGGGCGGGTTGAGATCCCCCTCGCTGGCTAAGGCGCAGCCCAGACGTGGTGGAGACGCTTGCGCTGCTGGAAAAGCTGATCGTTTCTGCGGGAGGGAGGAATCTTTTTTTCCCCTCCTGAACTCCCGACGTGAAACTCGAACTGGTGTGTCGGGCTTTCGGCAGGGAAGAAGCGAGGAATACTTTCCACCGGAGGGGTGGAGAGAAGGGCAGGGGGCCCCGGTGCAGCCACGTGGCCTCAGCTGGCACACACGATGCTGCCACGGGAAGGAGACAGGACCCACTCTGGACCCAGAGATGACAGCCATCAGAAGAAGACCTGCTGGTCATGCTGCCCGGGTGCTCCTATGGTTGTCTCTGGGAGGAGGAAAGCCTCCCACGCACAAATCAGAGGTCGGGTGATTTGTGCACCTGGATTTTTGGAGCTAAGACAGGCAGAGCAAGCAAGGGGGCAAAAGTGCCAGGCATCATCATCGTTAAATAAGATGGTGCTGTGGGAGGAGCTGGTGAGGGAGGGTGAATTGGGTTAATGCTGGGGAGCGGGGCATCCCCGTGGCCAGGCAGGAGAGGCTTTGGCAGATAAACTAAACCTCAGGGCTATTAAACCTGTCCTCTGAGCCAGCAGCTTGCTGCCAGGCAGATACAAGTTTGTTTTTTTCCTGCCAACCTGGCTTTGGGATGCGGCAGCCTCTTCCAGTCACCCCTAAACAAAACTTTGTCTTTCTTAAGCCCTGGTGATGGTTCAAGCCTGGAGTGATGTGGGGGAACCGAACCGCAGACATAGACGATCTGTCATTCTCATCAAAAGGAAATCTAGCTTTCTGAGCAGCGTGAGCAGCACTTCTGAGCATGCCGCTGCTTTATTCTGCTATTTTATTCCGTCTGCCCAAAAATCATGGGTTTGGTGATCTCAGCTGAAGCCTTTCATCACTTTTATCTGCAGTGTCTTTCAAAGCATCTGATGCCCTGGGGATGTCTGCTCAGTGATCATATGCCTGCCCTGAGAAAAGACACCAGTTTGCTTTGCTAAAGCCTGTGCGAAACACAGGAACACCATCCCACATAGTTTGCCTAGCATCCTCCCTGTGCGTTTTGCTTGGTTCTGGAGGTGAACCACATGCTCAGTGCTAGGATTTTGGCACAAGGGACATGGGGAGAGGGCATGGCCCCTCTGCAGAGCTGAGCATGGCTAGTGGGCAGTGTAGAGCAGTTTGGATCTGGGAGGAAGGAGGCGACAGATAGAGTCATTCCTGTGTCATTTTGCTGGGACATCTCACCCGGCTTGGAGTGTTTGGAGAGAGCCTGGGCACTTGCCAGGCTGAGCTGGGGCAGGTTTGGGAGCCGCAAGAAGAGTTACGTAGTGGTTTATTACTGCTGCAGGAAGTATTATTTTGTGGATTATGGTTTTCTGCATGCCAGAGTGCCAAAGTTCTCCACTGGTGTGCTCTGGCACAGAGTGGTGCTCCTCTAAAGGATGCATAAAACCAAGGTCTTTGCACACTCCTCTGCACCCTCCATCCTCCTTCCCCCATTCTCTCATCCCAGCTGCATCATGCCGGGGGTGATGGTAAGCACCTGGCCAAGGCTGCATCCCTTCCTCTGCGCTGTCCTGTACAGGAAGCTTTTGCTAGATAGACCACTTAAAACAGACCTATACTGGGCAAAATCAGCAGCAGCGAAACAGCCCTGTGTGAAAACACCCTGTTTAGCAGCCGGTGAGGCACAGCCCTCGTGGTGCACAGAGTGAGGGGATGGGAAAGCGCAGAAGAGGCACAGGAGCAGCTTTGGCAGCAGCTGCCCACATTGGCCAAACCTCGGAGGGAGCAGCAGCTAACGCTGAGGGCTGGGATGCAGCAACCTCCCTCTTGCCTTCAACTCAGCCAGGTCCTAGAGCACGTGGGTAGTTTCCTGGGCACATCTTGAAAGCCATGTTTAGTTTGTGAGAGCCACTAAGTCACTGCTCAGTTTTGCTGAGCGTTGGGGTCAGGCCCCCCAGGACCAAGGGGTGGCAGCAGGGGGCTGCCAGTGGGGCAGCAGCAACGCCATGGGCACCTGTGAGAAATAAGCTCCCTTGCTATTGCCAGACTGGTTGTGGTTCCTTGATGAACTGAAAAGATATCAGGTGTTGATGATGGGGCACTAATTAAATCGGGATCAATTCACCTGCAATGAGACTTGCTCCGTTATTTCTTATGCTGCCCTCCTCCATAGGGATTAGCTATCCTGGATAGGCCTGATTTCTGGGGCAAGGGCTGTCTGTGGGTATGTGGCACCTCATGTGGTGGTCCTGCTAATGTCCCCCCCTCACTCCTTGCAGGACGTACTTGGAGGAGGAGCTGATAAAGGCCCGGAAGAAGCCGAGCCTGAGGAAGGACATGTACCAGAAGATGATCGAGGTGGACCCTGATGCCCCCACCGAGGAGGAGAACGTGCTGCGGGCAGTAACCAAGCCCCGCTACATGCAGTGGAGGGAGACAATCAGCTCAACCGCCACGCTGGGCTTCAGGATCGAGGGGATAAAGGTGAGGCTGCTCCAGGTGTGCAGAGCAGAGAGAACAGCTGCTGGCAGTGTTCAGTAACCAAACTCACTCACAGAGGCACACACACAGCAGGCTGGTGGTGGGACTGTGTCACATCAGGACATCCCCGGTCCCTGCAGCCAAACCACCCTTGTCAGGCACCTGGCCTGGTGCAGCGCCGCTCTTCTGAGAGCGCAGCTGAGCTCAGGGCATCAATGCAAGAGGTCGGTTTTAGCCGTAATCTCATTGAATCAGCCACTTATTTGATTTCCCTGACTGCAACTTGAAGTCCTCCAACTTGAAGTCTCAAATTAGCTGTTTGCTTTTGATACTGCTGTGCTGCTAGGCTGAGCCATTAATCCAAATCCCAGCTTGAATGTGTGCCGATCTGTGGTTGGATCTGTGAGTTTAGCTGCAGTCGGTGAGGAGGCTGTATTTACATCCCTGCCCAGGAAAATTCAGCAACTGAGCCCTCTGAAATGGGGCGAACACAAGCAGCAGCACTTACTGCTGGCACCTGCATGTGTGTGTAACCTGCTGACTGTGCTTGCTCAGAGATAACGCTCATGTTTCTGGAGATACCTGCTGGGATGCTTTTGTGTCCCCATTAGATGAGCCAGCCCAGAAGTTTTTCTCCTGGCAAGCAGACTTTGTGGCGAGAGAGATGTCCAGGATGGTACTTGAACAGAGTTAGGTCTGTAACCACAGAGCAGTTGTATTAGTGATAGAAGACTTGTGTGAACATTAGCAATGGCATATGCCTTTTGATAGCCAGCCAAAATGGATTAAGGGTAGTATCACGCTTGAGCTAAGGGTTTCATCGTGTGCCTGGGCATCGTGTTGGCTTGGCAGCCGAGGGGAGCTCAGTCAAGTTGTGCCTGCAGTAATTCAGACTTGGGGCACTGCTGGGGGCCAAGGCGGTAGCTCAGGGCAGCCGCTCACGCTTAGCGGAAACGATGGCTCGATTTCTACATGTATCTTGGTTGGAGGAGTTTCTTTCTCTTGATCACAGATTGTTTTTCTCCTCTTTGAGTCGGGAGAGATTCTCCCAGAATGTCCGTCTGGGTCTCTGTGGCCTTAAACTCCTGCACCTCTCCTGACTGGAGATAGTGGAGTCAAAATGATAGAATTGAAACAAATTAAGCCGTTCCCTGAAAAAACGTTTACACCAGACTTTGTAGACTTTCCTGGCAGTGTTCCCCCTCACCTCGCTGGTCAAACAGCCAACAAATGCAGATGTTAGACCACAGGTTTAAAAGGTGATCAGCAGGAGTGGGCCACTCGGAGCCACTACTTCTGATTACCCACATACCAAATCACCAGTGGGAAGGGACTTGTCTGTCCCGCTGTGCGGGACAAAGTCCCTGAGCTGTGGGAAGTCCAGCAGAGCATATTTCACGCAGGGAGGAGGGCACCTTCTTCACTCAACTGTTTCATGGCCAGCAGAGGACAGCGCATTTATCTCTAACTCAGCTACTCTCAGAAATCCAAGGAGTAGCCCTTGGGCTGAACCCCTTCAAGAGTTTTCTGGCAAGCAACGCGAGGCATCCCTGCCCGTCCCATGCCCCTGCCCTGGATGCTGCCGGTCATGCTGCGCCACAACAGCTTTCTGCGGTGCCTACATTGGGTCAGGGCACTTGCCGGCTCGCACAGCTCTTCCCTGATCTCCCCAGCTCTCCCAAAGACCCTTTTCTGCCATGGGCGCCTGCAAGCATGCTGTGAGCTGCTCCAGCTCGGGACAACCCTTTGCCTAGTTCCCATTGCTGCTGTTTTGCATTCCCATTGCTGTTGTTTTGCTGGTGCTTATTATAAAACTGAGGCTATATAAAAAAAAGGAGTGGGCCAGTTGGGACCAAAGCTCCCATGCACTGTTTCTTCTCCCTGCTTTCTTGCTATAATCAGAAATATCTGTCTATTTATAGTCCAACATGATATATCCTTGGCCTCCAGCAGTGCTTCTCAGCCTGTGATCTGGGGACGTTTAGGGGGCTTTACAGCAAAAGCACGTCATATGTGAACCACTTGAAATGAAAAATGTAAAAAAAAAACCCAAATCATATTTCCACACAGGCCAAAAAACACTGTGGAGGGAAATAAAAGCCATAAAGGAGTGGTGAGAGTTACATCTCTATTTTAGCCAACCGTAAGTGAGCTGCTGCGCAACATGAGCAGTGGATTTTTTTTAAAAGAGGTGAGGCAGCCCTTTAATTGAAAAATGTTGAGAAGTGCTGGCCTCCAGGAGTAATCCTGCTGCTGCTAGGGGCTGACTAATTTGATCGAGTCTCTAATTAATGTAATTCTCCTTAAATCCCTCAGCTTGTGGATTATTTTCTCCCTAAGCTAAAGCATTAACAGTTCACGCTGGTTCCCAGCTGGCTTTTTTTTCAGCAGGGCTGTAGAGCTTCAGGTCGTGCTGTGCCGTATCCCTGTATTTGCTGTATTTCTAGGGTCGAGTCTCCACATTAGGGAAAGCACCTTTGGTGCCCTGAGCTGCTACTGAGCTGTCAGAGGAAACTGCAGGAAAATATTATTTAACGACAAGTCTCCCCATGTTTTCTTTCCTGCTGCAGATGCTTCCCTGGGAAGAGTAGGGGTGAATCTGCCCTGCCCTTCACTCACAGTTGGAGGCTGATACAGGAGAGCACCTTGCCGTGCAAGGGAAGGGCAGGATTTGGCCCTGGGTGCATGGGCTGCAAGGGGGCACAGAGTAAGAAGGGGAGCAGCAGTAGCCTTCGGGACATTACGGGCAGGTGAGGTGAACAGGCAGCTCAGGGTTGGGAATAAGGATGGGGACCCTTTCCTGGCTGAGCTGTTGCTTTCCCAGGTGGCCTCGAGGATCTGGTGGTTCTTTAAAATGGAAATTTTCCTCTGCAAAAGGAGACAATGACACTCATCTAACTTTCTGGAGTAGCGTGAAACTCTTAGAAACAGTGGCTATTAATAAAATTACCCTGCTAAAAGTAATACAAGTGATCCCTGGTGACCCAGTTGAAGCTGACTGGAGCTCATTGCAAGAAATTTCGCTCCCGAGCGCCTGCTCTAGTCTGAGAGTCATGCACCGTTGCCTGCAGCAAGGCCATGGTGCGATGGTGTTCCCTGGTGCTGGGACATTTGCGGGGTCCCAGAACCACCAGCCCTGAAAACCCTCATCTGACTTTCCCAAGACAGGCAGCTCACAAGCCCCATCTGAGGCCAAACACAGTGCCGGAGGGGGAACTGGCTGACCCAAAGCCTGCCCCAGTGACGCCAGTGCAAACTGGAATTGCTGGTGGGGCGGAGGTTGGGATAGCTCTTATCAGCCCCCCTCACATTTCTGCTGAGTGGAAGGCAGCCCCCTCGGGGCTCAGACACCTGTAAATGTTGTGGCAGTTGTCAGCCCCACGGCAGCAGCGTCTGGCTGGGCAAGGAAACTGTGGGAGGGGGTTAATCATGGGAGCAGCATTACGGGTAGGCTGTTTGGCTTTCCTGAAGCTTAGATTGCCTTATCTGAAAGGCCATCTGTGGTTTTCATTTATTTTTAGGAGCGCTTAGAAGTCCATCTCCTTTCTTGGATGCTTTGTGGAAAGTTGTGCTCTTTACATGTGAAATTAGTGCTGTGGCTCTTCTCCAAATTGATATCTATCATCCCCTGGGGAGAGGGTGGGTTGATTTCTGAACTGCCACATCAGGGCTCACGTGACAGATGTATAGCGGTGTAGCGCCCTTCCCCTATACGTCGTGCACATGCCACCAGAGCATCCTTGGCGAGGCCTCCTGCCTGCACTGCTGCAGCCTGCTGCCTCGTGAGACACAGCCGAAAGCAGAGAACCTGGCTCTGCTTGGTCCATCGGCAGGATGGCTGCTACAGCGAGGAGGTCTCCAGCGAGAAGGTTGTCCCCGGCCTTTGTGGGTGCAGGCTCTGCCAGCCATTAGCCTTGCTTTTATACCCTGTGGCAGCACTGATGCAAGGGCGAGAGGTGGTCAGGTTGGGTCCAGGGTGGTTTGAAGCTGGGTGCATTGGTTGCACCCCACGCAAACAGCTTTTCCTGGAGACTAAGACCTTTCACATGCTGCTTTTGTTATCGCCTTTATTAACACTTGCACAAAACGCAAGCTGGAAGTTGGAAGTGCGCTGTGTGATTCATCACAAACTGCACGTCAGGTGTGGGTCTGGTGCCGGGCTCGCCTTGCCCAGCTCTCCGCAGCCTGGGCACTCGGCCTTTCCCCAGGCTGGACTGGCCACCATGCCCACGGCCAGCCCTCTGCCCAGGGGGATGCACATGGCCCCATCCCAGGGCACTTCCCTGGAAGGGTCTCAAAGTCATGCCAGGGCACATAAATCTCCAGGGCAGGTGATTTATTGTGTTCTCTTCCTTCCCCAGCCTCTGCTCTGCTTCTTCATCCTTACTTCATCTTCCCCAGCCCACAGGATGTCTTTTTGGCCTCTGTCCCTTCACTCTATTGTGTGCAAACAAGCTGTCCGGAGCGGTGGGATGGAGGTCTGCAAGCAGAGCTGTGAGCACAAGCACGTGTGGTTTAAAATAGCCCTTGTATCCAGGAAGCGAGCTCTGCCTGCCCGATCCGCGGCTGCTCCGGACAATGAAACATGCTGATCTAAAAATCAGAGCCCCAGCAGGACCGGGGAAATGGGGAGCAACCTACAAAGCTGCCCAGAGGTTCAGCCAGGAGCCTCTGGGTCAGGGCTGCATGTCGTCCCTGCAGCAGACCAAGCCGTGCCATCCCTGCGGCGGGCCAAGCACGGATGTGCCTCTGGGGAAGAGGCGGAGGAGAGCACAAGGCTGCTCACTGCATCTCAGTGCCAGGCTGCTGCCTTTGAGGGTTTGCTATCTGTGGACTATCAAAAGACTAGTGAGGCAAGACAGTCGTGGGGCTTGCTCCTTGCCTTCATCTCCTTGCTGCAGTGGTTCGTGGAGGGCTTTTTTTGCCTGCTCCTGAGATGTTGTCTCCATCCACACTCAGTTTTGTCCTGCCGTGGTCATGCTCTGCTTTATTCCCCAAGCAGGGGTGCAGCCCGAGGCTGGTGTCAGCACCTGTGCTCAGCCACAGCAGCAACGGGAAGCCATTTGGGCACAGCATGGCCAGAAACAGGTGGTCTCCAGCCTCTGTTGGCAGCAAGCGCCAGGTCCATGAGAGGTAGCTTGTCCACATTGCTGGTGACCTCGGCAAGCTTGTGATGATGGAGACTTGCCATTTGCATTAGGGGGCAATGCAGCAGAGCTGTGAGATGATTTGGGATGTGCAAGGCAGAGAGCTGCTGCCTCTGCTCACCCCTCCTCCATAGACAGGTCCTTCAGCTGCCAGAAAGGTTGGTCGCATCCGACTCATGGGACATGCATGGCTGCTGAAACACCAGTCCTGCCCCAGCTCCCTCCCTCCCCATCCTACTCACCGCTCTCCCTTCTTTTCAAGAAAGAGGATGGCACTGTGAACCGGGACTTCAAGAAGACGCGGACAAAGGAACAAGTCACAGAGGCCTTCAGGGAGTTCACCAGAGGAAACTGCAATGTTTTGGTGAGTGGGGGATGCTGGGGGTGCTGCCTGGAGAGGGCTCCTCCTGTGGAGGCTGGCCTCGGCTCATCAGCTCCCTGCCCTGAGGGGCTGCAGCCTGAGCAATCTCTCTTAAAAAAGCATGAAAAATGGCAAAGAGAAACACCATCCTGGCACAGGGGTGAGGGGAGAGCAGCATAGGGCTGGGAGGGGACACATTTACTGCAGCAGCACTGCTTGAGCCGGGTCCGAGTCTGCTGAGGGTTGGCCCCAAAACCCGCTGCGGAGGCACAGCCACGCTCTGCCCCCTCATCCCTGGGGCTGACAGCAGCCTCTGAGCCTGCTCTTTACCCCAGTATGTGCTGGCAGGGGCTCCCACCCTGGCAGAGCAGGCTGCCCTGCGCTTGGTCTCGCAGGAAGGGTGGCCAAGGCATCCCCCTGCCTGCGCCAGGCACCCTTCGCATGGGCAATCTGTGGTTAGCATTTCCCAAGTTTCTCTAGGTTGCCAGGAGAATAAGAGATGTAGCTGTAAACAATTTACACTGACTGTGTCAAATATCCTATTTGACAAAGCGCTCCCATTTTAAGCTGTACTATATAAAGCCTACAAATGCAAGGCTCCAGCTGGAGTGGCCCTTGGCACTGCCTCCTTCAAACTGGCATGTTTGCTTTGACAAGAGTTACCCAGGGATCATTCCTGGATCTGAAAATGAAGTTGCCTGGCTGCATTTTATCCCCAAAGAGTTTGGAGCACACTCACACCGTCTTGCCCTGGCTCTGGACGGGGCTCCTTGGCCAAACCATTGTAATACAGCGACCCCCACATCTCCCCACGCAGTCAAAGTGTGAAAATTTAGGTGTATTATAGTGCTCAGATACCTGCTGTGCATGTTCCTGCGCTTAGTCCATCTATCTAAACCTCAAAATCCAATTATCAAAGGGGTCCCCTGAGAATGTTTAGTGCCTTCCAGCAATTTGCAGGGATGCTCAAACAGGCGCGTGGGTCTTGACCTGCGTGCTGACTAGCGTGAAAGCCCTTCCACCTGCGGTACCAACTTTGCAGAAGTGCTGATACAGAGTTACAGAAGTGTCTCACGACGCTTGACTGACTGAGTGATAAAATGACAGAGGAGGTGAAGAGCTGACCTGTTAAAAAGAGTGCAGGTGAGAGAAAAAAGCAGCCTGGCTGTGTATGCACAGCAGCGGCTGCTGAATTAGCTGTTCCCTCCTTGGGAGCACCATGGATGCAGCAGGGAAAGTCCGCAGAAAGCACCGGTTCAGCAAAAGCAAATGCTCGCACTAAGTTTTGGAAGCCACAGGAGCTCACAGGATGCCATAGAGGCCAAAAGGATAAGTGGATCCCAAAAAAGAGGGGACACCCTCCCAGGGGACAGGTCTGTGGGAGGATGCTGAGCGCAGGGCGGCTGAGGGACACACCCGGCATCTCTCCATGCAAACATGGTATCATGGAGAGGATGCTGGGAGGGGTGACTTTCCTGTCTGCCCCATGCAGCAGTTTTTATGTAGGCTTCCTGCAGCACTGACGCTGGGTTTTGGGTTTTTTTTTTTCTTTTGTAATTCCAGAACAGTTACCTTAACCGGTTGAAGGGTATCCGCGCTACCCTGGAGACATCCCCATTCTTCAAATGCCATGAGGTAATACTTGTGTTTAGATAAATCTGCCTGGAAATGCAAACGGTTTAATCTCAGCTTGTCCAAGGAGAAAAGAGAAGTCAAAGTCAGAGGCTGTAAACTTATACAATTTTGAATTTATTCTTATATCCATATTTTCATGCCCCCGTTTATCTAATACTTATGTGGAAATACAGCTGATGACTGATATAATGTTCATGCATCTGACATGGGCTCAAATCTACTGAAAACCAATGTTCGTACAGATTAAAAGTGATCTAGGAGGAATTCAGACTGCTTGTGAGTTTATATGACTGGGAAGAATCCTTAATGTAAAAAGTATAGGGGTTTTCTGGAGAGAAATGCCTGTCTGAATGCACGTCAGGTATCATTTGGCTGCCAGTTGCTCCATGTGATCAAACAAGGCTTCAACGTAGCCATAAATTGCAGATATCCCAAAACTGCCTTTGCTGAGCTGGTTGGGGCACCGCGGTAAGGACTCTTCCCTTGGAAGGACTTTCCTCCAGAAATGAGTGTCCATGAAATCAACATTTTCAACAGTGAAAATTCAGTTCTGGTGGGAAAACAAAGAGGAAGCACTACATTTTTTGGCCATTTCAACAGGAATTGGAATGCTCCATAATTTAATTAAATTATTTTATTGATTTAGCATTGGCAAAGAGTATTTGCCATTGCATCTATTTAACGAAACATGAGAGCACATGTCCTTGGCACATATTGTCTATGGGCAAAAGAGTCTCATAGGAACCCTCGACTCACAGGGAGCAGAAGCCACAGCTCCAAGAGCCCACTGTCCCTCAGCCAGAGCCGTGTGAGCCACCTCAGCGCCAGCCGCACACAGAGGGCCTTGCCGGGTGCCGGAGGCAGGAGGGGCCGTGCCTCCTGCTGGCAGTGCCTGTAAGGCAATTGGAAGGGAAATGTTGAAACCGAGGGTTTCAGGTCGGTTCAACATGGGAAACAAAATGCTCCCTGAAACCAAGTGCCAGGGTTTTCATTTGAAAACACAGAAACAAAACAGCCTTTTAAGGAGGTTTTGAAAGGAGTTTCTACTCCTTAAAAATTAAAAAGCAGCAGCTTTGACTTTCCATCCCACTTCGAGACGAAGCGCAGCAGAAGGTCTGCCAAGCTCTGCGTGTTGCTCCACGGGGCCCTTGCTGGGCAGGGTTCCTCCGAGGAGCTGCAGGAGAATTTGGCAACCCAGGACAGACGAGCGAAGAATGTCAGCAAAAGTTAAAATGCTCTGTCCTGGCCAAGAGACAGCTACAAGAGCTTAGAAGGAGGAGAGCTAGAGATAAGCATTTCTGGGAAATAATACGTATCTCTGGACCTTGGATGTCTTCCCAATGCGCTGGAGGAGGAAGTCTCCTCAAAAATGTAAATTCATAATAGCTTTTGCAAACAGTACATGCTTCCCGTTCAAAACCCTCGTCTAAAGGCAAACCTCAAACTAAACCCTGCTGATAGCACGGACATGGGAGTCCCCGGTAACATTTGGTGCTGCTGTTTTGGAGCGCTGACACCAGCTGGATGCCCCTAGAGCTGCGCTCCTCCACATATCTGCACAGTTTATGGGGCACTCCCGGCTCTCAGCACACTGCGTCCTGTCTGCTAACAGCCATTGCACTCTGGTCACCAAGGTCTCTATTTGTAATACAAGGGCAAGCGAGTTTGTAATCCACCAATTCATGCACATCGGACATAATTTGGAAAGTAATCTTCATTTGGGACAGCTCTGAAGCACACCCATTGGTGCTTTTCTGTAGTACTGCCGGCTAAAATCTTCTGACTGGAGGAGCAGATTCAGCAGAAGAGCACGATGGTGAATGGCCTGACACCGATATGTGTTCCCCAAGCATCAGGAAAGCCACATTGGAGCTGCTGCTGGGTGGCATCCTGGCTGGGACTGCGAGCCAGGATGGGCCAGGGGGCTGAGCTGGAGGTACCCACCTGCTGAGCATCTCTTTACTCCATGGGTGGTGAGCACTGGGCTCGTGGTGTCTCGTCCTGCTGCAACAGGCCTTGAGACTTCTGCTGTCAGAGGCGATGTGCTTCACATCCCCAAATGCACCATGGGCTTCCCCGGGCGTGCCCAGGCCAATACTTGCTGCAGGATTTTCCCAAAGGCCAATCGGGATATGAAAGAGCCCTTCAAAGCAGATGCAGCTGAGTAAACTCATGGAAAAGGAAATTCATGTACATGCACCTCTGTAACTTGCATCCCCAGAGCTCTGGGAAAGCCAGGAGGTGTTTCAGGCAGGAGATAGCACATTGCAGGTAACTGGTACTTGGAGCGTACCCATCCCTGTGGTGATGTCTGCAGGGCTGGTGAGTGTGAATAGCATGAGCTGGTCACAAAGGATCGGACTTGGAAAAAATCCCCATCTGAAGGCTGAGACAATTCATCTCATTCCTTCCGCGGGGACCTTGACTCAGTTTCCAAAATGACATCTCTATCTTCCATGCTCATGTTTTCTGATCCTCTCCTTCTGCCAAGAGCTGGGATTTGTATGAGTAAATCAGCTTGTCTGCATAACCAATTTGCATGTGCAAACACAGCCAGCAACACACAGAGCTTGCTTTTGCTCATGCAAAATCTCAGCATCATCTCTTGCAAATGCAGCCTGAGATAAGGTGTCTGAAAGCCCCAAAGCTGGGTGAGAATGAGCAATAGGAGCACCACTAACTGGTCTCTCTTCTCTGCAGGTAATCGGGAGCTCCCTCCTCTTCATTCACGACAAGAAGGAACAGGCCAAAGTCTGGATGATTGACTTTGGGAAAACCACCCCGCTGCCGGAGGGACAAGTTCTCCAGCACAACGTGCCCTGGGTGGAAGGGAACAGAGAGGACGGCTACCTCTGGGGGCTGGACAACCTCATTCAGATCCTGACAGAGTTGTCCCAGAGCGAAGACTTGCATTAAAGCTGCGTGTCCGACTGCCACTACCCCCAACCTGCCCCTGACTGACTCTTCTGAACTGCACTACAAGACACTTTCCAGTCCTTGCCCTTCCCATTTGAAAGCTATACTCTCCCTATTTAATGTGTTTTTGTTGTGGTTTTTTAGGTTGTCTTGTTTTTTTTTTTTTTTTCCTCTCCATGTAAATAGAGAGCTAACCTGCCAGAACAAAAGCTGAACTTGAAACCTTGGCTTCGCAGAGTCAGTAGGAGCACATGGCCGTGCCGGCCGGGAGCAGCCTGGAGGGGTTGCTTAGGCAAGCGCGTGCTTTGCCTGTCGTGCTTTTGTCTCTTGCGCAGCCTGATTTTAAAAGGGCCTTTAAGAGGGCTGGCGAAGGAAGGAGCCGAAAACACTCAGTGACCGTGCTCAGGACCCTCTGGCAGACAGGGTGTGTGAGCAAGGCCTGGAGATGGCGAAGGATACTGGGGTGGAAGCCCTTTAGTTGTCTTTGCCAGCACCTTTCAGCCTAGGGACCTAGCTGGGCCGAGTCCTTAAGAGATGCTAGGAGGGCAGATTTGGGTTTTTCTTTGCATTCAAGACATCCCGTAGAGGTTGCTCAGTTATTTTCAGGTGGCACTGGAGGGCGAGGGTTTCTCTCCTGCTGCGGGGCCATGTGCTCAGGCACAGGTATTTACAATGGCCAGGTGCTTCCCACCCACGTGCCCCGTGGTGGGTAACACTTCAAGCTCCTCTCTAGAGACCCAGCTCCCCTGCTAGGAGCTGCTTCCAGACCTCCTTAGCTGGGGACTCCAGCCCTCCACGGGGAATAAAGACTTTGGGCGGGGGGGGGGGAGAAAAATAGCTTATAAGGGACTACTATGAGACCTAAAGTAGCCATCCAGGTTGATTGGTCTTTTTTGGCAGCAGGTGAGCACGTGTGTAGGGGTAGTGCTGCCAATGCCCGCTCCTGGCCCAGGGCAACCCTCCTGCCTGGAGCATCTCTGTAATTTTTATTGGCGGCGGGCAAAGGGTTACAGCAGCAAAGCAGCTCTCGAGGTGGCCAGGTTAGTCATCTTTGGTGAAGCAGAGTTGGGGTCAGGCATCCCCATGCCTTCCCTTTTTTTCCGCAGAGCTGGCTGATTCTGCTGCTGCTCTTCGGCGCTGGCTTCCCAGCCTGCTCAGGATGCGCATATGGCCTCTGCGCTCCCGCTCCTGCGAAAACACCCAGTTCCCTATTTAGGGCGGAGGCTATTTTTTAACTTCCTGGAACATTTGAACTAAGCTGCTTGCTTGCTAAAGGTCAGCGACTGAGAGGACAGCGGGCAGGGGAGGCTGCAGGGCAAGCCGGGGAGTCCCTCGCATTGAGGACAGAAGGAGAGTGCAGCGCTGGAGGTGGTGCAGGAGATCGACAGCCGCAAATCCCTCACCCACTCCATCCCCAAACCCACCGTCTCATCTCGCTCCCCAGGAGCAGTGCTCTAGACCCCCTCTGCCATCATTCGGTGGGTCCGGCATCCTCGGTGGGGGAGGTCTTCTCCTGGCAGCAATAAGGAGGAGGAATTGGCCATTGAGCTGTCTGCAGCCATGCCCCAGCCTCTTTCCCGACTATTGAAGTTTCCTAAGGTTTTTCTCAGTTCATATCTCACCAGGCAGATGTCTTTAGGTCATCTGATGCCATTGTAAATGGTTGCACTGTTTTAGCTCTTTGCCAGGCTTTCTAGAATAGCCCATGTGGAAGTGCCTTATAGACTTGCCTCTGTTCCATTAGTGTCATGGAAAAGGTTGGGTTTTTTTAAGTTATATTTATTTTCATCCCATTTTAATTGCACAAAACACTAAACCTTAATGCATGGAATCCCTGTTTATTTTTTTTTTTAAACTGTGTTTTTAGTTTTTAAACCATCCCTTTTCCAGCTTTGGAGAAAGGGTGTGAAGAGATATGCATAGGTATGTACCAGTTATCGCTGTACTTTAGCTTTGAGCTGCTCCTATATATGTATATTATTTTTTAAGCCTGTTTATAAACCAGATTCCTTGCTTCGTGGCTTCAGAAGAAGCAGATTGTTCCTCTCAGATGTCTTATGCCTTTCTGGAGGCTGGAATGGTTGCTGTGAGGGATTTTCCCGGCTCCCACCTCCCCTCTCGGTCATTGGTAATACAGAGAAAAATCCAAACCAGTCTGAAACACCAACGCACAGTGCCTGTAAAAAAATCCTGTAACTTTGCAAATAAAGGCATATGGGAAGCATTTGCCTGGTGTATAGTCCATGTCTGCCCTGCGCAGGTTGCAGCAGCCTGGGAACAATCCAGGAGCCGGCTTTCATGTCCATGATGATTTTGGGGGGATCAGGCTCCAGCTTTGATTACCCCAGCACACACCAGGAGCAGTGCTGCATAAAAGCAAGAGTATGGAAGGACCCTGTGCCAGGGACAGATCCTGACAAATGGGAACTGGCTTTGCAGACAGCAGGGCAGGGTGAGAGCAGAGTCGGGGCTGTGGGGGGCTCTGGGCTGGGCGGGGGGCACCTCCGGGGGAGATCGTGTTTCTCCATCCCCTTTCTGCAGGGAACCCCACCAAAGGCAGCTCCACACCAGGAATTTTTTCAGTCTTTATGTTTTTCACTAGTATGTTGCGGCTCCTGCTGAGCAGTTTCCGAGTGCCACCCTGCCATTTCTGTGCTCAAGGATATAGAATCATAGAATCACAGAATCACTGAGGTTGGAAAAGACCTCTAAGATCATCGAGTCCAACCGTCAACCCACCACCACCACACCCACTAAACCATGTCCCTAAGTGCCGCATCTACATGTCTTTTAAATACCTCCAGGGATGGGGACTCCACCACTTCCCTGGGCAGCCTGTTCCAATGTTTCACCACTCTTTCAGTAAAGAAATTTTTCCTTACATCCAATCTAAACCTCCCCTGGCGCAACTTGAGGCCATTTCCTCTCGTCCTATCGCTTGTTACTTGGGAGAAGAGACCGACACCCACCTCGCTACAACCTCCTTTCAGGTAGTTGTAGAGAGCGATGAGGTCTCCCCTCAGCCTCCTTTTCTCCAGGCTAAACAACCCCAGCTCCCTCAGCCGCTCCTCATAAGACTTGTTCTCCAGACCCCTCACCAGCCTCGTTGCCCTTCTCTGGACACGCTCCAGCACCTCAACGTCCTTCTTGTAGTGAGGGGCCCAAAACTGAACACAGTATTCGAGGTGCGGCCTCACCAGTGCCGAGTACAGGGGCACGATCACTTCCCTACTCCTGCTGGCCACACTATTTCTGATACAGGCCAGGATGCCATTGACCTTCTTGGCCGCCTGGGCACACTGCCGGCTCATGTTCAGCCGGCTGTCGACCAGCACCCCCAGGTCCTTTTCTGACAGGCAGCTTTCCAGCCACTCTTCCCCAAGTCTGTAGCGCTGCATGGGGTTGTTGTGGCCGAAGTGCAGGTCCCGGCACTTGGCCTTGTTGAATCTCATACAGTTGGCCTCGGCCCATCGATCCAGCCTGTCCAGGTCCCTCTGCAGAGCCTTCCTACCCTCGAGCAGATCAACACTCCCACCCAACTTGGTGTCATCTGCAAACTTACTGAGGGTGCACTCAATCCCCTCATCCAGATCATCGATAAAGATATTGAACAAGACCGGCCCCAAAACTGAGCCCTGGGGAACACCGCTCATGACCGGCTGCCAACTGGATGTAACTCCATTCACCACAACTCTCTGGGCCCGGCCGTCCAGCCAGTTTTTGACCCAGCGCAGAGTCCACCTGTCTAAGCCGTGAGCCGCCAGCTTCTCTAGGAGAATGCTGTGGGAGACGGTGTCAAAGGCCTTACTGAAGTCCAGGTAGACCACATCCACAGCCTTTCCCTCATCCACTAGGCAGGTCACCTGGTCATAGAAGGAGATCAGGTTGGTCAAGCAGGACCTGCCTCTCATGAATCCGTGCTGGCTGGGCTTGGTCCCCTGGTTGTCCCGCACATGCCTTGTGAGCGCCCTCAAGATGAACCGTTCCATAATCTTCCCCGGCACCGAGGTCAGGCTGACAGGCCTGTAGTTCCCCGGATCCTCCTTCCGGCCCTTCTTGTAGATGGGCGTCACATTGGCAAGCCTCCAGTCGTCCAGGACCTCCCCCATTAACCAGGACTGCTGATAAATGATGGAGTAGCTTGGCGAGCTCCTCCGCCAGCTCCCTCAGCACTCTCGGGTGGATCCCATCTGGCCCCATAGACTTGTGAGCATCCAGGTGGCGTAGCAAGTCATTAACTGCTTCCTCTTGGATTATGGGGGGTTCATCCTGCTCGCCGTCCCTGTCTTCCAGCTCAGGGGGCTGAGTACCCTGAGGATAACTGGTCTGCCTGTTAAAGACTGAGGCAAAGAGGGCATTAAGTACCTCAGCCTTTTCCTCATCCTCGGTGACAATGTTCCCCCCTGCATCCAATAAAGGATGGAGATTCTCCTTGGTTCTCTTCTTGTCATTAATATATTTGTAAAAACATTTTTTGTTGTCTCTAACAACAGCGACCAGACTGCGTTCTAGCTGGGCTTTTGCCTTTCTCATTTCCTCTCTGCACGACCACAAAGATCCCTGTACTCTCCTTGAGTCGCCTGCCCCTTCTTCCACAAGTGGTAAACTCTCCTTTTTTTCCTGAGTCCCAGCAAGAGCTCCCCGTTCAGCCAGGCCGGTCGTCTTCCCCGCCCGTTCTTCTTATGGCATAGGGGGACAGCCTGCTCCTGCGCCTTTAAGACTTCCTTCTTGAAGAATGTCCAGCCTTCCTGGACCCCTTTGCCCTTCAGGACTGTCTCCCAAGGGACTCTCTCAACCAGCATCCTGAACAGGCCAAAGTCCACCCTCCGGAAGTCCATGGTTGCGGTTTTGCTGCCCCCCCTCCTTACTTCACCAAGAATCGAGAATTCTACCATTCCATGGTTGCTAAGCCAAAGACGGCCTCCGACCACCACATCTCCCACCAGTCCTTCTCTGTTTGTAAACAGCAGGTCGAGCGAGGCACCTCCCCTGGTAGGCTCACTTACCAGCTGTGTCAGGAAGTTGTCTTCCACACACGCCAGGAACCTCCTAGACTGTTTCCTCTCTGCCGTGTTGTATTTCCAGCAGACGTCCGGGACGTTGAAGTCCCCCACGAGAACAAGGACTAATGATTGAGAGACTTCTGCCAGCCGCTTGTAGAACGCTTCATCCGCCCCTTCATCCTGGTTGGGTGATCTATAACAGACTCCCAGCAGGATATCTGCCTCGTTGGCCTTCCCCCTCATCCTTACCCATAGACACTCGACCGTATCATCATCACAGTCGTTGAGCTCTATACAGTCAGAACACTCCCTAACATACAGAGCCACCCCACCGCCTCTCCTTCCTCGCCTCTCCCTTCTGAAGAGTCTATAGCCATCCATTGCAGCACTCCAGTCATGAGAGTCACCCCACCATGTTTCTGTGATGGCAACTAAGTCATATCTCTCCCGCTGCACAATGGCTTCCAGCTCCTCCTGTTTGCCACCCATGCTGCGTGCATTAGTGTAGATGTACTTGAGCTGGGCTATCGATTTCGCCCCCAGCATTGGCATGCCACCCCTAGGCTCATCTCTAGTGAGCCTGGTTTTATCCCCTTCCCCCTTCAAACCTAGTTTAAAGCCCTCTCAACGAGCCCTGCCAATTCATGAGCAATGATCCTTTTCCCCCTGTGAGACAGCTGGACTCCGTCTGCCGCCAGCAGGCCCAGTGTTGTGTAAACCTCCTCGTGATCAAAAAAGCCAAAATTCCTCCGATGGCACCAGCCCCTGAGCCACGTGTTGATCAGGTGTGTTTTCCCGTTCCTTCCAGTATTCTTCCCTGCCACTGTAGGGATTGAGGAAAACACTACCTGTGCTCCCGATCCTTCAACCAGTCTCCCCAGTGCCCTGAAGTCCCTTTTGATCACTGCAGGACTTCTCTCTGGAACCTCATCACTGCCAGCCTGTATAACCAAATATCAAAGCACCCAGGAGCGTCAGAGCTGCTTGGCGCAGCCATGTGCTTCCCCTGCTCCTCTCCCTCTCAGCCGCACCACGGGCAGCGCCAGAGGGAGCGCTTGGGACCAAAGGCCACAAAAACAAACCTGGATTGGCTTTGCTCTGAAGGTGAAATCAGGTTGTAGAGCCTGAAGGCAGCTCCAGTCCCTCCCGGTTGTCCATGCAAGCATAGGACAGCAGGAGTCTGTCCTGGGACAGATGTGGCCAAGGTGGGGCAGGTAGGCTGCCCTGTGAGGAAAGCCAGATTTAACACCCCGTGCCCAGACCCCCGGGAGAAACCTGGCCTGGGGACCGGTCCTTGCCGCATCTCTGCTGCTCGCCAAGGCACCTCTAAAACAAACTGCAAGAGAAACCCAGTATGGACTTTGCTTAAAGACTGGAAACCTCTTGCTATGAAAAAGAACTGGTAGTATTACCAGTACAAATTTTTTTTTAAATTATTTTATTATTATTTATTGCAAATAAACGAGGAGTTAGAGATGTGGGCACGCCTGCAGGGCTATGACCTTACTGGCATCATGGAGATGTGGTGGGATGGCTCCTGTGACTGGAGTGTTGGAATGGAAGGATACAGACTCTTTAGGAAAGGCAGGCAGGGGAGACGAGGAGGGGGTGTTGCCCCTCTGCATGGAGCTCCACCTGGGTATGGATGATGAGCTGACAGAGAGCTTATGGGTCAGGATTAAAGGGAGGGCAGGGACAGGTGACATTATCGTGGCTGTCTGCTACAGGTCACCTGACCAGGAAGACTGAGCAGATGAGGCCCTCTATAGCCAGATAGGAGCAGCCTCACGTTCACAAGCCCTGGTCCTCATGGGGGACTTCAACCACCCGGACATCTGTTGGAGGGACAACATGGCAGGGCATAAGCAATCTGGGAGGTTCCTGGAATACATTGATGATAACTTCCTTCTCCAAGTGGTAGAGGAGCCAACGAGGAGAGGTGCTATGCTGGACCTTGTTCCCACCAACAAGGAGAGGCTGGTGGGGAATCTGAAGCTCAAGGGCAGCCTGGGCTGCAGTGACCATGAAATGGTGGAGTTCAAGATCCTTAGGGCACCGAGGAGGGTGCATAGCAAGCTCACTACCCTGGACGTCAGGAGAGCAGACTTTGGCCTCTTTAGGGATCTGCTTGGTAGAGTGCCATGGGACAAAGCCCTGGAGGGAAGAGGGGCCCAAGAAAGCTGGGTAATATTCAAGGATCACCTCCTCCAAGCTCAGGAGCGATGCATCCCAACAAAGAGGAAGTCAGGCAAAAACACCAAGAGGCCTGCATGGATGAACAAGGAGCTCCTGGACAAACTCAAACACAAAAAGGAAGCTACAGAGGGTGGAAGCAAGGACCGGTAGCCTGGGAGGAATATAGAGAAATTGTCTGAGCAGCCAGGGATCAGGTTAGGAAAGCTAAAGCCCTGATAGAATTAAATCTGGCCAGGGACATCAAGGGCAACAAGAAAAGCTTCAATAGGTACATCAGTGGTAAAAGGAAGACTAGGGAAAATGTGGGCCCTCTCTGGAAGGAAACAGGACACCTGGTTACCCAGGTTATGGAGAAGGCTGAGGTAACTCAATGACTTTTTTGCCTCAGTCTTCACCGGCAAGTGCTCGAGCCACACCACCCAAGTCGCAGAAGGCAAAGGCAGGGACTAGAGAATGAAGAGCCACCCACTGTAGAAGATCAGGTCTGAGACCATCTAAGCAACTTGAAGGTGCACAAGTCCATGGGACCTGATGAGATGTATCCGTGGATCCTGAGGGAACTGGCGGATGAAGTTGCTAAGCCACTATCCATCATATTTGAGAAGCCGTGGCAGTTCGGTGAAGTTTCCACTGACTGGAAAAGGGGAAACATAACCCCCATTTTTAAAAAGGGAAAAAAGGAAGACCTGGGGAACTACAGGCCAGTCAGTCTCACCTCTGTGCCTGGCAAGATTGTGGAGCAGATCCTCCTGGAGACTATGCTAAGACACATGGGAAATAAGAAGGTGATTGGTGACAGCCAGCATGGCTTCACTAAGGGCAAATTGTGCCTGACAAATCTGGTGGCCTTCTACAATGGGGTTACAGCATTGGCGGATAAGGGAAGAGCAACTGACATCATCTACCTGGACTTGTGCAAAGCATTTGACACTGTCCCGCTTGACATCCTTGTCTCTAAATTGGAGAGACGTGGATTTGATGGATGGACCACTCGGTGAATAAGGAATTGGCTGGATGGTCGCACTCAAAGAGTTGTGGTCAACAGCTTGATGTCCAAGTGAAGACCAGTAATGAGTGGCATTCCTCAGGGGTCAGTATTGGGACCGGCGCTGTTTAACATCTTTGTTGGTGACATGGACAGTGGGATCGAGTGCACCCTCAACAGGTTTGCTGACAACACCAAGCTGTGTGGTGCAGTCGACAGGCTGAAGGGAAGGGATGCCATCCAGAAGGACCTTGACAGGCTTGAGAGGTGAGCCCATGCAAACCTCATGAGGTTCAACAAGGCCAAGTGCAAGGTCCTGCACCTGGGTTGGGGCAATCCCAAGCACAAATACAGGCTGGGCGGAGAATGGATTGAGAGCAGCCCTGAGGAGAAGGACTTGGGGGTGTTAGTTGATGAGAAGCTCAACGTGACCCGGCAATGTACACTTTCAGCCCCGAAAGCCAACTGTATCCTGGGCTGCATCAAAAGGAGCGTGACCAGCAGGTCGAGGGAGGTAATTCTCCCCCTCTACTCTGCTCTGGTGAGACCCCACCTGGAGTACTGCGTTGAGCTCTGGAGTCCCCAGCATAAGAAGGACATGGATCTGTTAGAGCAAGTCCAGAGGAGGGCCTCAAAGATGATCAGAGGGCTGGAGCACCTCTCCTGTGGAGACAGGCTGAGAGAGTTGGGGTTGTTCAGCCTGGAGAAGAGAAGGCTCCAGGGAGACCTTATAGCAGCCTTCCAGTACCTGAAGGGGGCCTACAAGAAAGCTGGAGAGGGACTTTTTACAAGGGCATATAGTGATGGGACATGGGGTAATGGCTTTAAACTGAGAGGGTAGATTTAGATCAGATATAAGGAAGAAATTCTTCAGTATGAGGGTGGTGAGGCACTGGAACAGGTTGCCCAGAGAAGTTGTGGATGCCCCATCCCTGGAAGTGTTCAAGGCCAGGTTGGATGGGGCTTTGAGCAACCTGGTCTAGTGGAAGGTGTCCCTGCCCATGGCAGGGGGGTTGGAACTAGATGATTTTTTTAAGGTCCCTTCCAACCCAAACCACTCTGATTCTATTATAGATGTGAAGCTGCTATACGTGCACCTAGCGGTCTCTTGTGGGCTGTGAGAAAGGCGTACATGTTTCCTATCTGGCTGGTTTGCACACTCCTGCAGCATCGTTACCGACAGCTGATGTTTTGCTTATAGCTGCAGTTCCTGGGGACCACCGAGATTCTCATCAGTACCCGACTCCTCTTCCTACCTGTGGAGGAAAACAAAAGCCTCCAAAACTTACCCAGCTGTACCCTAAAATGCAAAACCAGAAGGTGAAGAATAAGAACCTCAACTCTGTTCTGTAAAAACCTCTCTTGAGAGTTAAGGAAACACCACAACATTGTGGCGGAGAGGGGAAAGGAGTAAGTCAGAGAAAGAAACCCCTCATGACTGAGTGCTGGTGTCTGAGGTTTATGCACTGGGTTGGAAAGGGTCAGGCCGCAGCGCCAAGCTGGGGCTGCCGGCGCAGCGCAGCACACACCACAGCAAGAGCCCTGCTTGCCCCCCCACCTGGCTTTGCTGCATCCCCAAAGCAAAGCCCCGGGCTCCCTGCCACTTCAGGGATTAATAAACTAAATGATTAATAATATAGAGAAGAGAGGCCAGACTTATATTAATGCAACAAAGAAAACTTCAGATGTTGCTGAAGCTTCCACTGTTACAGCACAGAGCCTCCCAGCACCGCCAGCAGTGCCACGGGGGTATAGGCAGCCTGCTCGGGCTGTAGGTGGGGAGAGGGCAGCTAATTTTCTTCTTAATTATCTAATTAGGTACTACTTGCAAGAATGAACCTCCTATAAATAAGGGGGTGCTGGGGGCCAGCTGGGACTCGTAACCTCTGAAAATGCAGGACTTTGCTGTGGTGGTTGATAGGGGTTGGAGGCTCATGTGGTGTGAGTTGTTAGTGGCACCGGCTGGTGTGGTTTTGGGGGTCTCTGGGAAGCTCCTCAAGAGGTGTTTTGTCCCTGCCATGGATGATGCAGGGCAGCACTACTAGTTGGTGCCCCCCAGCCAGAGCCCCTGCCCTGGGAAAGGGCTGGAGGGAGTTGCACTGCTTGAGCAATGAGACCTCAAAAGGAGGGTGTTAATTGCTTAAGTAAATTACTTAAGTTGCTGCCACTTAAATACTGTTGGCCATAAATGAAGGTATGGGGAGAATCTGGGTTGTGTCAGGGAGGGGTTTTGGTGGTTTTATTTTTTTTTAAAATGCTGAGGTGTGAAGCAATGAAATGCTGCAACTTTGGGGTTGGTGCTGTCAGCTATGGGCTTTTCTCCTGGGAGAGCCCTTGCCGCTGTCCCTGCGGGCAGGGTGAGTCTGGCAGCTTGGAAGTTGGCAGCAGCCCCTTTGGGTTTTGTGCAAGGCCCTGTCCCCTGCCCGCCGCAGCTCTGCTGTGGGTGCTGGAGAGGGAAGAGGGAGTGAGGGGGAGGTGCTGGGGTGGGAAAGCACCTGTCTTTGCATCTCACCCCACGGGTTTCAGTGTTGCAGGGGGTGCTGTGGTGGGGCTGGCTTTGCAGGGGGGTGCCAGGGAGGCCAAATAGCATCTGGGGGGGGGGGGCTGAGCAGCCTGGGGATGCCCTTCATCCGAGGCACTCTGGCTCGGGGTTGTGCCTGAGAGCTCCAGGTCCCTGCTGGTCCGGAAATAACGGGTGTGCTGGCCCCCTGCTGGGGGGGGGGGGGGGGGTGTCTGTGCACCCTCCAGGTTTCGGTGGGGAGGGCTCCTGTTGGGGTTTTAACCCCCAAACGGGGCTGTGCTCAGGCTGCTCCTTTCCGCCATACCTTACAGACGCTCCCCCTTGCCGCGGTCCCGCGTGGGGTGGAACCGGGCTCCCGGCAGCGGCGGGGCCGGGCCGCGGCTCCCCGGCGCTTCCCCCGGAGGCCGGGAGGTGGCAATGCTCCCTCGGCGGCAGGCTGCAGCCGGGGACGGGGAGAACAGGAGGGGGAAAGGCTGAAGTCCGGCCCATCCCGGTGGGTCCTGCGGGAGATGGGTGCGTTTCCCCGCGGGAAGGGTGCCTGCGCCGGCGGGGCGAGCATCCCAGGCCTTGTGTGGGCTGTTCTCCCCGTCCCTGCCTGGTCCCCGGGTGTCGCTGGTTTGGGACTTGCCCCCCACCCCTTGGCAGTTTTGGGACTCGTCCTCTGACGATGTTCACATTGGGAGCTGGGGGGGATCATTAAAATGAATAAAACCCCTTCCCACCAAGCAGCTCCATCCCGGATCCCCGCCAGAGCAGGGCAATGAAGAGCTTCATGCGGCCAGCATCCTTTTTCTGCGTAGAGACTCCTCTTTCTGGGAGTGAGAGACTGGGGAAACACGTCTCCCCTCGCTGTGCCTGTCCAGGGCTGGAGCCCTGTGCCAGCCCCAGCACCCTGTGCCTCCCGGCCGGGCAGACACAGGGGGACGAGGGCCAGCCCCTGACACCCTGCGGGCCAGCTTTCTGCCTCTGACATAGTCCCTGGTCTCATTTGGGTCCGTGCTTTGTTTTCTTCCTCAGTCTTAAAAAAATACAAATTTATTCTTCGTGGTTGTGAAGTATGAAAAATAAAATTTTAAAAAACCTGCAAATGGGGAAGGCAGGCAGAGCCCTGCTGTAGTATCTGCCGGTTTGGTTTGTGCTTTTCCTGCATGGTTTTAAGTCCGTGGAAGTGGTCACACTCCGCTCCCACAAGCAGCATGAGATGCCCATCCTGGGGCCTTAGGGATGAGCCCAGGACCCTGCTTCACACACCCCCATGGTGGGACTGGGGACATGAGGCTGCCACCTCCTGCATGTCAGGCCCCTGACCCACCGCAAGCGATGCTCTCCAGCGAGGCATTGGAGCGCGGCAAAGAAGGCTTTACGTGGGGATTTACTGCTCTGAGGGATGCCCCAGTGGCTGCTGTTGCTTTTATACTGGCAGGTTTTCTCTTTCCACCTCTCTCCCCACCCTTAGGAGACTTGTCTCACATGGCCTCTGCTCCTCTCCAGGGAAAAACTGTGCTTCCACCCCGGGCAGCCAGAGAGCACAGGAGAGCTGCTGCTGGTGCCGCTTTGAACAGAAAGCCTGTGGAGGAGGCTCCCGAGTAAATCCCACCCGGGACAGCACTGGAGGAAGCTGTAGGAGACGCACATCTTGGGCCCCGCCAGCTCATCCTGCTGCCAGCACCGCTCCGCTGCCTGCTCGAGGCTGATGATTTCTGTTTCCTGGGATTTTGTGTCTCCTGCCATTTGTTTGGTGTGTATTGTCAGTCCTGCAAGATCTGGGGTCAGCTCCCTCCCCTCCCTATTGCCGGGGTGTTTAAACACACTTTCCCTAATGTAAAAATCTTACACTTGAAACCACCTGGACAAAGGAGCACGAAGGAAAATAGAGGCACCAAATGATTTACTTGAACAGCTGACCAGAGCCAGAAAACAAAAAGCAAATACTTTAATTTCTAATGACTGCCCTCCCTTTCAGGAGGTGCTTTTGCTCCGAGATGTTTTATATGCTGCTTTCCCTAACGAGAACCCAGGGACTTCTGCAGGGACACACACAAACAGCTACTTCTCTTGCAAAAGTGGGGTTGGGGTTGGATAAGAGAATGTGAGAAGGAAAAGCAACACAAGTCTGTAGCAGCAAGGCAGAGAGATGCTACAGATGTGGTTCCCCTTTGTAAAGGATCTGTGGCTAAAAAACATTGCCCACTGCAGTGCTGTCAGTGCAGTATCGTTTGCAAGTGCTAAATTCACATGTCATTTCTTTTTATGCCTCCAAATAAGCAAGGAGAGAAGGCAGTAGCTGTGGGAAGGGTTCTGCAGGGTGCTAACACCATGCAAAGGCAGGCAGCCCCTCGTGATGGTTTGCCATAGCTTCAGGTACAGCACCTGCCCACATGCTCTGCTGGAAACCCGCACCAGAAGAATCCCTCCCGCGCCTGCCCTTGGCTGCCCAGAGGAGCAGCAGAACGCAGGGACGCCTGCTCTTACTTGGTGACATCCGTGAGGGTTAGAGCAATGCGGTTGGAGAGGGGCACTGTGCTGCCCGCGTGCTGCGGCCAAGGCTTGGCTCAGCTCCTGCCGGCAGTCCCCGCAGTTGGGCCGGGGTGCCGGTATAGGGGACAGCACTTGGGTGGCAGCAGTGGGTCTGGTGGGTGTGGGGTTTGCCAGGAGCTGGAGGGAAACACCCGGCAGAGATAAGCCCCGTCCCAGCGGGGAGAGCCAAGTCGGGGCTGTGTGAAGGTGGGGAAGGCCCAGAAGTGCCCCTCATCTCATGTCCCACCTCCCCGGCCTCGGTGGCACGTGCCCCTGCAGAGCTGTTGGTGACTCTCATGACGTTCCCTTACGTGACCTGCTTGGCATGGTGTAAATGGGGCAAAGAGCTGAAGTGGCAAAGCATGAGGAGCTCTGTAGGGGCTATTTGCTGCAGTGGGGATGGGTTGGGAGGTTTTCGTAAACCACCCCTCTCTCTCTCTTTTTATTCCTGTCTGAATTTAATATCAGCAAAACAGTGGCAGTTCTGAAAAATAAAGTGTTTTCTGCTGCTGAGCAAATATCCTCATCTTGCTTTGGTTGGATGACCCTCATGGGAAAAGTCGATCTTGCATGCACAAGTTACAGGTTTGGTCTTCCCTTGTGTCCCAAATCACAGCTAGACGTGGGGCTGGTGCACCCAAAATCCCCACCAGTGCCTGCCTCTCTGCAGGAGGCTCATCCTCTTGGCCGCACTCCCATGCTCGTGGCTCAGCTGCATTTACGCCCCCAACCCCCCAGTAGCAGGGTTTCCCCAGTACCAGGGGCAGCCCTACTGTAACCAAACACGTGGGAATGCTTGCCTTCCCCTTAAAAAGCATCTTTTGGGTCATTAGAAACAGCCTTTTTCTAAAATTAGACCTCCAGGAAATTCGTTTCCTAGAACAGACTTTTTCCATTTGGGGAAGAAGCAGAAGAAGCCTTGGAGTCAGCCTTAGCCTTTAATCCCACTTTCTCCTGAGCTGGAGCAGCTCAGCGGGGTTGGAAGCAACTGAAGGTGCATCAGCACCCGGCAGCTTCACGCCTGTGCCCCGGGATGGCTCCAGGCTCCAAGCGGGCAGCACGGCCCTGCACAACAACTCCCCAGGCGTGGGCAGGAGCAGCATCGTACCTGGCATGACCGTGAGCAAGCCACTGCCATGCTGAGCCCCACTGGGCCCAAATTTTGGTTCTGCTCAGGTCCTGGTGGAAGGGGCACCTCTGACATTAAACTTCTACGGCACTCAGAGCGACGTAGGCACCTTGGAGGGGCAGCCAGCAGAGCCAGGCTGGCTGCATCCCTCCTGGGACATAAACAGCCGGTAGTTTAAAATATTAATATTTGGAATAATGTCTGGTGGTGAAAGAAAGCCAGACCATGTTGGGTTTTATGTGTGTTTGCATGCAATGAAAAGGAACTCGGAAGCCGCTGCAGGCAGGCAGCAGGCAGCAAACCTCCCCCTGACAGCAGCTGCTCCATGTCAGCCAGTGATTGCCACCGTCCAGGCTACCAGCAGGAGCCAGAGCTCCCCGTGCCAAGGGCTGGTGAAGAAATCCCTGCTGGCCCCAGCGCTGCCCGCAGGCTCCTGCTGCGGGGCGTAGCATTTCGGCTTTCCCCGGAGGGCTCAGCCTGGGGGCGGTTTTCTCCCCCCATTTTGCCCACCTCGGCAGGCAGGTCTGAGCGGGAAATGGGAGCAGACTGAGCAAGCGTGTCTACCCAAGTCTCAGTCCAAAGTTACTTGGGGATGTGGTGTGTGATGCCATTTTTTTAGTGCATGAATGCTCTGGCTGCCACATCTTCACTTCTCTAGGGACACACTTAATGTGCCCTAGACACAAGCATGCACTCCTGCTGGGCTTGCAGTTCACAACCTCTTCCACAGGGATGTGATTTTCCTTTGCAAACAAGCTCCAAAGTAGCCTGTAATTGTAATATTAGCTTCTAGGATCAGTTGCTACGTGCTCATAGATGCATTCAGATCTGAATGTGTATTTGGAGTGCATGACTTGAAGATTTTGAGATAGTACGTGTATACCTTGCAATAACCCTCCTTTGAACGGGTATTATTTTTTTAAATGATTGCCCAGGCTAGTTTGAACAGAATATAATTGAAATTACATTTTTCTAAATATGTATCTCTAAACGATACAATATCCAGGCAGTGTATTTCCATGCCTCTGCATTGCCACCAGTGAGAGTTGACTGCGGGCAGACCCTGGCTCCCCCTCAGGGTGAGCTGCAAGCTGGGACTGACCGCAGCCCTCCTGCCCGCAATGCTTTTGCCCCATGGGTGTAACAGCAGCCAACAGCCTGAAATCTCCCCGATGGCCTCATGCAAAGCACACCTGGTTACACTGATTGCTCTGGATCATGCATAAAGTCTCAGCCACTCCCCATCAGCATGGGAGTGTCATCAGTGCCACGGGCTGCAGCCCTCTGTGGCTCCCAGCAAGTGTTGCTGCAGGGCTGGATGCATCCCGGTGGTGTGTGGCAGCGCTGAAGAGGTGAGCTGGGTTTGGGGAGGGGGCATGTGTTTCTTGGGGTGGAGGTGGAGAAAGCCTAGCTTGGGGGGGCTGCAAGTGCAAAAGGAGGGTAATTTTTCCTGTTGCGTGGTGGTTACTGGAGAGGAAGTTTTCTTGGTGCCCCGTTACTGTGCTGCACTGGTTGGGTGCACAGAGGAGCTACAGCAGGGGCTGTAATTGTGCTGTGAGGGCACCTGGGCAGGTTCTGCTCTTGGGTTGGGGGGGAGGGGGGCGGTGAACCAGTCTGCACCTGAAATCAGGGTGAGATATGTGAGGTGGCTATGTGCCTCCCCTGGGGCTGCATGGTGTGGAGGAGGTGGGTGGCTGGGCAGTGGGTCTGCCCAGGGTTGCGGTGTGGGGCTTGGGGCAGGGTGGCCATGGACTTTGGCAGTATGCTGGGGCTGCGGGAGCAGGAGCAGCTCTGGTCTGGCTTCTACCCGCCCACAGGATGCTGGAGAAGGGCAGAGCAGGGCTGTGCTGGGCATTTCCAGCTCTTCAGCGGCTCTAGGTTTGCCAGCTGCTGTCTTCTGGCAAGGGCCAGCATATTGTGGGGTAAGTGCCCCAGGAACCCACTGGTCACCCTGTTCCCTGGGTTTCTGGGTGATGCTGTTGTCTGGCTTCAAGGCTGCTCTCAGAATGGGAATTTTGGTGTTTGTTCCAGCAGAGCTGATGCTGCTGCCCATTTGAGGAGCCAGCAGAAGCTGCAGGCTGTGCTCATCACCTCTTGGCCCTCTGCCTCTTTTAACACCCTGGAAGCCTCCTGGATTTCTGCCTGCTGATGCCAGGGCGCTCCCTGGGACGTGGGTGTCAACAGCCCACAGGGCAGAAAAACTGCAGGCGACACTTGTTCCTCCAGGTGAGGAAAAGACCTGTTCTCATGATGGTGCTTTGATGAGAGTAAGGCACGGAGGTTTTCCCCATGGTTTATCTGTCTTCACTAAGCTCCAGTTTTTGACTTTCCATTTGTACGATTTTTTTATCCCCCCCCCCCCCCCCCCCCTTCCTGAAATGGTTGCATTAGCAGGGTTCTAAAGATTTCTTTTCAAGATAATTATTCCAGATCTCTCTAGTGGATTTGCCATCTGATAATGTGTCTGCATGGGTGTATTAATAGTATCATAATATTATATATCAGTTTTCATCCCAAAACGCTTCACACGCTGAGGGGCGAAGCCTAATTAGAAAGATGTGGCAAGTGAAACGGAGCTTTCTGCCTTGCCTACTAGTCCCTCAAAGCCATGGGGTGAGAGAGGAGCCTTCTCACCGGTGTTGCACCAAATCTGCATTTGGCCCCCTGAGTCCTGTTGAAGCCCCCCAGGCTGGACCCGCTGCCCGGCTCGCCCTGCCTCGCAGCTGGGCAGGGCTGTTCTGCACTGCTCTGTTACTGAGGCTGGTCCTCAGTGGGCTCCCTGCCTCTGACGCTCTCGCTGCAGCTGATTGCCTTGCCAAGCTGCAAACAGCAGTCTGCATCCTTCCCCCTTCCCTATTCTTCTCATTAAAGACAAGTTGCATGGGGCTGGCTGTCCCTGCAGCCCAGCAGTGGTGTGTCAGCTGTGGGGTGTCCCTTGCTGAGGCCGGGTCAGGCGGTTACTAATGGTCTGTGCCAGGCACCGCTTGCGAAGACGGATGAAGTGGGATCCGTGCTGCCAGCTTCCCAATGGCTACATCTCCCAGCCTCACTGGGTGGGTGCCCTCTCCCACTTTTCCAGGGCCACGCTTGGCTTCGGTCTTTTGCCGCTCCTTCTGCATGAGCCTGTGCAAACAGGAGGAGCATTGCACTGTGCTGGGAATTCGGAGACAGGGATAAGCACACTTTAATCTCTCAAGATCTGTCTCCAAACACCTGCCCTTGCATTTGGGGCTGTAGAAGGCGAATATCACGGGCACAGCTGCATTTCCTCCCAGACACCTTTCACCTCCTCCACCGGCCCCCTCCCCTCCATGCTGCCGGGCTCCCTCTCCATCCCTGC
Source organism: Aptenodytes patagonicus (assembly GCF_965638725.1). Taxonomy (NCBI): domain Eukaryota; kingdom Metazoa; phylum Chordata; class Aves; order Sphenisciformes; family Spheniscidae; genus Aptenodytes; species Aptenodytes patagonicus. The sequence continues at coordinate 111,805,586 of NC_134951.1, read as the reverse complement.
CCTGCCTGTCAGAAAGGCTGGGAGCCTGGAAAGGGAGGCCAGCCCTACACCCGCTCTGGGTGGGCAGCAGATGCCACTGAGCCCTGTGCCATGGTGCCACCTTCCCAGCAGGGAGGGGGGAGAGTCAAAGCTCTGCAGCGGGGAGGAAACCACCCTGGGCAGCGGCAGCTGACGGTTGGTCATGGGCTGCAGGGCGTGCAAGGGACTATGCAGTCCCACTATAGCACAGAGAAATGTGCTCGAGGCTTACTCCCTGCAGCCTGCCATCACCTGTGGCAGTGTTGCAGCCCTCCAAGGATTTGGGGTTTTGATGGAGCAAGAGGCTGGCCCTTTCCCAGCAGGGCTGCAGGCTCCCCAGGGGCGGCTGAAACCCATCCTCTGTGAACACCACCTGGGCCAGAAATGGGATGATGGCTGCAACCCTTGCTTTCCTGAGGGGCTGGGATGGGGAGCGTGAGGTCTTGCACAGAGGACAGTTGGTGTTGGACAAGCTGCTTATGTAAACCCGTGTTTGCAAGGAGCCTCCTACAGAGGTGAGCCATCCAAGCAGGGCCAGGTGAAGCTTGGCAGCCTGGAAACCAGCTGTGTGCCAATGTTTGGGGTCAAAACTACTAGGTTGTGGACATTCATATGAATAAGCAATTGCTTAGAGACTTTAGACCCTTGCTTGTCTCAAAAATTACCAAGGGAAGCCCTGACAAGTCCAGCTGGGTTCTCCCATGTGTTTCCTCACCTGCGGTGGCTTTGGGGAGGGAGCAGAGCAGTGGCACTTTGGGGCGTTGCATGTCACAGGAGGAGCAGGGAGCATGAAGTATGGATGGTCAAAATGTGCAGAGGTGTTTTGACGGGCTGTCGGCCCTTGCAGCAGAGCTGTCTTTCAAGGGAAAGCTCCCCTGCGACGGCTCTGCCACCTGCCGAAGTCTGCTCGGGGGCTGCTTTCACACAGGGAGAAGGAATAATGTGCCCAGAGTCATTTTAAAGTGTTAAAACTGCAAAGAAAACCCAGGTGAGAAGGGTTGCTGGTAGGTGTGTGCACAGGGGAATGCCAGGGTGGCTTTTCCCCCTCCCTTGTCTCCGTTTCAGAGGTGCAGGTAAGGCTTCTCACCAGCCCTCTGCTTCCCTGTAAGGCTCTGGGTCATTAATTCCTTAAGAAAACCATGCCCTGGCCCCCACCTCCTCTCCTCAGGTGATGTGGGTGCGGGCTGGTGTCTACTGGATGCTCTCCACCACCCAGCTGGTGGGAGGAGGAAGACCCATTTTGATCCGGGGCTGATGGGGTTTCTCCAGGCTACGTAAAGAGACTGCATTTCGTTCCAGCTGTCCAGCAATAGAATATATTTAACTTTAAAAAAACCAACAAAAAACAAAACCCCACAGTATCAAAACACAGCAAGTCACAATCCAATACTTGGCGATATAAATAGGCATAAAAATGGTCCTCTGTAACCCCTCAGTTTGTGCTCCGGCACAAAAATGAAAGGCAGGCTCACCATCGGGGTGCAAACGGCACAGGTGGGCATGCACCCATTCCTTCCTTCCTTCCTAGGGTGGAAAAACCTGATATGCCCAAGCATGGCCAAAACCAAGGAAAACATGGACTCGAGCCAGTGACAGATAACTTATCCCCCTCCCAGCCTGTGGAGCAGCGCCTGTGTCTGTATGTGTGTGGTGGGTGGAAAAGAGGGTGCAGGTCAGCGTGGGATCACTTGCTGGGTATTTGGGGGAGTACTGCCATCACCTCCAGGCAGTGCCAGTGAAGGCAAGCCCCTGTTTTGGTCCCAAGCCCAATGTGCCATTCCCTTTGACCTGCCTGCTGGAAGCATCCTTGGAGCCGGAAGATGGATTGAGCTACTCTCGCCTTGTTGGTCCTAGAGTCTATGTGAACCCTTCACATCCCACTGCACTGTTTCGGTGGAGGGGACGGGGGGGGTGTCACTTTCCTCTGGCTGGTGAGTAGGTGCAAGAGAAGCGGGACTGAATTTTAGCCTGGCTCTAGTTGTGCATACGGATGACAGGAGGAGGAAGGATGGCTTGTAGGTGATATGGGCTCCTGTGGGATTCACTGTAACTAACCCTGGTTCAGCTGGTGCCACTGTCACCTGGGGTTTTACAGCACGCTGCTCCCACAGGAGGATGGAAAAGCTGAGTGCCAGTTTGGAAAATAAATTGCAGCACTGCCTGAAAGTACATTGTGTGTGTGTGAGCATGAAGAGAAGTCAGCTAGAAAGTACAGGGGTGTGTTATCATGCCGTGGTTAGCAAGCATGTGGGAGAAGCCATTGCTTTTGACCGGGAGGAATATCGGATCTAGCAAAGCTTATAGCTCTTCTTCTGTCTGGGCTTTTAATGTCAATGAACTCTTGGTGGTATCTTGTAGGGGATGCAGTTTGGGTTGAATAGTAATAAAATACACTCTGGCTGGAGTGTATGCATGTATGTGAACTGCAGGGTCATCCCAAAACAAGTAGGAGGCAAGGCAAGGGTGGAATAAAACAGCCTCCTGAAGAATGATGAGCCTGTGACTCTTCAGTTCCCTGTCCATGGAGCTCAGCACAATACCCCCTGCATCACGGCGAGACTACGACAAGGGGTGATTTCCAGCAGAACTGAAAGATCTTTAATAAAATGTGTGACAGTCGATGCACGTAGGGAGGAACATGCGGCTTTGTCTCGGGAAGCACAGGATGCAGCACAGATGGAGGCACCTCGCAAGTCTAACACTCCCTACCACACGGCTGCGTGCCGGAGCCATTCCCGGCACAAAGGTCCACTGACCTTTCTGGCTGCAATTGCCAAGCACGCATGCCACAGCCGAGAGCGATGCCGACCCCCTGTGGCAAGCACAGTCTGGCGGGCAAAAGGCCAGGAGGGTGGGGGCCATCTGCCATAGCACCTTTTCCGTGGTAAGTACGGCTTTGGCAACACCAACGAACTTAGGAAAAACGTTAACGTGCTCTGCATTGAAATGGTTGGGCTGACCCAGAATGAAACTGGTTTACGACTGGCCACAAATTTCAAAAAGACGTTTGGTTTGGTTCCTACCTGGAATTGCTTTCCACTGAGTAGCAAATCAGCTGTTCAGCCCGGCTGGGTTCAAGTACCAAGGAACAATTTCATTAAAGCCCTTTTTTTGAGAAACCTGGTTTTCACAATCAGCGAAGAGCAGCAGAAAACACTGTGTTGCTGGTGGATGGGGGTGAAGCAATTGCATTTATTCTTCGTTACCTACTATTGCTCTTTAGCTGTAAAACTTGCATCTAAAACATCTATATTTAAAAAGCAGAAGATGATATCGGGATAGCCTGGTGCTATTCACCTTCGACCAGATCAAGCGTTCGTTGGCTGCGACCTCTAGCTGCACTGGCGAGGAGGCAGGGGTCGGTTTGCAGAGGTGGTGCGGTATGGCACGGCAGGCGCTAGCGGGATGGTGTGGCACGGCTCCCGCAAGTGGGAGGCGAGTTATTCAGCCCTGATGTTGGTGGGTGTCCCGGAGTGGGTGGCCTCCTTCTGCGGCGCTCTGGGAAGAGGCGTAAAAGTGCTGGGTGATTAATTTGGCCCTAAAGAGAAAGACAAGCATTGCTGACGGGGGAAAGCTCCAAATTAGCACTCATACCTGTGTCTTCACTGCGTGGCTCTTCTCACCAGTGCATGAATTGTGGGCACCACGAACGTACCTTTGGCTTGCTGCCGGCTTCCCCACGGCAGGCTCCCCAGGAGCCCCTTGAGGGGTTGGGCTCTGCCTGGTCTGTCCGTGGCACAAAGCTCTGGTCTCTTATGAGGAGGAAAAACCAAGTCGTGGTGGGGGGCGTGTGTGTGTGATATTAAAGATGGGGCTGAGCAGGCCCCCCCTTGTGACCACTAACTCTTGAAATCCTGTCTATTGCCTCTGGCTTCCCCAGCCCTGCCCTGAGGCTCAGCCTCTGGGTTCACTGCAGCACGTCTCCCCCCACTACTTGCCACAGGGAGACCTGAAACCAGGCTCAGGGGCTCGCCATTGCCCAAGAGCATGCTGCTGTTCACACCTGGACTTGGGGGGAGCTTGGGAGGTGCTGGTTTTAATCAGGACTATTGGAAAAGCAGGTTTTTTTTATCATCATTATTACTGCAGCGAGGCAGCTTTGGTGAAAATGCAATTTGGTGCTTGCTCCCCAATAGCAAGGCTAATCTATAAAGTTGCTCCTGTCCTAAAGCAGACAGTGGGAATCTGTCTGGTGCTAATTAAAATCAATTAAGCAAATCCCCACAACAGGCAGAAATAAGGCCTTTTGTCCTGGGTATCCATTTGACAGATTTCAGAGCCTCTGAAGTGGTGTGTTGGCTGTTTTCTTGGCTTCATCAATTTGATAGAAAGGTCAAAAATAAGAAAAATTTTTACAGAGCAAAACCTGAAAGTAAATTATAAATCCTGCACCTCTCCTGCATAGTGCTGCCGGTGCCAAACTCCCTCATGCAATAAATGCAGTCAGCACACAGATGTAACTGAAGCAATGCTCTCTGGAGACCTGTGGCAGTCCCGGGGAGGGCAGCATTTCCATACAAGCCCTCCTCTAACTATTCCAATTCTCCCATCCTCACTAGAGCACAGGGACAGACAGCACCAAACGTGGCCTGAAAGGCCCGCAAAATCCTGGCGATGCTGCCAAGGAGCTAATCCTGCCATTTTTTGTTCCCAGGGGACCTTTTGTACAGGTGCTGGGTCTCTGGGATGGGGCATCTGCTGCTGGTCTGACATCTGGTGCCACAGGAGATATGACTTTTGGCAGTTTAATGCCCAGTGAAAATGTCAGCTTGTTTAACCCTCCCCAGACTGAGACTTCCTGCACTGCCTGTCCACTAAATGTTAGAATCCATCTTCCCAGGCACCAGAACAAGTTGCTTCTAAGCCACGCTTGGCTGCTCCCGTTTCAGAGTTTCTGCACCCAAAGGCTTTGCCTGGTTTCTTTTCAACACCTCTACCAGCTGGCCTAGTGAAACCTGTTAGCCGTGTCTGCAGAGGCTCCTGCACATCCATCCCGAGACCACGGCTCAACTAACTCGATGCTCAGGCAGCATTTGGAGTTTGCACTTGAACCAGCCACTCTGTTTTGGCAAATGTGAAAGGCAACCACTGCTCTTGGACGTTGCGCTCACTGCAGCTGAGCCGGCAAGTTGTTTGGGTGGCTTAATGACTAGTTACAAACCTCAAAAAGAGTTCCCACCGATCACAGCAGCAGCTTGTGAAGGTGTTTTCCAGCTGTACTACTGGTTCCCTGTTTGCTCCTGGTTAGGAACCTATTTATCCCGTATTTTCCCAGGTGGGAAATGAAGGAGCAGAGCTGCTCTGTCTCACAGTAAATGCTGAAGCTCAACTCTGTAACATCCGTACAGTCCTGCAAGCTACAATGCTGCAGATGCTACAGCACAGGTCACTGAGCAGCCACCCTCTTAACCGGTCCTTTTGGTAGAAATGGTCAGTGTTGAAATTGTTGAACATCATGAGCAGAAATCCTCTTGGTGATTGCTGTGGCAACGGCAATCTTGAGGAACTCATCCCTTGGCTTTAACGCAGATGTCAGATGGCTTTTGGTTTCATCTTTCCACCACTGACCTACTAGGAGTTGATTTTTTTAAAGTGCTGCTGTCTTGCAAGCCTCTCCTTGGCAAAGCAAGGTAACCACGCCTCGCTGCGGTGCAGCATCGTGGCAGGATAACTGCGCTGCTTTTCCTCTTGAGCACTTCCAGCCCTGGGTTAACAAGCACTGACCGGTGCTTGTCTTCCAAAGAAACCCACTTCACTGCTGCCTGTGTTGTGTGGCTTGCATCTCTCTAAAAGTTGATGGTTTTTCATCTATCTTCCTCTAAAATTACAAATGAGCAGCTTCCCTGTCTGCACCATGTTATGGATCTTTGCTTTCTGTGGAGCAGCTCGAAAAGCTGAGCTCAGCACCCCGATTTGGATACAGGGTAGTTGCTAAATACCCATTTCTGGCTTGCCAGCATAGCAGTATGAGCCACTGCTTAGGGTGTGAGGTGAGAGAAATGCAGCCCGAGTTATTCCTGTGGTTCTGCCATGGGTTTGCTTTGGAGTCTGGTAATTTAACCTTACTGCATACTGCAAGGAGGCACGTGTGCTCAGGGGCACTTGCTGCCGTTTGACACCTCAGCTCTCTTTGCAACAGGAGGTATTTTAACTGACAGGATCTGCTCTGTGTAGAAAATGAAAACCTGCTTTAAAAGCAAACCATCGTGCTAGGAGAGGCCAGGAGCTTGTAGGGCAGCGGGGTTTGCTGCTGTCCCCTTGCCCACAGGCTGCCTCTCTGCAGGAGCAATGGGCTGGAAGCGGGTCTCAGCTCTGTCACGCTCGGGTGGCTCCCAGTTTTGGCAACGGGTTTGTGTGAAGCTCCTCTCGCTGGGAGGACCCTCCCCAGTCGAGAGCAGCAGCCCGGTTTTGCCCTCTTCCAGCAGGGCTCCTCCCGCCACCTTTTTGGAGTGGAAAAGCAGCCAGGTGCCACCACCAGGTCCCCCCGGCTGAGCTCCTCTCGCCCTGCTGAAACACCAGCCAGGATCAGAGGGGTCACTCCACCTGGGTGCCAAATTTAGCTCTGTGCATTGTGTGTTCAAACCATGAAAACACAGCCCTACCCCATTTGGCCACGGGCCTTCCAACTACAGCCGCTACCGAGCACCTGGTTAGCACCAGGTTGCGATCCTCGAGATTTGAGCACTTACCCTGGGGAAGCGGAGCGGGGACACTGCTTCAGCCAGGAGCACATGCCACGCTGTAAGGGGATCCGTTTCCAAAGCACGGAGACGCTTCCAGCAAGGCCCTTTCAGGAGGAGGGGAGGAAAAGCCTCTCTTTTTGGCTCCCCCAGTATTGTTTTACACTAGAAGCTTTTGACAGCACGTGGCTGCACCCACCACCCTAGAGGCAAGGTGCTGCGGGGCAGCGGTCCCTTGCTAGATAAAGTCTCCCCAGGGGCCAGCGGTAGGTCTGGTCTTCGCATGGTGCCAGTGGATGGAAGCAGGGGACGGCCCCAGTCAGTTCAGCAGTACAATACGATTTACAGCAAGCACATTTCTCAAGACATCTGCAAGGACAGAGCTTCATTGAGCATCATATATACACAGACAGCAGAGGAGGCTGGGCTGAGCCCTCCGCTACCACGAAGCAGTCAAGGATGGGCTCTCGGGGTGGGGGAAAAAAGTACCATTGGTTTGCTTTTACATACTGTACATATATCTATTAATAGCTCCTTGGCATTTGATGTTCACAGCCGGTTTCCTTTAACGGTGAGCGTAAAAAGGAGGCAAAACGTCTTCAGCTACTTCCCTCTGGGAGGAGAGAGAAAGCAGCATCTCCCGATCCCCCGGCTCAGCTGCCTGCCCAGGTGCCACCTTTGCCAGGGGTGTCTCCTTCTCCTGGCACCCTCCTCCTCCTCATCGGCCGCCCACCACGTGCTGGCCAGGGCCAGTCCTAACCCACGCCATGCTTGCCCCATCTCCGCTGCTCAATGGGATCAGTGCAAGTCTCCGTCAGCTGCTCTGCACCTCCGTTCCGCTGGACGGGCAGATGAACCGGGTTCAAACAGAAGGAAACAAAACAAAAGGAAGAAGAAGAAAGACAAAGGGTAATGAAAAGGTCCGTGGCCCACAGCTGCCAAAGGAAATCTCTCGCCGTGTTTCTCTGACCATACTTGTCCCAGCCACTACAGCTGCTGTGGGATCCCCTGTTCCTTGTAGCCTGTGAGGAGGGAGGGGAAGGGAACATGATTAGTGTTAAATCCTAATGAGGACCTTCGGCGAGGCTCAAGCGAGCCACAAGCCTCGTTTACCAGGAGTGGCAAACCATGTGGGAGAATAGGGGGGGCTGCCACGTGCCCCCTCGCCGCCAGGCTGCCCCGGGGCAGGCTCAGCCTGGTGAGCCGCCCTGCCTTGCTTTAGCCAACGCCTGCCCCGTGCAACCACGGGGTGCAACCACCTTCCTGGGCACGGTGGTGTGGCTGCTGGCAGCCAGCCTTGCCGCTGCAGTGCCTGCCTGCTACCGGCCCTGGCGTAGGCAGAGGCACGTCTGCTTGAAGAGGTTATAAAGGTACAGTAGGTACCGGCGGCCAGCAATTCTAGTATAGCCCAATAACCTAAAACCTTTACGGAAATGCTGTATTTTCTGCCTAAATTATTCTGTATCAGAGTGTGTTTTTCTGCAGTGTAGGGGAAATGTATGCCTTTATGTACTGCTCCAGAGACACCACTGTTCCCAGGCGTTGACCTGGCAGCTTGCTGGTCGTGCATCTGACACTCGCATCTCTACTTGCGATCTACCTCTGAACCTTGTCCTTCCAGAGGACTGCCAGGTGGGAGGAGGCTGGTTTCCTCTATCTACCTTTTATTTCCCATGCTGGCTTTTGCTAACTGAGCTCTCCAGCAGCAACCAATTTGCACTGCGGTTTGCAGAGGTGAACAGACATCTCTTGGAGGAGAAGGGGGATGCCTTTAATCACAGGCTGACGTGTCAGAGTTCAAACGCAGACCTCGGGATGCCTCTGTGGGCCCTTTCCCTAATGATATTCTCACTGCCTTGTTATGCACTTGCGTTGCTCCAGCCCAGCAGAGTTACAGATGCTTTTGTTGGGGCACATCAGCCATCTGGCGGGACTGGAGAAAACGGAGCTTTCCAGCAGCAAAACCAATTGCACTGGGAAACTGCCCGGATCCCTCCTCCTCCACCCCTTCTCCTCTTCCCCCGGCCATGGGGTCTAATGCACCTCCCGACCAGGGCAGCAAAGCCCTCGGGGGGGAGCTCTGTGTTGGCTCACACTTTCCTAGGTGGTTGCAATGACTGCACCAGAAGCTTTACCCGCTTTCTTTTTAAGAAAAGCTGGGATTGTTATTACGATAGTATCAATGCAAAAGATCTCCTTTTTAAAGAAGCAAACTGTCCTTACCTGCACTGCCTGCAATAGTGAAGATCTTTCAACTAGAAAACTTTAAAAAATCTGCAGGGTTTTTTTCTTTGTTTAAATAATGTAAGTAGCCTGTCATTTTTATATTTTGAATTTCAAAGGAGTCTGAAATTTCACATCTTGGAAGAATGCTTAACTCTTCAAACACTTTTCAATTGATGCTTTTTAATATTTCTTTCCAACCCTTATGCCAGGCTTTTGTAAGTCCCTTAAAAAAGCTGAACACAAAATACCAGCAGGTGCCACAACCCCTGCCTTTAAGGGACTTTTTGCTGAACTAAGAATTGGTCCCAGCAAATGAACTTTGCTGTACTTTGGAAAAATCCACACATTCACCCAGCCTTGGCAGTCTGGATCTCCTGCTGCTAAACGAGCACAAGGAATAGAGGAGGAGATTAATGACACTTATCAGCACGTATTACTTTGCACCGCATTGCTGCCCATCGTGTGCAGCTGAACAGAAAGACTCTCACTTCTTTCAAACAGCTTTTTCTAGGGGGAAAAATTATGATTTCTTACACATTTATGTTCTAAGTGTGAGTCAGCTCTGAAGGCAAGTTGAGCTGGTTGGAAACCTGTAATATAGGCTTGTCTACAGCATTGGTTTAATTTGTTTAGGGAGCACAGTAAAAAAAAAAAACAACCAACCAACCACATGGACCAGAGGGTTGGCGTATGCCATAAATCCTTAGCTAAAGTAAGCAAGCTAGGTTATGCTTACAGTAACTTGCTTGCATAGCCATGCCTTTTATTAAGATACAACAGAAATCCTTTCAGTCCTGCTATCAGTTTTGAAGCTGGCTGGAAGCCAGTTACAGTGGCCGAGCCTGTATCTCTCTTTACATGACCAAAGTAAGCCAAAAGATGACCTGTCCTATGCTAAACTTATTTATTAAAATACTTCAGACTTAACTTATTAAATAGTTTATATATGGAAATAATTATTGCATTTCTTGCATAGTAATAGCTATTCTGTGTGAAGCAGCTTTACGTTAGTACGCCTGCAATACAGTTAAGGTGCATTTCTGGGATCAAGGTCAAGCTGGTCCGAGTATCTGCGCACAAAATCACTGATTTAATCAAGTTTGCTTGAAATTGCACTTCTTCTGTAAACCACTGCAAGTAAGATTCAGGCAGAAAGAAACCAGTCCGTGCAGAGCCTGTCCTACTGGGACTGGGTTCATGCAGAGGGTGGTCTCAGGATGCTCTCGAGGCTGAAAGGGGTCCCTGCCCTGCTCTGAGGGTGCCCTTGGGGTAGCCCGAGGGGCATTTCAATGCTGGGCGGAGAACACGTCCCCAGGGCTGTGCAGCCACAGGACAGACACAGAGACAGGCAGACACACGCACATACAGGCACACGGCTGGACTTGGGCTGGGAGCAGGCAGCGCCGGCCAAAGCGAATCCCAAACGGCTTGCCCTGGCAGAGCGCTCACTGTTCTCCGTGGGGAACTGCCACGGGGTGTGAGGAGGAGGAGAAGGAAGAACAGAAACAAACTTACCTTGTGAAACTTTGATGGTGAACAAAAGGAGGCAAAGGAACATGAAAGAAAGAGAGAGGGAGAAATGTAACTGTAGACGATATATCCAAAACACATGGAGAACCAGAAAAGAATGAATAAATTTGGGCTGCAGAGTAAACAGAGAACAGCTGCTCTACCATCAGACATTCACACCAGGGCTAAACATTATTCAAAATCCTTGTACTTGAAGTGGATCATTTCATTTGGGGGTCTGGTTTAAAGAGGATGGGGGAATCCTCATCTGCTTTCCAGCTCACTGGCCTCGAGCTGGACAGGCTGGATGGAATAACACCTCTGAGCAATGCTCCCACAAACGCTTTCCTCCATGACATTGGTATTTCACAGGTTTGACTGAAGGGGAACCGCTGAAAGAAGGCGGCAAACAAGACGTCACAGCATATCGGACGGCGCATGGCACGCCGTTCATGGTCCGAGAGCTGGGAAAACTACACCTGATGGCTTTCTGTCAGTTTTGCTGCTGAGTTTGCTTGTGCCCACACATAACTCACAACCGCGGCATGCCTCAACCCGGCTGAATGCTGCAAACCCTGGTGGTATTTAACATTCCTACAATATTTTAAGAACTTACCCTACTGCAGCATTTGGCAGGAAACTGCAAAAAAGGGTATTTTAACTACTTTCCTCAGGCATAGTTTGGGGGACGGCTCTATTTAGATTTAAAAAAACCCATAATAGGTCTAAGTGGGCAATTTGTCCTCAGAATTTCCTTCATCTCATGAAGGGTTACCAGCTGTTTTAGGATGTTGTTCTCTTTTGAGTCTCTCAAGCGCTTTCTGCTCCCTTTCCTTCCCAGGGCAGCTGCGCTACCTGCCCTAGGAGGGGCCCTGCAGAGAAGAAAGGCTCGGTGATACTTTCCAAAGTCCTCGGAGCCCAAGCATACAGTAACCATGTGATCATCTGCTGTTGCTTCTGGCAAGGTCTGAGAGCTGTAATTAGCAAAGGAGTGACAAGTGGACAGCATGATTACAGGTTATTTCTTACTACTGGCTGGCAATCCATCCCTCAGAGTCAGCTGCCCGCTGCAGAAGCAGGGGCTGCAGCAGGAGTCCCCGTCCTGTGAAACCACAAGCGATGGCGCCTTTGCTCGTTCATAGGCGCAGCCACGCAAGTCGTTACTTCAGAGGCCAGAGCGAGGGCTTCCTTCAGAAACCAGGCTTGACTTCTTGGCTGCATTCATTAGAGGAGAAACAATGCCTGGACAAACAGTCCCTGACTTCTGTCCCCTATGCCACCTCAGTGTGACATTACTGTATTGATTTCTGTGGTATTTCTGTCAAGAAATGGCACAAAACCTTTTATAACGAGCTCTGAGCAGCTAGGGAGTTCCTGGAAAGGCCGTTCCTCTGCCTTCATTCTGCACAATGCAGCTAATGAAGATGTGTGCTGCGTGGGCTGGGGACAAGGTGTGCATTTAGCAGAGGGAAACTTGCCCAGAAAGCCTTAGGAGGCTCGTTTTCCAGTTGGCCTTGGCCAGCTAATTAGCTCTGTTTTGCCTCAGCTCCGTGCCTTGTCCCCACAGCTGTGACAAGGGGTTCGAGGAGAGCACGGTGTGGCAGCGCTGCCCAGCCACCACCAAGGGCGGCTGGATATTTGCAGCGGCAAGGGGAGAGTCCAGATTATTTTTTTTTGCAAAAGAATTAAGTGCTTCCTTTTAATCTACCTTTGCCTTCAGACAGCAGGTAAACCAAAGGACAGTTCCCAAAGCCATATGGCTGCTTAAAGAAAATATCTGTGGTGTTTAATGGGGCCAGCTGGCAATTCATTTAAAATGGTAGAGAAAATGCCCCATGCCATTGTGCTGCCAAAAATAATTAAGTGTGACAGTAAAACTGCATTCAATTAATCTTCTTTCTGGGATTCATCCCACTAAAGGGCACTTTACAGGAGATGAGGGCTGGACGGGACCCCTCGAGGTCAGTCGGTCTCCGCCTGTGTCCCACTTTGCTCCTGACAGACGTGGGTCTACCCGCTCCTGGAGTCCTCCAGTGACAGAGAGGGCAGATCCTGCCATGACACCTCTTCAGCATTTTGACCTTACTGGAGGGAAAACATGTCCTAATTTCCACACAGATCTTTCCTGCTGTTATTTAAGTCTGTCTTAGGCTAAACTGCTGCCCTCTCACGTTTACTAGCCTGCTGAACCTCTTCGTTGCTTGCTGTCTCATGGTCCTCTGGACTCTCTCCAGGTTGTCCACATGAAGTACAGCCTCCAAAGCTGGCCACAAGCCTCGCCACAGCTTTACATGTGCCGAGAAAGGTGAGGGGACCAGTTTATGTCCTACAGGCTCTGCTCCTACCTGCCTGGGCAGTGTTTGTTCCCTCCACAGCAATGTACTCCTGTGCAGCTTGTGACTCATTGCAGCCACCACCTCCTTCTCTGGAAAACAAGTTGTTTGCTAGCATGTGTTTATGCAGTTGATTAATCCTTCCTTAGTGTCTTGGACTTGTCTCGACTGAGCAGCATTTATTTTTTCAGACTGTTTCTTCAATTTGCTTGAATCCGGATGCTGCCCTCGCTATGCCTGCCATCCTTGCAGCCGCCGGTGGTGCGGGGCTGGTAAGCCCCTTCTCTGGTCCGTCATGAAGCCACGAATGAAAATACTGAACAGAGCTGGATTCAGGAGGGACCTTTCAAAACACCTGTCCTGAGATCTTTCCAGATCAGGAAAATGCATTTAGAGAACAGTTCTCAAGTGCATTTTCACCCAGGCCACGTCTCCCTGGCTTGCTGGTAGGAACACTGTGTGAGACGGTGTCAGTGCCTGAAAGTCAGGAGGGATGGCTGACTGCCGCCGCCACTCACAAAATGAATCCCTCTGCCACAGAAGGGAATCAAGCCAATCTGACACAGCTTGCTCTGGACAAACCCAGGTTGGCTTGCTTTGTTTCTTTTTATTTTCTAAATGCATCCAGGTAACTTGTTTGATTACTTCTTCCAGGAATTGAAGTGTACCTGGCTGGCCTATAATTCTCCTCCTTTTCCCCTCATTGAAGACAGTATGACATTATCCCCAAAGCTCTCCCCTCAGAGCAGGCTCCTGCAGGGCTCCCCTTTAATGGCTGAGAATTAGCACTAGAAGGTGAAAAACTGCAATGAGCCTCCCTAACTTGCATCCAGCTCTCTACCAGCTGATATACAGGCAGGCCCTGATCCAGGGAGCGAGGCACTCATCCCTCAGGGAAAGTCGGAGCGGAGTCCCACAGGCTCGGCTGCTTCCCACCCTTCTCCTCACTGCTGGCCCCCCCTCAGCTTAGACACTGCCTGCTCTGCCCTGCCTTTAGCCCATGAAAATCGTATGGCACCCTTGCAGGGAAGCATGGAAACAGCCATTTCATGGTGAGGAAGACTAGAGGTGGGCAGTGGTTTAGCATTTTTTAACTGTTCTCCATCTAAATAGAGATTTGAGTTGCAACAGTGTACAGTTTCTGTCCAGTGCATCAAATCGTTTCTGTTTGCACACGAACCCAAACCAAAGCAAAATGTTTCCTGGCAGTGTTTTTAAATGAAATGTCTTATTTCTTGCATTTGGAATGTTGTTTCATTTTTAAGTTATTACTTTTTTTTTAACATGAAAACAAAACATGAAAAAACAAACCATTTTGGGTCTGACAGGGCTGTTTGATCCAGCTGGGAGCAATTGATCACTTCTTTGTTTTGATTGAAAGATGAGTTTATTCTTTTATTCTCCATCAACAAGAGCTGCTTTATTTAGCCATTATTTTCTCTGCGTTGTAAGTAAACTTAAAACCCAGCTATTTAATGAAACAGCAAGAAACTGCCAAGGGCTGCAACTTGTCAGATTATATACAGCTGGTTAACATAAGACATGTTGACTCCTCTTACCCTTCTCTACTGCCACCAAAGCGGCTGGGATGAGATGCTGTTGCTGTGGTCGGGGACCTATTGGCCTGAGCATCCCCACCACACGCTGCCCACCAAACCAGTGGGGTCTAGCCAGGCACGGGAAACAGCTTTGGGGAGATACTTCCAAGCCGTATGTTTTTTCTCCAGCAACCAAACTGGAAAACCAGCAAGACCCTCCTGAGACCCAGCCCCTCTACCCGGAGGACATACACGAACAGGATTACGGAGAAAAGCAAGTAATGGTTTCAGCTGTAGCTCTCTAGCTGGATGGATGCTTTCCTGCCTCTCCCCACAACTGCAGAACGGGGTCTGCCAGGCAGCGTGCCGTGCATGGAGGCTGTCCAGCAGACGAATAGCAGAAGAGTGTATGGTTATGAACACGTAATTATGGGATTACACAGAAATTGGGCAGGTTCTTAAAGACATATCACAGATGTACACCGATTCACAATTTATCCTCAGAAATAACTTGGGCTACCCCTGCTCTGCAGGTACATCTGAGAGGAAGCTTGGCAGGTGGTTTGCAGGGAAAAACGAAGGGCAGTGCTGCCTTTGTCCTGAGGAAAGCCTTTTGCCTTGGTTATGTTCAGGTTTTTAATACCCATCGTTTGCTCTGCATGGGGCTTGCCCTTAACTCAGCCTGTAAATTGAAGCTGGATCCGAAATTAGAGGTGGGTTGGTGAGAGGGTTTAACCCCTGAGTTTGGCAGCTGAAGATGTGCACCAGTTTCCTGCTCATTTTTTTCAATTTCATCCATTTCATCTTTAGGCAGGTGCCTGGCAATTTCCTGAGATCCTCTCTCCTCCTCTGTCATGCCGCCACAGATGTCATCAGCAGAGATGACAAAGCTGAAGGAGCCCCTTCAAACCAAAAAGCAAAAGCTGCTGGTAAGATGTTCTCTGGGAGAAGTGTTTGCTTTGGGAACTGCCTGCCCTGCCAGCCTGAAGGATCTCAGACCTGTTTGGTTTGGGGCAATGCCCACCAGCCTCTGCCAGCCTCTGGAAAGGGAGTGGGGTCTTGCAGACTCAATCAGCACCCCAAGTTGTGGGCTGCTTCTGGCTTTGGAGGTGAGGTGAGGCTGTCACCTTAATTCTCTGCAATATGATACAGGTGATATGATACAGATATGATACAACTTTTACACCAGTAAAAGTCTTTAGCAGATAAAGTTACAGAGCCTGTATTCTAGACTGGTAATATATACTAACTGGGTGACCTACATTATTTTTTAAAAAGGATTCCTCTCTTCTTCCCCTAGACTAATGTTTTGGAGGCTCCTTAAAGGGTGTAGGGGAAGTCCTTCTAGGAGAGGCTAAACAGTCCTGCTCAGCTTAAGAACTTGGTGTGAAACATGAAAAAAAGCCCTTGGCTAAATATATTCTGGGGAGGAAGGGGAGGGTCCAGGAGAGTCCCCAGGGCTTTTCTGGGGACAGTTGGCCCTGTGTGCTCCCTGGAAGCGGAACCAGCCTCACAGGAAGGTCTCGTTAACCACAGAGGTGCAGCTGGAGTCACGAGGGAGAAAGGGCTTTCTCATTCTGCGGATGGGACCGGGGCAGAAGGGGCTCCAGACAGCAGAGTTCACAGTGCCGGGGGTCCTCACCCCTTCCTGCACTTTTCATTTTATAAAGGGGAAAGGAAGATCCTAACCTACATGGTGGGATGGGAGGCTCTTCCAGATGTGTCATGGGGCCCATCCCAACTGCCTCCTAGCAATTCTTCTGTCTACTGTGTTTCTCATGGACTTGCAGAGCCCATCCTGTGGCTCTTCTTCCCTACAGTGCAGTCCAATGGCTTGCAGGGACATTAGCTGGAACCCAGCAACATGGCCACAGAGGGAATTGAGGAGGGTGAGTGCGCTGTACTTACTTGCGAGAATGACCATGTCCATCCCCCAAAATATACTCATAATCCAGCCAACCATCACGATTGCCGTCAGGATCTGAATCAGAGCAGCAGCAATGTTCAGCCAGAAGACACAACACATATGCCTATCAGGGAGGTCGGTCCGGGCTCCGCACAGCACGGTAAAAGCAGATACAAACGTTCCTAGGGAGAGAGCAGCAACAAAACGCCCAGTGAAAGCCACGGCTTC
The DNA here is from genome assembly GCF_965638725.1 of Aptenodytes patagonicus. Classification (NCBI taxonomy): domain Eukaryota; kingdom Metazoa; phylum Chordata; class Aves; order Sphenisciformes; family Spheniscidae; genus Aptenodytes; species Aptenodytes patagonicus. The sequence continues at coordinate 111,789,148 of NC_134951.1, read as the reverse complement.
ATGCCAAATTCCTTCCCTTAGACCCACTTCTCATAGCATCCCACTTCTTGTGCTCCCATTGCAGTGCTGAAAAGCTGGAAACACGTTACAGGACAAGTGGAGGCACAGCCATATCTCACTTGAACACACTACTGTCTCCCATTGAATTACACCAATACGTATACTTGAAAACCAGGACAGAAAAAACACTCTTTGGGTTTTGGCTCCTTCCCCCCCACCTAACAGTAACCACTTATGCACTGTAGGCAGTTTACAAGGGAGTGCTGTGTGTCTGTGGAAATACCAGTCTACCTTTTTTCTGCCTGGTGGCTCTCTCTTGGGGAGAACATTTACTACACAGAAGCTCTAAAAGGGAAAATTGCACCCAGAGTTAGAGCAGGACTGGCTCTAGAAAGCTGTATGGGTCTGGCAGTCTGTTACTATCCACAAATACTGCTCTAGAAAGAGCATACAAAAAAAAAAAAAGGGTGCTAATGTGGCACCGCATCTTTGCACAACGCTTTCCCCAGTCACAAGTTGTTACCCGAGAGCATGTTTTAACAAAGCAGAAGCAACTAAACCAGTGCTGGAGCCAGGCGACCTGATGTTGCAGCCCTTGGCTCTGCTTGAGACCAACTTACAAAACTTGCAAACACCCTTCAGATTTCCTAAAACATTCAGATGAAGGATCTTGTTGATGTACGAAAGTTAAAGCTGGGGGAAAAAAAACTACACCACAGCAGCCTTTACAAAGATTCGTCCTGAATTTACCACATTAGACAAGCCTGATCATTTATCCGCAGCTGATATCCTGGACCCGTGGCTAGCTGAAACCCGCAGCTCGGGGAAGCCTTGTCTGTCCCACAACCAACCTGCAGAAATACGCAGCATGGGCAAAGAGCAGAAGAAACTGTTTCTGACCCGTATAATGTATGAGCTGTTGGCCAGGAGGTTCAGTCACTTGATCTAAGTAAGCATTTCAACACCTCTTATCATTATGAGTTGTCTTTGGGGCTTTTTTATATAAATACAGCATTGCTAAGGTAGGTACAAAAGCGTAATGTGGATTGTACTTGATAACATAGTTCTGTGAAATGCTTTCTTTAATGAATGTCTTGAATTAAAAATCCTGCAGCATGATGTCCAGTGGTTTCTACAAAAATTGCCCTTTTTCCTATCAAAGGATGGAAGCCTGCAAACGCCCGGTAAGATGTGAATGAATGAGCTGATCTTCAATGCACACAAGTGCCTTGTTGAACTCAGGGGAAGAAGGGAGTCCCTCGGTTTGACTGAAGATGGGGAGGAAACACTCAGTTTACACCCTTCCAGAAGACCTCAGCAGACAGAGAGAGCAGAAGGATCCGGTTAGGAGCAAAATACCATTTTGTCCTGCACTGCCAGGATGGTGGAAGAGATAATCTCTTCCATTGCTGCCCCTTCTTCAGTGGGTCACAAGGAAAACAGGCAGTTAAGATGTCGAAATGCTGGGGAAGGATGGCTACAGCCTATTTTTAATCTCACCATCCCCTGCAGGCTTCAACTCCAGCACCTTCCTAACACTCCACCAGCTCCTAAAACCCCGCTTGTCTTCCTGCCGCTGGCTCGAACTGATTTCTTACTCCCACCCGCTCCCTTTGCCGCACGCCGAAGCCGGGCACGGAGCAGCCGCGGAGCAGTACCGCAGCGGAGGGGAGTGGGTGAGCGCTGCTGGGGCGGTGGGAGGCAGCCCTACAGCAGAGCATAGCGGCAGGGAGAGGGGCAGCGTCTTTTCCCATGTGAGAAATCCCACCCCCCCAGGCTTCGTCCTCTGACTGCTCGGCTTTCACAGGCAGGGTTTCACCCCCTTATCCACCGAAACAAAAGGGTCTGCACAGAGGAAAAGGGGAAATCATTTTAATCCCGAAGGATGTTGTATAAGTCTCCCCATTGCTTGTTAAAAGAAAGGCTGTCTTTTGCTCTGTAGCTTTGTCTTCCACATCTTTTGTGTCCTCCATGTGGGATTACGTTGAGATCTCTGCCCCGCTTCACCTACCTTTTTTTTCCTTTAGTTTCTCCAAAGCAGAAGGAAGCCTGGAATATTCCCTCATGCTTCCTGAAACTGTTGTCTGCAAAGTTACACCACAGCACTCTCTGAGATTAAATATGGATTGAGGCAAGATCAGAGACTGGGTGTTTACGTTTTCCCATCAGGATGCAAAATCTTGCCAAATGGAAATGCATGTCTCTTTTTAAAATTAAAATGAAAATCTTCCCCTCTTGCCTTACCTTTAGCTCTTCCAAGATGTATTACAAAAAAGGTCGTAAATGAGCAATAATTCTTAAGCTACAGCTTCAAATCCTTCCAGTGAAGCTTTTAAGATTTTTACATCATTAGAGCAAGGTGCTGAATTAGCTAATTAATCCCATAAACACCACAGTGACTAAGGTAATGTCTAGTCCGTTCAGAAAGGAATAAAGCAAACAAAGCAGTTAAGTGTCCCTCTCTGGACAGGGAATTGATACAGAAACTAGGATTAAAATCTCATGAACCTTGGCTTCTGATTCAGGCCACTTTCCTACTCACGGGAGCCAATTCATTTTCCAATGCCAGTGCATTTTCTTTATCAATTATGATTAGCTAATCTTTGCGAGGTTGTTGGCATTTTTAAATACAAGACTTGAGACATGCCAGCAGACATAAAATGGAAGTATTTTTCCTCAAGTCCACATATGCTTTAAAATATGAAGCAGAAGAAAGAGTCTTAAATGCATTTGCCAAGGTATATGTTTTCCCCTTAAGAAGCCATCATAGTTACACATTGCTGAATATGGAAGCATTTGCATCTGGAAGCAGAGAGGTGGCGAGGAGGAGGAGGAAGGCAAGCAAGCTGTATCTGCTGATGCCGCCTGGCTGCATCAGAGCTGGGGCACCAAACCATTTCCCTTCATGACCAAGCATTCAGACACTTGAATACCTATAGCCTAGAAATCATAAACTTGGTATGCAAACTGCAGCTGGGATGATGTTGGCCAAATAAATCAGCTGCCCAAAAAGGTCTCAGGCTGTGAGCGTAACCAGCAAACACAAACTGCTAACTTTGCAAGCAGATGTAAACTAAAAGCCCCTACAGCTATGCCAGCATAATGTGAAATAAGTAAATCATATCAAGCATTTCTTATATATTGCCAATGAAAAATACCCAAAACACAGTAAAATCTGGGATTATTCTAAATTGTGAATTAATACAGCCTCTTTGGGGAAAGAGGGGAGGTGGTGGAGAGAAGATGTCCTGCGCTACCTAACGAGTCTGTTGGTTCAGCCTCATGGGGCATCAGGGCCCATTGCAATCACCTGGCTGAGCCATACGGCCCACCTGGCACCCGGAGCCAGCAAGTATCAGGGGCTGGGCAGAGGGATGGGTGGGAGCTGAGGTTTGCCCTTCTGGAGCAGCTGTGGGACAGAGGGTGAAGGCACCATGTGCAACGAGGCTGGGAGGGGATGGGAAGCCGAGCTTGCTCTTTCAAGTCATCTCATCTCATCTGGGGCAGTGTCAGCCAGCCAGGGCATTGCGTGCCATTTTCAGCAAGGGAAGAAAGCCTCTGGGAGCCTGTGTTTGCTTTTGCTGTCAGCAGAATTGGGGTATTTTTAGAATACACCAGTAAGTATGGAAGGCTTTCTGTTTTCAACAGTTTAACCCATTGAACGTGAAGGGGATGTGTTCTCTGTAGGACAACACTGTAAAGGGAGAGACAAAGGAAGGGTTTTTGCCCTTTCTCTCCTCTCCGGTCCACTGTCACACAGGATAAAGTCCCCTCTCCAGTGTATGCTGGTACCCTGGCAGCCATGGCCTTCCCAAGAGCATCACCTGCTGGTTCCCTGGCCTCACAGAGTACACTGAAACAGTATGAGAAAGGAATGGTTTGTTTTTTTCTCTTAGAGGAAAAACTCACACCCTAGAGAGAGCTCTCCTGGTTTACTACTGTTTGGGTCACTCATCTGGGGTAGAGGAAAACATAAGGCCAAGCCCATGGCCTGTCCTGAGCAGAGTCTCCTCCGTACTATCTGAGTGCAGCAGTGACTGTGTTATGGAATATCTCAAGCTGCATGAGAGTTTTTCTCTCCTGTTTTTGCAAGAAAGCCTATCCTGGGTGCTTCTGCAGGAGCTTCAGCCAGACATGGAGCTTGGCATGTTTCACGTGGAGGACCTGGCTGTGAGCAAACTTCTGATGGCACCTTCCCAGAAACATCAGAAGTTGGAGCCAGGGTGCAGACCAGAGTGAGATGAGACACTGATGGCCACGGTGTAAGTAATTTGAGCACACAGACAACTTTCTAGTAGGCTTCCCGCTGACTATCAGATATCTGAAACTTCGCAACAGAAAGCATCTCTGCTGCAAGGAAATCACATCTGATGAGCCACCCTGTTACAGGTAGAGGAACAACAGAAACCCAGATTACTGCGGTCAGGGGCAGCATGTGGAGCAGCTGGTCATGGTCCCTACCCTACAAAAACCTGGAGCCAGGGAGGGGCTGGGAGACACCCCTTCCTCTTCCCACAAGCCTGGAGGTTATTTAAGAGGTTCCCTTATAGCACTGGGAGTAAATAAGGCAGTGGGATCGTGCCTCCTTTCCTGCTCCCAGAGGGAAAAATGGGACTATGTCATGATGCTGGAGCACAGCTGCAGGTAAGCACAGGCAAAGATGGGAATGAGAGGGGAATGAAATTTGAGGTGTCTGTGGGAGCAAGGAAGGCTGTTGGAATGACAGTGGGAGATGTAGTTAATGAGTGCGTGTTTTGTGGGGATAAGATTTACCTGTATAGCTGTATTGTGTCAGAGGAGCGCTCTGTGTGGGGACACATCTGATATGCCTTTGAAGTTTTTAAGTAAAATGATTATTAGCTGTCATTAAACAATGTTGGCAGGTATATGAGGCAGATGTTGTGGATGTGCTGAAAATTCATGAGATGTGCTGGTTCTTGCTTGCATGAGTCAGAAAAATTGTGTGAGAAGGGTAATAAAGATTGCACTTGTTTCCTCAGTATTACAGTGAATGTGGTATCTATTGGTTAAGACATCCTTGGGTCCTAAGTGTCCTGCGTTTGTTTTTATACTCTAGTTTGAACTGTGAGGAGTTGTTTCAGTTGTGGAGGCCTTTCATCCTTGGTATCAATCCATAGGCTAAGCTGTAGTCCTTTGGATTATGATGAGGGAAAGAGCACTACTAAAACTTGCCCAAGAAAGGGCTATAGCAGCATCTGCTGATGCCGAAAACGTTTCCCCTCCGCTTACGTGGGTAGAGCTGGGCTACACAACAAAATGAAATTGCTAAGCATTAATACTCAAGCTGACTATCTGCTGAAGTTTCCTAAAGCAGAGAATTGTTTGTGTCTTTGCTTGAGAAAACAGACACAAGGTGAAACCCCCTGGAGGCATTCTGGCCAGTGCAAGTCCTCACCAGCGTCACCAGTTTCCCCCTTGCTGGAACTCAGTAGGGCTTAGGCTGCATCAGCGAGAACCTGCCAGCACAGATGTATCACCTAAACCCTCCGAGATGAGTGCTTTCTTTCCAAGCTTAGTGCAGCTCTCTGAACAGAAAAGGCTGGTCCAGAAGAGCACTTGCTGTACTTGTGTGTGAACTACCATGGCTCTTGGCAGTTTGCAAGTGCAGCGCTCTTGTCAGGGTCTCCACCATGCCTCTTCTTCCCCTGGCCTCCTCAGAGAGCTGTGATTGCGGGCAGGGGGCATGCAGCGAATCTCTCTGGTTTGCAGCAAAAGCAGAGGTGCAGAGGCTGGAGGGTGTCCTCCTGAGGAAGCTAACCATTCTCAAATGCCTGGCCCTTGCTCCATGGCCAGATGTGCTCCTTTGTCAGGAGGCATATTCCCACCCAGTTTCCTCAGACACACTCAAAGCAAGCAACGGAAGACACTGACCCACTTGCCATTCAGCCCCCTCTGAAAACAGGTGCACACAACTACAGCTGCACTCCTGGAGCAGAGCATCCAGCTGAAGCGTCTGTGGTCTTCTCACACCGAGCAGCTTGGGAGTGCTGAAGAATTCACGCTGCTGCTATGGGTTGGGGCCAGTGCTTAGTCCAGGGTACAGAAGCTGTCATTTACACAGCAATTCTTCACCTGTTAGTGGGTGCTGGACTTGTTGCTCTTGAAATATAAAGAACGTAGAGATGGCAAGACTGCAACACAATGCTGCAGCATCAGCAAGGTTTAGGTGTCCTACCCAAGACAACATGCAACCTGAGTGTCAGTGGCATCCCCTACAACCTTCCCCTTGTAGTTCATTTCAGCCATGGAAGTAAGCCAGGACTCAGTGCAATTACCTGGTTTTCTTCTAGAAATAACGGTCTTTTAGACCAACATCTTAAAAGCTTAAACCAAGCTTTTAGGCTAAAGTTTAATTAAACAGACATTGGCAAGCTTTCTTCCCCTTTCCAGTATCCATACAGACTAAAGCCTACCCCTGCCAAATACAGTGCAAGGGGGCTGGGGCGGATAGGTGGCTTTAATGACTTGGGAAAGAAGAGCAGGAGCAGTGGACAGCTTAGAAAACAGGAGGCTTGCTTGGTCCCAGGCAGCACATCTTGGAATTGAAAATCTGAATCCCATGTGCACAGGCCAGGCGTAACAAGCACTGCTGCAAGGGGGGGAGCATCAATGATGTGCAGAAACCTGGTGGCAAAGCAATCACCTGCAAATGCCAGGTCTCATGGACAGCAGTGCGGGCAGGACCCGGGCAAGAACAGCAGGAACCGAAGGGTCGGAGAGGGAGAAGAGAAAAGGAAGGAGGAGAGAGTGGAGGCAGCGAATGTGACAGAACCTAGATGTTGCCATGGAGAGTAGCTCATGAATTTTCCTCCATGGCCTGCTATTAAAAATGCTTTGTTTAGCTTCTACCAGCAAGTTGTTTTTATTTTCCCCTTCCATATCGGAAGGACATTCAAAGTGAATTCTGGCTCTGTCGGGTCCTTTTGGCCTTGCTACGGACAAAAATATACAGTCGCTTGACAAGTGAGAGCTGGTGCTTGCAATTCTTGTCTCCACAGGATTTGTTCCAACTCCCAAGTCTGCAGAAGGCAGGCTGTATATAGGATTAGCTTTCTGGTTTCCCTACATACATGAAAAATGTCCAACGTGTCCCAAAGCATTATATGCCCATGATTGATTACAACTACTTCAGTACATTGCTGTAGCTCCAGCACTGAGCTACTGCTCTGCATCTGTTTGTTATTAGTAGGTTTGTGTCATGTGGTCAGAACAGACTTGACAGTGTTTGTTGCATGTACAGAAGACGGCCTACATGCAAAAGTAAGATAGCATTGCCTTTGCATCAAAAATGAGATTTTTCTCATATTTAATGCTTTAGAAAAAGTTAACTCTTCTGAAAATGCAGAGTTTTTTTAACACGAACTTCAAGACTTGAATGCAACAAACTTTCACAGACTTCCAAGGCTAAAAATACACAGCAAAATCTTAAATTACATGGGGGGGGCGGGGGGGGGCGCTGCATGAAGGTGAAATGACTTACTAAAGCTTTAATTACACACGGAGCTATCGGCATTATTTTTACTCTGCAGCACTGCAATGTTTTGAACACTTAAGAGCAGCCACCCATAAATAGTGAGATTGCAGTACAGCTTGTTCCATTGCCAGACATTCTACAGTCCCTGGGTGAAGCTTTCCAATCCAGTCCTGTGGTTTAATTCCGTTGACTTGATGCTTAAAATTAAGGGTGTGCTTGAAGTATTTGAGATTGGAGAACTTCTGCTGAATGGCAATGTGGGGCCCAACCATGTAATCCACAGTGGCGGAGCAGACCTCAGACTTCTGCCAGGACTTGCTGCTGCTGAATTCTTTTTGCAAGTTGTACCTGCCTGACTCCCAAACTAATTTTTTCCCCTTTTATATACAAGATGCGGTCCCAGAACTGCCACTGACATTTTGCATCATGTTTTATAATAGCATGAACCACTGAGGAAAATTTGTAATTTCCTAAAAGTAAATGGGGGGGGTAAATTACTACACAGAAACCTAGATATAGGAAATGGGAAGGGTATATCAAACAATACCTGCAGTCACAGAAAATTAATTGCTTAAGATAAGTCCATCTACACCAGAAGTATCATCTTTTGCCATATTTCCAAGATACCATGCCTCAAAGGGAAATTCTTTGCCGCACTTAACTGACACACAGGTCAACCCTCTGAACACGACACCAATCTGTTGCTTATTCCCAACTTCTTCCCAATGTAACACTAGCGCCTCACTAAAAGTCCTCTTCCTTCCCAGCCGGTTCTGCCTCCTGTTTGGGTCACTTGAGAATCCCTGGCTGTCCAAGTCGCACCGTAGCCATTCACTACACCTGTGCTGCTGAGTGTGGTGGTATAGGGAGATGCTCTGCTGGATATAAAGAAGTCATCCGTCGGGCACACCGAGCAGCCTAGCAGCTTGAGCTCCACATAGACTTATCTGGCTTGCTTATTGCTCATGCTAGACTGGCTTGGTTAAAGCTAACACGGGTCCCCAGTAGTGCTCTGCAGTTTGTAAGGTAGATGTTTGTTATGAGGCAGACCGCAGGCTGGCTGCACGTTACAGACAGGGAACAAAGAGCCAGCGAGGCTAAATGACATGTCCCTTGTTCTGCTGCTAGCCAGGGGCGCCACTATGAAAAGAACCAAGATGCTGCAGCCTTGCTTCTGCTCGATGCTTACTTTTTTCTTTGCTAATGGAATGAGGAGAGAATTTTAATTAATTTGCATCTTTATTAAGTATGCCAGCATTGAGAGAAATAATATAATTGGCTTCCAATTATAACAACAAACATAAGGGAGAACAAAAGGCATGACCGCCATTTACAGCACAGGGCATTTTGCTATAAGCTCATCTGCCCAAAGTGGACACATTCCTGCTGCTCTGTAATCAGCAACTTAAAAGCTCTGTTTCATGGAAACAGCTCTACTTGCTGGTTTCTCTCTGCTGTCTCCTGCCACGCAGAACCTTCTGTATTTATGCTGTCTACTATTAAACCAGGTGCTTATTCCACCTCGCGCTCCCCTCTCCTCCCACCAGCTACCCAAGAACACCAGCTTGGGTGCTTTGCCATGGCTCTCCTAGTCCCAGGCTGCTCTGCACCCACCCGCTGTAGGAGCTCGGGATCCAAGTGACAGAGGAACCAAGGAGACAGAAACAACCTTCCACTACAATATCCCTTATTTCTAAGACTCTGATCTTAATTCACAATTCTCAAGCACCTCCAGAAATCAATTCTCTGTTTTCTTGATATACATCCAGAAACAAATTTGAAGCCATTCCATTTTATGGTATTGATTTTGAAATAATTTGGATGTGGCTTTTCATCCAAACTTTACAAACCTAGAAGCTTCAAGAGCTGAATCTCCAGAGAGACTCCTTATTTCAGAGTGGCCATGAAACCTGTAAGGAAAGCTTTTTGGTTTTCTGGTACCGCCAGTTCCTAAAGGCCCCTGGAAATAAGAGCTGCGTAACAATGGAAAAATAATGAGGAAAAGGCCATGGATTTTCAAGAGCTTTCACAAAGGCTCTAGCCAATTATACAGTTATGAACTGAAGTTTATTCTTAATTGTCTGTACCAGGGAAAGCTCGCTTTTGTTGGGCACAGAGCAGGAGGCGTCCAGCCTGACCCTACAGTCTCAACTTCCACGCTAGTGGAAAGGGCTCAGAAGGGCACTTGGTGTTTTACTGGGTGAAGCCAGATCAAATGCTCACCTGTTTTCCTGCCTCTGCCCTCCCACAGGTTAATTAAGTGCCATTAGTGCCCATGTCAGGGTGCTCTAATTCAGCATAAGGAAAGCAGCAAGCTAAGGGCAGCATAAGGTTCTCTTTCTCCTGCCTTGTCTGTCTGCATTCAGCCAAGGAGCCACAGTTCAAGTCACGGTCTGCAGCTGCATTGCCTCCTCGTCTGTCTTTCTCATCACTGCCTCGCAACTAATTTAGCCCTTTGAAGCTACCGAACTGCATTTGCTCTGCTCATGGAAGGATAGATTAACTACTTCCAAGATTCACTGAGTGCTGAATCTGGGCTTGCTGCGATACCCTGGAGTCCTCAACTGTGAAGACAAATTATGTTAATTAGAGACTACCGAGACATAAGGCAGGATTAATCTTTTTAGAAAGTTAGATGGGGATGCAGAGCAATTAGAGTCTTTGCTACAGACCAAGACAGCTGAAATGGAAGTGTAATAAAGTGCGCCAGCCTCCAAAAGCACCCCAAAGTACAAGCTATCTTTTAAGTAGCATAGGAATGTAAAACAAATCTGTGACATAAATGTTCAGAGATCTGCAGTGATAAGTGTGCAGAGACTAATAAAAAGACCTTTTTTAACCAGAAAACTCAGTGCATGCATTTTATGAGCCAAAATGTTTCAAGCAGGGACTTAAAGGGAACACCGTAGAGTTGCAGTCCGTAGCCCGGAGGTGCAGTGTTGCACCCAGGAGTCCGGAATACGATTTGAGTGACCAGAATTCAGTCCTGGCTTTACTGCTGCTTGCTAAATAATTCTGAACTGGTAGCTTTATTCCTGTAGTGCTGGAGTAACATAATTAAGATATTAACACCACTACTTTCAAGTGTCTTTTCTATTTGGATAGTCCTTGTCCGAGGAAATTACTATCTCTCATGCACTTAACATGTGGGGCTGTATCACTGTTCTGTTCAGTACTACCCTAATTCAAAAAATGACCAGCTCTTGCTTTTATAGGACAGTTTTCACAACAGCACTAATCTTTCTTAGATGAAAGCAGATTCAAACACAACCAATTCTGCAGAAGAGCAGTGTGGGATGAGGAGGACAAGGATCCACACAGAGCTGGGCTGCAGCCAACCCACACTCTCTTTGGTGAGGAGGGCAGGCGCTGTAATTGTAGAGGTGAAGTGCACGGCCCAAGTGACCCGCTGTCTACAGTCTTTCTCCTACAGGGAGGATGGGGAGAGGGTCTGGTGTCTTCCAGAACCTTTTCAGCTCCCCATGTAAAGGCCCCAGGCAGACCAACAAAAGCAAGTGTTTGTTGGCAGTGGAGAAATGAGCTGTGGTACTTTATGCCTGACATCACCCCTGTGCAGGCTCCATAAATAGAGCAGGCTGGAGTGACCCATGGCTTTACAGATTCTGTGAATGTGAGCACCAGCCAAGACAAATGAATTCAGCCCAGCAAGCATAGTTTTCTAAAAGGAAGATTTCTTACTAGGGTGGAGAAAATGTGGAGATTATAGACGCTACTGCACTGTATCTGCGTCAGCAGGTATCCTGTGATATTCTGGACAAGGCCCTGAGCAACCTGCTCTAGTTTAACCCACTTTGAGGAAGGACTAGATGACCTCCAGAAGTCTCTTCCAACCTCAGCTATTCTACAATATTTCAGTAACTTTACCTACTCTATGCAAGGCTTAGCTGATCTATCTCAGTTTCTTTTCCCAGAGCCATGTCCTCTTGCCATTACATGACTAACAGCTCTTGAACACAGAGCACTTTGTGTTTTTTCAATTTATTTTTGAAGAGCTGTTCTGGTTCTTAAACATCAGGTGCAATTAGTCTCATAGCAATCAGTACACCCGAGCAGAGAGCATGCTTGTGAGTTGCTGCTCATGCCAAAACAGGTGAACTTCAAGTCAACAGGCCACCCCCCTTTGACGTTGCCCCTCTGAGCGCTTGCATGCTCATATCAAACGGCCCAGTCAGCCTCTGAGGGGAGATGCCTTTGTACTAAGGGGAAATATCGCTTTTTGTAGAAGTGTGGTCTTTCTTCAAATGTAAAAGAAATATTGACTTGGATAAAATCATCATTTCTGCAGGGTCTAGTCCTCTTTTGTCTGAAAGCAAAGCTAAAGGAAACTCCACAGCTTAGTTGAGCAGGTCAGAAACAGATGAATACTGGGTTCTGTTCGGGAGCTGGGTCATCCACAAACAATTAATGCCTCTCGGCCAGCCAAGACGTGTCCAGCAAGGCCTGGGCCTCTGCACAGCCATGAAAGTGTGCTTGCAGGATTTTAGATGTGGTCTCTTCATCTGAATGCCCCCTGCACACCACCATCTCTAGGAGTTCTTGCATTCCCAATTTGCAGGAAATAGCATCCAATTTACACTTACTTCTGTTACAGGACAAATTTTCCCTTTATCAAATAATTTCCAATATCTGCCATCTAGCTACTGGTCAGCATTAGATAAAAATGCATATGCATTTGTTTGTAGATATCACAAAGAACAGAGTTCCCAAAATCACAATATAGCACGTAATTATTCTGATTGAAATATGAAAAGTAATACCTCTGTTACACAATGATTCAAGGACACCATTCTTCAGAGGTTAGAGAAGATTTATATGGAGTGAGATGTACCAGGGAAAGTGTTATACAAAGAGAAACTGGAAATTATCATAGTTTCATCCTGCCTGTCATTCTTTTCTATAATTCTCATGTTAAATAGGTTACAATAAGATTAGGGACAACAGTAAAATGGTTCAACTCTCCTATGCAAGACTGCTTCCTATGGAAGACTCCTATGCTTCCTATGGAAGCAACTTATCTAAATGTTAAAGGGTGCAGCTGAGATGAGATTCAGACTTTTAAATGTCTTTTCCTGCCTTACTGAGAAGCCATCAGACTGGAGGCAGGGGACCAACCCTGACACCCAGCACTGATGTTGCAACACAAGACTTCACAACCTAAACAAAGATGTTGTTTCTCTGCTTCTGTATGTCCTCCAGTTTGACAAACTGGAATTCACTATGGTCAGTTCTTACCCAGTTTTCCATGGTGTTTTCTAAACAGGGCTGGTTTTTGGGGGGTACCAGTCCTGCAGAGGAAAGGGAATTCACATTTGCGTGCCAGCCAGGGCCAGGACCTCCTTGTGGTAGGCAACGTATGAACCCCAGAAGATTCTCCATCCCAAAGAGATCATACTGCCATTCTTGAATATCCCCAAAGCTATTCCTGCCATACCTTCTCGGGAACTGGTGTTATGTACTGTCTCTCTCAAGAGCCTGTGGCTCTTTGGAGCAGCTCAAAAAGCTCCATAACCTCCAACCCACCGAAGACTGCCATTTGCACTTTGCATGGCTCCCCCAGTTCAGGACTCCAGAGCAAGCAGCAGGGAAAGCAGAGGAACGCATCTCCTTGGAAAGAAGGGGTGGGCATAGAGGGGAAAACACTCCTTGAAAGGGCAGGCTCAGCTGAGGGACCATCCATCTGACCTTTATTCATTCCTGTGTCGGTGTTGTTTTCCTACTGCCAAAAAATACATCTATATTGGGCCCAGATTCATCTCTGACATAAATCCATTGACTGACACAGAGTTACACTGGGGATTAATTTGGCTCGTCAGGTCTAACCTGATCTTGGCAGCAATTCAGAAGTGCAAACAGCAGAAAGACAGTTCTTTTAAATAATAGTAACAGGCCATGGCAAACATTATATGCCTGCTCCTCTGTGTGAGGCTGATGAATCAAGTCCAAATGTGAACTTGAACAGGGCTAACATAAATATGCATCCATGAAATTCGAGCAGAATTAGAAATTGTAGAAAATCTATCTGATATGCATACATGTACTTGCCTAACTTTTTAGCAAGTCTGTTGTGCTGTACGAGGAACAGGCTCTGCTCCATACAGCAGCCGTTGTTGCTCTCCTTGCTCCATAGCTGAGCAGGACCATGGTGCCTGGTGATCCTGGCAGGCTCTCCAGGCTCACCTTGTGCCCTGAAGCTGTACAGCTGGGAGACTAGTCATCCAGCTCCTGTAACCCTGCAGCTTCTAATAGCTGATTGTGGTTTAAGCTCGTTTCTGGCCTGGATTCATTGTATCAGCATTCACACTATGATGTGATTTCAGTTTATGGGATTGCACAGCTGAAACTAAGGTGAGAACTACACTTTACCCCACTACAGAAAAAGGCCTCTTGTAAGTCTCCTACCTCAGCAGAGTTGTTAGTCGTGCAGCTCCGCTTGTCTCTCCAGCTACGCTAACCACTTTCCTCCCTCCCTTTGCCTTGTAAATGTTGCAATGTTACCTCAGTTTTTTCTTCTTTTACAAATGAGGCTTCCGTCCCCTCTGCTGAAACCGGTCTCACTAAGGTCTGCAAAGAGTTTGGGTGAGCGTCAGGACCTCTGCTCCATCTGCAGTATTTCTGGTTCCTAGCTCTGGAGTACATTAGGGGCTCTCTGACATCTCACTATCTGCCTTTCTCCTCCCATGTCCTCAACAACCCTCACTCTACAGTACCATCTTTCTCTTCCTATCTCACAGAGGCACAGACTGAGACTCTGCAATTCCCTTCCCCCTGTTTCCTGTTCCCTCTATGCCATGCCTTCTTTAAACTTCATCCACACACGGGCCTTCATGTGCCATCTCCATCCAGCGACTCAAAGTCCTGCATCTCTTTAGGACACTTCTCCTATGTCCTGCCCAGTCTTTCCAGTATCTGTGCTTGAATGTCCTCTTGTCTTAACTCGACGATGGCAAAGCCAAACACCGTTTCCCTGTGTGGTGAATGTTTCTCAGTGATGACACCACCAACCACCTTCCCATCAATCAGGCTCGCAAATGAAGAGAAAAGGAGGAGAATTACATATTTAAGTCCTCCCTCTCCTTTTCCCATGCGTTCAGGTTACCTGAAATACTATTCCTTTTTCTCTCTTGCATCAACAAGTTCAATGTTTTTCTTTTCTTACATTCACTTTAATCACTATAACCTACTCTCCAGCCACAGTTATCCTTCACAGACCATATCAAACACTTTCTACTCTAAGACTTTACGTTTGGAGCTGATGAACATCTGTTGCTGTTATCATCTATATACACCCTGAAACACAAAACCCCTACCCTTGAATTAGCGATCTGTTGTAGTTCCTGTGTGACACAAGGTAACTTGTTGTAACAATTTATTTCTGTAGTTAACAAATGTCCCCATCCATATTAGGAATTTACAAAGGCTAAATCAGTTAAATCACTGTTGTGTGATTTTTATTTAATTTTATTTTTTAAGACTAATTAATAAGTCAGGTACTTCTCTTACACATGTAGGTATCTGCAGTTCTAACCACCAAAATGACGGAAGACTATACTTTCTCCTGCCCAAAGTCAGTAAGTAGTGGCAGAGAGACAGCTGTTCACCAACACGAACTGTGGTGAGGCCATGCTGCTCCCCCCCCGCCTTAAAGCATGGGTTACTGTGTGCTCTCTGAAGGAGTGGACCATTGCTATACTGCTATATACCACAATGTTCTCTTCCTGCTTAGGAATTCCTTACTCTTCTATACTAATCCCTACAGGTGCCTGAAGTGTATTTCTATAGTCATTATAGCTTCCTACATTTAAGCATTAAATAACCCCATATTTCTAGCTAAAATAATTCATTTTTCTTTCATTTTTGTGATAAAAATGTAGCATTTTTCCTTCCCTCACATTTTACAAAATAAGATTTCGAGTACAGTATTGCGCAAAAGCAACAATCTGACATGTTAGAGCTATTCTGCCATCTTTTATTGTGCCTGCAACGAAAAAAATAAGCATGTATTTTTAGCTTACTGTGCTACACAGAACAACCTGATAGCAGAAGCCTGTTATTGTCATTCAAAGGAACATTTGTTTAACCAGATGCAGTTATGAAAAATTACCTTAAATTTTACAATTAGTATTTTCTGGAGAAAAATGTCTGTTCCATGCAAAATCCAAAGACGTCAATGCATTAGGACCACATCACAAAGCAGCTGCATCTTATTAAACTTTCCTTGGAGACATATTGGAACAGGACCACCAACACTCTGGGACATCAGAGCGATCCACAGCAAACCACATGTCTCTATCTCAGATACTAGGGCAATTAGGGCAGTGCAATAATCTAAGCAGAAGGGCCTACTGTAGGACCTCAAGTCTGTAATGATTACACTGCTCTACAAATGAAACTGATGTCCTATGGCAGCTCCTTGCAGGGAAAGGCAATGGCAAGTTGGCACACAGGACAGCAGGAGAGAAGGGAAGTTTAGGTTCAAGATCCACGGATATACAGTGGGTTGACCCTGGCTGGGATGCCAGGTGCCCACCAAAGCCACTCCATCACTCCCCTCCTCAGCTGGACAGGGGAGAGAAAATATAACAAAAGGCTCATGGGTTGAGATAAGGACAGGGAGAGATCACTCACCAATTACCGTCACGGGCAAAACAGACTCAACTTGGGGAAATTAGTTTAATTTATTGCAAATCAAATCGGAGTAGGGTAATGAGAAACAAAACCAAATCTTAAAACACCTTCCCCCCCACCCCTCCCTTCTTCCTGGGTTCAACTTCACTCCCGATTTTCTCCACCTTCTCCCACCCCGAGCAGCGCAGGGGGACGGGGAATGGGGGTTGTGGTCAGTTGATCACACGTCGTTTCTGCTGCTTCTTCCTCCTCAGGGGGAGGACTCTTCACACTCTCCCCCTGCTCCAGCATGGGGTCCCTCCTGTGAGACACAGTTCTCCACAAACTTCTCCAACGTGAGTCCTTCCCACGGGTTACAGTTCTTCATGAACTGCTCCAGCGTGGGTCCCTTCCATGGGGTGCAGTCCTTCAGGAACAGACCGTTCCAGTGGGTCCCCCACAGGGTCACAAGTCCTGCCAGCAAACCTACTCCAGCATGGGCTCCTCTCTCCACGGGTCCACAGGTCCTGCCAGGAGCCTCCTCCAGCACGGGCTTCCCACAGGGTCACAGCCTCCTTCGGGCATCCACCTGCTCCGGCATGGGGCCCTCCACGGGTTGCAGGTGGATATCTGTTCCACCGTGGACCTCCATGGGCTGCAGGGGAATCTCTGCTCCAGTGCCTGGAGCACCTCCTCCCCCTCCTTCTTCCCTGACCTTGGTGTCTGCAGAGTTGTTTCTCTCACATATTCTCACTCCTTGCTTCTGTGCAATTGCACAGGTTTTTTTTTTCTTTTCTTCCTTCTTAAATATGTTATCAGAGAGGCGCTACCACCGTTGCTGATTGGCTCGGCCTTGGCCAGCAGCGGGTCCGTCTTGGAGCCAGCTGGCATTGGCTCCATCAGACATAGGGGAAGCTTCAAGCAGCTTCTCACAGAAGCCACCCCTGTAGCCCCCCCGCTATCAAAACCTTACCACACAGACCCAATACAGGATCAAACTGCTTCATGAGAAATTCCTAAGGGTCATGCAGACTGCCTTAGTTCTCACCCAGAAAATACTCCTCATGTAGAAAAGGAATTTCTGCACGCAGTAAAAGCACTGAGTGCTTGTGTCTGGGCTGAGCAAAATCAGAATCATGGGAGGGCCTGGTGTGTAGGTGGAGCAAACTAGCCTAAATGCACGATTCGTGAAGGATCACTAAGCACAGAGTGAGCTCAAGGCTGCAGAGCTCCCCTGGCAGTTCCTGCTGTATTCTCCTGCAAGAAACCAGAGGCAGCCCAGGACTCTTTAGAAATCTTTGCATTTGCCTTTGCAACTTGCTCTATACTCTTCTCAACTGTTGCAGAAGACCCAAGTGTTTTGGGCCCAACACTCGGATCACCCCACCCTTTCCAGGAAGAGCCTCAAAGCCAGCCTGTTCCTGCAGAGGTGGAACGAGTATCACTGCTTAAGCTCCCCAGTCTCTGCTCTTGGAGGGAACTAGGCAAACATGAGCTGCCATCAGGATCATTTGGTCTTTTGGCTGAATGTTTGGGAGCTAGAATGAGCTTTGTACAAAGCCCACCAGACCTTCCATGCCTCACCTGAGAGATGGTACGGCTGGCAGCAGGATGTTTCAAGCCAATGCATGTGCTAGTAGCTGTGGATCACATGGAAATAGCTGCTCTTTTCGGCCATCTGACAGAAAGCAAGACCAGACTTGGGGTGGGATGAGAGTGGGAAGAGGATTGGATGGAGTAAGACAGTGTCATCAACTCCCCTCACTACTAATTGAACTAATACTGGTCAAAATACACATAGAAGAAAGGTCAGTCAAAGGCTACTACAACACAGGGATGCAATTACAACTTGGGTGTTAGGAAGTCCCTAAATCACAGAATACCTTAAGGAAGAAAGGAGTATCAGTAGAAGGTGCTGGTGCATTTGCTGACGTGTTGGCTGGCTGTACAAAGCAGAATCTGGCTGGTGCTGTAGGAAAGTTGTCTCATCATTGCTAGCTGAATGGCAAGTGATGCAAGACAGGCAGAGTCTGCGCCATGCACGTGATCCACGTGAAACATCACGTTTCTAGATCTGGGATTAAGGCAATACAAGTCTATTGGAAAAGTGCTTTTTATTTTCCAGTTAGTGAAGATTAACAGCTGAGCCAAACTGCGCAGCAGGAAGAGAACATGAACATAGTTCTTACCCTTCTCAAATGTCTGGCCCTAAACTATTTATAATCCTTCAATATTTTTTTAACATATGCAAATAACTCTGCATATATTTTTCTGCTTTTTCTGTTTTGAACATACTGTCACTTCTCTCCTAATGTCAATACTGACCAACAGCAGCACTTCATCTAGTTCTCTTCATCTTAGCATTTCATAAGTACTAATGATACCCCAGCGCATGTCTGAGTAATAATGTATGCTAGCGTTCTCTTCCTTCTGTTGAAGAACAAAAGGAAGGCAAAGAAGCTAAAGCATGGACTTTTGCAAACACTTAGGCACCTAATTCCCACTGACATCAATGAATTCCAAGCTAAATCATGCCTGAGGCCATACTGAAAGAGCTGTCAGGTTACTCGCCCAAACTCTAGCTTTCCTAATTTAGCCTCACTGCCCTCCAAGGCTTTTAGCTATAATGAAAGTAAAACATACAGATTAGGATTATGAGTATGTACCAGAAAATGAAGATACTACAGGGTATTAAAGAACGTTTGTCTGAAGTCTCTTTCCTGTGTTAGGAAATAATTAATATTTCCTATAGGAAATAGTTAATATTTCTTCCTGTTTAAGCAGTGCTAATGATATGTGCTGAGTTTTTTGTGACTTGAAGAGAGCAGAACTGGTCCAATACCATGCTATCAAGTGCTTATGCTGTGCAACTATACGAGGACTTGCAGGCTGAAGAGGACCAGCTGCCAGGCTATTAATCTCTCTTTAGTATAGGTTATAAGCCCATATCCGAGTCAACAGAAGGGAACATGTATCTGTACCACAGCAGATTCAGTGCAAAGTCTTACCAAAGCTTTCCTAAGCTTAAACTTAGCTTACTTTAACCATGGCTTTGCACTAAGGTACTAATAGAAGTTTTCATCTGACATATCTTGATGTGAGGTGGTGTATCTCCAGCTAGGGCATGGAACAGACACTGTTACTTCAGCCGTAACTGCTTAAGCTGCCACAATCAAGTTTCTGATGGAGTTGTCAATGCCACAGAAGTCAGAAGAAGAGTGAGAAGGGAAACCTTTCTACATCAGTCATCACAAACGGAGATTACTGCCAGGCATCATCCTGGTTGGTTGGGGTGAAGCGAGGAGAGGCAGTAGCCAGTTCCCAAGATTCATCTGAGCTCATCTGTCAGCCCCATTAATGAATATAGCAGCTCTCAACGCTACTGATATGGAGCATGCAAGGACCTCTCTCGTACTTTCCTTTATACACTATCTATGGTATATAAAGAACATTGTGAACATCCAGCACACCCTTCAAGGAAGGGATCTAAATATCACCAGAAGCAGTGTAGCAACAACATGTGCTCAAGGTGTTCCATAGTCAGCAAAGCTAACAAGATTTTAGACTGTACTAGAGGAGGGATGCTATGGAAAAGGTTATAATGGCATTACAGAAATCAGTGACGTGCTGTGGTGGGTTGAACTTAGCTGGCTGCCAGACACCCACCCAGCCGCTCTCTCACTCCCCTCCACAGGACAGAGGAAGAAAATAAGATGAAAAAGTTTGTGGGTTGAGATAAAGACAGTGAGATCATTTACCAATTACAGTCAAAGGCAAAACAGACTGGACTTGGGGAAAATCAATTTATTGCCAATTAAAATAGGTTTGGATAGTGAGAAACAGACAAATTAAAACACCACCTTCTCCCCTTATTTTCCTCCTGCCCAGGTTCAACTTTACTCTTACATTCCTGATTCCTCTACCTCCACCCTCATCTGAGCAGTGCAGGATGGATGGGGAACGGGCGGCGGGGTTATGGTCAGTTCAGAGCAGTTCCTCTCTGCCACTCCTTCCTCCTGATGCTTTTCCCCTGGTCTGGTGTTGATCGTTCCACGGGCTGCAGTCCTTTGGGACAAATCTGCTCTAGCATGGGCTCTCCACAAGTTGCAGTTCCTGTCAGGAGTACCTGCTCCAGCAGGGGCTCTCCACAGCTTTCAGCTGTTCCCACAGACGTGTCCCCCCTTCCCTGCAGCGCTCTGCTGCCAAAACCTTGCCACCAATACCCAATACACATGCACTTTGGAAAAGAGCTAGCAAAGAGCTATGGGGAAGGGCAATGATAGTAATTACAGAAATTAAAGGGTTTTATGTTGAGGACTCGTGAAAGATAGGAGGTCTAAGCTTCAAAAATACACAAATTACATGAGACACGGTAGATGTATATTGTCCTGGTTTTGGCAGGGATAGAGTTAATTTCCTTTCTAGTAGCTGGTACAGTGCTGTGTTGTGGATTTAGTGTGAGAACAATGTTGATAACACACCGATGTTTTAGTTGTTGCTAAGCAGTGCTTACACTAGTCAAGGACTTTTCAGCTTCCCATGCTCTACTGACTGAGAAGGCTGCAGGTGCACAAGAAGCTGGGAGGGGGCACAGCCAGGACAGCTGACCCAAACTGGCCCAAGGGACATTCCATACCATGTGACGTCATGTTCAGTACATAAACTGGGGAAAGCTGGCTGGGGGGGCCGCTGCTCGGGGACTGGCTGGGCATCGGTTGGCAGGTGGTGGGCAATTGTACTGTGCATCACTTGCTTTGTGTATTATTATTATTATTATTATTATTACATTATTATTGTTGTTATTATTATTTTATTTCAATTATTAAACTGTTTTTATCTTAACCCACGAGTTTTTCTCACTTTTACTCTTCCGATTCTCTCCCCCATCCCACTGGGGGCGGGGAGTGAGCGAGCGGCTGTGTGGTGCTCAGTTACCGACTGAGGTTAAACCACGACATATATGCATTAGGAAACAGCATGGAAGTCAGACCTACTTATGAGTTCTTGTAAGGACAAGACGAGATCAAGAAAGATGTGTGGGCAATGCATGATGTATTTTGAAACTATTAAAACAAATGCCTTATTTTGCAAACCAGTTAAAGGGTAGCTTTCATCTGACCTAACTTCAGATATCTGCAAGGGAGGTATCTTGATCTGAGCCAGTCACCCTTTGCAGTCAAAAAAAAAAAAAAGAGACGGAGGCCCCCAGAGAGTGTGATTCACTTAACCTATTTTAGAGAAGAGATGAGTCACACGCTGGTAGTGCCTAATTCCTCCCCACAGATTATAACAGCAACCAACTCAGATGCACAGGTAGATGAATCCCACCTAATACGTCCAATAAAAAGAACATTTGTCATTAAGTTATTTTGACTAAATAATACTAATAAAAATTATTTCCTGCTTTGCTGTATCAGCTAGCTAATCAACTCCTTTAGGAGGAGCTTTTGCTACAGGCAGGTTATTGCATTCAACTCTGTTCATTTCAAATCTTCCTCTGAAACATCTAATACTGGATACACTATGAGGTACAACAGAGCAAGGACTTCGTTCTGCAGGACTCTCGTGCCCTCAGTGTAGAATACAGCCATGTTATTATGGATACAGAGGGAAGACGGGACCTAAACTATGGTTTACAGTATCCCTGTAATACCAATGCACATATTTTTAAATGTTATTTTTGCCATTCTTCCCTGTTGAGAAAGAGAAGTAAAGGTGAGTTCTTCGTTCTGATCATTACAGTTTGTCAAAATGACCTTGGTCGTTGCCTGAAGGCTTTGCAATGCTGATGGAATGCTCCTGCAACAGCAGCAAGATATCTAAATTTGATGTTTCTAGCTCCTTTCATATCGCCTTTCTTCTTGAGGGTATCTTTTTCCAACATGACAGTGTTTGCATGGCTCAGATGAGCCCTGTTGCTAAGAAACAAGTCCCAACTGTGCCTTTAAAACTCTGCCTTTAAACATACAACTCAAGGAAATGTTTTTCTTTTCATTACACTGTATTGTGTGTTTTTATTAAGATTTCTTTTAACACTGATCTGACTCTTGGGGTTACATTTCTGTCACAACCTTCTGGGACAGGACCCATTCTTTTTCCATTGTCTGTACAGCGCCACGGTCACCTACATAGCTGTATAAATATTTTAAGATAGTACATTTTAAGGTCACAGTAAGGCCCCATTTTGCACACAACTGTGGTGTAAACAAGAATACAGTGGAACCTACTTACTGCAAGTATCTGTTAATACTAAACTATAAAGCACAGTACAAATCAGTGTTCTTTCAAATGACAACTCTAGGGTGCATCTGTGCTTGCTTGGCTTTGGGTTTTGATTTGTTTTTTTGCCATGTACTAACTAAAACATGCTGAAGTCCCCCTCGTGTGTACAAGATAGTGTGTAGCTTTCACAGGCATAAAGCAGATCATAGGATCACGTGAGGGAGTAACCAGCACATCCGAACTACAAACTGCCTTGTCCCTCCTACATATTTATTGCGTTTTCACTAACGCATGGTACACCATGGCAAGACCTTGCTTCCTGACGAACACAAAGTCCGAGAGTGATAGGGGTAGTTCATTAAAAACAGTTTCCTTGGAAGAGATTAATGGAAACTGAAGTACGGCTGTGGGATTTGAGGCACTGAATTGCAGGAAGTCCATGTAGATCCTTTTGCCAGTTCTGCCACCAACTTCCTGGACAATCTTCAGCAGGTTATTTCCTCTGACTTCTCCATTCAGACTGTAAGCAGTCTAAGTGTGTGACATAACTCTTTCTTCATAGTTCTGTATCATAACAGGACTTGAGTGTAGTCTGCACTTCACAGTGCTACAGAAATAATAATGCGGTAAACCCCTGCTTGACTACCTACTCAGCGCTTCTCGTACCAGTAAATAGTGGACTTCTCGGGAAAGACTTAAATCACAGTCACTAGAATAAGGTCTCATGTCATTTAGGCATCATCCCTTTTACAAAATATACTAAAGAACATTTACTAGTATATGATGAAGTGTCATAAATATTTAAAACAAAACCATGTTTGTAAGGGAGAAAGCAGATTAAGTTTTGTGATGCAACAGCCTCAGATTTTTAGCTTTGGTTGCTGGCTAATTTGGGAAATACAGTTCTCGATGGGTGTCCTACCTAGTACTGCAATTTAGGAAGTATCTTCTCTGGTTTTAAGTGCAATGTAAGAGCTCAGTTCTGCACCTCTTTACAGTGAGTAATACTTACTCATAGGAGCAACCTCAAGGGGCCAGCTCAACGTTACAAGAAGAAGCAAAAATGGTGAGCAGAGGTGAAGCAAACTGGTTCTAGTGGCTCAACACCACATTGATTTGCATGTTGTGGATTCTCAGTTCTGAAAAGTGAGTTTAGCTTGAAATGGGAACATTTTGTACCTGTTTTGCACTGGTTCAAATGACTGTTGCTCCAAACAATGTGACCTGGAGTCCACAGAGCAACTAGAAAGGGGACATCCTCTCTGTCCAGTTCTGCCTTGGCACACAGAGCGTTAATGAACTTTCATGAGTTCTGAAAGAACATCTAATGGATTGAAAGCACTGATGTGAGAGCAGAACATATACACACATGGGCCAGATTTTCAATTGCACCATGTATACCATATTTTAGCTAATACACAGAAGAAAACTCTTTTATTCCTTGTGTCGATAATACTAAGGGTGAACTGTTACCATTTATTCATCACAGCTTCAGTAAAAGAAGGATTCACTGTGTAATTGCTGAGCAAGAGTGGTTCCTGGGAACTAATGCTCCATCTAAATTCCATTCCTGGCTCCAGCACAGGTTTCTTCTAAGTATCAGCTGCACGCAGCACAAGGAGACAGATCCTACTTTTAACTATGTTACCTTGAATCTACCATCCAAAGTGGGAATACTGAGGCTTAACTCTGATGGAAATGAGGATTTGCATGTTGGCACCCTTGTGCGTAAGGAGTTATTTGGATCAAGATGGGTTGGTGACACGGAATGGCTGATGGCTGGACACAGAGTCCTCCCTATTCTTTTATCCACACTCATGGCTTGGTTCAAGCTCTGCCTTGCGCTTGTGCAGCTATCTACACCTCTGCAGCATGGGTGTAAAAGAATACTAGCCTTCTGTGGCAGTATACGATGCAAGGGGCTAGCTCTCAAGGCACAAAAATCAGGTCACCATGTACAGCTGACCAATGTAAATAAGACGAAAGTTAGATCACCTCAGGGAGTCAGCTTCAAAGGAGTGCCAGGAGAATCCATTTCAATGTTGTTTTTGTGGGATGTGTGGGAGGAGCAAAGGACTGAGTGAAATAAGCACTCGGGTGCAAGTCAATGTATAAAATTACCTTCTGGCTTTTAAAAGAGAAAACGAGAGCATTTTTGTACTCACAATTGCCAATGATTGTAGTTCCTGTGCTCTGTTCTCTCTTCTACGTGAGACAAGGAACCATCTCACCAGCTCTCTGTAGCCACAATGACATTTCAGTAGGAGGAAAAAAAATCTCGTGATGCTGAGTCTAAGATACTGGTTTTTAAAAAATACAGTATTTGTTTTCTAAAACCTCTGCTAAGCCTTCTCTGGTATTGATCAGTTTGTCAGGTGCAGAGCTAAAGAACAGAGACACAGAGCAAAAAACATTGTCATCCTTGCAATACAGACAGGAAGATTTGGCAATGCTTTCACGATTAAATAGATCAAGAGAGGTAATTTAATGGCCCAATCCAGAGAATCCACACTAAGTAAGTTCTCTAACTACATCAAAACCAACGTACCTACTCTTTCAACAGATTACTCGATAACCAGTCTGGTGCAAATGAGTTCAGAAACAGGTCTGATTCGTTGCAATAATTTCACAAAGACAGAAGGAAGGTATGGGGAACCATGCCAATCCCACAGCTAGAAAGGGATTGTCCTCTGGCTACACCTCACAAATGTCTCGATTTGTGACCAGTCCTTTCTCACAGTCCTAAATCCTTTGTGAACCCCTCCCACTAGGACAGAAACTCCAGAGTGGGTTGCAGGGCAATGGGAGTTGTATGTCCTTACAGCTGCCTTGTGTATGTAGACCCAAGGAGATCCAGCCATCCTTTTAGCTAGAATTTAGTCTTCAGATTCTTGGAACCAATTTTCCGTGGAAAGGAAACTTAAAGCTTCCTGACTCCAAAACAGTGTTTGCAAGAAGACATGGCAAAAAAAAAATCTTCATTTACAGGGAATAGAAATACATAAACCTTGATCCAAGAGCTTATTTTATCTTACTACAAAGAACCTAGTCCTGACCACTGTCAGTGAAAGAGGTCTGACTATATGGGCCTCTCCGCATGGTGATTTCTATGGTGTCAAGTTGCCATCTCCTTTCCCCAACACAGCATAGCAAATACAATGTTGGATCTTCACACACAAAAAAATCATGTTTATGGAAATCAAATTGTCATGGCAACAGAAAAGGTCTTGCAAGTATTTTAAAAATAGCAAATTAACAAAACTTATTTATGAAATCTAAGATCCATTCTTTTATGAAGGCACTTAAAAACCAGATACAACAAATGGTTTTCTACCTACATAAGGAAGAAATCATTTAAACCCAAGATCTCATGTCACCATATTGGCATATGTAATAGATATATGCATACAAATAAATACATATTTTAAACTTAAAATAACAAAATTGTTTCAGCTGGACAGTGTGATACTAATGTGATCATTGGGCTTGTTTTATTTCAGGTAAAATATTTTCATAGAAATATTATGATTCGTACTTTGTAAAGTGACTCAACTTTTTAACATAGTAAACTTCTAACAATGGCTCAGTATAATTCAGTTTATTAATCTCCATTAAAACCTCAGTTCTTCAAGGGCTTATAACACGTAGCTAAAAATGTACAAACACTTTTTTAAAACAACATTCTTATTTGGTTCAATTGAAATTTTTTCCAACACAATCTCAGTATTAATTTGACCATTTAGCCTTTGTGTTCTTTACAAACTTGCTTGTGTTATAACTGAACCAAAATGATTATCCACAAACTCGGAGCATTTCTAAGTTTTGTGTGGATATTCATCAATGTTTGTGGCAAGCTGAGAGCTCAGCCTAGATAAATGACAAGCTGGTGAGATGCTGGATAATTATCTGTGATACGTTTAAATTCATATTCCCAAAGATGGCAGCCTTAGTCCCCTGCACAGTCCTTGTGTAAGCATTATTACTGAAGTTAGAAATGCAGTACAGGTCGAACCCCTGCAGTGAATGTGATTATGTTCCCAAGAGTTCCTCTATTGATCGTATTCCATCGTATTCACTCTTTCCTCTAGCAAGATTTGACCATGATCCACTCTGGGCATATCCTTTGGGTATGCTTATACTGGAACTTTTAATTAAAGTTAGTGTATTACCAATCAGCTTTCATCAACCATCTCATTTACATTTACTAGTCTGGATATTTCACGATGATATGCTCAAAGACATGAGTGTCCATGGTTTTGTCTAGTCTGGCAGAGTTGTGAATTAGTTAGCAATATCTCTACTTTTTTAATTCAAAAGCTCTGTATAACATTGCCATCCTTCAGTACTGAAAAATCATGAATCAGGTTCTCCAAAACTGAAGATTTAAAAAAAATGTAATTCATTCTTTCTCCCCGCCATCACCCCCCTTTTTATTTTTGAGACAGGATCATATCTTCAAATCCTGCTCCAAAGCCATTAGAGTTACATTTTTTTCTTTTCGTGAAAGCAGAGATTCTCATCTAATCAAGAGCCTCAGGGGACAGGGTTCTAAGGAAACACCAAATATTGTGAGAGTCAGGATTGCATTGCTAGGCCTTTTGAGGGGCTGTCAAGTAGTTAGAGAGAAATTGTTTGGCCTGTAACTCCCTTGGAATGGAAAAACTGAGCTTTGAACTGCCTTTATAATAAGGACTACATTGCTGGAGGAAGGAGGGTGAAAGCAGCTTATAAGTGGTAAGATGGAGAGAAAACAATCTGTGGAAATGAGTATTTTAAATATTCAAGTTCCATCTACTTATTTTTTCCTTGATTCTACACACAATGAAACCTAGGAAATTTATCAGAAATCAAGAAGTGAAATATAACTAGGTAGAATGGCACGTGATTTTTCTGAAGCTCTTGCAGTATTTTCATTTTGGGGCTCCTAGTTAACATAAACGCTCAAAAACCCTGGGAAGAGTGTGAAAAGGAAGAGGGATTAACTCCTTCACTTAATGAAAAAGCTCCCAATCTTCAGCAGAACCAGGGAAACCCAGCTTTCACGTTCCTGGAATCTCTAAAGCAAGCTCGGTCAACACAAACTTTTCTTTCTCATGTGACACTGGGCCCATGCTGATGTCATGTCCTGGGTCTGACTTCTGTTCAGTGATGTCTAAGGTTGCTGTGTGATGCTGGCTCCGGCTCTCTGCTTCCTTACCGCTGCCACACCAGCTTCCTTACATGTGCATCACAGCACAACTGCTCCAGTTCATGGACCAGTATCTGAAAGGCAAATGAGCTCTAACTGCAGTTTCAAATAAGATGTTGGACTGTGACCTGGAGTAGCTGCAGCACAGGTGGGCATTCCCTTCTGTTTCTTTTGCTGCTGGAGCAGTAACTTCCAGCAGAAGTTGTGTAAGGCACAGATAATGTTTTTAATTGCCAGTAAGGTTTGCCAGATGTCAGAACCTTTGTACTAGCAAAATCCCAACTACTGGACATAGGTACAACACTCTAAACTGGTTTACCTTCTTCCAGATATGGGCTGGAAGGCACGTCCTATAAGGAGTGGCTGAGGACTCTGGGTTTGTCTAGTTTGGAGAAAAGGAGGCTGAGGGGTGACCTCGTTGCTCTCTACAGCTTCCCGAGGAGGGGAAGCGGAGAGGGAGGTGCTGATCTCTTCTCCCTGGTATCCAGTGAAAGGGCGTGTGGGAATGGTTCAAAGCTGCGCCAGGGGAGGTTCAGACTGGACATTAGGAAACACTTCTTTACAGAGGGGGTGTCAAACACTGGAACAGGCTTCCTAGAGAGGTGGTCGATGCCCCATGCCTGTCAGTGTTTAAGAGGCATTTGGACAATGCCCTTAACAACATGCTTTAGCTTTTGGTCAGCCCCAAACTGGTCAGGCAGTTGGACTAGATAATCATTGTAGGTCCTTTACAACTGCAATACTCTGTTCTATCTTTATTGACCAGTGCTACAACCAAGTCCATATACATCCACTGTAGTGCTGCAACTGTGTAACTTTAAAGTTGTAAAGCTCTTAAATGAAGACAAGTCCAAAGACAGAAGAAAGAATGTTATATGTCAGATTGACTTTATATCTCATAGAAAATTAGAAGAAAGCTCTTTTCCTTTTCTCCTTCCCAGGTTACCTCTGAATGAAAGTTTTCATAAATCCACTGCAAACTCCAGGGTCTTTTACAAACTTATGGACTATTTTAGAATCCCATTACCATCCAATCACTTGTTTCTCTGCAAAATTCAAAATTGTATACAGATTCTAAAATTCACCTTTCTGCTTTATGCCAGCTGCTGCCACCTACGGGTGTGTTTGTGTACAGGGTGCTGCATGCGATTTGATGGGTAAGAAAGAGCCTGAGGAACCTAGTTTCTGCTTCCCGCTCCTCCCTTGACTATCCTGAACAGCTCCACCAACTCTCAATACTCTTTTCATGGTGGAACAGAGACAAAATGGCAGTGAACTGCTGCAGGCAATGGTGCTTTATCAGAGTTTGTAAATCTCTCTGACACCCACTTTTTCAGAGCAGGTGAAAAAATCACCTCCATCCTGCAATCCAGACTAGCCAAAATTCACCAGTCAAAAGCACTCTCCTCATCCAAGTTACTTCCATCTTCAAATCCTTTCACTCCTTTCCTCTCTTGCTGCAAGAAGTTCCAGTTCTTTGGCCTTCTCACCAAATGTCTGCGAATGTACTTTTCTCCTTCTGGGCTTGATTCTCTGTTTTTCTCCACGTCACACCCTTCGTCTGGAACAGCTTTCCAGACTCCTTAAAATTCAGTTGGTTTACTTGGCCATTTAGCAGCTCTTCTCTGCTGTCTGCTCCTACCTTCACTCTTAATCTTCAAGTACATCTGTCCAAACTGCATTAAATAACAAACGAGACTGCAAGATGCTGAGCAAACCCTGTCTCCTTAGGTGTTCGTTAAGTAATGAATACCTCCACAGAACTGCTTCAACGACAGCAGTGAAGAAAAACGTCACTGGCCATTTCTTTTGTCTTCTGTTTTGATGGAAACAGAAGGCATGAGGGAGGGGAGAGAAACTTGTTTGCATTTAAGTTGGTCTGGCACTGACAGCAATTCGAAAGCAGCAGCGCTAGGTTAGTGCACAGCTTGACAGTGAAATGAACCAAAAAGTTGTTATAAACACAAGTAGAGCTCAACAGCTGACTCTTACCAGCTACAAGGAGTGAAGAGCAAAAACTGACCAAAGGACATAAACAGTACTAAGTACTTGGACTGTGACAGAGACTGTAGGCAAGAACAAGGCGTTGCTGTGCTTTTGCTGCGTATGCCCATAACTGCGTTTGTAAAGCAAGGGAGGCCGTGGGAGGATGGTGAGTAAGGCGGCATGTACATATGTGACCATTATGGCTAAGCGGATAAACTCAAGAAAGGGATCCAGTGTAAAATACAGTAAAGGGAGGAAGAAGAAGAAGATGTTAAGTATTCAGGCAAGTATGGGCTAATAAAATACAGCCACAAAGCAGAAAGCAGCTTTCTTCCTAAAATACAGCAGGTTGTGCCATGGGACACTGGATTAAAACTAAGGGGCCATGCTAAATCCCTCAGCAGAGATAAAACCCTGTTGTTTTTTTACTGATCAGATACATAGGCTGGAGTTGTCTCAACCGAGGAGCTACAAACTTGAAATAATTTGGCATTTATTCTGATCACAAATTATCTGCAAATCAGTTTTGAGTTTTCCAAGCTTGTTTGTCATTCTAGATGGTCCAGACACTTCATGGCACAAAAATATTCCAGACTACCCTGTGCTGGCAAGATCGTTGAGTGACTGTTCAATATGATCAGCCAAGTAAGTTATATAAGACACTTCTCTCTCTCACTTAAATCTGTTTGTTTTTTTTTTTTTTTTAAAAAAAGGAGGAAATCAATAGCCTTCTCCATACTGACAAGAACAGGACCTACAGGAGTAGAAACCTGCAGATTCAGTTGTTCTTATGCCCAACTTTACCTCACCATGAGGAATATCTACAGCACAGCTGATACCGCTGATACCACTGCTACCAGCAATGGAGCAGTAACCTGGACACACACATTTTATCACAGGTCTCCTTTCCCACCTTGTGCAAGTAGATGAAGAAATTACCATAAAGAACTTCTTGATCTTTTCAGTGCAAAAATACAAAACCCAACAGCGTGAAGTGTATTGACAAGAGGTTTGCTTTGTTTAATTATGCTCTCATGAACAAATAGCTCGTTTCTGCAGGCTACTAGTGGTCTATACATCACAGGCTGAAAGGCAACATTAGCTAAAGAATTCCGGCAGTGAAGTTCACAAACACAAATTCATACAAACACTTTGAAAAACCTTTGTTTTCCACAAACGAGCTTGTAAATCACCCAGATTCATTGATTTGCATGTCCATAGGAAAATAAATATGATTAAAAAGGATCATAAATGCCAAAGCAAGTTTGAGATTTTAATGCACAGATGTTTGAAAGCCCCAATTTCTTTTCTGCAATATTTGTCCTACTGTAGATAAGAAAATGTGTTTTTTTCCTTGAAATTCTTTGTTTCAATAATGAAGGTGATGGACGTTTGCTTGAGGCATCTATTTACCATTCCAACAACAAAAATAAAATGGGTATTGATAATTTTATGCAGATCTCATCCCTGCAACTTTCCTGAGTGTTGTGTTCTGTACTTCTATTCAGAAACTCTCTCTTTGGAGAGCTCATTCTGCTGAAGACAGCCGTGGCTTCTAATGAGCCTTCTGCAGATGCTTGGCTTCTATAAATTGAGCATTAAAGCCGTATCTACATAGCTGAAGGTCTAGCCCTTGAACTCTATCAAGACTGAAGCGGAATAAACAGAGGGCAGAAGACTCGTGATACGGAGCTGACACACCCAGGAACAGGAGAGCTGTACACCGCAGAAGAAGAAAGTTCAGAGGGCTGGGAATCATCCCTTCTTTCTCTAGCTGCCTGTGAGAGGCTGTCACTCATGATCTCCTCCACCGGCTATTTCATGGCTTACGGGTGGCTGCTCTCCTATCTTGCACTAACAATTTTATGCTACGTATTTCAATTACTCCCTGCATAAAAATAGTATACGTGTATAATTCAGGCTGTGATCCAAAAGTCCACCCCCTTCCTGACAGGAGGGATTAATCTTGGAGAATACCTCATACTTTCAGATAATTCCATTCACTTCTCACATTTCCCTCAAGTTCTCCCCCTTTGCTTCCCCCCCTCCCACACACGTGATGTTGAGGGAAGGAAAAACGGATAGGAAGGAGGGCAAGATTCCCATGTATCAGCTCAGGGAATGACAGGGAGCCAGATCTTCTCCCACGCTGACTGGCACACGGCAGCTCCAAGAGAACACAGTCTGCCAGCTAAAGGGCACGGCCAGCCCCTTCTCTCAGTTGCCATCTGCAGCACGTACCGGCTGGAGGTGCACACTGCTCAATCCTGCGGGAACTGAAAAAGAGAGGATACACCACCATTTATCTCTGCTGGTGTCATCATCTTCCATTCTCCAGAGCTCGTCACGGCATGATTTGGCCCCGAGGCCTCAGAGACTGCTCCAGAAGCCCTAAGCCAAACTAGAGGTTACAGTGTCTGTGGCGCAGGGTGCCTGTGGCAGAGCTGGAACGCTGGTAGCCAACAGCACGATGGCTTTTGCTACAGCACTCACGGAGAACACCAGCTCCCTCTTCTCCCTTTCATACTATCTGCTCCTTTTATGAACCTGAGCTAGGGACACCTTCGTTACAGCTCAACCCTGCAGCCCTGTCAGACACAGATGAGGAAGACCACATCGGACCACGGAAAATTCTGAACCACGACGTCTCCAAGTGGTTGTGTCTATCACAGTGAATGGAAGCAGCGTGTAATTTCAAGGCTGTTCTGCAAAACAGATTACATGTAGATGGGCTAATCAAGCTTTTTAAGGTTGTATTTGGTCTGAATTTTAAGTTTTGGCAAGGCAAAAGTTAACATATCCCCGGGGTATGAAAAATTTCCTATGAGTCTTTTGTAACATATATGCAAAGAGTAATTAAAACCCAGTTTACAACGCATCTTAAAACCTGCAGTTCTGGGTTACTACATAAACCCCTGAAAATTAACCAACTGAAAAAAATAAACTGACTATAAACAAAGAGAAAGTGTTACTTCTCCTGTCCAAATAGAGTACTACTGCAAAACATAAGTCGTATAAAGGAAAAACAAACTGGATGTTTAAAATTCTCAGATTTCACCCTCATAGATGACTTCCATAACATAGGAAAGATAATTTAACTAAAAAAAGTAGAGGCTTTCAGATGCTGAGAAACTCCCCAAGTATTTAGTAGCCTGCATTGGAGTGCAAGTTCTATTTGGATATCACTGGTTTGAGGTACTGGGCATTAACGAACACCTCAGATGCACCGGTCTCCAAGCAGTGGATCACTTGGTTTATTGGTGCTACCCATTTTCTTGTCTATTCCGGTGGCTTCTGACCCTTTATTGCAATTGCACCGCAGAGTCTACTCATGAATGACAACTATGTGCAAAACAGACGAAGAATGAACTCAGGGACTGAAAAATAGAGAACTTCCATTACCACATAAACACAGTCACACTCTGCACCTAAGCAGGCAAAATATACAGCAAGCCTGTGAAACATCATTTTAACATGTTATAAATCTGGACTACAGGAATTGATGGGAATTTTGCCATTTACTTCACTGGGAACAGGCTCAGATCCTAGATGTGAATACATCACACCACTGCAAATATTATTTATTTTACAAGTGTTGCTCAGTTCATTGAGATGGCTGAAGTGTGACAATGACACGAGATCTCTTTTTACCCTGACTATTCCTGCCAGTAGATTTGTGTTCCTCCTGTTTCCCTTTGTGTGTGGGCTATGTGATATACGACAGGATATGACTGAGATTGTAAATAGCTATATTCTAGTTGGGTATATTATCTCGGAGTATATTTTCTATCAAAACGCATAGGATATTAGCAGCTTCATTAAGAGAATGGTTCATTTATGTACGGACTAAGTGCTATGCTTTGCATACAGAGTTTGGGATGCATCTCCAAAACAATGCTTTTCGGCAGCCTGTGACAACGCCACATGAAAGGATTTAATTTGTAGTTTGTTTGTTTTGCTACTTTTGCAACAGACGATCAGGAGGAACAGTGGTATGGACAGACAGAAAGTGCCGCTGAAATCAGCTCATCAAATGGAAAACAAGGTTAAAAAAAAGATCTCCGCCTGTTAAAAAACAAAAATAGAATTAAAACCATTTGGGGTTGGTCCAGCCAGTTGGTGACAACACAACCAACATGGCCGCAAAGTCCAGATTCAACTCTCAAGCTTTCAAGCCAGCAGGGACTGGGAGCCCTATACACCTGCCTTTAGAAAGGAAGCGCTATCTGCTGTCATTCCTTACTGACCCCTTCTGCGTGAGGGAAGGCACAACGCTGGCTACCTCCAGCAGCCCCGCAGCAGCAAGCAGCCAGAGAAGAGCTCTGGGCAGATAACACCTCAAGCCAATTCTGGCACGAGGACGGCTTATGGGGATCTACCCTCCTAGGATGATGGAAGAACACTGAGGGTTTTCTAGCGTGCTGTGAAAAACAGCACACTATGAAGTATAAGATCATTCAAATGAGGAAAAGGGTATGGTAAGTCAGTTTTTTTTCTTGTATGTCTACAGTGAAGATGTAGTGTCTTCAACGCAAATGGAAAACTACATTCACTTTGAAAGCTCAGGCTTTGAACACCTCTCTCTGAAGATGGTGGGAAATTAAGTGCTAAATAACAATAACCTAAAACCCCATGAAAGCACTCAACTGGAGAGCTTCTGTTTGATTCATCACTCCAGGTTCTTCAGGTGGCTGCATACAAGGGCTGTGAAAACAACACACCTGAGCATGCAGCGCTACATCTGGAAGCACGTATACCAATGCCATTTTTCCACAGGAAAATTCTGAGGTATTTCAAAAGGTTGAAGTTTTTCTCTGGAATACATCCGTAGGTTCAGAGCAAACACACTGGAACAGCAGTGGCTTGTGCATATTGCACACAGTATATCACTCAGACTTAGGTAATACTTTAATCAGAAGAAGTTTAAGAATTTCAGATTCATTAAAGAATTAAGCCACCTGAAACACATAAAGCAGTTAAGGGCAGGACAGTAGCTCTTTAAAAGCAGGGCAAGCTAGGAGACACTACCATACCATAAGGAAGGCTTCTGCGGTAGCCACAGTAGCAGAAATGGTGGCCAGGAATGGACTATGAGAGACTCAAGGTATGTTTTTTGTTTTGCTTGGGTTTTTTTAAATGTGATTGTTTTGCTTGCCGCTAGAATACTTGTATTTGGCCTTGGGTTCCAGGTACCTTTATAGTGCTCAAACTCTAGGCTCCAGTTGCAGTAAGCGTTTCCTAATTAAAAAGAAGGAAAGGGAAATACAGGAGGAATTGCAGCCACAGCTTAGGGATGCATTACCCGAGTCACTCGCTAGGGACTTTGTATCCAGAAACAGTGAATCCCCACCGCTTCTCTGGACATCAGTTCCTTAGAGTAGCGGTACAAGACCAACATTTTTCAGGGCACTCCTTAGAGAACTCGGCAAGATGGGCTCTGAAAGCTCGCCTTTGCTGGCAAGTGACGTGGTCACTGCGTCTTGGTCCTCTGACTAAAATTACAGTCCGTAAGAGCCTTGACAGCTGAAACCCTTCCCCTAAACCACAGGATTCCCAGCGTCGGGTCGTGTCCCGCCCGAAGAGAACGGCAGGGTCGGAAAGCGCGGGGATGCTCAGCGCCCGAGGCCGGAGACCGGCCTCTGCCTCGCTGAGTCACACAGCGAAGCCCCGCCGGGCGCGCAGGGGTGACGGACGGGCGGGCGCCCCTCGCCCCGGGCACCGGTCCCCGCCTGTTGCCCGAGGAAAACATGTCACCCCGCCGCGGCGCGCCCCTCGCCGCTTCCCCAAAGAAACGCGACGGCCGCGGCGGAGCCCACGTCGCCCGCGCCTCCTCGATGGTGCGCGGACGCTGCCCCGAGGGACGGGCGGCCGTTGGCCCAACGGCTTTCCGCCAGGCCGCTCCCCCGGGGGCGCCGCCCGGGCTCCCGCCGCAAAACTTTCCGCTGGGGCGGAGAGGCTCCCTCCCTCCCCGCGGCGCCGTCGGGGAAAGTTGCCGCCGCGGCGGGATCCGGCTCCCCGGGCGGCTCCGCACACAAGCACGCCGGCCCGGGTAAAGTAGCGGCAGGTGGGGAGGGCGCGCCCCGCCGCCGGCAGACGCTCGCCCCGCAGCCCCGCGCGTGGAACGCCCCTCCCGGCTGCGCGGCGGCGGCCGCCCTCCCGCCGCGCCCGAGGCTCGGGAGCTCCTTACCCAGCCCCGGCACGAAGGTGTTGAGGAAGAGGCAGATGACAGCCACGGGGAACGGCATGTAGGGGATGGCGGCGCGCAGGGGGCCCTTCTTCTCCCGGACCTGCACCACCACCCCGCTGGAGGGGGCAGCGCCCCGGCTGGGCTCCCCGGCTGCTGCGCTCTCGCCCTCTTTGGGGAAGGGATCCATGGCCGGCGCGGCGCGCCCGAGGGTAGCGGTGCCCCGGCGGGCTCCCAGCTGCCGCCGCGCGCGCTCCCGCCTCTGCCACCCGGCCCCGCCTGCGTGCGCGCGCGCGCCTGGGTGCCCCCCGCGCGGACCCCTCCCCTCCCCTCCCCTCCCCCCGCCCCTCGCGGGCTCCCGCCGCCGTTCCCGCCCCGCCGGCCGCGCTTCAGTCAGCCCCCGCCGGCGCCGCTCCGGGTCGGGCCTCCCGCCTCGGCTTACCCTGCGGCCGGTCACCAGCGGCGTGGGTTAGACATGCCCCCGCGCGCCTCGGGCGGTTTGAGCCAACGGCCGCGCTGCCTCACCCCACTGCCTCGCACCCCTTCTGTCAGGGCTGCCTGCGTGCCCGCCCCCTCACACAGCCCTCTCTCCGCCCCGGGCCCGCCGGCCTGCGCGCCCACACCGAATTTGGCCAACTCGTCCGAAATCGGCGGGGCGACGGTGGTAAGCGGCGGGGAAAGCCGGCTGGGCTGTATCCAGGCTGCCTGGCGGACCGCTCCCCCGAGCGCGGCTCCATCGCGGGCGCGTTGAGGCGTACACCCCTCGCCAGGCTGTTGCTCACCCAGACCCGCCTGGGAAGCGAGGAGAGGGCACGGAGCAGTTCAGTTTAATCTCTGGGAAGGGGAAATGCCGTTTCAGTACGAGAGCGTAGAAGCGGTGAAAAATAATGCCCTATGCGGTTTTAAAAATAGCTGCGCTCTGAAGGTGTAAGAAAAGGTGTAAATTAAACCCACACGTTTATTGTTTGAAAAACCCTGCTGTAAGGGGGAAGAGGAGGAAGAGGGAGGAGAACCATGAGAGTTAGAAGGAAGAGAAAAGAAAAATATACCCCTGAAAAGCTAATCGCAGTTTGGGACAGTGTGAAAATGTATCTTAATTCACATCAGTACCACTAGATGAAATACCCTTTTGTAGGGCTGGTAATTATTGTTCAGTACACAGTTTAATGGATGAAACGGTGATGGAACTTGAATGTGTCTGTAGTTAAAAATTATGACGAGGCTGGTCATTGCAGATAGGGTTCAGCAGAGAAAACAGGAAAAATATTAAAAGCGTTAATCCTGATATAAAGTGTAAGTGTGACACACATACAGGATTTTTGCATAAGAGAGAGAGGGTAGCTTGTGTCTTATTGTGTGTTTTGAAACTGTCTTTTTGCTGAGGAATTCCTGCTAGGAATTTAGACCCCAACAGAAAATCTTGAAGTATTTTATGTATGCCACTGGAATGCCACCTGGCAAACACATGATCCAACAGTTTAATCGATTTTGGTACAAATTAGTACAATGAAGTTAGTACAATGAAAAAGCTACGTAAACTAAATGACACAGATGCAGAATCCTGTTCCTAGATTATGTTGTTTTATTTTTCTAATAGCTGGGTTCTGAACCATAAAAACATAGACATCCCATGTAAAATCTCTTCATTTTAACAACGGGTTTTCTTTGCTTATCTTCTGAGTGCCTTTCAGGAAAAAAAAAAAAAATCTTCTGACTTCTTTTTGATTAAACACTAAGTTTACACGTGTTTCTGGAGCATATTAGCCAACCTGGCTTGCCTATTTCTTTTTATGGTGACACTTATTTCTATCAAAATAGTTCATGACAGCCTATTATATCCCCTAGACACAAAGCTATTGGAGGGCTGCACCCTTCCCTTAGAAAGATCTGATGTAACTGACGTGAATTCTAACTTTCTCTGCTGGTTGATCAACCTGCAGTCAGATGAGATACCTTTATGGTATGAATATTGACTAATTAGAGCCTGTACAAAGCAGAATCCACAGTTGGAACACTATCAATAACTTGCAGCGATAAAATTCTCTATAGACTCAACCAGATGACGAACTGATAAAGGTTCTGGAAATAGTGTGTGGGTGAGCCCGTATTACCTACACTAAGAGCGAGCAAAAGGCCATTGTGAGAATAGCCCAAATAAAAAATCGAAGACTAAGATTAATTAAAACAATATTTTGTCAGAAATACTTAATAACAGATTGTGCTTTTATGGAACATTTCCTTGAAAGATCTCAAAGCATTTGACAAATGTGAGTTAATTCATTTACTTCTTTAAGATTAGTTGGCAATATGTAAGGCTTACTCTACCCGCTGTTAAAATGCAGCCGCTTCTAGCCTGAACTGCATCATTAATTCTGTGCTGCCAGTGTTCATGGAAGTTCTCAGGCGCCTAAGGCAAAAGTTATGACTGACTCAGAGTATATTAAACACACCATCATGTAACAAGTTGTGATATTTCCAAGCTTCTCTAAACAAGTGAATTGGTGGCAACATTACTCTGCTGTGATTGTTCCATGCTCCTCAAGTGGTGCGTGATAATCATGCAAACCATCTCGTATTGAGCACCTGTGTGCTGCATGCTTTACCATTATTCAGGAGACAAGATTCTATGTGTTGGAGAGCTTAAGTGAGGAAAGACAGTCGTTAACAAAAAAGTATGCTGGGACCTAGGTAACAAAAATGTGACCCAGGGCTGAATTTTTTTTGAGGAAAATAAGGTTATAATTTATAAAAAGCAGTAATATTTGTGAGTATTAAGAATATGCAGATGTCTTCAGATTTGATCTTTGAAATATTCATTTCACTTCTCAGCATGAAAACAGCTCACAGAACCTATATACATAAAATTATTTGTCTGCAGTTGAGACAAAAAATGGTTAAAAACAAACAAAAAACCCAAACCAAACCTGAATTCAAAGTGGTGTTTCAGACTGCAGAACTCCCCTGGCACACCACTGTAGCACCAGTGTACTGACACACAGGACTGGGGACGCATCTTTCCCAAGCCTCTCCAAACTTCTTTCCACAGTAGTACTGCAGTAGGCAAGCACTGTAAAACTGAAGACAAGCAGTGCAGCTGTGCCTCAAGGGCAGACACTTAGTAGTCTTAAGAAGTTGAGATACCTTAATCTCCTGGATGTCTGGTGAAAGAGTAGGCATTGTAGTTGGCCCAGGTGGCAACAAGACTGCAGGACCTCCTGCAGATGGGTGGGCCTTCCACACTGTTGTAACTCTTAAAACTAAAGAAGTCTGGCCTCTGACTTCCTCTAGTCTTGAAAAGAGTACCTACAGTTGCCAGGTCCTTGATAAGCAAGCATGAACAGAGGACCTGTTTGTGAAATAGCCTTGTCTCAGTGCTGTCAAGACTTAAGCTGGACCTTCTGATTCTGGTGGTGGTCTTGTTGTGAAGCCTTTGTGGTTAGTTATACTGTATGTGGATGTTGCTGTGGGAAGTATATGCTGCAGCTTTGCTGGGTACCCTGAGAGTTTTATATGAGTTAGGCCTGGAGGAGTCCAACATGTGGCTCATGGCCACCAAATTCCCAGTCAGAGGAGGCTAATCTCCTAGCTGAGAGCAGGAGAAGGCATTTATGGTACGGTCACTAGCTGACTTTCAAGGAGCTGTGACATGAGATTTTATAATGGGAGATTTTCCCTTTGTTGGGTTTCCACAGTGGATAAACAAGCTGTATTTCAAACATTTTGCAGGTATGGGCATTTTTAGTTATACACTAAAGGGTAAGTGAAGCGATGTGAGGCCAAAGGGAACTTCAAGATCAGCCGGTTGTATGAATTTGCCCTGCTGTTCGTTCTTCTTTCCCTGCTTCTACCAGTATTTAAGTTGTTCTTATGCAGTCAGTGGAGAATTAGAGATCCTGCAAAATGAGAGGATGGTGCTTCTCTGTTACAGTGTTCTGAGGACTGGGCATACACCACAGTTTGGCTCTGACTTTGGAAAGGGAGAAAAACTGCAAATTGAATACCAGTGGCATACCTACAGTAACCAGGGGTCCATCTCATTGAAATACACCCCACTCCTGAGCTTGGATCCTTTCCAAAGCAGTCTTCTGAAGTATCATACAAGCATGTTATGAGAGATACAAAAATAGACCCAAACACAAATCAAATTAGAAGTGTTATTAACAAAGACAATAAGGAGCCAAGCAGAGCTACTGCTCACTAACAATCCCCTGGGGGCAGGAGGAGCCCTGCAGTCTGCACTCCAGTACACCACTGTAAATCTAGCATTGCTCTATGTATTGTGACCAACAGCAGAGTTTGGTTCAAGGAGTCCAGCTTTCTTCTAACAGAAAAGATCAATTAATTCCATTCATGTGCAGGAGATTAGAGTTACTGGATCACAGATGTGCCAGTGCCATTAACAAATCCATTGTTATCAGCTGAAATTGGGGCTGGGGAGCTCTGTTTCTTCAGAGACAAACGTACCTCTGTGCAGAAAAATGGTTTATTCATTAAGTACTTTGTGGCCCATGTAGACTCTGTTCCGATGGGACTGTCACAGCACTGAGACCTCATAAATTGTTTCCATCTGACAGATGTCAGGCAGTCACATGAGTCTGGGTTTGACTCAGTGGGCTCTTCCTGGTACAAGTGAGAGGTACACTTATGCTGACATAGTACATGGGTATATCCTGCACACACAAGACTCCAGAGTAGTTTTGTTACAGACTTCAGAGAGACATAAAAAAAAAAAAGTTGAAATGGATTCTTTGTGCCCAATCTGGTAGAAATCCTGCACCAATTCCAGTGGGAGCAATAGTAGCCTCATATTTATTAATTCATCTTCTGTTACATAAGTTTGTAAAAATAACAGGAAATCTTATTCTTCCATAAATTTCTATTAGCCTAAGACTTTTAATGGTGGCATTTGCAGCTGTGTCCTGCTATGTCTTGAGAGTATGTGATGCTACCAAGATCACCAAGAAATGCTTTGGACTCCAGCGCAAATCTGTTCCTCTGGCTCCTGCCTTCCTTTCCAGGCTTCAGTTAAAGCATCGCTTCATCCTTACAGCCTGTGTGCAACCAATTGCAGTCATTTCTAGGAAGCGTGAGGATCTCATCACTGACAGTCCTCATGTTTTCATGCGTGTAGCTGTTTCCTTTCTTCCCAGCTCATAGTGTTCATGCAGTCATTCTTCCTCCAAACAGCTTTGGACTGTTATACATCGACCCCATATGTCTGTGCCAGGCTCTGTGACATCCCCTAACCTTGCCCAATTTGAACTGTATAGCTTGGAGAGAGAAAATCCACAGTAAGTAAATCCTCCCAATATAGAAACTGGGAAAAGATACTCAGGAAAATCTGTCCCTATCATAACAATGACAAGATAGGTGAGGAAAGAGGACAGGCACTAGAGAAATGTAGTAGGCATACTGGGGCAGCCCAAAGCAATTCTGCAAGTACAAACTTCCCCCCCCCCCCCCCCGTTCTGAGTCATGCATGCTTGCCCTGAAAGTAGAGCGGATACCCCAGTCACAATGGCTGCAACTCCCTGTGTAAGGAGCCCAAACAAAATGCCATCCGTTAAATATGCAATGATACTGAAAGGCACATGTTTCTTCTCTGCTGTGTTTCACTTTTGAAGTCCAGTGCCAGCCATGAGTGCTTCTCCTGCATAAGCACTCCAGACTTGTCTAGCACTGTCTTAGAAGCAGTGCCTTCTATGCCTTCTAGAAGCACGTTAAACGTCAGTTGTCTTGGAGTTTGAGAAGAGAGGTGACCTTAAGCTAGAGCAGATAGCTCAGGGTTTGTTCTTTAAATTATCTAGTCTCAGTCTTCCCATGTTCCAGGTTTTCCAAGAAATGTGAGAGATGAATGGAAATCTGGAGCTCAATCCCTTGATGATTGCATCCCAGCTTTATGTTTGGGTGTCTCTTTAGTTCAGTTGCTTGTTGCTGTCTTAGACTAGTATGGCTTAGGCTTATTGTCAGTCTGCATCTGTCTAAATGATTTGGCAGCACCTCTAGCACGATCTCGAAAGGTTCAGAGATTCATTCTAGAATTTACCTGTGACTGTTACAAGTTAACAAAGCTATTAACCTGCAATAGGTCAGACACCTGCATCATGTAAGATAAAGAAAGCAACCTGACTAGAATCAATTTCTACTCTACTTGTCCACTAACACCGACTGCTTGTCAAATGGAAGTCCTTTGCTCTGAATTGTATCCTGTTGATAATTCTCTGCCACTGAAATAATGTTCTTTGTCTTTTCTTCCCTGTCATGAAGTCTTTTGGTGGGAATGGACCTGAATGACAAAATTTAGAGGCAGATCTTAATTCACCTCCAAACATCCCCCAAAATCTGTAGGAAAGGAGTGACTTGGTTTGGTCCTTGCTCTATTAAGTTCATACTATCTGTATTTTTTTCTCATTTCTTTTCTGTCATTGAAACAAACGTACTTATGGAAAACATCAGGAAGGCTATAGATTTCTAGCAGCTGCCAGAGTCACATGTGGTGATCTTGTGGCACTGGCCATTTGTTTTGCCACTGATTATTTTTTTAACAGTCTTGAATGTCTCTATCCCCATTTGAGCTTATGGAGATTCTCTTTAAATGTTGAAAAGTTCCTTTTTCTTTCTCTTAATGTAACCTCATTTCCCACTTCTACGGCCCCTTTCTCAGTGAAACTTTTTACCTTGCAACGTAGCATAGACCACTTTGTTATTCATCTAGCATTCCTGGGCACTTTCATCATGTTCTTTGATTTAAGCAGTCTTCTCTTCTCCAGCATGAACTAATTATTGATCACAAGTGTTATGATGCTCCTGGGCATTCACTTTTTGTAAGTGTGGGCAGGATTTCTAGGAGTTAACTCTTGTGATATTTAGTTTCCTGGATTATTCAGTCCTCTTGCATCATGGTTCAGTAAATCGGTTACTGTGCTTGGAAATGCCAAGGCTTGCTGGTTTTAACTGTGTTTTCCAGGCCCATTCCTACACATCACAAATAGTCACCTTTTTTCCCCTCTTTCACACTGGTCACAATCTCCTTGCCCAACCAGTCCCAATGTCTCCACATGATGATCCATTTTTCTCTTTCTGCCTTGTCTCATAGCTTCCAGTACCAGCCTTACTCAAACACTGCCAGGTTCTTGCTGTCTGCCAAGATGAGACCCTGTTCCTTCTCCCCTTCAAGAACTTTTATCCTCCTTGCAGTGTGATAGTTTGCAGAAGGAGGACACAGAACAGACAGGCACAATTTTGTCACTTCTTTTGCCATATTCTGGTCCATCTACAGCAGTCCAGAACTGCCACAAGTCTGGTCCATCGCATTTAAGACACTTCACCCAAAACAATCCAGTTTGCCTAACATAGCCATGTTCCCTATTGCAGTCGGTGGAGAGGCAGATCCTCAGATCTTCCAGGAATGAAGATCCTGAGCATCTATTTCTCTGGTTAAGCCTGGGAGGAACCAATAGGAAATATTAAGTATCTTCATCCATTTGGCATCGTTTCTGCTTCTCCCCTTTTTGGAGGACAAACACTTAATGGTTTAGTACACTTTGTGCAAAGTAGAACCAAGTATCTGTGTGTTTGATTTCCTGGGTGAGTATATTCTGCCAGAGACTATTACTTAAAATCTGAACACTGTTACCACCACGTAAGATGAAATTTGTCATACTCTGATCATGGCTTCTCTGAGGGACCTAGGCGGAGTTCAGAAGCCTAAAATAAACCACAGCAGAACTGCAGGTGGGAGAGCTATACCAGTCTCCGTAGAGGAACATTAATGAGCAGCAACAGGCAACTAAAATTATGTAATAAGGAAATATTCTGTCCGTGTAGTGAAGCACCTCAAAACTTAGGTACCTAAAAGATCAAGCAATCCTGAAAGGTAAGCGGGAATGGATTACTGTGCGGATCTTAGTGGGATCTTAGTGGGTTTAGGGTATCTGAGTTACAACTTAAAGCAATGTTTGGAC
Organism: Aptenodytes patagonicus; assembly: GCF_965638725.1. NCBI lineage: Eukaryota > Metazoa > Chordata > Aves > Sphenisciformes > Spheniscidae > Aptenodytes > Aptenodytes patagonicus. The sequence continues at coordinate 111,745,484 of NC_134951.1, read as the reverse complement.
AGACCAGATTCCCTTCTTTGTATACTTGGATTGACCCCGCCAAGGTCATTATTCTTGGATGTGTTTTCTAGTATGAGTGTGAGATGAGACAGGAGCCTTTTGTGTACAGACTGTTTCTCTCAGATTATGTCTGAGAGAGTCAAATTATGATCTGTGACTTGAGAACACCACCAGTCTATCAGGTAAACTACTGCAAAGCCATCATGCTCTGCCTTAAATGAAATTACTCCTCAGATCATATTTCTTGCCACTTATATAATACTTTTTATTTCTCAATAAAAGCTGGTTCATACAGTATTAAATGTTATGTACTGTAAGACAGCCTTTTCAGAAAGCTGTGAAATAGAAAAATATATGCTGCTCCCCTTTGAGATTTGCTTGAATTGTGATGCTGACAGAGGCTGACTTGCCAGCATACATAAATTTTGATCCTGGAGAAAGGTACCCATCTATTTGACAGCTGTGAGGAATGAAATCCTCTATTTACCAACACAAGAACAGTGGAAATGCATGCTTTTCTCATACTGTTCTACCCCTTATCTGGAGGGACCAATTTTAAAAATGAATTAGAAGTCCAAAAGTATGAGCTGTTCAGTCCTTGTTTCTCTGCTACAGTTGCCCATAGCTTTGTAGTTTCAGTTGGGTGGAAATCAGCAGCTGCTGTGACATAGGTCACATCTGAACAGGTGTAAGCCATAAGCACTGCTGGTTAGCTCAGGGATTTCCAGTGGGATGGGGAGTTTTATGCATGGAGTATAAGAAGTTTTATATTCTCTTAAACATGGCTGCCTGGGCTCTGGTCCATGTTGAAGGCTTTTGTCCAACACTTTGTGGGACAGCAGTAGGTCTCTGGTCTGTTCCAAGGCGTAGATATCCTCACCAGCAGTTTAACAGTTTGAACCAGACTTGCTGAGAACAGATGAAGGGTTTTGCCTAAGGAATGCTTTCTCGAGATCACTGGTCAGCTGTGAAATGTAAGGATATCGGGATTTTTTTATTATATAACTCAGTGGACTTCAAGCTTTCCAGCAGGGATGGGACTCAGTGAGCAGTCATCCTGTGAGCTGTGGGGGAATCTCTTTGGTGTGTAAAAACCTATGTAGAACCTATGTCCTCTGCTGCCTGTCACTAGAAACTGGCCTGTTCACAAATGCTTCAGCAGGTCTTTTGTTATCTTCAAGAGGGAGAAGTTTTATCTATGCGCTGTCAAGTACTTACTGCAACATGAACTTTCTCTGATGCTGCAAAGTCTTTCTCTCTCCTATGAGCAAGTAGGGGACTTAATTTTGTGAGACTGTACTTACTCATTTTGTAAATACTACATTGACATGCAACAGAGCGCTACAAATTGTAGCAGTGTTCCATGGCTATTAGGAATTAAAATAGGAGAAAAATGGTATTTTTAAGCTTGTTCAGCAAAAGAAGAAATTGCAAAGCTTTACTTGAAGCATAATGCACCCAGCTAATGTTGGGAATGTAAAAGTGATGATTGTCATAATCAAGAAGGCAATAATGACAGAAGCTGCTTCTCGGGCAATGGGAGCTGATATTAGCAGCATGCAGAGGGACTGAATGTCCTGTCGTAAGTGGACTCAAGGAAGGACGTGTGGGGAGGGAGGCTGGTTCCTCATTTGTTTCAGCAATTCATCTAACTGCAGAAGAGTTCTTGTGCTATCAATGCACTATCAGTCTAAACCACTGCTTGGTAAGATATATTTGTTTTCTTCCTGAGATCCATCTACCTCTTTCCTATCTCTCCTGCTGGAGCTGGAAGATTGCTTTAAATTATTTCTTGGCATAGAAAAACACCTGCTTAAATTCCTTTTAATCTAGAACGGGGTTAATGTTGCATTTGCTGATCTCCTTGTGAATTATTCTCACTGACAGGAAGGGTATAGCTGGTACATTAATTTAGAGAGATGATTCAAGTGCAATGGGGACTAGGCAGGAAGTATTCTATAAGCCCTGAAAGGGGTGTTTACAGTAGAGATGATTACGTTTCTGGATTTCCCAGGCAAGGAGGGGTAGCAGGCAGATAAATTCTGGATGGAGGACTATGGCAAGCTCAGGGAAAGAAAACAGCATAGCTGCTTTTGGTTTTCAAAGGCTGAGGGAGAGAGGGCAGCCTGCAGTTTTCCACCCTTGAATAAAACTGCCTAATTTAATCTGAACTTTTTTTTTTTTCAGTGAGATTGTAGTTGTCAGTGGCTCTCTCCATCCCAAAGTGATTTTTCTGTGCTAAGGGAGGCCTAGGGGTCTACACTGAGGAAACATGCACTGGGCCCTGTGTCACAAATAGCTGGCAAAAATCTCACTCCAGCATACGATTCTCCAGGGCTCTATAGGAATGCTGTCTGAGCCAGCTGGAATACTTATTAATGACATGGTTGTAGGGAACTGCCCAGTCATGTCACCAGAGACTGGGAGATTCAATCCCATGATCTCACCCTAAGCGTCCTAGTGCTTTATCTGCAAGACCAGTACACATCCAAAGTTTCTATTCTCTCTTATGAAACCCTTGCTCTAGTTACTTGAGAACCTTTGCCCCTGTGTGCTTACTTGTTGAACAGACTTCTATATTAGACTTTACTGCATTTAAAAGAGGATTTCTAATGTCCAATTAAACTGGAAAATCCATGCTCAACAGATTTGTTAAGTATGATTCTCCATCTAGTCATTATCATTAATGAAGTCATAACTTCCTGAGTGGTTCTTGCGTGTCCTTAATTAGCGCCTCCGTTCTGTATCTACCCCCTCACTGTGGAAGTCAAGCTGTGGGTTTCTTCCTGGTTCTTGGATCCCTCATAAACCTTAATATGCACTAGCACCTCTCCAGCCCACCAGGTACTTTTCTCCTGTGGTGTCTCTGGCTGTTTTTTAATGCTCTGTCCCAGAGACAGTGTCCGCATCCCTCTTACTCAACTGCAGCAGGTGCTGCCTTTTGAGACGGCCACCTTGCACGTAAAGGATTAAAATGTCTGCAACTGTGTGAAATTTTTCCCTGTGAGAAGCTGGATCCTCCTGAGTTTTACCTTCCTGTGGCACATTCAGCATGGCCTTTTACTGAGGCCAGGCAGGGCTTATTTCACTCAGTTGCCCATGTGAAACTGGCAGGGTGAGGCATGATGGACCTCACTCCTTTTATTCATATGCTGCTGTATTTTTTTATTTATTTTTTTAGTTAATTGCTTGATTTTTCTGAGACAGATCCCATCTGGCCCTGATGTTGTGTCAGCCTTGTGACATTCTAAAAAATTTTATAACTATTTTTGGCATGATCTCAACTTCTGACGGTATTTCTGCTTTCTTCCCTAGAAAATGTATGGCTGTTCTTGGCATCTTCTCCACATTCCCCATTCCTTATAAACATTGCGCAGAAAATTTGTTTTACCAGCGTCTGCTTCTTCTGTATAGAGTTTACCCTTCTACCCTTCTGAGGAGCTGTCCCCTCAAACATGCCATGTTCTCCAGCTGTCTGTAATTCTTCTTCATCATAGGAAGCATTTGTGCAATAGTTCTGTCGGTCGCCACTTGCGACTGACTGAGCTTTGCTCATCAGCTTCCCATGCACTTCTGATTTCTTTGTCTCTCATAGGTTTCTACTTGCCTCAGGTAGTCTGCCTGGGATTTTAATCCCAAATTGCCTTCTAGCACATGGCAGGGGAATACTTGCGATTGTAAGCTTTGCAGTAGGCTGCAGATGCTGTGTAATAGTCCAGCTGAAACACAAGGGAGTTAGTCCTTTATCTTTCCAAGACAGATGGATCTAATCCCCAAAATCCTTAAAATCACTTTCAAATGATCTAAGAGTAGAAAACAGGCCTTCATGGGAAGGTCAACGGAAGATTTGATCACTTTATATAGATATTTATACAAAGAGATGCGATCCAAGTGTGGGTAAGGCTTTTCAGCCGTATTGACAAAGGCTTGACAAAGGCACAACTAGATGGCTAGTTGTGCCATCTAGTTGTGCCTTTCTTAGGGTGACCTATCTGATGTCTGTCTTGCTCATGAACGGAAAGTTAAACTTGCCAAGACAGAACAGAAATTCCAGGTTCTGACTGGCAGGTCCCAAATCTCTTTGCTCCCTTTTGTTAATTAACAAAATTCTCAAGGGTGCTTTTGAAGTTGTTTGCTGCTGTACCCCAGGCTCCACTCACTCTAAAAGGAATTCATAGTCCTGGATCTCTTCACTGGCCAGTCCTAACCTTTAATCTTTTTTGAGATACTGAGATAGTCTTCTCTCTGTCTTCATAATCTATTGTCCATATGCCTTCTGTTCAGCAGGAAAGCTTTCCAACCTAGCTATTTCTGTGCATATACAAAGGTATTGTGACATTACCCACTCGCATATTGCATGGTTCTGGTATGACAGTTGAACTCTTTCCGTGCATTTTCATCACTGACCCCAATTTAATGGGGAACTAAAAATCTAGCAAGTTGCAGGCTGTGTGCCTGAAAGGTATAAGCAGCAAACAGGCTTCACAATTGTGAACTATTATGATTCTGCAAAAGTCTGTCACTACTGTCAGAGACAGAAGTGATTTGATAACTCTCTCAGCCTAGCAACATGACAATACTTCAGGAGAGTTTTTAAAAACTTCCCCCGTATTTTCCCATGTCAATAGATTTGTTATCATTTGGAGCTTACTATCCTTTCTATAGGCATGAGAGACTTCTGCCAGAAATATTGTCAGAGTGAACACCCCTGCTTTCTGAACAGAAAGGGTAAGCAATCTGAACACTGAAATAAAATCATAATTATTAAGATTTGGAGGGACTTTCTGCAGTAGAGCAGGAATCCACCCAGTCCAGCACTACCGCCAGTTGCTGGGACCTGTAATGGCCCACTTCTAGCTTGGCTTTCCAAGAATATTTTTGTGAACGTCACTCTTGGTCTACATGTGCGTTCTAGTCTGTGGCAAGATCTCCTACCTGTTCTGACCTTAGTGGTGTCTCACAAAAGAGTAGTTTGTATCTGCTATCAATGCTAATTCCCTAATGACATGCCATCTACTGTAGTGCTTTTTGTATTTCAGAACTTTCTTGGTAGTGCCGGTCATGGGGAGAAAACATCCCATAAGAACCCTATGGATCTGTTGATACCAAGGCTGCATCAACAGTATCTCAGTAGGAATGGAGAGCAGCAATAGGAGGAGTATTGGGAGGGGAAATTGTGTGGGCAGGGTCTCTCTCCCTCTCTTCACTTAGTCTCTTAGCAACAGCAGGCCCAATGGGTATGGCACTGCTTGCTGGGTGTGTGCAGTCCCCTTTGTCAGATGAAGAAGACCAGAAAAGATTTAGCACAGAGAAGATAGGGAAATGAGGGGAGGAAGAGTCAGCAAGAGCATGAACCGTATCGCACTAGGAGAGAAATGATGAAAGATGGCTTACCTGATGATACACAACCATCAACAAATAAGTTATTCTTTTAGTAGCAATGGGATGCCAGTGAGAAAAAGATGTCTCAGGCTTTCAGAAAGAAATGCATGTGTGCAACCTTAGGCATCATTTGTATCCCTTCCTGTTAGTGATCCCCACTGGGGCTTTTGACATGGGTAGATATCGCTAATTAATACCTGAGCCAGGCAGCTCACCTGCTGTCTTTAGCTGACCCCAGAAACATTGCCTGGCTCATCTGTGCCTTGTCTGCAGAACAGCAGTGTAAGCCCTGACTTAAGACCTCCTCTTTACGCTGTCCTGTTGCTATATCACAGTGCAGTGGAAGACCATTCCTGCAAGACCAGACGCAGATGCTGAGCTTCAGTGCATCAGCCACTCAGATGCCTAAGCCCTAAGTCTTTCCTTTGCATTATAACCTCTTGCTCAGTTGGTTTCTAAGAGTCTCTCCCCATATATTTCTTGGGCCTGGAGTTTAGTACGCAACAAGGTACCTAGAAGCTGTGTGTTGTAGCCAAGTATGTGATCCTCCGTGCTAACTACATCTGTTGTAGTGGTGACCTTGGTAATGCCAATATCTATGTTAGAACGCAGACTGAATCACACATGTTAAGTGATTTCCCACATTATTGCTTTTTTGAAATATGGTTTATGTTTGCTATCTAGGCTGTGTTTTTTTTCCTTCATGTAAATACCTTTTTTGTATATAAAATACATGAGTCTCAATTGTAATGGGAAAGGAGAGGAGAAAGGAGAGTTGACGAAAGGAGGATGGGACACGAGTTAAATTGTTCTGCTTAACCTTCTTCCTCCTACTGAAAAAATACCATTGCGTTCTTTTCTCTGGAACTGTGCTGTTTGCTTCTTTATACCTGGAGAGGCATTGTGTTAAAGCCATTATGAAACATTGTAAGTGGTGATGGCATGGAAGCAGCATAACTGTAGCTTCCAAAGAGCCTCTCTTTCATAGCCACCAGGTTGATGCTGAATTGAAGTGCCTTCAGAATGGAAGTACTATTTCTTCCTTACCTTCATAACTTCCCTTTTCTTCTAATGCCACATTAGCACATAAAACAGAAAAGAAAAAAGGATTCTCACTTTTATTTTAAACCTTGTCTTTGCAGCTGGTAATGCCATTGGGAATGATGACATGCAAAGCATTCCGTAAGTCAAAAACTAGATCATGAAGTCAGAGCTGTAGTTCTAGATTGGCTGTCTCAGCACTGGCTGGTATAGTTGGACCTCAGCTTTTCTGCAAACACAGACCCTGAATTCTCTTCCAAAACCAATTCAGATCTAGCTCTGAGCACTTTGACGTACCTCACACCACAAACTTCCTGTTCAACATGTTGACGTTTACTTAGAACTGCAGAAGGTGTATCTGCTTCCGCTCCCCTTCCAAAATATGCCTAAAATAGATACTTTTAAGATGATTGGTACTATATTGTAAGGGAAAAATCTGCACTGCTTGTAGCAAGGGTGACAGCAGATGATCTGATAGACTGTCTCCCATACTTGTTTTCTCTTGGGGGAGAGTACTATATAGGTACAGCATATCTTCAACTACCACTGATTCTAGATGTAATTGAGGGTACACTGAATTGTGAAGATGCCTGATTATTAGCTCCTCTGACTTAGACTGTCCTCTGACTTAGACTGTCCCTAGCAAATGAACTGTTGACTTCATGGTGTGTTCCTACATATATTGGCCTGCATAATAGCTAAAGATAAGTCTTTTATAGTTTTCCTTACAGTGTAAGCCACTGTAATATCTGTTCCAATATTGGATTTAGATTGTCCTGTGTTCAGTTGCTGCCATGTCTGACTGTGCTGCGAATCAGACAGTGAGAGCTAGCAAACACAGAGCCGGTGCCACTGGCCCATCAGGCAGTAAAATGAGAAAATATGGAAAATAAATGTACTGGAAAGGAGAGGAAGGATATACTTGCATGAACCTTCAGAAGAAAAGCTTTGGGGGATATCTCTTAACCTCAGTTAGCAATAGTGACCTGTGGTAAGAAGCTGAGGTGTCAAAGGAGGTACTGGAAAAAGCTGGTAAAGGTGAAGGAAGTAAAAATAAAACTATTTGTCAAAAAATTCTGAAAGCATGTAGTCAATTGGCAGACCTACTAGGACTATATACACTCCTTTATTAAAATCAGTAACTACTTTTAAAAAGCAGCCAGTTTGATCCCCATACTGAAAGGTGCTAGGTGTGATCCTGAGGGCCCTACACCAGGCTGGCTTTTCCTCCCGAAAGCAGGAAAATTAGTTTAAATGCTAGCTAAAAATAACTCTGTAAGAAGCCTAAAAGATAACAAGATAAAGAAAAATCGGCAGGTCTTTTAAAAAGAGATTAATGTCCTGTAATTCTACATAAATTGATGCTGCTTCAAACTACATTAGTGAAAAATTTGGCTCCATAGTCCTGACATTTTGTCTTTTAAGCTTGAAAAATTGAGGGCTTAGTCTGAAAAACATTGAGTAGAAGGAGTGTGGAAGACCACCGTGACTTTTGGAGCATGACTGTGCCATAATGCTCACTTTGAAAGCACTGAGTCTGTATAACAGCAGAGAATCTGACCCACAGACTCATCCTTTTCCTGAGAAACATGTTCTGTCTTTCACATCACCCAAGCAAGAGAAAATCTACAAATAGCACTGAGCTGACAGTTCTACCAGTAGTGCCAGAGACAGGACAGAATCCAGCTCATTCCTCTGTGCTTGCTGTTTCATTAGTAAAGATAAGATTTACAAAACCACATAGAACAGATAAACTGAGTAAGAATCCCTTCTATAAACTCAGATTTCTGACTTGCTTTTTAAGGTGTTAAGCAAACTCTATTTCCAAAGAGTTCAGAGGAGATGCTGTCAAAACATCCCATGTTTATGGTATTGCTCAGGCAGCGTTGAGAAGGTAAGGCCAGTGTTTTCCACAGCGTTGTCATGAGCAAAGAGGAATTACAGCATCATAACTGAGTCTCTCAGCGAGGTTGATCTAAGAGTATGAAAACTGACTTGCAGCTGATATTTGTATCAAGATGGAAAATAACCTTTCATTTATATTCAACATGTATAGGTCTAGTTCTTGACTCCGTCCTCTGCCAGAAATACCTGGACAGTGGAAAGGAGATTCACTGTAAGGAACACAAGGTCTCTTTGTTGCACACTTCCATGTATTGACCCACTCCTGATTCTGAGCAAAGCTGCATCATTGCCAGGGGTTTGGCTTTCTCATTTGAATGCTCTGAAACAATTCAAGGCTTTTGCCCAGTGTCGTGCTAAATTAGGACAGAGATTGATCAGAACTCTGGATCATGACTATGCATGCCTAAAAGCTGAATCCAAATACGAACTTGCCATCTAGGGACCACCTCTAGGGCAGTTTAATACAATGTCACAAAGTGAACTTCATGGTGTAACAGTTCGAGGGTGTATTTCTTCAACAAGCACAGCAAATGCTCTTCACCTTGGCCTTATGTCCAGCTTAGAAATATCTCGGGGAGCCAACAGATCTCATCTAACATGACTCAGAAATGTGAGCTGTTCTTTGCTCATCAGGTATCATTTCTTCATATACATCAGTGCACAAGCTACCCTGTCACTGTCACGTTCCTGAGTTTTATTTGCTGCTGTAGTCTTACTCTTCTCTAAAAGGAGATTTTAAAAGTTTTGCCTTTTCTAAATGACCAACACAAGCATTTGAATTTCATTCTCTTCCAAATTCAACACCACCACTTGACCCTTTAAAGTACAGACACTGAAGCAGTGTTTAATCTAAATGCCATTTCTAAGCAAACACCCACAGAATTATTAGGCATTTGCTCAACACAGTACATCCAACTTACATTAAAAAGACCAAGCTGAGACCCATCTGCTTTTTAAACGTTATTTGGCTCAGTCCCCAAAACCAAGAGCAATAATAATCACAAACCACTATTTTTTAAAAATTTTGTCTCTTAAGAGATTTTTACAAGTCAATGTATCTCTCTAGCGGTACTTGGCATGACACAAAACTTTTCCTAACGTGACTGCCTCACTAGGAGAATGCGTTTTTTACAAGTACTTTAAAGTACAGTTAGTAGTAATGCGGAGAGGATTATGTTGGCTTCTGCAGAATCAGGTTTGCCCTCCTAATGGAAGTGAAAGCTCTGCTCAAAACGTCATCTGGGTAGACTTGGGAAATGATGTAGATTTCAGCAGTGGCTGGGGGGGTGTGTGGGGGGATGGACCTTACACACAAGCTGAATAAAACTTAAAATGGTGTTTTTAAAGCAAAGAAGAGCTTGAGCAGCTTCAAAATTAAAACAATCTTGTGACATTTTCATGTTATCCAAAATGGTTCTGAAAATATTTGTGTGATAATGGTCCATTTTTAACATTATCAGCTGGGTTTTCATTTTAAAAATAGTCAGTTAGCTTTAACTTTGGAGTAGAAAAACAAAAGCTTTTATCAAAAGTATCTTTACAAAAGCCCCCCAAAACCCCAACCCTGTTTAAAGCTTTATATTTTGTTTTTCACCTGGAAAGCAATGAACTCTACTGAACAGTTCTGAGGAAAACGCTTGAGGAGTATTTTGTGTTTAGGTGAAAAGAGTAGAACTGAATTCAAATAACTTAGTACCCATTTCTTTGTTAAGGAAAACAAAACTGCACTATCACAAAACAGTACATTTTATTTGCACAATGAAATGCTATTCCCTTTGGAGCTAATGATGATTTTGCTTTTACTGCAGTGAATCCAGTATTTCAGCTATATTCTTTACTAGGTGTGACAGGAATTTGCAACAACTTTTCAGAAGCAAATAAAGGTCTTGTTATATTTAGTCCAAATTATTTTTTCTTTAATATCTTTCCATTTTGGACGAACCTTCAAAACTAATTCAAACTCAGCCAACATAGGATAGATTGATCCATGTCACTGAAATGTGTCCAAGTGTTGTGGTTTAACCTCAGCCGGCAACTAAGCCCAACAGCCGCTCGCTCACTCCCCCCCCGGTGGGATGGGGGAGAGAATCGGAAGGGTAAAAGTGAGAAAACTCGTGGGTTGAGATAAAGACAGTTTAACAGGTAAAGCAAAAGCTGTGCACACAAACAAAGCAAAACAAGGAATTCATTCACTCCTTCCCATGGGCAGGCAGGTGTTCAGCTATCTCCAGGAAAGCAGGGCTCCATCATGCGTAATGGTTACTTGGGAAGACAAACGCCATCGCTCCAAACGTCCCCCCCTTCCTTCTTCCCCCCAGTTTATATGCTGAGCATGATGTCACGTGGTATGGAATGTCCCTCTGGCCAGTTTGGCTGTGCCCCCTCCCAGCTTCTTGTGCACCTTCAGCCTTCTCAGTCAGTAGAGCATGGGAAGCTGAAAAGTCCTTGACTAGTGTAAGCACCACTTAGCAACAACTAAAACATGGGTGTGTTATCAACTTTGTTCTCATGCTAAATCCAAAACACAGCATTGTACCAGCTACTAGGAAGGAAATTAACTCTATCCCTGCCGAAACCAGGACACCAAGTTGTAAGACATCAAAAGTAAGGAGACTTCTTTGTTGCAGGCCATGCAATCAGTTCTACCTAAAGGATCTATATATACAAACACATACAAATTGTCATTTATCCCTCAGAGAAGGTATTCTCTGAGCAATCCCAGCACCCAGCTCCAACAGCTTACTTAGTAAGCTCAAGTGTGGATTTCTCAGCCAGTTGATCTAAGGCCAAGGGACCAGCAGCTATTGAATCATTTACTGCAAGAAATGTGATTCGGTGTGCGCTTCCAGCTTAAATGACAAAGATATTGGTGCATTGGATGGAGTTGAGCCCCAACCCCAAGATTTTGACACTCAATCACTGTTGTGACTTTCAAATCAAACTTCCTTCCCTCCACATCCTCAGTGTAAACACAGGATGATACATTTGTTCTCACTGACAAACAGCCACCAGTGCAGGTTCAGTGACTCACAGCCTTTGTGTTCACTTACATCAAGTGTGTTTGTACTTAAGTCTTAGTACTTAATTTATAACAACGTTGTCCTCCCTGCTTATGAAATTAATGAACCCAGACATGGGTGCGAGGGCATATTTTAACTATTCCTTAAGGTGGACAGTCTGCTGTTTACCTTGTATTGTTCTGTGCTGTGAACTGTCACGTTCCCGGGAAGGTAATTTTTAGTCTTTTCTGGACTTCGGTAGTTGTCCTTGTCAGGTACCTGCCATTAGTTATTTTCTTTCAAAGGAATAATGAGGATGTAATTTTGGATGTTTTGCCCCCAAAAAAGTAACTTAAAAATCCACAAAACTCTTTCAAAAGATGCCATAAAGATTAAAACTAGCAATCTTCAACTGGCAGCTTTTAATTATACAGGACTGTTCTAGAAAAAAAGCCTACCAATAATGTTCAAAAGACTGTCTACTGAGGGCTTCAGCAATCCTAGACCATGAAAATCAACTTTCATTTCCTTGCTAATGACAACAAAATCTTGTTGACATCAATGAGCAGGCCAAATTCATCGCTCAGTTGGAATCACACTATTGGCTTTTTGTGCTCTGTCACATCATTTCTCTGCTTGGCCTATTCCTTGAGACAATTTACTCGTACTTGTCCTTTCCAATCAGTATTCCCATTTCACACCGCTGTCAGACAGGTTAACATAGCAAACACATTTCCATTTGGGTGCTATAAGGCTTTTCACTCAAAGATTAAAATGTGCTCTAGGAATATGAATTAATTAAATCTGAAAGCACCCAGGTGAAGTCAGTGAGTAGCGCGTAGGGATCACTTCACTCTGGACATCTGTTTAATTGATTATAGCAATACTATGTAATGCTTTAGGATAGACAGTAAAGAAATGGTGAGCTCACTTGAAGCCACATGGGAATTGCATTGCAAACATTGCATTTATTAAAGTAACACCAGTCTTGACAGATAGATTAGACAGCAGCTAGTGAGGCTATTTCCCTATCAGGTACTGTGTGCAACCGCAATGGTAAACACGCATGTCTGTGGTTTGATACCCTGATGGAGCGCTCAGAGGAAGACAAGCTATCTGTGTTCCCAATAAGCCTGTATAATCCAAGGAAAGCAGCTGTTCCAGGCTGCTCTCCAAACTCTTCACAGAGACGTTGGTAGGAATTGCTCTTCTAGTGACTCCTCATTACAATATCAGTTATACCTTTTCTTGTGGTTTTAATCTGAAAAACTGGAAGAAAATTAGAAAATTTAGAAGCAATAGCTGATCAAGGAGCTAGTAAATAGAATGCTTCTCAGTATTTTTGCTTTTAATGAGTATTGTTGTTTTCATTACAAAAACAGAAGTATGTATCAGGAATTTTAAGAATTGATATAATGGATATTAAACTGACATTTTTGTCAGCAGAAAATTAAAGTGTTCTGCTTTTTGTAACTGCCAGTTTGTCATACTTTACACGGGAACATTAGAAAGGCCATACTTGCTCAGAGTAAAGGTCCATCTGGCTCAGCATCCTGTCCCTGGGCAGTGGCCAAGAAAGGATGCCTAGGGGTGAGAACAAGGAAGATCAATAGAGATTCTTCCTCAGAATACATCTCCAGCCTTCAGTTACCAGTGACTCAGGAACTTCCAGCCTTGTTGTTTCAGTGCATTTTCTGAGACTAACAGAGTCCTATTTGGTATTCGAGGGGAAGAAAAGGGTATTTGGCATGGGTGGCTTTGAAGATCCTGAGACGTGTCTGTTGTTAGTGATGCCCATGGAGTGCTCAAAGGTGAAAAGCTGTTTGGGTTCCCCAGTTAGTCTGTGTAACTCAAGGACAGTAGCGGTTCCTGTCCATTCTCTATCTTGTCACTTCCCACAGTTTACGAGTATCTCTTCCTGGTCAAATACGAGCTGCCCCTCTGTTCAGATACAGGATAAACTGCCAGTTTTCTCCCATTCTTCCATTACCATCCCTTGACTCTCCTCTATTTCTTATTCTCTCATCAGGCAAAGATGGACCATTTCTCCTTTGCTGCACGCACCTCCAGGCCAGCTGTAATGTGTGACGAGGGAGCACAAGGCCAGCTGCCCTTGCAGTGTTTCCGGCAAGAACAGGAGCAGGTCCCCCAGGAGCCGCTGCACAGGACTGCTGATCTCCCCAGGGCTGGAAGACTGAAGCTGGGAATCTCAACTGCCTGTGAAATCAGTCCAGGGAAAAGTATCTGTGTTTTTACAAGCAGACCTCCCAGTACAGAATTTTCCTGTAAAGCCCTTGACTGCATAAGGTCTATGCAAGAGGTCTGAGCCAGCTTGATCCAGGTCAATACATCCAGCAAGATTAGAGGCAATCAAAACCTTGTAGTGCAGGTGAGAAAAGCAAACACCCAATCAAATATGAAGTAACTCATCTGGAAGGCATATCCTGTTGTGTATTTTAAAATTAACAGCCATTTTTCTGTTTCCATAGAAACACTGAGGTGACTTAACAGCCATCAGACTGGTGAAGCTCTGAATGCAGACCCCTAAATGAACTAAGACTTGTAGGTGCAATGTTGTTTGACTTTTTAAAGTGAAATCGAAAAGTTGGTACAGCTTACAGATAGAGCAAAGGAACACGTAACTGGAGTAGGAGAATGCATCCAGCAGAAAAATTCTCAGCTGTGATGTTAATAGGCCATTAGAATGGGAATAACTTATTACGGAGCTTTCCCTGTTAGTGCCTTGTCATGGGCATAATTAAAGGGGTGTAATACATATCAGTGGGGCCCTAGAACAATCTTCTATGTGGCTCATGTTTGATCCAAATTACTACAATGCTCTTCATTGTGTCAGCAGGACACAGGCATATAGGCAGTTTGAAAATGAGGTTGCCGCTCCAAGGAGGGACTTACAAATGTATGTGTGCAAAAGCAATGTGTAGGCAGTCCCTGTGTTGAATCTTGCCTTCTCTACACAGCTGACTGCACACAAGTGAGTACACCCATGGTGAATATGGATGCTATGGATAGACGTCTGCTAAGAACTGGCCTGAGATCTTCCAGCCTTTTTGTATCAGTTGCTGAACAGATGGTGAGCCATCATCATTGTTATTTCATGTTCCAGACTCATGGAGAGGGGCTGTGAGCTGGCAATTTCTTTTTCTCAGCTTGGGACCAACAGATCCTTAAAAGTCACAACATTATTATTCTTCTATTAATCTCTAGGGACCCACTAAGATTGGGGTGCCTCATACTAAGTACATACACAGGATAGAGGCTAGTAAGAATTTCTTGTCCTGAGCAGTTTAAGTAAGTATGGACCTAATTTTGCCATAAAACTGTGAGCTATACCTAAACAATCATGACTTCCTTTGTGCCAGTCTCAATGCCCCATTTTGCTGAAAGGGGCATCATTTGGGTGTGATCAAGTGGATGGAAAGTTACTGTTCCTGCTCCCAGCTTCTGGGATTAACAGCAATAACTGTTAATCATACACTCCTAATTTCTGTAGTGACCTGCTGAAAGTGACTTACCTGTACTCATTTTATATCATGTTGGAACAGAGTATGTGTGTGCGTGCAGCTGATTACTGTGTTTGTTGCAGTGCAACGGGGATCTCTGGTTCAGGCATGGTAACTTTTTAAGCTGCTTTAATGTGATATCAAGCATTCATCTGATGATACCATTCATGTCAGATGAGTACAAAAGGCAATAAAAAAATCTTGGTGAACAATTTATAGTGCCAAAGCTGAGCTGAGAAGCTAAAACCACAATCATTGTTAGACAGCAAGGTAACAGAAGCTGCAACAAACTGTTCTTATATAACAAAGCAATTATGTTTTCTCAGTCTCACAAGTTTTTGAAAACACAGCTTTCTCAAGCTTTCCACTGATAACGCTTTGAGGCTCTTC
Organism: Aptenodytes patagonicus; assembly: GCF_965638725.1. Classification (NCBI taxonomy): domain Eukaryota; kingdom Metazoa; phylum Chordata; class Aves; order Sphenisciformes; family Spheniscidae; genus Aptenodytes; species Aptenodytes patagonicus. Next base: position 111,730,246 of record NC_134951.1, on the reverse strand, counting down.
AGGGAAAGTATGATAAATAAGCAGTCACTGTTACAAGCGTGGTTTTGATCACCAATTTTTCCTGCAGAAATATCTTATATTTTATATCTATGCTGATACGCTCTCACACCTGAAATAGGTCAAGTAGCTGTCACTGAGGGAAGTAGCAAGTCATGAAGGGAAGATCCCCAATAGAATCAGAAACAAACCAAAAAAAAAGCCATTGTATCTATGGGGGAAGCAAGAAGCCTGGGTTAACTTTCATGGTTAGAAAGAGAACTAACTAATGAAGCTGTCATAGAGTTTCTCCACACCATTTTTTATCCTAATCTTCCTGAAATATTAAATTACAAAAGCTGCAGTAGCAGGCTCCCCAGACAAAACTGTGCCATACATACAAATTAAAAATAAATTATAAATGGCTCTGTACCAGAAAAATGTAATTCTTCCTATCAAAGCATTGAATGGACTGAGGAGAATGTCTCTTATGGCTTATTGTGACACTTAAGAAGAGAAGGCTACCATTTGTCTTTCTAAAGTAATAACAAGTAATATTTGTGGCCAAATTATGCATTACTCTTGCAAAGCAAGAAAGGCAACTAGGACTCTTTAAACTAGTAATGTGGAAAAATAAAGATGATCCTTAAATCCAGATTCCAGGTACCAATGGGTGTTGCGTGGAGGGTTTTGAGATCCAGACATGAAATCGCAGATGTTGAAATTTGGCAGCTCAGGCCCACCTCAGTGATAACAGCAGGTGGCCCAAGGACTCGGCCCACTCTCAGAATGCACTGGGCCTTCAAACTCAGGAAATGCCAGGAGCATGTGCAGAGTGCCCAAGCACTGCATGCATCAGCATCCATTTAGGTATGCAAGTGTGTATTTCTGAGAGCACGTTCTCCTGATCTTAATGCACTTAGGGGGAGGAGAAGGTGCTCAGAGTGTTATGTGAGTAGTGCTCAGCTGTGTCCAAAACTCAAAATCCTTTGGGGTCGAATTCAGAGGTATGTCAAGCACCTGCAGCTCATCTCCACATTCTCTAGAAACTGCAGGAGTCTGCTGGATGGTCAGCATTTGGTTCTCCCGTAACAGCGATTATTCACAAGTGTCTGGGAGAAATAAAACCTGTAGCAGTTTGTCATTGTTTCAGGCACGCAAAAGGACAAAAATACTGAATCCAAATGAAATTGCTGGCAGGATTTCCTAAGATAAAGTACAGCCTGCTACCTGTGCAAAATACCTATATGCATGCATAGTTTTGTTCTTGCAGGGTAATAATTCTGAGTTCTTTAGTGACCGCAGATGGTAAGGACCCCCTCTGAACATATTTTGAATGGTAATAACTGTAGTAACTACAATAACTATCAGCAAAGAATCCCAAACACCTAGCTGAACTGCTTTAGAAGTGACTCGGGGTAAGAGGGATGATTCAGAAGGTGAAATATTACTTCACATAGCACGTGGGTGTTCTTCTAAGGTTTCCATCCAAGGATTGACCTTGTTTAGTTCATGAGATCTCACAAGATCACAGCCCTCGCTAGTAGACTGTAATACAAAGCACTGGACTAATTCATGGATGTCAAATCTGCCACCTCAGATAAAATACACTGGTAATACTCAAATGTTTTATTGAGCCCTCAGCCTTTTCAGTGGGTACAATATAAATAGGCAAAGGGAGCATAAATCCAAGTTACATACTGAAAATGCTGCTGAAAATAGCCTAGGAAAAATAATGTTAGTAAATAGCAATGTTAGTACTATGTGAAAGACTATTAAAATAATCAGACTTGCACATATATCACACCTAGTCTCAAAGCACCTCATAAATATTAGTTAACCTCAATAACTAGCATTTCTGTGATACAGAAGTATAGCATCTATTTCTCTGTTTTATAGAGCTACGTCAGACTTCCAAGGAAGAGATCATACATTTAGAAAGCAGCAGAGGAGAGGCTGTGACCCTGGAGTCTTGGTGGCCTTTGTGCATCTGGAAAAGGTTAGAACTACTTTGTTAGTCATATTCCCCAAGTGGGGAAAAGAGATAGAAAAGTGCCTAGCAGAGCAGCTCTGCAGCAAGACTCAGGCTGCAGTCAAGCAGCTGGAGTGTGGCTTTTACACACCCTAGCCACATCCCATGACCACCACAGAAACTGTGCATGCACAGACATTGCTGGGAAATTCCCCAAGAAGAGAAGTAGCCAGGCAGCTCTGGGCTCCTGTTTGCACATTGCCATAGACTCCAGCTATGTGCCCGTTACAGTGTCACCTTGCAGTGTAACCCCCTGGTAGGCTGCGGTTGTTCCCTGCCTGTGAACATGTCCCTGAAATAAGTGACGTATCTCTGGTGGCTCTTGGCTGGATGAGAAGTCTGGCAGGTAGCTGGGGTAGGTTGGCTGCTCCTGCCAAAGAGCTTGCTGTGGAGCTGCCGCATTATTTCTTTCAGACACTAGAATCTGGCCATCATCATATTAGGGAATATCCACGCATAAGTAGCCTCTTACTCTTACCAAAAAAAAAAAAAAAAAAAAAAAGTTAATTTCATGATTAGGGCTGTGCAAATAAGGCACTTAGGGAGATGGATGTAAAAGAACATCATTAAAGACCTGTACAAGCAGCTGGCTTTTTCAGCTGGGAAGGTGCTTGGAGTCAGCTGAGCCCAATTCCTGGCTAAGGTATTTGAGTAGGGCCCTGGCTGAAAGAGAAGGGTGGGAACATGTGAATGGCACTCTAGGGTGCAGTTTCTCATCAGACATTGATTTAACAGCTGTCAGCTAGGGAAGGGGGGGTTCTTCTTCCCCCAACTCCTATGTGGTCTTGTGGCTTTCCTTATACCAGCCCTGGCCTTTATCTGGCCACAGAGAAATTAAATTCAGGTAGCAAAGCCGGCAGAGACCCCAGCTCCACAGACGAGGAGGAACAGATTTTCACTGGCTCAGCTTTGGGATCTGGTTCACAGTGGCAGCAGGCAAGTGGTGGGGAAGGGCTGGGAAAGGAATGGAGCAGGTCCAGCTCTGAGCTGTAGCCAGTTGTGAGATAGGTAGGCAGGCTGTGATTTCAGTCCTGGCTGTGCTAAGTCCTCTTAGGAGTTTTGGGGTTTTTTTTTAATTTATTTTGCATTTGGATTTTTTTTCTTAATTTCTTTCTCTAATCAAAAATACTTTATTTGACTCAAATTTGCAAATACTTTGCTGTAACAGAAGTGATTGTCAGGTCCTGTGAATAACTACTGCCTTACCTGCAGAGGTCTTTTACTTCCCCTAGCAACTCTGGTTAAAGAGAGCTGCTCTGGAAATCCATTTTCAGGAGATTAAAGTCTTTGATGGAAACAGCTCTTAAATGAATGTCCTTTTGTTATGCTGAGATTGCCTACAGAAATGTTAGCGGAAAGTCTTCAACTACCACTGTGTTTGTAAGGTAGGAACAATTTAATTGCAATGATAACAAGGTGATTCTCAAAGAATAAATAGTCTCTGTAGCAAGCTATGCCTTAAGTGTAGATCATTGTTGCAGTGACATCTCTAAACAATTATTTATCACAGGAGAAGTCAGTTAGCATGGGCTATGGAGCTCAGTGACCTAGCAGCTGGAACATGCTGGGGATAGTTTTCTTGTTATATTTCCTACTTGACCTTTTCCTGGGGGTGGGGGAGAAACAGTGCTGTGAAAACTGAGATTGTGTGTGGTTACCACAAGAAAAATGGCCTTTTCTGAATGAGCTGGGTAATTCTTGGGGAAGGGGAGGGCTTAATTAAATAACTATCATGCGTGACTGGGAATGGGACTTGAGTTATCTTGCCAATAGACCACCAGCTTGAAGCAGCAGTCACTGCAGCTCTTAGTCTTCTGAGACCTATGAGGTGGCTTTGGCAAAGTGAGTCTGAGCCTCTTGAATCAGCACAATGACAAGCTGGGAAAAGAAAAAGGAGCCCTCACGGCATATAAGTATGGAAATGTTCACCCACCTAATAGGTGCTCTACGGACAAGTGAAATGAGGCATTCATTTCGTTTTATTTTTTTGTTTTTTTTAAATTGGATATGTAACTAAATAAGAAATACAAACTGCACTTCAATGCAATTGTAACATACGTTTCTGGAAAGAGTTATTAACTTCTGAAAAGTATAAGTGAAAGCTGTACAAATCAGGAAAGATTTCAGTATGTAGTTTGGTGTAGTTACACAGTTAGTTTCTTATTAAGGCAAATCTTGCCTTCTACATAAGCCTACCATTTTCTTCCTGTCTACTGTGGAAAATAGTTCTGATATGAATTTATGTCATTAATAAGCTGACTACTCAGTTTAAAATGACTAGTTGAACTGGCAATTCTTGCTTTCTTTTCCACAAGCTGAATAAGTAGTCTTCTTGAGGAAAATCATGGAGGGAGTAAAGAGTGAATTTTTTTTTTTTTTTTTGGTGACTGTTCTTCCAGTATGATTCTTGATCTCCAGGTGATTTGTCAGCTCTCTGTTTGAACTTTGGAGGGGGCGGAGTTGATGGGACATGGTGATCCAAGGGTACTCTGTTCCATTTTGGTTGATCATGGAATTTAGGTATTTGTCCTGAGTCTGGATTCACTTGGATGAATTAATTTAAAATGTATTGTGTCTGTGCAAACATATACCAAGAATTTCATTTTCTAGAACGCCAATAAGTGAATAGAGAATGAGTGAAGCCAAACTAATTCCCATCTTTATTCAAGCAAATACCCAGGTAATACATTTGAGCAAATGACTTAACACTGAACTAGCATATATCTAGGGACTAATAATCATAGATTCTTCTCTTAGTCTGCCAAGTGCATATAGCATTATATATACTCTGAATAACCAACAGGGACATGTATTACGTGTACTGAAATAAAATAGAGTTGCAATCATGCTGCTTTCATCAGCTGCTGCAGCGGCAGCTTATTTATGTAAAGGGAGGAAATGTTTTGAAGTGATTTCTTTTCCTACTGGCACCAAGAGGACTAACTCATTCTAAAACACTGAAATAGATCAGCCAGTTCAAATGAACTGAAGCAGGCCTGAAATACAAATCTGTATTTGGATTCACATCTGACCCTGACCTTGGGCCTGTCTTGATTAAGCAAGCCAATGTAAATTCATTGACTTACACTGACTTGGACAGGAGCAGCATTGAGCACTGAGCTACTACAGAAGAATGCAGAATGAGTCTTGGTGTTTTATTTCTTTACAGTGGTGAGCAGTTTTTTTTTTTTTTTTTTGTAGTTCTGAGTACTTCTTTGCCATGACTTTAACCTGGTGGGGACCAGACTGCAAAATGCAAAGAGAGGGCTAACCAGGCATGCACAAGCACACTTGCCTCGTATTTGGGAAACTAGTGTTCAAGTCCCTGCTCTGCCACTGATTCACTGTCTCACCCTGAGCCAGGCTGTTTAGGCCCATAGCCAGAGAAGTACTAAGGCTGTTGTCTTCTGCTGACTTAAGAGTGATGGGCAGAGCCTGCTAGGGTCAGTGAGACACAGCTGGAGTGGGAGAGACCAGCTCTGACCATGGGAACTGGAGATTCTTAAGGCAGTATGTTGCAAGCCTGACTCTTCAGCCCCACTTCTGCAAATGCCAGCCTCGGTGGCAGGGTTGGCGGTAGGGACCACGGGTACCTCCCTCACCAGCTTTTGGCCCCATCCAGCAGGGCACCGGTGCCGTGGGGGTGTGCTAGAGCTGCCAGGCCAAATGCAGTCACTGGCACTGACCCCGTCAGAGGGGCAGGAACTCCCTGCAGAGGGACGGGGCACACAGCTCAGCTGCTGCAGTGCAGAGCCCCTTGTCTCCCTGCGCTGCGGTTCCTTGGGGGCCCTTGGAATGGGGATAGCAACACTGCCCTCACAGAGAAGTTGTGAGGATAAGGAAATTAAAGGTCACAAGAGTGCATACACTAAGTTAATCGGTGACAGACAATTGCCTGAGACAGATGTCAAAATATAGCTTCCCTTTCTCTCATCTTCCCTAATTACACAAAGCATTTGAAAGGCCTTTATTATTCTCTGTATTACACTGGAACATAATCTATGGTGTTTATCAGTAGAAAGTGACAGAAAAGCCATCACAGCAACAGGCTGCTGAAGGAAAGATTGGTTTCTTTCTTTTCTTTTTTTATTGTGCTAGGGTTTTCATTATTCTACAAGAAATAAAAAGGCTTTCTCGCATTTATTCCTGCTGATTTCCTTCTACGTTGAATTCGGTGCTTCTCCACTCAGATATTGGTTTGTTAGATATACTTCAGAAGCCCAGAAAGATCTCAGGTCAATTTACTGCCCTAAAGGTATTCATCCCCATGAGCTATGCTGCTGATACACATGCTAAAGCAAAGATGGAGTCTGTCACTGTGCAGCAGGGACCTCTGGAAGATGAGACATCTAAAACGCCAACTCAAATGTTAAGAAAATCAGGAAGTGAATGATTACCCCCTAACAAAAAGATGAACTACAGACCCCCTAAAGATGTGCAGTCAAGCAGCTGCTTCACACATGTGCAGTACAACCATAGGACCACAACTAAGCCTCTGTCTGCTTGGGTGTTAGCTGAAAAAAGTCTTCAGCATAACAGCTACCGTTATTTTTTTTTTATTTTGTGATAGCGCTGCAAAGTCAAGCAGGTCAAGCCCCATTGTCTGAAGCACGCACAAACACACTGCAGAGAGCTGATAGTCTGAGAGGTGAGACTTTTAAGGTGGCTAAGACAGAGAGACAGATCAGAGACAGCCAGCAATGTAACAGCAGCAGCGATTAATGTCATGGCTGTATTCAAAGTGATGCTCTCTGCTCTTTCACCCCATAAGAAATGCTGGAGCCGAGTGAAGGCTCACGTGGCTGGCCTCTTCTTCCTCAGGCTCCTATTTGTGTGGTCAGTTATTTTCTATGCATCTCATTTAGGGGAGTTTATACCCACAGCATAATCCAACCCTTTTATTTAGGTACCATCTTACTTCATTGTCTGAACCATAAGATGACACACAGGTAGGTATTTGACATGGAAATCTTAAATCTGCTCCATGGAAAATTTTTCCAAGTTGGAGACCACTGAACGTATGGCCTTACAGAGGGGAAACAGTCAGGACACATCATTTATAAGCAGTGCTCATTTCCTCAGCAATAATACAGTGTGTGCCCAGTGCCTTCTAGTCTTTTTTTCATTATTCTTCTCCTGCATGTGTTACTGATTGTCTGTGGCAATGCATGTGGAAATTAAACAATTTTTCTGTTACACTTAAAAGAGAAAAGAAAAAAAAAATGTTAGAAGCAAAGCTCATGCTTTCTTTTTTCTCATACTTCATAAAGACCCTATTTCTAATAAAACAAGACATTCTGCACTGACAAGTCTTCCACTTGCAGCATTTGGCTAAGCTGTTTTACTGTTAGCTGGGGTACTTGTTCCTTCGCCATTTGACTTGGCCAGCTGCTAGTGTTGCCTCTCAATCACACTGGTTTAATCTTCAGTCTCATTTCATTTTGTGATTATTTCTTGCTGCTCTGTGCTCTTGTTTTGATAATTCAAAAGGGAGTATTTCCATCAAGTGCCAAAGTGTGACCAAATGCTGTTTTAGTGTTTTTTATTGTTTGGGGTTTTTTTGCAATTCAAACTTCATTTTCCTTCTCTTTTGCAAGATCGTAGGTCAAGATATGCAATGGCCTAGATTCATTCCCGCTTACTTCACTAGGAATGTGCCTGCTAACTGACTGGGGGTTTCTTTACCTATTGCATTTCTTCCTGCCTTTTTTTTCCCATGCAGACCCCTCCATCCTCTCAATTTCTCTGCATCTCTATGCACTTCTGATTGATTTCTCTGTTTTATGGCCACTCCTGGTATAGCCCCAGTGACCCAATAGCAGTTACAGGATTTGAGACCGAAGAAGCTGAGATGAAAGCACTTCACCCGATGCAGCTGTATTTTGTCACACCTGCATCGGTGGCACGAGAGGGCACTTAAAACACTAAACTGAATCCAGACTGAAAGGCCTGCCAGTTTTGTGGTTCTCAAAGCTCAGCTGCCTGGGAAGATTTTTAGTAGTTGCTGTCAAGTTCTCAGAAAGACTCGGGTCGGCTGAGCACCTAAAATTCAGAGCAGAAACTATTTGTGCAGCCCTTGGTCCATGTGCCAGCCTCCTCAAGGAGGGATGTGTCAGGCCTTTGCAGAGCATGAGGCCTCTTCAGTCCTTGAAAGTAGCACTAAAGTGGCACCTGGTCCCTTCCACATAGACAAGGAAGTCAGAGAATGAGCTCTCAGATTTAATCTGGGCCAGCAGCTTTAATGGAAATCAATGTTAATTAAAGAAAACTCATTCCTATTTAGAATGAAGCAAATGCTGGTGAAGTTGCAGGATTAATCACTCCAGGGGCAGACTGGCATTTCCCGTTTTCTCTTGCTCATGGGTAGAAACCACCTACATGTTTATAACTTCCAGCTCCCTCCTGCTGCTGATGGCACGAAGGTGCAGATTTGCCAGTCTCTGGGGACCAACCATATGAAACTGTTTTCTTTGCTCAGTCATTTGCAGAGGGTGTAGGGAGCAGAGCTGTGTGGCTGGCTTGCGCCTGGGAAAGCCAGCTGGTATTGCGATGGCTGCTTTAACAATTAGGAAAGAGTGCTATTACTGCTGTCTCTGGGGAAGTAATCCATCAGAGACAGCAAATATCTTTTCACTGAGCACAAATGACCGTTTCCACGAGCACGGAGCCAGGAATACCTTCCTAACTCACTGCAAAGGAGGTCAGGGCCTGTGGGAGAAGCTACAACAAACCGCAACTACTGCTTCTCCTGGGGAGCGCAAGGGTGGAGGGAAGAGAAATCAAAGCCTCGGAAAGGGCTTTTCCCTTCCCTCCTGATAGATTAGGGTACACTAACCTTAATTACAGCATTAGTGTAAAATCCCTGTGTCCAGAAACCCTTCAAGTAGCAGTTCTCCAACTTTTCCGGTGTTGCCACCTTTGAGCCCCAGGCCCCAGCAAAGGCAGTTCTGGCCCTGTTTGCCTCTTGCTCACCTCGTCTCCTTGGGCTCAGGTTAAATGTTATGCTCTTCATGCCACTGCTAAAGAGAGCGGGTCTCAGTATGGGTGAGAGGGAGGGAAGAGGCAAGGGCAGGAGCCGACTTCCCTGAGGCTGCTCTAGCCCTGATGGGAATCAATCAGCCCCTCTCCCACCTGCAAGCAGAAATGCCCAAGTGGGCAAGTTTGGTGTCCACCCAGGAAGAAGCAGCTGGCAGCCGTGAGGGATGGAGAGGAGCCCTGTGGGGAAGGGAGATTTGTCACTATCTGCTGACAAGTGGTGGAAAATAACTTACTAGGGCAGGCCTTTTCAGGTACAGCTTGGGGCATTTTGTCAGCTGATGAAGGGAAATAGCCACATTGACAAAGCGTCAGCCTGAGGCTGCCCTGTAAGGGACCCTAAAAAAAGAAAAACAAAAGGAGAAAGGAGAGGAGATTGTTTTGTTTGTTGGTTTGGGGTGGTGGGTGGTTTTTTTTTGTAAATTGGCCTTTTTTAATTACAAAATTATTTTTAATTACAAAATCTCTATTAAGAGTCACATGGACTCTTCCTTATGAGATTCAGATGGATACCTGAGTGGATCTGAGGCAGTGGACAGGCACTTGGACCAGAGCAAGTGGCTGTGATGGCTTTGAGGAGGTAGTCACAGCTGCTAGGTAGCAAGCATTGGAGATGCTGCGGGGCCTGAGGGATGGGGCTAGGATGGCTGGGGCTGAGCAGATAGCCCTAGGCGGAGGTGTCCCATTTTAAGAAATATGCGCTAAATTGCTTCTCTAGAGGGGGTAAAGAAGGCATCCCTGGGGTAGAACAAAAGTCAGGACTGGTGAAAACTGGAGGAAAAAGCGCGTGAGGCATAGAGAGGCAGTTAATGCAAAAACACGTCTCATAAGAGCACCTTCACTGCAGGAGGACTAGGATTAAGAGGGTTGTCTTCTGTCCTTTCCCACTGCCTCCCCCAGTACAGCTGCCTGTTTTAGACCCTCGGTCTCAGCTTCCCGATCTGGGAGGACTCACGACCTGGGCAGCAAGCTGAAATGATGGTGCTCTCCTGTAGAGGGCGGAGGGTAACACTGTTCAAATTTTCCCCTGAAGTGCTTGAGCCCTGCCCCCGTTAGAGCCTGCCAGGAGGGTTTCAGATGCAAATTCAGGTGTATTCACCGAACAAACTTTTCCCCATCCCGCAGAGATTGTAGTTTAATCAATATAGCCTAAAACCAGACCATCCTACAGCTGCTTTCCACGCTGCTGGTTTTTGCCAGGAGCAGAACGGTTCTGTATTATAAACTCTGTGGCCCCAGAGGTTGGTTTGTGCCTAGACTCCCACTAGCCTGGGAGGGGAAAGAAAATAAAAGCCAAGTGCAGACAAGGCAGGGAAGCGAGGCCTGCTGATAGAACTGAGGACAGATGGCAAGCAATGCAACTGAAAGTACTCCAGGGCTTACTTCTGATCCAGTGGATAGTTTGGAACAGAAGAGGTAACACCCGTGGCCTATCCTTGGCCTCTTATCAAGAAGAGATTGATTACTGTAGGAGTGGTGGTGAGCCATGGGCATCTGCGAGCCCCCACATGTTAGGCTTCATGTCAACTTTCAGCCAGTTCTAATCAGAATCTGATTTAAGATGCAAGTTTTTTTTAGGCTATTCCTGGTATCTTTCAAGTTTTGTTCAACCTTTAAGTATCCTTTTCCAAGTTACATGTTTCTTTGGACATTTTTCTACCAGCCCAAACACAAAATGTCTCGCAACCTGGACAGAAGTGTCAAGTTACTTTCTAGATGTCTCACTTGCAGCTTCGTCTGTCTTATAGTGAAGGCGACTTTCCCCTTCATGCCACCTACAACTGATGGATAAATTAGACTTGCTTTTCCCCAGAGGCTGCAAGATCTCATGCACCTGATATTAACTGAATTATCGAACCAGCTTTTTGTGCAGTGTAAACCGATATGCTAAGGAAGGGTGTGCCTAGTAGTCAAGCATTTTCTAGATTACTCTTCCATTTACTAAAAGCAAGCAATTGCTCAAAAAAAAAAAAGCCAGATTTCATCTTGATGTGCAAGATGTGCATTCCAACAGCTGTAGGTTTCTCAAAAGGCTTTTTGGAGTTATTCAGCAAAAGGGCAGGCAAAATCCGGGCCAGGAGATTTTCTTGGCAGATTTTCAACCTCCGTTAATAACAGCTCAATCACTTGCAGGGTGGGGGAGCAGACGAGATGGGGGGTGAAGGCAGATGCACTGAGCTGCTGGAAGGAGCGCTGAGCTTTGCTGCACTGTGATGGCTGAGAGAGGGGAGAGGAGTCGAGTTTCCAGACTGGCAAGACCACAGCACCAATATGTGGCACAAAGCACTGAGCAGCTGCTGGAAAGGGACAATGTTTCATTGTATGCATTTCCGTGCCAGTGGCACCCCAGTGGGTGCCTTGGCCATGGGATCAGGGCTTGTGACCTGTGTCCAACCTCAGGGATGACAGCAGGGAGCTGCCCCAGGGGCTACTCTCTTGCCTGGGATTGCTGCCTCCTCACTGCCCTGACTTCTTGCTCCAGCTTAGCATGGGCTGAGAGGCTTGTCTGCATCGTTCTTATGTTCGCTTTTCTGCTTCTGAGAGAAACAGGGCACTTGGACCTTTGCTTCTCTCACCATCTCCAGCATGTGCCCAGCTGGGGGGTCACTGGTTACCTGTGCCAGGAGCCAGCAGCGTGTTGCTGCTTTGGAGAGCTGCTGAGTGGTCCTTGGGAGAGGTTTCCTGGCCCATTAACAACACAGAGATGTGTCTGGGAACGGCATGGAGAGAAGCTCCCCTGTATCCTCGTGTCTCTTTGCACAAGAGGCATGTGCTGGGGCCAGCCCGCTGGCTTGCAGAACCCACATCCTTCAGCCGGCTGCTCTGGCCCAGTGCTCGCCAGCCACTCTCATGCCAGAAGTCCTGCCACACAGAGTCCTGAAGTCTGTGCTTCACTCTTGCTTTCTCTCGTATTTGTGTTGGCAGAGGAACCTGGGAAGAATTTTTGATGCCAGAGTGCATGCGTGCACTCTGGATGCCACTCCAGACCCTCCTTGGCTGACTCTTTTTCTCTTCCAGTGGGTCAGGAAGCCTCCCCTCTGCAGTTAGCAGGGCTGGAGCCTATGTGCCTGCATTCAATCCCTCGCTATCCCCCCTTTGTGATGTGCTGTTGGCAGGGGCTGGGAGGATGTTTTCCTAATTCTGCAGCACCAAAGTGCTAGGAGCAGATGGGCTAAGCCTGTTGCCGAGTGTCCCGATCCAATGTCAGGAGAGGTTTCGGTATGATCCCAAGAGCGAGATTAAGACACAAACAAGGTCAAATGCCATATACCCAAGACAGCTTGTATTATCAAGAGTAAAAAAAAAAAAAAAAAAAATTATTAGCGACAAGGTGGAATAGAATAAAAAGACAGAGGTCAAGCAAGCATTCAGGACAGAGTTGCAAGGATAGTCACCACCATGGATCCGCGGTGTCCCAAGGGTCCAAGTCTCTTGATGTTTTGGCAGTGGGCGATCGCACAGGGCTTGTCTTGGCAGTCCCTTTTATTCTCATTTCAGGGCTGCAGTTTCCATGACAGTGACATGTACTTGCATGTCTCCGCATTCCTGCACATGCACACGCTTCACACGACCCCAGCCCCGCTCTTCACGCGACTGTCACATGACCCAAGGGCACATGACTCGGCAGGATGTTTTTCACAAACCGGAGGTCTTTGTGGCCTTGTAGCCGTTATTAAGCAGCCAGAGGATTTTTCGCTTAGACAAACAATCTTTGAGACAAATGTTTTACAGTTCAGTCTCTCACACCAGTCAGTGGCTCAAAGATTGCTTCAGGACCCATGGCGGTTTTAAGAAAAGATAGTTATGTAGAGAAAGCCAGAAAAGAGCATTTAATACAATCTGCGCTACTGGTGGCATTGTCTGACGCATAGCGCAAATTTGCTTAACACCGTCAGGTGAAACAGTGGTTACAAATTGCATATTAGTTACAACACATTGAATTAACTGTATAAAACATGGAATAATACATGGTAAAAACAACAACATGGCAAAACCATATAGCAAATAAAATAGAATTCGCTTAATCTATGGGCTGCCTGGGAGCCAGGAAAACAAATCAATATCCCAGCCTTTCCATGACTGGACAGGAACATGGGCCAGTTTCTGTATTCCTGCGGTAATTTAACAATTTTACCGCTGTCATCAATTTTTAAGCAACAGTTGGAATCATTTAGTTTACCACAAACACCCCCTTCTTTGGCTAGCAGGTAATCGAGAACCATGCGATGTTGGAATATCGCTGTTCGCGTTTGTGTGGTCTGGTCTGCTAATAGATCCAGGGCACGGGCTGTCTCGTTAGTAATAATCTCTAGAATGGCTTGCAACCAAATAATGCAGTTTAGGTTATAGATAGGTTCTCGAGCACCGCTAGCCCACTCGTTGGAGTTCCAGGTGGCAGGTCCATAATGTTGTATAGTACGTTGAGGGGTCCACTCGTCTTTGCCCCAAGTTTGACCACTTCCACCTGCTATAGAGGTATCAATAGACAGCCGATATCGATTGAGATCATCATACAACTTAACACCCAATCCGTCGCCTTCATCCTCCAGGAGTAAAAAGAACAAGGGGCAAACTAGCCCCACATAACACACCTGTTGGTGTGTTGGCAACTGAGTTCCACACAGCCGCTTGCTCACTCCTTCCCTCCCCCCCCGGTGGGATGGGGGAGAGAATCGGAAGAGTAGAAGTGAGAAAAACTCATGCATTGAGATAAAAACAGTTTAATAATTGAAATAAAATAATAATAACAATAATAATAATGTAATAATAATACACAAAGCAAGTGATGCACAGTGCAATTGCTCACCACCCGCCGACTGATGCCCAGCCAGTCCCCGAGCAGCGGCCCCCCCAGCCAGCTTTCCCCAGTTTATGTACTGAGCATGACGTCACATGGTATGGAATGTCCCTCTGGCCAGTTTGGCTGTGCCCCCTCCCAGCTTCTTGTGCACCTCCAGCCTTCTCAGTCGGTAGAGCATGGGAAGCTGAAAAGTCCTTGGCTAGTGTAAGCATTACCTAGCAACAACTAAAACATGGGTGTGTTACCAACTTTGTTCTCATCCTAAATCCACAACACAGCACTGTACCAGCTACTAGGAAGGAAATTAACTCTATCCCTGCCGAAACCAGGACAATATCCACCCCTTATTCTATACCATCTACGTCATGCTCAAGTCTCATATTTTCCAGTACATTTCCATTAATCACCACTGCTTTTCCTAGCTTTCTTTTTATATATATATATATACACACACAGATATCATTCCCTTAGTCTGTGGGCCATCCCTCTAAAATGTTTGGTGAGTTCATTTAGTCCATGACTTCGGGCTCCATCTGTCGTAATAATCTTCCAGGGCAGGAAAAATGGAGATGGTATGTGGTGTTGGATTGTTTCATGTTGAAGTCAGTTCTGGTACCATCATCACTGTGCTTTGCTTGGTTTCACTGAAGTTATTCTTCATTAATCTGTGTGATTCTTATTGTAATATCATTAGTATGGCATATAATATTATGTAGCACTTAACATCACATAATTCAGATCATTGGCTATTCTCATCCAAAATCAAATCCCCTTGAGGTACGCATCGGACTTCCCCATCCTTCCGCATTTTCCACCAAGTGCACCCAGGTCCTTGAGCAAAAGCAATCCCACAGATGGGTTTGCCTTTGCCCGAGGCAGGAATCACCCAAACTGTTTTCCCCAGCATATTTTTTATGTGCACTACAGGGACTTTATTCCCATCTACAGTATGTAAAAGTTTTGACTGGGCAGGGCCAGCTCGATTGGCAGATCCCCTTGTGTTGACTAACCAGGTGGCCTTTGCTAAATGTGTATCCCAATGTTTGAACGTCCCACCACCCATTGCTCTCAGCGTAGTCTTTAACAGTCCATTGTATCATTCAATTTTCCCAGAGGCTGGTGCATGATAGGGGATGTGATACACCCACTCAATGCCGTGCTCTTTGGCCCAGGTGTCTATGAGGTTGTTTCGGAAATGAGTCCCGTTGTCTGACTCAGTTCTTTCTGGGGTGCCATGTCGCCATAGGACTTGCTTTTCAAGGCCCAGGATAGTGTTCCGGGCAGTAGCATGGGGCACGGGATATGTTTCCAGCCATCCGGTGGTTGCCTCCACCATTGTAAGCACGTGGTGCTTGCCTTGGCGGGTTTGTGGGAGTGTGATATAATCGATCTGCCGGGCCTCCCCATATTTATATTTCAGCCATCGTCCTCCATACCAGAGAGGCTTTAACCGCTTGGCTCGCTTGATCACAGCGCATGTTTCGCGTTCATGGATAACCTGCGCAATAGTGTCCGTGGTCAAGTCCACCCCTCGATCACGAGCCCATCTATATGTTGCATCTCTTCCTTGGTGACCTGAGGTGTCATGGGCCCACCGAGCTAGAAATAAGTCACCCTTATGTTGCCAGTCCAGATCCACCTGAGCCACTTCAATCTTAGCAGCCTGATCCACCTGCTGGTTGTTTTGATGTTCTTCAGTGGCCCGACTCTTGGGTACGTGAGCATCTACGTGACAGACTTTTACAACCAGGTTCTCCACCCGGGCAGCAATATCTTGCCACAATGCGGCAGCCCAGATGGGTTTGCCTCTGCGCTGCCAGTTGCTCTGCTTCCATTGCTGCAACCACCCCCACAGGGCATTTGCCACCATCCATGAGCCAGTATAGAGATAGAGCACTGGCCACTTTTCTCGATCAGCAATGTCTAAAGCCAGCTGGATGGCCTTTACTTCTGCAAATTGGCTCGATTCACCTTCTCCTTCAGCAGTTTCTACAACTTGTCGCATAGGACTCCATACAGCAGCTTTCCACCTCCGATGCTTTCCCACAAGACGACAGGACCCATCAGTGAACAGGGCATATTGCTTCTCATTTTCTGGTAGTTCATTATACATTGGGGCCTCTTCAGCACGCGTTACCTCCTCCTCTGGCAATATTCCAAAATCTTTGCCCTCTGGCCAATCCATGATCACTTCCAGGATTCCTGGGCGACTGGGGTTTCCTATTTGAGCCCGTTGTGTGATCAGTGCGACCCACTTACTCCGTGTAGCATCAGTTGCATGATGTGTACATGGGACCCTCCCTCTGAACATCCAGCCTAGCACTGGCAGTCGGGGTGCCAGGAGGAGCTGTGCTTCAGTGCCGATCACTTCCGAAGCAGCTCAAACCCCTTCATATGCTGCCAATATCTCTTTTTCAGTTGGAGTATAGTGGGCCTCGGATCCTCTGTATCCCCGACTCCAAAACCCTAGGGGTCGACCGTGAGTCTCCCCAGGTGCTTTCTGCCAGAGGCTCCAGGTAGGGCCATTCTCCCCGGCTGCGGTGTAGAGCACTTTTTTTACATCTTGTCCTGCCCGGACTGGCCCCAGGGCTACTGCATGAACTGTCTCCTGTTTAATTTGTTCAAAGGCTTGTCGTTGCTCAGGGCCCCATTTGAAATCGTTCTTCTTCCGGGTCACTTGATAGAGAGGGTTTACAATCAGACTGTAATTTGGAATATGCATTCTCCAAAAACCCACAACACCTAAGAAAGCTTGTGTTTCCTTTTTGCTAGTTGGTGGAGACATGGCTGTTATTTTGTTGATCACATCCATTGGGATTTGACGACGTCTGTCTTGCCATTTTATTCCTAAAAGTTGGATCTCCTGTGCAGGTCCCTTGACTTTACTTTGTTTTATGGCAAAACCAGCCTTTCGCAGGATTTGGACTATTTTCTTCCCTTTTTCAAAAACTTCTCCTGCTGTGTTGCCCCACACAATGATGTCATCAATGTACTGTAGGTGTTCTGGAGCCTCACCCTGTTCCAGTGCAGTCTGGATCAGTCCATGGCAAATGGTGGGGCTGTGTTTCCACCCCTGGGGCAGTCGGTTCCAGGTGTACTGGACGCCCCTCCAAGTGAAAGCAAATTGTGGCCTGCACTCTGCTGCCAATGGGATTGAGAAAAACGCATTAGTGACATCAATTGTGGCATACCACTTGGCTGCCTTTGACTCCAGTTCGTATTGAAGTTCTAGCATGTCCGGCACAGCAGCACTCAGCGGTGGCGTGACTTCATTTAGGCCACGATAGTCTACTGTTAGTCTCCAATCTCCATTAGACTTCCGCACTGGCCATATGGGACTGTTAAAGGGTGAGCGAGTCTTGCTGATCACTCCTTGGCTCTCCAGTCGACAAATCAGCTCATGGATGGGAATTGGGGAGTCTCAGTTAGTGCGATATTGCCGCCGGTGCAACGTGGTGGTAGCAATTGGCACCTGTTGGTCTTCGACCTTCAGCAACCCCACAACAGAGGGGTCCTCCGAGAGACCGGGCAAGGTGGACAGCTGTTTAATTTCTTATGTCTCCAAGGCAGCTATACCAAAAGCCCACCGGTACCCTTTTGGGTCCTTGAAATACCCTCTCCTGAGGTAGTCTATGCCAAGGATGCACGGAGCCTCTGGGCCAGTCACAATGGGGTCCTTTTGCCACTCATTCCCAGTTAGACTTACTTCGGCTTCCAATACAGTTAGCTGTTGGGATCCCCCCGTCACCCCAGAAATACAGATGGGTTCTGCCCCTATATAGCTTGATGGCATTAGGGCACACTGTGCACTGGTGTCCACTAGAGCCTTATACTTCTGTGGGTCCGATGGGATTCTCTCCCCAGAGGGGCACTTTTAGTATCGTTCATCTTATATAAAGCAGGGAAACGGTTGTCTCAGGAAGGCAGCACATAAATTTCAAACACAAACCTGCACCCCTTGCTTTCCTGAGAGGTCTCACATATTTGGGAAACAATGCAGCACTCTCATCTCAAGGGATCCTCTCCGTGACGCCAATTAATGTCCCAATCCAATGTCGGGAGAGGTTTTGGTATGATCCCGAGAGCAAGATTAAGACACAAATGAGGTCGAATGCCATATACCCAAGACAGCTTTTATTATCAAAAGTAAAAAAAAAAGAAATTATTAGCGACAGGATAGAATAGAATAAAAAGACAGAGGTCTAGCAAGCATTCGGGACAGAGTTGCAAGGATGGTCACCACCATGGATCCGCGGCGTCCCGAGAGTCCAAGTCTCTCGATGTTTTGGCAGTGGGCGATCACGCCAGAGGCTAAGCAGCAGAGATTAAGCAGCCAGAGGATTTTTCGCTTAGACAAGCAATCTTTGAGACAAATGTTTTACAGTTCAGTCTCTCACACTGAGTCTGCTTCCTCCCCTCACAGTGTATTTGGCGCAGGGGATGGTGTGCTGGCAGCTCAGTCTCTTGCTGGGCTTCTGTTGGGACCAGCCCCCGGCAAAGGGTTGGTGCTTGCTGCAGATCCGCAGCCGAGTTTGCAGGGTGGGCTCACCCCAATGGCTCACACTAAACCGCAGTGTGAGAGCGGGCAGAGTTACGCAAATCTGGTTCTGGCTCCTGGGGACATGGGCAGGGCCTGGGGTATGTTGTGTGCTGTCCATGTGCTTGGCTTGCTGGTCAGCAGTAATGAAGACTTTGCATGTCTCTCAAGAGCTGAGGCTGCTGTGCCCAAATGGAGGGAAAGGGGTGAGAAGCTGTGCAGGAGCAGCTATATCACAGCATGCCAGGATGTCCCACTCAGTGTCACTGGAGGAATAGCACTAAATCCACATTTATCCCATGCTTTTCTCTCACGTGCAGCCTGTGAAAGGGCTTCCCTTGCTGTTGTGTTTGCTTCCTTACCGCTGCACGGTGCTGTCACAGCACACAGAACATGTATGGAAGATAATGATTTTTCACAAGACTAAGCACTGCCCCTGAAAAAAACCAAACCTTTAAAGTTTATAAAGTAACAGAAATAGGTACTCAAGATTAGCTTCCACGAGACAAACTTTCTGCCTTGCTTGACTCACACTAGCTTATGCTAGTAAAGCAGGAGTAAATCAATAGGATTTAACAGTGTAGCTATCTAAGGCCTCTCTGGCTACTTCTTTCTTAGCCAGGGAAGGCTGGAGGAAAAACTAGCAGAAAAACCAATGTTAGGGTGAGATCCCTCCTTTCTCACCCACACCACTTCCCACAGAGGATATAGGCATAAACCAGCCATGCTACAGCAGCTCAGGTGAGCAAGCAGAATTGGAGACACCCTGAGGTTATCTCACATGGACAAAATGGCTCTCAAGGATAGGCTGAGCCTTTCTACTGACAAGATGAGGAGCCTAGTGATATTAGTCTTCACCATAAATACCTCAGTTGAATGTCTTAAATGGAACGAATCCACATGGAGGACCTTACACCAAGCATGTGTCCTCCAAAGCATCTTTCCCCAGCAGTCTTTTCCACGGTGGGTCCTGGAACACCTTACAAGTGCTTGACTTGCCCTGCCCATAGCCATCCCTGTTCACAACACTTACCTGGCCCTGCATCATTGACTCCAGCTGCTGTTTAGGGAGCGTGTCCTCCAACTTGTACAAGCCCTCCCTGGGCACCATACCAACATTCCTGGTAGGCCAGCGTGGAGGCAGGGGTAAAATGAACACAGAGCAGTTATTCACCAAATGGCACAAAGGCTACCACTTTGTGCCAGACTTGGCCATAGCCACCATGATGACAGTAGTCCCAGGGTGCTGTTCCCTTCCTCCTCTGACGCTTCTGGCCCAGAGAGCTGCCTCAGCACCTTCCCTACTCTCCATGTCTGTGGGCCAGGACAGGAAAACAAATATTTGAAGGTTTGAGAGGAAAATGAGGACAGGGACAGAGATCTTCACTGTTCTTTTCAGGAAGATCTGGCTCACAACTTTGACTTCTAGCACCAAGGATTTTTCTAGAGTGCCAAACTAGGATTAGAGCATCATTCCTCTAGCCCACTTCTAACACACTTTCTTCCTTCTTGAACAGAATTTGGTTTTCCTCACTTCCCCTAGCAAAATGCGTATCTCAGTATCTCATCTCCCATTGCCGCAGCCCTTTCCCAGGCTTGTCTGCTCTACTTTGCACTCAAATTGCTGTCACTTTTTAATTGCAGTCCTAGTACTTGATGCAGTTATTGTCCAGTAGGGTGAAATGAGGCATCAGGCAGTAGCTATGGTCTCTTCCATGGTGTCTGAAGTGCACATGCTGTCACATACATGTAGCTCCTTTGCAGGTTACACAGCCCCTAATTGCTGTGTGTCTACTTTTTTTAAGCAATATTTCTACCATAATTCTATGGGGTAAGAAACTGATTAAAATGTACCAAACTATATCATCTTTAATGCTTTGAAAAAATCCCTGCAGTGGGTGGGTGGCTGTGGGGGAGGGAGTGATTGATGCAAAATGTCCCCTCTCCCCAGGAGATCTTTCTCCCCCACACCCATAATCCTACTACTTTGTACTTATATAACGTCCTCTCATATAGCGCATATGCAATTGATTTGTCACCAGAAGAAAGCTCAGCCAGAAGTTGGAGCAAGGGGCTGAGAGTTGAGGGGTCCTGACTTCTGCTGCTGGTGTGCGGTGGGCTCTTGGCTTCGGTTTTCCTCTCTGCAGAAGAGATCCTACTGATTTTTGCCTTGCCCACTTAGCTGATGTGAAATGAAGTTTATGTTGATAGATACGTTTTGAGATCCCTTCGTGGAACATATTAATTTATTAATGGAATCTTCTGTAATCATCAAATTTCTTTCAATTAACTAATGAAACTCCCTTGCAAGGGTGCAGTATGCTGTTCAGCAAGCAAAATAAAAACCCTGACCCTCAGGCAGCTCCCCTAGGTGCGCAGAGAGAAGCAGTGCTGGAGTCTTAAAGGGTGGCAGGACCAGAGCTCTGCTGGTGCTGCACATATTGCCAGATTGCACTGGGGCCTGGTAGCCTGCAGCACATGGGATGGGCTTGTAAAGGATGGGTATCTTTAGGGAGAATGAATTAGGCAATATAGACAAAACAGGTCCCAGCTGAGGGGAAACACTGAGTGATGCTTAATGTGTATGTGCATGATGCATGTCTGTTATTTTAGGTGATCGAGAAAGCTGATCTGTCTGTCCCTTAAAACACATGACAATGCTGGGACACCGCTCTTGGGCTCTGTCAGCAGCCTTATGAAGCACAGGGGACCACAGCCCCAGGTTGAACTGGGGAGAGTTTTATTCAGGCCCAAAACGCCATAGATGTTTCTTGTAATGTAAGATGTAATCTTGGCTCAAGGGGGCTAAGGGAGCTGGTCAGCCCAAACACGTTTATAAAAAGTTTTGTATCTATGTAGCAGCAATGGGAGTGTTAAATTACTGGCACCAGTGCCACATGGCTGGGATATGACCAGATAAGGAGAGGCTGTTATCCTGCCGGAGCGTGCAAGGGGCAGTAGGGGAGGGAGAGAGTGTGTGCAGTCACTGTGCAACAAGTCAGGACAGGGAAGGCAGAATTAATTTTTGTCTGCTGTACAGTTTCAGTGTAACATCAGTGAATTAATCTCTTGAGCTTTAATATTTAGCTCTTTGTATTTCTGTATATTAAATCTGGAGAAGTAGTTCTTGAGGCAGGAGCAGGGGTTGTTTGTGTTCCTGCAGCGCCCAGGTTGGGTAGCTGTTGTATTCAGCTAGCAGCAACAAGTATCATTAGGTTTAACTCTGGTGATCAATATGTCATTTCAACTAATGTGAGAAAGTTTACCAGATAAGAGTGTCTTGGATTTGCTGGGAGCAACACAAGGAATGGAAATATTTCAAGAACCCTTAAAATGAGCAGACGCTGCTGCTAGGCCAGGCTTATCTTCATGGTGTGGAAGAGGGATGTGCCTATGACACTTGGGCTCAGCCTTAGTGCAGGGCCAGATGGGAGTCATTGGTCCATGGCTCCCAAACCCCTTCTGCTACTGCTCAGCAAACTCACTTGTTAGCTTTCTAACTTCCTTCTTGATTTGTTAGGGTTTCTTACTTTGACATACATGCTATTCATCTGCCCTATTAAGGTTAGCCCATCACTGTTAGAAACATGATGTCTCTACAAATTTAGCCTGCTTTATAGCAGAAATTCCTCTCCAGCAAGGCTTCCTGCTTCGTCAGAGCCATTCCTCCTCCCAGTCCTGCATGCAAGGCATGCACTGCATGTGGTCCTCATGGCGGGACCTCTGGGAGGGCAGCAGGAGCAGCTACGCATCAGCTGGCCACAGTCACAGCACTGTGAGCACATCCTTTTCTCCAAAAGCTCTGACACACAGTTTCAGTGCGTGACTACGTAGCAAGTGTGTCATATCATCACATCCAGTATGAGCTTTAGTGAGTCTGGTTTATTTCTGGCTTTAGGTTCATGCACAGCAGCCTTTTTTCTTCCTTTCCCTCCATCCCCTACAGAAACTTGGATCTGGTTTTTACTTATAAGACAGCATCTCTTCAAATTGCTTTTTTTGTCCCATAAAATATGAGTGCTCAACTGGAACTTGCACTGGATAGAACATGAGGAATTTCTTTCTCGGTTAATGTAGCATACATGTTTTGTAAATTCGTTCTTTCTTTTCCCCTAAAGCTTTACTCTCTAGTTAGATGTTGGATTGCGATGATATCCAATTTACAGATACACCTGGCAGAAGCAGTGAAGGCAAGAAAACATCAGATTAAGGGATAAAAGGAAAAAGGTAGAATGGAAAAAAAAAAAGATAAAAAAAAAGAAAGATGTATAGTTCAATTGTGAAATCCACACTGTTCCTTTGGGCCATTGAGTTATATTGGTCTGACTGGGACTTCTGCTCTTTGCTAGGTCCCACTAAGCACTTTCCATGTACTTTTGGGAACTAGCACAAGCTGGAGGAAACAACTTCCAGCCCTTGCTTCACAGGGAGAATCCAGAGTTGGTTACACCTTGCTGCCTTGCTTGCCGCTATCCTGTACTTCTGAAAGGCAGCAAAACAAAATTAGATCTAGTTAAACAGGACAGAGTATAGCCTCTGGGTCTGGTACATTTTGATTAGCGTGTATCTCTGGCTGGCACATCCAAGCAGCCAAGGTTAACAGACGTGCTTCCACTGACAGCTCCGTGGGTCGCGCTTGCAGGACCCACTCTCTGGGGACAGTGCTGGCACCTGGGTCACCTGTGGTGCTGGGCCCAATTTGCTGCTCTTCAGAGCACAGCAAAAGCTTGTATTTGCATCCCAGCATTTGCTGATTCAAAGAGAAATAAAAAAATATTGATATAGTTGTAGGTTAGTAAAAGGCTATTTGGCCATCACACATAAAGTGATTGTAGTGTTGTTCCTTTAGGGCTATCAGTGTATCTACACTGTCATGCAGTGGGTGTATTGTGTGGACACATTCACACCTCTTATGTCTCCAGTCCTATTCCAGCCAAAACCAGCACAACTGTCTTAAATATTCTGTGAGCTATATCCCTCCGCTTTCCAGATCCATAAATTCAAAGTACAGCTGGGCTAACACGAAATGTTTGACTTAAGAGTAACTTCAGAAACAGCATTCAGTACTGAAACACAGCTACATCACAGCTTTGGATTTCAAAGCACAGCACTTGCACTTTTTGCATGAGTTCCGTCATCCTGAGTAGCAGAAACCAGCTGTTTTGAAAAGCTTCTTGCCAATGTTGAGTGAAAATCATGTCCTCCTAACATTTCAAACATTTCTACCCAAAAATACAGCGATCTTTTGGTTTTAGATTAGAAATGGAGACATTGTTTAGAAAATTGGATTTGTAGCAGGCTACCCTCTAAAATCTGAAGACCTTCCACCTATTTATTAAACTGTATTATAACCAAAATGTCCCAAGCCATCACACAGTAAAATGGCAGTCATTGGTATGTGGCAGTCATTTTCCCTCACCAGTGGAGAACACCCAGCTCAGAGAGATCACTGGCTGTCTGGACTTTTCCAGCATATGTGACTTGCTGGTCGTCTTCATTAGCAGATATCAACAGCAATCGGCATGTCATTTTTGTGGCCTCAGACCACCAGGCTTGCACACCAAAGGAACCAGAGGTTCCTACCTAATAAGAATTGACATTTTGTTCACTTTGACCTAATAGTCAGAGATATGTCCTTAAATTGGACTCAAAATATGCAGAGCTGCAAAGAAGAAACCACAAGCACAAGGTACTCTGTTGCTACTGCAGTCACGTTTTTAGACCTTGTAGTTTACCTACTTCTGAGCTGTGGGACCCACAAGTCATGTCATATGTTGGAGGAAATCCTGTCCAGGGACAAGGCAGTCCCACTCACTCTCCCAGCTCGCACAGGTGGCAGCTCTCTGCTGAAGTCATACTAAAGCAGTATTTTTAACATGACTTGAAAGGACTGCCAGCTCTTCTGCTGCTGAAAATGGGGCTATTTTTAGCAATTAGCTGTATTCAGATGTTCCTTTCATGATTTGCACAGGCAGCAAATGGTTTAGTAGATTACCAGAAAGGATCAGATATTCCCCTGGATAAAAGCAGTGTTTACCATTTTTAACACAGATTAAAATCTTCACACTTCATAGTACAAAGTGACCCTGAGGCAGGGTCGGAAAGGGATTTAACCTTGGGGCATCCTGTTAACATTTGTTTGCCCCCATTCTGAGCAGAACTTGACTATTCGTCTGTCTTGCCTAGTTCATGATAGCGCTTTGCATTACTATAGCTTCTTTCAGCTCACAATCTCAGACCTTCCCCTGAAACATCATGGAGGTGGACAAGATACTCAGTAGGTGAGTGTGATCTGTTCCCATCTGGCAAACTCTTACTGTTGAATGTAGTCCTCAATAAAATCCATTTGAGCTTCCTGACATGTGGCAGTCTGTGCCTTCCCATAAACTATATTGTGTTGTTAATAATAACCAATTAATATTCCCAGGATTCACAAAAATACACTTAAGGGGAGTTCCCAGGGAGGCACAGGGCTGCAGTACTGGCTCTAGTCTCAGATTAACACAGCAAATTTTGACATAAGGCTTGGTGCTGCAGTATGAGGGTTGCAGTGGCAGCCAGAGCCAGCTTTCTACTTGCAGTAGTCAAAGCTTCCTCCTGTTTCCATAGGCAAAAGACAGAGGAAGGGGCTGACGATAAGTATCTGGCATTTTGCAGGTCAGGCTGTTATTTCATTGGCCTTTCCAGAAGGCACAAGTGTCTGTCTGTCTGCAGCAGCAGCAGAGCCTGCTGTAGCCTGTGCCGTAGGTTACTCAATGTGTGCTTTGGGGTCTGGGAGAGCATCTACTGCTGTGAGGGTGGTGGCAGAGAGCAGGGCCAGGGTGGCTGGCAAGCAGTTTCTGAACACATGGTCATCTCTCAGAGTTCAGTGTGTCATATTATACGTGGCACTTCACTAAAATTAACACTGGTTTCTTAAACAGGTCTGGCATCAGCCATCAGGCTGCCATGGGGTGGCAGGAGATGGCTGTGATCTAGCTATTACATAGACTGTCATGTAATACGAACAGTGCCTCAGATGGCCCTGATTCTGCAAATATTTGAATCGTTATTGCACAAAGCATATGCTTATACTTTAAGTCTGCAGTCAAGGAATTTAAGCAGAGACACAAAATTAAACAAGTGTTATACAGATTTGTTATAATTGTAAGTCCTCCGTATGCCTCAGAGGGCCTGGCATTCAGTATTGCAAAGCAATTTTAATGCCTCTTGCTTGATCTGTAAAGCTGGGGAATTATTCAGCTGGGGAAAAATTCAAAACATTGATTGCATGCAATTGGCAGGTTTCCCTGACTTCTGGACAGGAGCGAGCCACAGGCCTGCCAGAGTCAGTGTTTCTTTGAATGGAGTGTGTGGGTGCTGGAGGCAACTCTCCCATCACTCAGAGCCCTTCAGGAAGGTCTGGGTGGAAAAAGCTCCTTTCAGACATAAAACCACCTATGCAATCGGATAGCAGAGCTACACCAAGACAAATCCTTTCCTATGTATGGCAGGGAAGGGAGGCATGGTCTGCCTTTTCTTTCTCTTGACAAGCATCTCTGTGAGTCGAGATTTCCTCTGCAAGCCAATATGGAAACTTTAATGCCTGACATTAAATATTCCTTTTTAAAGCTGTACTCAACTGAAAAAAAAAAAAAAAAGGCAATTAGAGCCTCTTGCAAAGGAAAGAAAAAAGTGTATTAGCTAAAGCAGTGACATTTTCTTTTGATAGAAAGCTGGTGTTTCCAAGAGTCTGAGATAAAGGCTAATAGGCGGTAATCAAAGAACACAGGAACCAGTCCTTATGTAATACCTCTCCCGTCTGTTTGGCACAAATCCGTGTGATCTTCACTATTAAGCAATGGAATTTAGCTTCATCCCACAAAAAAAATCTCTTGGAGTACATGAGAAGAATTGTGTCCAGGCCACAAGCTTTCTGTCTGGGCTCACAGGCACATTTCCCCACAGTCAAGCTACATTCAGATGTAGAGTTTGGTTTGGCCTACTGTAAAATTAGTCACCAGCCATAAATATAGATCTCAGAGCTTGAGGTGATCTCAGAGCTTGAGGAGGTACTAGAGCCTGAGCCCCAAACTCAAATTTGTCTCTAAGATGTGGGGAAAGTGCCACTCTGCAGCCCAGCTCTGGATCTTAGGTTGTCCTTCATCCTTCTCTTTCTCTTTTCTCTATGTTCCTATTCTGTTCCTTTTTATCCTCCTCCTAGTTCTCCTCTTACTTATCTGCTAACATTTTTTTTCTGTAGCATCTTATTCTTTCACTATTTCATATTGCCAATACTAAACCACCTATTTCTAAAAGTCAGAGGCGACAATTTCTTACGCCAAAAAGCATTGCATCTAACATAGGAGGAATGTTGTATTAGAACTGAGTTTTCTGTACGAGATTCACTAGATGGAGAAGTAGAATTTCTTATTTTGGTGCCAGCAGTGACGTTTTGATTACACTTGTTACGTGCAAATAGATAAAGTGCAGAGCACAGCATCCGTAGGTAGTGCATCATGGAAGGGGGTCAGGTTCACAAAGTTAAACCACTTCTTGAGCTAAGTGGGCTCCATACTCCACTTGGGTGCAAAGAAACGTTTGCAGTGTGACCCGGTGCCCCGTTGGTGGGGGAAGAGCTCAGGCACTAGCTGCCCTCCTATGTCACAGACAGTAAGCAGAGACCTGGGGGTGGAGGGCTAATTACCAGCATCCTTAACCCCTTCAAGCCTGGCAGCCACCTCTTTTTCAGTCAAGGCACGGTATTGACACTTGTCTTTTCCAGTCAGAGCTCTGCTGCTGCCCAGCAAATCAGGCCTTGAAGAATTGTTTGGTTGATTTAGTGCAGCAGAGTGTGCAAAACAGCAGCTTCTGCCAGGGCTGTGACTTGTTATGAAACTTGTGTGTGTATTTTCTTCACTTTGCATATGTAAAGAGGAAGCAGACTTTACAGTCATGGTGTGCTGAAATGCAGAGAGGGTAAAGTCTTGTAACTGTGCACCAGCCACCGTGACTTGAAGTGGGGGTATTGGTGAAGCCAAACTTTTGGTGGGAAAGGAGGAGAACAAAGATCCAAGCTCTAACATACCTACCCCAGAGGTAGAAACAACAGAGAGCCATTCATCCACACCCAGTAGAAAAGCGAGACTGGCCAGCTGTGAAGAACCAGAGAGAAATGGCCTGCCAGAGTCATTCCTTGGCAACGCATCTGCTGCGCTTGTGCAGGGCCTGGGGGATGGCCGGCTGCGGAGCCTTACAGCATGTCTTGTGCTCCGAGATCTCTGCCCATACTCTGAATGCTGGGGGGGTGAGGCCGATATGTGTGTGCCAATAGCTACTTTGAACAAGCAAACACCAAGAGGTTTATTCCTTTGGCTGCTTTGCTCATCCCAGTGCGTGTTACACAGAGCCTCAGTGTCCTGTGCCGTAAGACTGTGCGTTACAAAATACTTTCAGTGCAGAGCCTACCTCGTGAACTTGATCCAGCCAGCAGGATGCACCTGCACCCCGTGAGGAGTACAATGATTTTTCTCCTTGTGAAGCAGGTGCAGAAATCTGAGCCCAGAAAAGGCAGGAGCCAGGCAAGGGCTCAGGAGCACTTCTCTGTGCTGCCAACTGCAAGCAGAGTGGGGTGACCCCGTGGTTTTTGAGGTTGCCTGATAAGGGACAGCCCCCAACTCATGAGTTTGTAGAGCAGGACTGTGCCTGTCCCGCTCAGTAAGCATGTGAGCAGCCAGAGCGCTGTCATGCCTGGGGTTAATGACTGGGGCAACACAGCCCTCAAGGAAGGGAAGGACTTCAGCCCCAACTGCCTTCTGACTCAAAGCCTCTTGGAGCCATTGCCAGGCCGAAGTCCTGGAGCCACCCCTGCTCAGAAAGATGGGGTTAAATTCCTGACTACGGCCACAGCTGCAGGCTACAGTAGGAATTCCTGAGCCTCATATGGTTGGTTTTCCTACTGTGAAGGTCAGAGGAGCTCAAAAGGGCGGAAACATACTTTCTCCAAGTGTGGGCGTTTTTTGTAGCTTCTTAAAAGCAGAGACTTCTGCTGCTTGTAAAGCAAGCTAAAGAAGCTGCCTTCAATGGGCTTTCCTCCTCACCCATGAATGAGATGTCCAAACAAGCATTTGGAAACCTCTGGAGTTGTATCAGGCAGTCCAGTTCCTTTAGGCAACGCTGCTCTGGTTGTGAGTTCAGGCAATTTCTGTTTTGACTATCCAGTGCATTTTTTTCTAATCTTCTTTAGAGGAAACACTAATTAGCCTCAATCAAGAGTAAAGAATCTGATGCTTCATCCTCTGGCACTGCATGTTCCTTGATTGAAAAGAGACAAGCTGGTGTTTGTGTCTTTCCTCTGTGAAGAAGAAAAGCTTGAGTGGGATTTGAAACCCGGTGTGAAAACAGGTTTTGCTGAGAAAGCCACTGGAAGTCAGAAAGCCATCCAGAACAGCTGAGGCCACCAGGGAGGTAACTGAAGGGAAATGGTTGTGATTCCAGCCCCCCTTCAGAAAGCAGCCACAATGTTACCTTTCTGGGTGTGCTTTCTGGTTTTAGCTATAAAAAAGGATGGGGTGAAGCACTTTGCACAAATCTTTATCAGACTCCACTACGATGCGTATTCTGAGCTTGAAAACTGAGGCATCCGTGCTTGCATTCACTGAACTTGCTGGACATTTTGACATGTACTTTAGTGTGAAAAGGATCTCATACTGGTTCCCTTTCTTAAAAACTGATCTTGCAAAATGATGAATAGCCTCAAATTCCATTAAGCTCAATGCATGTGCTCAGCTACTGGCAGGATTTGGTCCCTATGCTTGTATGTAGTTTATGACTCTTTCTCCTTGGTGACATGTCAAATGCCATATTAGCCCATTGGTTCTTCACCAGGAACACAAGAATTACTGCTCCTTTAAAGAAAATGTAGAAATTATTACTTTTTTCCATGTGCTGCTAACAGGCTTCGTAACACAGTCACAGACTGGGGTGTGTGGAAAGGGACCACTGCTGACCTCTGCTCGAATCAAGTCCAGCAAGAGCAGGTTGCTCAGGGCTTCATCCAGCTGAGTTTTGAATATGTCCAAGGATGGAGATCCCACAGCCTCCCTGGGCACCTGTTCCAGTGCTTCATCAGACTCATGATAATCCTTTTTTCCTACTTTCAAAGTGATAATCTCTTGTGTTTCAAATTGTCTCTGTTGCCTTTCATCCTTCTGCTGTACACCTCTCGGGAGGGTCTGGCTCCATCTTCTCTAAACACTCCCAATTAACAAAATTTGGGTCACATAAGAAAAAAAGATGGGCAGAGTTGCAGAATGCATGTCCAGACTGAAACTTGAGATATTACAGCTCCAGGGGAATTAGTCTGAGCTACTGGTTCAGATGACCTTTAAGTGAGGAACAAAAATGTACAAAAATCGTGTTTGATCTGAGAGTCAAACATCACTCAGAGCCTTGCATAGATCAAGGAATTCAGACCAGATCTGTCACTAAGACGAGCCAAAGAGAAACTCCTCTCCAAACAAGTTTCCAAATAAATTGTCCAATTTTCTTTTGAAAAACCCTCTGAGTGCCCCAACATTTTGTGGTGGTCACATCTGAGATGGCCCTTTGTCCTTCCAGGTGGATTTGATAATGTGATGTTAAGTGCTGATCCCCTCGGGAATGCAGATCCCCTTAAAACTGGTTGGTGTAATGAGTCAAAGCCAAAGACAGAGTAAAAGGCTGCAATTCTGTCAATGTGTTCAGACTTCAAGGTCAGCTCTGAATTTGACTCACTGCATTGGTCACCTGATGGCAATGGCAGCAATGTAGGATCATAAGAGTAACATCTGTGAAACAGGAAACCTTAAAGAACTGTAAGTAAGAGGTCTCTTGGGAACTGTACTCTCAAGTATCTGAAGAGCTATAGTAAGTCTCTTCTCCTGTTGAAGCTCACACTTTTGGGTGCTAGTGTCACCTTGATAGATAACTGTAATACAAAGTTATGAAGAAAATATGTGTTGGGCGTCAGGCTTAAGAATCCAACAAGACATGTTAAGTGTATGTTTAACTCTAGACAGGCATGTAAGACCCATGCACGTGAGTAAGTTCAGAAACATTGCTGAATCAGGACTAGGGAAGGCAGAAAGCTTTGCGAGTTCCTCTTTTTTTTAAATCAGTGGCATTTGAAAACTAGAGCATACATCAGTCTAAAAGCCTTCATTTTCCTTATAGCAGCTACAAAAGTACATGCCACTAACTACACAGGCACTGGAGAAAAATTCAGTGCCTATTTCAGCAGCAGGGCTCCAGTTCATCACCCGGTTTCAGTAATGATACCACAGCAGCATCAGTGTGGCCAGGAGAACTGCTTATACATAGAAATGGCATTGGCTGCTTCACCATGGCATCGCCATCACCCGCCCTCGCATGACTTCTCTGCCCCCATGTGCCAGATGCTGAAGACTGGCTGTGACCAGCACAACTGACACCAAACTTCCTCAGAGCAGCTCCAGGCTCAATTTGCCTACCCGGATTGTGCACGTAGGAGCGACTGTGTGGGGCTGCTTCACACCAGGATCCTCCCTGGCCAGGATGCTCTGACCTCCGAGGTGTCAGGAGGCCAAAATAGAGATGCAGTATGAAAGCTACGCCTTATGAAAGCTGGTGTAAACCAAAGTGCTGCTATACTTTTTTTTTTATACTTTGTTCTGAGAAGCATACACTGTCATATTCTGGCCTATTTTGATTCCTGGGGATGTGAATAGAAATATGACGCATGATAACTAATTAAGACTAGTTGCAGAACAATTAAACTAAACAGTATTTTCCTTTGGGAGAACCATAAGCATTTCATGCCCCAGATAATTGATTTCCATATTCTTTCCCTTGGCTAGGAAATGCAAGTTCCTTGCCACATGTTCCCTGCTGGTTTTGGTCACTGAATTCTTGATGTTAGAGAAGGAGATAATGAAAGTTATCATATCCCATTCACTCCTACAGACTCTCGGTTCAGTGGGGGGTCTGAGCATTTCTTCCCATCAGCAATAATGATAATGGGTCTCACTTAATGAGCAGCCACTGAGATAAGCATGGACATCACAACAAATTAGCAACTACACATGCAACCCTGGAAAGAGGAAGACCATGGGACTCCAGGATCTCTCCCAGATGTCATTGATTTGTCAGTCCTTTAATGAAACAGAGGATTACCAGCCTAGGCACTGGTCCCTGCAACTAGCTGATTCTGTTAAAGGGGCACTGTAAAGGAGGACCACGCTTTCCAAAAGCAGTTTGTGAAATGTAACTGTAGACCATGGGATCAGGCTGACACAGCAGAGAGGACATGCCCTGAGGAGGCTGAGAATAGCAATGAGGCCTCTGCCGAAGCTGACCCTGGGGCAGGTGAGAATAACTCCCTTATTCAGACAGAGCAAAAGCAGGGAGAAGGCAAGGTACCTGTAAACAAGACCAGGTGAGCAAACTTGGAGCATTCTGCTTTGAGGAATGCCAAAGCTGGTTTCTCTGCAGCAGCAGCGGCCACTGCCAGTGCGTCAGGGCAGGCAAGAGCTGCTTGTCCTCTGCATCGCCCTCCACAGCACTGGACTGTAGGCAGCGGTGTTGCAGGAAGTCAGGGCCATGTAAGCTCCCCATAGGTAATTGAAAGTTGATTGCATCCAAAATTAGCTGCCAGCCGCTGAACATGTGCTAAGTCTCATGAAGCAGGCACCTGGTCTCAGCTCACTTGCAGAAGGGATGTGTCCACTTCTCAGCACCAATGGCCCAGCCAGCTCTGGCTGCCCATAACCTCAGCAAAGAGGTGGATTGGTTCTCCTCCTACCCCTACCAAGATGCCAGTGTGCCCAGGAATAAGATGTACTGGTGGCAAAACTGGCCTTGCACTGCCCTCATGCAGTTTTTCTCTGGGTGAAGAGAGGACTTCAGTTTCCAGGGCTGCTAATCCTCTGTAAAGTTTACTTAGTAGCTGGAGAGATTGCTGCAGCTTTACTGAAAACTAACATCTTCCTCTGAAATGTGTTGCCTTTGGCTGGACTGATGTATTTATCAAGCAGTCACTTTCATCATTGCTTTCTTTAATTTATGCCATATATTATCACTGTCCTGTATGCTTTAGCTCTCTGATGTGCTTTGTGAATAGTTTGTCTACAAACACAGTGCAAACAAAGTTAATCTGATTGTACCTGGTTTGCTCTAATTAGAGCAATACTTAAGCATGGGTACTCAGTGTTGACATTATTCTCCGAGATCAGGAGAGCAGACATCAGGACTCCTGGGTTCTGCTTCCAGCCTTCCCTCTCTGTGCGATCACTACAGAGTAAATTGTGTAAATGGGATCTCTAGAATTAGAACCCTGAGTAAATGCAAGGCACCTAAATTAGTGGCTGAATATTTTGCAGATTTGTGAATACATCAGATGCCCTTAAAAATTCATTTTTATTAGGACAAAGAAACCAATTATCCTTTAAGCAACCCCCTAACAGTTATTAGTCACAGAGGAAGACTAAGATTATGTATCAGGAATATACTATTTAAAAGAAGACTGTCAAGATAAAATCCATACTTGGAGATATTTATTGACATGAACTTGTGTGATTGTAATAGTCAGAGCTGAGAAATACTTCAGAAAGCAAACTCGATTAGGTAAATGGTCAGTGCTCCTTGTTGTGGCATTTTATACAAGCAGTTCACAGTTTTCTGTGAAACCAGCTGATAACAGAGGAGCTAGACTGGCTTTTTACCAAGTTATGACCCAGGCAGAAATATTTAGCTCTTCTAAATGAGTGTAGGCAATGCTGAGCTCTTAGTTAAACCCGGGGTCCTATAGACAGGAAGCATCTTGCAGGTTTTTGGCAACTGAGGAAAAAGAGCATACAAAGTTTCTGGGACTGGACATGTTTGTGTCTGAAGGCAACTGAGAATGAGCGCAAGCTTGTAAGGAGAGCGATGAGGACAGGTCTGTCCAGCGTAACAGGAAACCTCCTCCTCAAGAGTCAAGGGAGATGAATATGGGGTAGTGTAGCCTCCACTGTCACCACTCATTTGTTGCACTTAATGAATTACTGGAATTAATCACATAATGGGTGCTCAAAGACCTGAAAAAACATCCGGCTGCTCACCTGGGCAGAACTGCAGAGCATCTGAACAAATGCATGTCTGGCCTTTGCCTGACAAAACGAGCTGGTGTGGGTACATGCAAAGCAACGTCTGTCTTCAGCTGGGCTGGGAAAGCAAGGTCTCAACTGTTTGTGTCCATCAAAATCAGATGGAATTTAGATTTTGGATAAACTATAGGGACTAGCTGGGTCAGTAACTTGACATGTTTCAATTCTATGTGCAGTTTCACTGCTTTTTAACAGAATGCAGGATGCTGTAAGAAATAGCCATTTCAAAGATGGATTTGTTTCAGAGGCAGGTGATATCTGTGGAAGGGGCCTATAGATCTGTGCAGCCTGAATCTACCACAAAGTATGCACAAGATACAGAAGAAAATGACATTTTCACTATCGCATTAGCGCAATGCTACTGAGAGTGTCATTGGCTACTCTGTCCCTTTTAGCTCTCTGGCTCTTCTTTTTTTGCTTTTTTAAATTCATTTTCAAGAACTCAAACTGGGACCCATATCCAGACTCTCTAGTTGGTATCTCATGCTGCCCAATATGTATTTTGGCAGCTGTGCTGGGCCAGAGGATACCCAGACTGCTGGCACAGGTAGGGCAGGTATCTGCCACGCCAGGGGTGTGGTCATCTGCCATGGGGCCAGAGTAGCGTGGTGCTCTAGTCAGGAGTCACAGCTTGGTTTCAAGCCTACATGGAGGCGAGATGTATTTGAGATTAGAGCTTCGGATGGGGAAACTGCCAGCCCTAACTAAACTCCTCCATAATGCTATAGCTTGGGGCTGGCACATACCGATCTCAGAACATGAACTTTCCAACTGTCTCTCCTAGTTCCTGCTCTTGAATGTTTCCAGTGTTGCAGCTGGTGCTTCATTCCTTTGACAGCAAAGATTTTTATGAGTGGCATCCATGCAGGCAGGATGCTTAACAGCCACACTGCACCACACGGGGGAAGGATGGTGCTTGGGAACTCAGGTGGGGAACATGCTTCTGGGCAGCATCCACACAAAAATGTAGCAAGGTAGCCCAAGGAGTTTGCCATAATTTTTCTTAAACTGTGCCCAAGGCTGACCAAATGGCTGTGGGATTAGCCCAGGATTTGGGAGACCTGCGATCTGCTTTTTGCTTGGATGTGATTTCTTATTCTTGTTGGCAGGTAGCAGAAATCAAGAATGGACTACAGCTGCCCATTCGGCGAGTGCTCATCCATCTCCAACTCACTGGACTGAGCGTTTCAAAGGAAGGCCCCATGGTGAGACTGAGGATCATCTCTTCCCCATGTTATATCTCCTCATGACCATCATTAATTAGGTATGGGCTTAATCTCCAAAGCTCAATGTTTTATGTCCCTTTTAACATTTGCAGTTAGGAGAAGTCTAAGTAATTTCTTTCAGCATTACTTTGCCACAACATCTGCCTTTGGCTGTAGACTCTGTGGTTTAATTAACCTGCCATGAGAACAAATTTCCTTTTACCCTGTTTTAATTTCCCACTCTCTAATTTCATCAAATAGTCATTTGTGTCTCAGTTGCCACATGGGGACTGTAAAACAGGGATAATGGCACAGTCCTTCCTATATGGGGAGAATGTCGGAGTGAATAACCTCAGAGCCTGGCAAGCACCCAGATACTAACTATGGCAAGTACTGTGGCTGCACTCAGCTCTCTGCCACTGGCTCCAGACTATGATCTTCCCCAGACTCAGGATGTGTAAGTCACACCACTGTTATGTTACCACTGAATTTACTGAGAGAAGGCTGCTCAGTTAAGCTCCCAGTCAGTCTGAAATGCTGCTTCTCCTCTATCACTCCCTCCTTCCTTGCCTTTTCCCACATCTATTTTCCCAGGCATCTGGAAAGCTGAAAAAACAGGTTTATTTAAGGAAGCTTTTTAAAGAATGGAGGAACCATCAGAGCTGCTTCCCAGAGAGCTCTGTGCTGGTCTGTAATGCAAAATTGCTCAGGAGGGCTGAGAAGGAAGTCAGCTCTGGGCACGAAAACTTCACCTCTGCCCTGCGGGAACACTCTAATTCAGCCTAAGAGATTGCATATGTTAATTATCATCCAGGAGAGAGGAGCCATGGGAGTTTATTAAGCTATTCAAGACATTTTTAGAACGCCCAGACAGGAAGATAAGCCCTCTGATTTATTCAGAGGAAAGAAAAGACAATACGATGCTCAGTTAGATGTGGGGTGCATGATCTTGCATCCCTTTCCCATTGGCGTAGTCTCCCTGATGTCAGTGGGATGATCACTTGCATAAGCAAGGAAGGCACAGCTGAGCCATAGCAGTTGTTGCCTGTAGCCTATTGCCTAAATGCAAGCAGGGTCATAGCAGCCATACTGACTATGTGCAGCAGCATGAAAGAAGTGGATCATCAATATAGACAGGATAACCTAGCACTGAACGGGTTTTTGTTACAAAACTCTCAAGCTGTCCAATATCAAAGGCCAGATAATATAAAGTCTCCCCCAGCAACAAATCCAGACTTGAGCAAGAACAGTTCTGACTCCCCTACAGGCTATAAGCAATAATGTTCCCTATGTATGTCCAACATTTTCTCACCCTTTATGAGATGCTTAGCAGGGTGGAAATCTTGTAGGAAGGCATCTCAAGCATGTGTGGAGCCCAAAGCAACACAGTCTGGAAGATTTAGTGCTCAGGGTACTGTCAGCACAATGTGAGGGGAAGTATTTAGTCCTGTGACACTGAAGAGATATCTTATGGCTTGCTGGTACCGGGAGTTTGA
The DNA here is from genome assembly GCF_965638725.1 of Aptenodytes patagonicus. NCBI lineage: Eukaryota > Metazoa > Chordata > Aves > Sphenisciformes > Spheniscidae > Aptenodytes > Aptenodytes patagonicus. Next base: position 111,694,024 of record NC_134951.1, on the reverse strand, counting down.
CCCGCTTCCCTCTGGCTTTCAGAGGAATCTAATGCAAAATGGCCCAGAAAGGAAAAGACAATTCTTTGTGGTGCCCTGAAGTCGCAAGCCAGGCACCTGAATGCTTGGCATTGTTTCACATCATGAGATACTCAAAACTGTCAGAGCTGGGGTTTCTTGGGTTGCTCTTTTCTTCTTTGCTGTTTTTTTGGGGTTTGCCTCTGGAGGTCAGAAATTGCTGGGGGCTTCGTAAAGGTAAGTGAGATCCCTATGTAATCCCATGACTCCAGAAACACAGGCTTTAAGAAAAATACCAAATATCCTGGCATTTATGATGAAGCCTGCAGCGAGCTATGGGAGCCCATGGTCGCATGTGTAATATGGATTTTTCCTGGCAAGCACCGCATTGTAAGCACCAGCAGCCAGTTTGGCATCTCAGCGTCAGTATTTGGAGATAAACAAAACTTTTCTCTAAGGATTTTGGTGCTGTAACCCATGATTTCTCCTCTGGTAACAGAGAGGAAAAACAAACCATTGGTCTCACACGTCCGTGCAGCACTTGTCACCCAACGGGATCCCAAAAGTCAGCAGGCCACTGAGATGGGAATATTGTTAGAAAGGGATGTAGACAGCCTGCATGGGGTCATAAAAATGTTTCCCTCTTTAACTGCCCCTGCTCCTGCTGCAGCCTCTGGTAAAACCCAGCAGCCAAATACCGGGGCTCTTGAAATACCAGATTTACTTAAAGGGGTGGTCCCCCAGGAAACTGGCCTTGCAGATGCCGCTTCTCACAGCTGCCGCCAGAGCATTCTCTGTTTTGTAACAAAACATCCTCAGCGCTGTTTGTGTTACTGAGGGCCCCGCGTGAGCACTAACTCACTGGTCCCCCACTGCCCTGGGAGAGGGGAAGGGATGTGTTGTGATCCACATGTCACACTTGGGAAACAAAGACGCAGAGCGAGGCAGGTCTGTTGAGATCAACAGATTTATGAAAGGGATTAACGTGATTTGGCAACTCTAACACCACAAATCAGGATGACAGTTTGCCTACAGAGGAAATTACATTGCAGTGAAAAGAATCATAACAATGTAATTCTTTTTGTGTAGACATTCCTGTTTCAAAGCGAGACTTACACTGGTTATAACCATACAAACTCTTGTATGCATTCTCAAAGTAAGGTGGACAAGGTAAAGTGCCCAGAGCTTTGAACGTGATCCTTTCGAGCAGTGTGTTTGAGCTCATTCATACAGAAGAACCACCTACCCCTTTAAAAAAGAAAATCCACTAAACCCCATTTTGTATAGTATTAATTTAGTGGTTTGCATTCACAACCAAAAAAAATTAGGCTAAACTTTGAACAGCCATTTGTTACCGTCACTTTCTTTGCTTTTTTTCATGCTTGCGTGCCTGTGAATGTCTGTGTATGGTTCTGTAGACTACATGATATCTCACAGATCCCCTGCTGGTCTCTAGGCTGCAGGTTGTGGAGCAGCGCTTTGGTATTTAGACAGGGCTGCCTTTCCTGAGAAGTGAAAATGGCCCCAGCCGGAGGAAACACTAACAAGAACCCATTTCTCTTTTGCTCAAACCCTATAAATAAATACCTTATAAACAAAAGAGTATTTTCAGAGGAACTGGATAAATTCTTGGAAGAAAAATTCCCCCCAGATTGATGGCATGCAGGAAATCCCTGAGCCACAAATCTTGGGAGGCTGGGAAATATTTGGGAGAGCAAGTGCTGCTTGCTTGGCCTTTCTTATGTCAGCTCCTGGCAGACGGTCACTGGGAGAGGCAGGATACAGGTTAAACAGGCCATTGACGTGACTCAGGACAACTCTTGCGAGTCAACCGTTATTTGTGTGTAATTTGCTTTTCTCTTGGAAAACCTGACGGAGCAGGGTGGCAGTAGGTTTGTTGAAACGGGTGCATGCAACTCCACGCTTCACTGCTAGTCACCTTCAAACTGGGCAAAGCCCCTGGCAGACGTGCTAGGTGGCATGGGGAGGAGCCACCTCCGGCTCCTGGTCACATCACCCGGGTGAGCTCTCCCAGGTCTTTCACTTTTTTTCTCTAGTGCGAGACTAAATGCGCTGATCTGCCTCTGAACCACCGGTGTCTGGTTCAAGAATTTCTGTAAGAAGTAATTAGAAGTAGCGAGGACTCTGCTGTGTTGAGCATCGGTATCTGACTGTGCGTACGCAGCACCACCTAGCGCTTTACAGAGATTTTTTTTCCCCTCTTTCCCCAAATCTGTAGTGATGTGTTCAGGGTACGTCCTTTCATCCCCGGCACACTGCTAGTCTGTATGCTGCCGGAGGGCTCACTGCGAAGGCAAACGCTGTGTACGTTCATAGCAAACGTGTGACAACTTGGGAGATGGAAAGTACAGGATTAGAGGTGCGTTAACAACTCAGGCCACATACAGGTTTGCTGAGATGCCGGTGTGCAACTCCAACGGATGCCCACGAGGTGTCTGAGGCCCAGCCGGCACTGAACGTCCTGCTTTACTTGAACCCTAATTCCAGAATCGCTGTAAAACTAATGACAAATACTTAGCAAGGGTTTGGAATAACTTCGGTGCTCTCTTCCTTTCTGCGGTGAAGCTGCAGAACCAATGCCCTCTGCTGATACTAGAGGATATTACCTCCTGTAAGCGAGAAGAAGCCAAGATTTAACTAATCAAAGAGCTCTTTTTTGCTTTCTTCAGCACCCATGCTGTTATCCCCAGGGACTGGAGGAAACTCCTGCCTGGGGGTGAAATCACCTGGCCAGTATTTGGCTGAGGGATAGCTGCTAAGCACAGGTTCTCCCAAGACCTAGGCAGTCCGCTTTCTGCGGCAGGCTCTACGCTGGGTGGCATGGCCGTTTCAGGCAGCGGCACCAGCGTGTCTGGACGCAAAATCCCGTTTTTCTCCACCTGCCGGGGCTCCCCAGCGTGTCCTCCGTGCAGGCTCCCCAGGGACTCGCCTGCATCTTCCCGGGCGCACCAGGCAGAGCGCGGGGTGCTGCGTTTCCTTGGAGGGGTGACTTACACCCCGCCGCAGCGCCTGCTGAGTCTCTGCACGCCAGGGAAAGCGACCGGCCAAGGCTGGCTTCGCGCTGGAGGGCAGGGCAGGGCAGGGCAGGGGCCCGCGGGGTGGCAAGCGCTCGCCGAGAGAGGCGGCGGCTTTGCGCGGTGCTAACGAAAGGCCCTTTTCTCGGCCCCAGGAGCTCGGGGCCCTCCGTGCAGCTGAACAAGATGAGCTGCCGGGCCTGGAGAGCTCAGACCGAGGGCGCGGGTGATGGAGCACGGGGAGAGGCACCGGGAGAAGCCGGTTACCGTTCGGCACCCCCTTTTCTTTTACCGAGTTAACGTCTCGTGAGGGCTTTTTTGGGGAAGGGGACTCCCTTTCTTCAGTGCAGGCCGGGGAACCGGCCGCCCCCTCCCCACTCGGGCGCCTCAGGCCGCTCCCGGCTGCAGGAGTGGGGTCAAAGGGGCTCGGTCAGGCTGTGGGGGCCGAGCCCGGGCGTCGCCGCGACCGCGTAGCCCCGCGGTCGGAGCGGAGCGGAGCGGGCCGGGCCACGGCGCCCCCGCCGCCACGTGACCCGCCGCCGCTCCCCACCCCCCATTGATACACTGTAGTAAACCGGAACGTTCCAGGCGCCGCCAGGCGCGTCGAAACGATGGCCGAGCGGCAGATCCGGGCGGCCGCTGAGGCGGAGGTGGGCGCTCGGCGCTCAGCTAGCGCTCCCGCGGGCGGGGCGGCGGGTGCGCGGCGCGGGGCGGCTCCGCGGCGGCGGGAGCGGCGGCGGCGGCGATGGCGGAGCCGGCGGAGAAGCTGTACCGGGCGGAGTATGCCAAGAGCGGCCGCGCTTCCTGCAAGAAGTGCGGCGAGAGCATCGCCAAGGACTCGCTGCGCCTGGCCCTCATGGTGCAGGTACCGCGTGGCGGGGCCCGGGCCGGCAGGGGGGCGGGCTGGCCGCTCGGCTCCGCACCGGCGGCGGCTCGGCCGGGGGGCGGCGGGGCCGGGCCAGGGCTCCCCTCCCTGCGCCCGCCGCGGCGGTCGGGAGCCGCTCGGCCGGGCCTCTCTCCGCCGCGGGGGCGAGCGCAGCCTATTTTTAGCAGCGGCGCCTTCGCCTGCCGCTCCCTGCGGTCTCCGCAGCAGCGCCGGTCCCCGGAGCACCCCTGCCCGCAGCCCTCCCCGCCGCCCCCGGAGCAGCGGTCGGGTGGGAGCCGGTCCCCGCGGGGCCGCTCGCCGTGCGGGCGGGCGCTGTCGATAGCCTGAGCTGTAAAGCCGCCTGGAGGTGAAGCGGTGCAAAGTTCACCGTTGAGTGCCTTAGCGGAGGATTGCGGAGGCGGAGGGGTCGGCTCGGGGGCGCTCACAGAGGCTCTTTGTTGTCATCCGGCGAACGCGGAGTGGGGGAGCAGAACGGTGGGTGTAGGAGGGAAGCGAGCGCAGTGGCTCGAGTTTTGTGTGCCCTGGGAAGCGTCTGTCACTCGGGCTGTTTTGCGTCGGGTCAGGGAAATCTCCGTTTGGTGCGTGCTTTGCATATGAAACAGAAAAACTGAGACCCGAGACATGTTAGAGGTCGTGAACAGTCCAATATTTTCCCCTCTGTTTTCCCTTACAGCACGGAGAGCTGTAGGGTTAGCGGTCAGGCTTGTGCTGCCAGCAGTAGAGAGGTGTTTTTAGAGAGCTGGCTGGCACATTGCAGACGTGAAACTGAGAGCTGAACTGCAATTAGCAAACTGAATACGAAGGGATGTTTTGGTGTCAGCTGTCCCCAGATTATTTGCCTTTTGGGGAAGAGACTTGCTCAGCTTCCTTTCAAAATGAAGGGAAGGGCCCCGGCTGGTGTTGGAGGGCTGGGAATTGCGCACAGACCTGTACTGCCGTTTTGGCTGGCCTGAAATCCCACCCTGTTGTGGGAGGACGGGGAGAGAATCGGCCTCTCTGCAGGGGAGGTAAACGCCGCTCTCCCGGGAGGTGGGGGTTTGCTTGGGAAAGGGTGAGGAGCTGCCTTCCCAGGCTGTGGGCCTTGGCCTGCCTCTAGCAAGGAAGATGGAAAGGCATCTCCAGTGTTCAGGTGGTGCAGATGGACAGCGGGCTGAATTTGGTGTGTGTCTCGTGAAAGATAAGTAAATGCATATATGTATATTTATGGAAGGCTAGCAAGGACGTGGGGTGCGAACGCTTGAGCAAAGCCCTACAGATGGGTGCTGTGGCTCCCAGCCGCTTGAGGAGCAATTTCTGGAGAATGTACCACGCTGTGCGGCTGAGAGTCACTTGTGCCTCTGGGAGAGGCTGCGCTTGGAGACAGGCGAGAAAGGGCTCAGTCACCCCTTGCCCGGACTGCGGGGGGCTTGGCTGCCCCACAGGGGATGCCTGGCTGCCGGGGCAGGGCTGGCAGGTCTGCCCGGATTGGAGGCAGGAGCTGGTTCCCTGGAGGGGAAATACCTGCTTCTGCTTTTGTTCCCCAGAGCCTCCTTCCCCTGGGAAAGATGTTTAACCGTGCGGTGCCAAGCTGCAGCGTTTGCTCGCACGTGTTCCTGCTGCCTTTTTCTTTTGTTTCTCCTGCTGCCCTTGGTCGCTCGCTGGAGGTGTCTGCTTGCCTCCACTCCTCCTCCCCTGCTCCGGCTGCTTCTTCTACAGTTCCCTCAAGTTTGTTATCCCTTCCTGTCTTGCGTTTCCCCAGCAGTTTAAGCTGATGCGAGGTGGGTTGGCCTTCCTCAGCCTGGGGGCCTGTGGGACCGCAGCGTGCCTTAGTTCAGGGAGACGAGCAGAATGGCTGTCTTTGGTTTTGCAGGGTCAGGTTTACTGAGTGATCTCCTAGGGGCAGGTGGGGGGACGACAGCTGGGACCCTGGCATCCATCGCAGAGCCACTGCCTTTTAGCCAATCATCTCCCCAAAACTGCTGGTCTGACACCAACCACTTGTAAAATTTTTTTTTTTTCCCCCCACAACCTCTTGAATTTGCTTGATCCCTTCTGCAAAGGGCTCCTTCTACCCACTGCCAGTTTTTGTGCCACCACTTTTCACACCCTGCTGCTGAGCATTGCTCCCTGCAAGGGCCCAAATCTCACCAGAGCTCCCGGGCCCCTTGTTTCCTCTTGGGGAAATCCCCTGCACAGCAGCCTCTGCGCCACCTTCAGTGCACCGAGGTCTTTTGCAAATTGTGCAGAAGAAATTAAAGGGAAGCCCAGACCAACTCGTTAGCTTGGTGCCATTTCTACTATAGCCTTTTGTTTCGGTTTTTCCCGTGAAGAGCTCTAAATGACAGTGGGATGCTCAGTGTTTGGCATGGGGCAGGCACCCAGGCCCTGCATGACCAGCATGGCTTTGACTTTTGCTTCCAGCTGGAACTGAGCGGTTTCTGTTATTTGCACGTGCAATGTGAAAGCGAATCGGTCTCTCCTTTTTCCATAGTTTGTTTAGGAAAACTATGGTCTAGAGATAGGTGAGCTGGGATAAGTTGTGTAAACAAGGTCTAGCTCGCCTGGAGGTTTCATTTCCCATAAAGAGAGAAGTTGTGCCCCAGGTGCACAACTGCATGTGGTGGAGCAGATCTCACTGCTTGCATGGTTGTCCTAAGAATTGAGCCAGCTCTGCCCCCTTCCACGCACCCCAGTGCCTTGTGCCCCCAAAGCCTTTGTCTTAGGGACAGAGCCATGAGTCCTTCTCTGGGCAAAATCCAAACATGAGCCCAGAGCTCAGGGGTGACCAACTTTCAGTGCCAGAGCTGTGTGTGACTTCCAGACATGTTGAGAGCAACCCCAGGGTGGCTGCTGTGTGGCTGTGGTGCTGTGAGGGTAACCGGGTAATCTGAATCCTGGCTTGTGGGAAGAGTCCAGCTGGAAATATAAATGTCCTCTTACAGTTTTGGTTGACGGTTAGTTGTAATTGGGGCTCCCAGCTCTCCTAGTCCCATGCTGTGGTCTTCGAAGCCTTTTCCTCCTCCTTCCTGCTCCTGCATGAAACTGCTGTTTTTTTCAGCTTGGAGATCTCCCTCCTGTTGGTGAGTGATACATAGAATGCTTTCTTAGGTCGTTAATTCTGTATCATCAGTAATAATAATTGTACAATGTTGAGTATTATTAGTACAGCACTTGTTTGTGTGCATTACTTGGAGCCAAACCACTATACGGTTATTTTGTCTGATGGGTAACCGGAACGATGCCAGGTTGGTACTTAATGTGTCTGAGTCATGAGCAAGCGGAGCACTTCCACGACGAGGCTCCTGTGAGGCAAGGCACTCTGGAGCAGCCGTTCGGGGAGGATGTGGGTGGTGCTTCTGTCCTGATGCAGGACTTCGTTGGGCTCTGGTGTTTCCCTTAAATTTTGCCTCTGCCTCCTGCAGCCCCCTCAGGACTTTCTTCAGGCCACAGTCTTTGGAGCTGCTCCTGCGTCGTGTGCCTGGTGATGGGCTCTCTGGGGCATGGACAGTTTTCTTGAGAAGTGGCTCTCAAAGGGATTGTGCATTGCACTCGGAGGTCCTGCAGAGCAAGGCCAGCGGCCTCGTGTGCTGCAGGAGTCTTGAAGGAGGTTGTAGCAAATGAGTCAAGTGCTGTTACTTGTCTTACTTTTTCCACAACCTCTGTTTTGCTTTGCTCATGCCTGCAAATGGTCGAACTCTCATAGAGATGAAACCTTTCCTTGTCTGCTCAGGGTTGGTATAACCACGCTGAGGCTATGACCTTTTTGTTTTGAGTAATGCAGATGGACTAAGCAGCAGGGTGATGAACTGGTTAAGCTAGGTAAATGCTCCTTTCATATCTGTGCCCTTCAGGACCTCTCTCCAGCAGCTTGTCTGTTATTAGATTTTCTTCTTAGACTGTCATAAATAGTGTCCATTTCAATTAAAAAAAAAAAAGATGAAAAAAAAGAAATCACTTGGTGTTTTCCCAGATTCTCCTTTTCATCTCCCCCCCCCTTGGTTCTGTCCAAGTTGCTTCATCTTGGCCTAATGTGCTTTCCTCCTAGTCACCCATGTTTGATGGCAAAGTCCCTCACTGGCACCACTACAGCTGCTTCTGGAAGAGGGCTCGAATCGTGTCCCACACGGACATCGATGGCTTCCCTGAGCTCCGGTGGGAAGATCAGGAAAAAATCAAGAAAGCCATTGAAACTGGAGGCCCTGGAGGAGGTAAGCAGAAGTCTCCTGGTGTTTGGAGGTTCAGCTGGAACTGTGCTCTCTCTTCTCAGGCTGTTATTGTGGTTATTTGATTGCTGTGTCCCTTCAGCAAGTGATGTCGGAAGAATTGTTGTGGTGTCTCTATGCTCCAGAGGTAGGACGTTGGCAGTATGATCGAGCATGTTAAATCAACGAGGGAAGAAGCCAAGTCAGTTGGCAGATGTATTGCCAAATATTTCTTGTTTTCATGATTGGTGTATTTTGGTTTTAGTTCTTTAATATTAACAAATGCCGTTGTATGTTGTTTTAACGGTACCTTCAGTGCAGCGTATGGTTATGGTGGCTCTTTGAAATTGTTGCACCATGAACTAGTGAGTCAGGGGAGCAAGTGAGAAGGGTCTAAGTACAGACCAGACTAAACTCAACCACGCCTCTGTGTAAACCAAGGATGATGGGCAGTTTTAGATTGGTGTCTGCCTGTTGAAACACAGTAATACAGAAAATAGAAGGAAACTGGCACTTGGGAAGAGGAGTTCTGCTTTGAAGCAGAGCTATTTGTGACTCCTGTTACAGTCAGTTCTTCAGGAAGATCTCATTTTACACTACTTTCAGGAAAGAGGTAAAAAGGGTCAGCTCTGTGCGCCTTTGGAAGTCTTTTAAAATCATAAAATAAGCAATCCTGTACAATTGCTACTTGGTTGCTTAAAGAATTCTTCCTATTTCAAAAGTGCTTTTGAGCATGGACTGCTTATCTTGCTCTGTATTCAGACTCTTGACAGATGGATTGCTGGAACACAGAGGTTTATTAATCCAGACTGCTAACAATCTGGGACAGAGAATAAGGGAATGCCTTTCAAAGCCGAACTTTGTATTTGCTTTGTTCTCCAGGAAAAGGAGGGGAACAGGAAGGAGGTGGCAAGGCTGAGAAGAGCCTAAATGACTTTGCTGCAGAATACGCCAAGTCTAACAGAAGTACTTGCAAAGGCTGTGAACAGAAAATAGAAAAGGTAAAAAGTTTTTCTTAGTTCTCCATCTCTTGCCTTTTCTCCCACCAGTTCCAAGTCAAACAGTGACTTTTATAATTGCTTCCTGTCTGTCCTGCATGTGGAAAGCACTTGCAGAGCTGCATTTCTGTGTCTGAGGAGCAGCTGTGTCCTGGACAGCTGACAGTAGAGGCATCCCTCAGGCGTTGTAGCCTGGGCTTCAAACCTGCTGATGCTTCCTTTCACTTGGGTCTTAGAGCAGGCTGGAACGCCACTCGCCAGCATTTCTGTGGCAAGAGAGCCACGAGTAACTGCGGCTTTTCCTGCTTGTTGCAGTACTGCAGAGGCGTTGGTCTCTTCCTCCTCCTCAGCAAGACCAGCTCTGTTTGTGTGCGGTGTATCCATATTAACTCCATGAAAGCAGACAAAAACAGTGATGCAGCTAATTAACGATGCAGCCCTGTAGTTGAACATGTCTTAGTGCTCTGCTTTTAGAGACAGTTGGCAAAATGAAGCTGTGAGCCTCTAATAGATGTGAATAGACCTGCCAGTTGGGTAAAGTTGGCAAGGGCCAAACAGCAGTATGCTTGTATCTGCAGAAACATTGGTGACTGTTGTGTAGACATTTCCTTGTTGGAGCATGAAGTATTGCAGTCTAAAAGCTCCTAAACAACTGCTTGGTGGGCATCTGAAAAGTACTTTGCAGTAAGATGGGGTGAGATCATATTGGCACTGATGCTTGAGTGGTAGGGACATAAAGTTAATTTTTAAAGTTGCCTGCATGGGGTTTAGTCATGTGAGTTTTGCTTGTTCAAGCTTGCTTGGAGTTGGGGAGTTGGAGTAAAGCCTACAGGATTACCTGTTTTGAGTGTTTTTTGAACAGAAAACTACCTAAAAAGCTGGGTTGTTTTTTTTTTCAACCTAGAAAGAATATTGAAGAAAGCAGAGGAACTGTAATGAAAGGGCTTGAACAAAAGTTGCAGGCTTTGATAGAGGAACTGTTGCTATTTTACAGGTGTTTAGGGTTTTTTTTAACCATCATGTTGGTAGCAAGCTTGTTAACATCCTGCTCTTTCCAGAACAGCCTAACAATTGCTCTTGTGTTGCTTTAATCTGCCTCAGGGCCAGATCCGGATTTCCAAGAAGATGGTGCATCCTGAAAAGCCACAGCTGGGAATGATAGATAACTGGTACCACCCGGACTGCTTTGTGAGCCGCCGAGCAGAGCTGGGCTTCCTCCCAGCATATGGGGCTGCCCAGCTCCTGGGCTTCAGCATCTTGAAAGCTGAAGATAAAGAAACTTTGAAGAAGCAGCTCCCAGCTACCAAAAGTGACGGGTATGTGGGGAATGCAACAAATTGCATTGTCTAGAGGAGCCATTGCTTGCCCTCAAATACATCCATGATAAATGTGTTGTGACATTGTTGTCTCTCTCGAAACAATGTTGGTCGTAGGAGGATTTGGTCCTTCCTGTGACCTTATGCAGATGACAACAGGCAAATTCCCCATCCCTGGGAGCATGCAGTCCACTTGCCCCCTGTGACTGCCTTGAGAAAATGCAGAGACCAGCAGCTGTGACTTGGAGGACTGATGTAGGGCTTTCAACCATAAAATACTGCATGCTTAAGACAAATGGATACTGGGTTCTGCGCCTTCTCGTGTGATGCTGTTATCAGTGATGGTTTCTCTGCTCTAACCACTTGTTAGAGAATTGATTTGACATGTCCTATCTATGAGCTGCTGATCTGTGACAGGCACGGAATCTGATAATGATGTTTATTGGCTGCATAGTGCTTACACTTGGATGCTTTTGTTTGCTAAATCTTCTATGGTACAACTGAAATTTCATTGCTTTGCATTGAAATTTTTAGTGGAGGCTTTTGATGGAACTTGTACTGACAGAGAAGTGCTTCCAGGTGGCTTGCTAGCATTGGTCAATCTTTCTCTGTTAATGAAGGCTTTTGTTATTTGTTTTTGAAGTGACTTCGCCTAGAGTCATGCTTCATAACACAAGCCAGTGTTGCATTGTCCCCATGGAGGAAGGAACATAAGGTGTTCCTGGGTCGTACAAATAGGAAAGATCTTGCTTTTGTAAAACACTGGGCTTCTCCATGTACCTTGTAGGCTGAATTCAGCTTTGCTTTTACAAGGATTCACCATGAAACTCTCCAGTGGGACTGATGTTAGGTTCTGAGGTGCCATAGCCATGTCAAATCTGTGTAGTCTTTGTCAGTATTGGTCCTCCAGATATGTGGCTGATGGGCATGGCGTGCTGTTCAGAGCCATGCGTGTGTGTGAATGTCATCCTCGGCCATAGGTAACAGAGCAGAGCGTGCGTAAACTGATGTCTGTGTTAAGAGGCTGCCATTCAACTTCCATGCTTTATTGTTGGTTGGCAAGCAGTTACTCCAGAAGTGTTCAGCAGTGGTGCAGGTGCCGTGGGGAGGGTCCTGCAGTGCCGCAGGAGTGGGTGTTTCTGCTGGAGCCCTGTCAGGTTCTGCACTGTTCGCCTCACTTGGCTGAACTACTGGAGGCTGAGACAAGCTGTCTGCCTCTGCCCAGCAGCCTGCCGTCTTTTCACGCAGGTCTTTTACCTCTGTGTGTGTTGCAGGATGTAAGTAGAAGTACAGTGTTTTGAAGCACTGGCAGCTTTTCAAGTAGTCCTTTGCTTTTTGTGCCGAGGTGTGTGTTCCGCTTTGTCCTAGAGCAGTGCGTGAGTTTAATAGGGTTATTTGTCGTTTTCTCCCATGTCTTCAGCAAAGCTCTAGAGATTTGACTGCATGTTTCTCTTGTCTGCCCTGACTCTGCTTTTCTGGGCCACTTCAGGATGCTATGCAAAATATGAAGGCTTTGTAAAGATAGACCACAGAGTAGTGTGCCAAGTCACTGTGTAAATGAAAGCCTAGAATTGCAGTGGAAAAAAGCTTAGGCTGGTGATGCAGGGTAATGTGAACCAGGACCTCATGCCAGAAAAGCAGCAGGACGCCTTATCTTTCCCGCTTTCTAAGCACTGCATGAACAAGCCCCTCAACCATGAAGGTGCTGGCTGGCTCTTACACTCCACTACCTTTCTTCTGCTGTTTGGGCTGTGTGCTTGAGCCAAGGGTATTAAGGGTCAATTGGAAAAACAGTTGTCTGTCAGACAAACTGAATGAGTGAGAGTGTAAATAAACAGAATGAGTGGAGAGGTGTGGTGTGCTTCCTACCTGGTGATTTTGTGCCAAGAAAGCACAGAAGTTCTGGAGAAGCCAAAAGAAAAACACCCCAGAAGTTTGAATGAGATGCACTTACCTCCGATAATTCATCTTGTGCATTCAATCAGATAACAGAAATTAATAACAGAAATTACAACATCTCGCAGAAATGATGCTACAGCATCTGTTGTAGGCAAAATTATCTTTAAAGATATTTCTAATTGTGCTGCGTCCAAATTATATCTTGACTCGGATGTCTCTGCAATTCAGATGTGACACATCCAAATTCATGTGCTGCTTCTGCACGTCTAGCCCGTACTCTGAGGAGAAGCTCAGACTTTGGGACTGCCCTGTCAGCCCTTTCCTTAAGGTTGGCAGTGTGACGTGCCTATTGCAGATGAGAGAAGTGAGGTGCTGAGCAGGGCTACCGAGAGTAGGTAGGAAAATCCCTTCCCTCTGAAGGGCAAAATGGGAAGGTTTCTTGCAAGGATCCTGGCTCCTTTCCTTGGTCAGCTCTGGGTGAGACATGCCGAGCCTCCCCTGGGCTATGGGCTGTTGTGCCCGAGCACCAGCACTTTGCAGGCCTGGGGAAGGAGGATCTTGTGTCCTTGCCAGCAGCTTCTCTGTGGAAAGAGTGCTCATGTACTGATGTAGGAAATGCAGTAGCAGCTTGTGAGCTCCCTTTGACTGTGCTTCTTCGGTAGCATGTGTTTTGCCCTCCTGCTCTGAGCTGTAATACTTTCCTGTATTTTCTGCCTCACTTGTTTGGGTAGAATTGCTGCCCAGGATAGGAGCAAAGTGTCATTCTGGAGATGTCATGCAACACCGGATTAACTGCAGAGGTTGCCTGAGGCAGAGGGTAAGTACTCAGGTCAGCAACAATCTGGCAGTGCTTTACAGGGAGGAGGAGAAAAGGGGAGATGTTCCTCCCTGTGTTGGCTGCTTGCTTTATCCAGGGTTGCCATGACTGTCCTTTCCACTCTTCACTTTCATTGTAGGGAGGACATGAAAAACAGAGTAGATGGTAAGGAAGGGCCAGGCTAGAGTGGGACAGTTCACCTCCCTTTTCATCTTCTCGAAAGTTGGAATAAATCTTGTCATTGCGTATCCTCCATGAAGGTGAGAAGAAGTGGTTTGCGTGGGCTGGTAAGTAGCAGTCCTTGGAAGCAAGCTGTTGGGCTATACTTGTTCAGTGTGGGAAGACTGTCCCTTCCCCAGCAGGAGAAAGGGTGTACACAGTAGCACCCAGCCGCTGTTAGCAACACATAGTGTTTGGTCCCAAGGATGTCAGATAAAGTTAATGTGTGTGTGTGAGTGTGTATTTTGTCAATTGTTCTAAAATTTGCTGTTTTGGGAAGATGTGAGATGAATTCAGCTTTGCCATTCCCTTCTCCAGCCTGTATAAAATGATGATTAGTGTTTGTTTTAAGCCTTGGGCATAGCCAGGGACGAAAGAGAAGGTGGTTACTGACAGCTTTATGCCTCTCTGCAGTTGGGATGATCCCTCCTGCTCTGCGGTTTGTTCAGGTGGCTGGAACAGGTACAGTAATTGCTCTGTCCAGGAGAGCAACCTGCTGTCCCCTTGACTCTGAGGAGAAGCTGCCAAAAGTGTGAGTCCCTGCTGGAATTTGGATGCTTTCCCTGGGTCCCGGGGCTTCTTGGCAGGGTGATTGCCTTCCAGTGGTTGGTGTGCTGGCTTTCCTCCTTCTGGAGATGGGGAGACAAGTTACAGCATAGGAATGAGTGCTGGCTTGCGGGGGCAGGCTGACTGTCAGCCTGCTGAGGGAGAGGCACTGCAGATACACAGCATTTGGGCACCCATCCTAAATACTTATATTATTAAGCCCGCTGGCCTGGGAAGGCGCAGCAGAGCGCTTTGCGCTCAAGCTGATGTGTTTTTCCCAGATTATGTTGTGTACACTTGACTCTGTTAAAACTTATAGAAGTCATAATCCTCGTGGCGGGGCTCAGTGGATGCTCTGGTCTTGACCCTTGCAGGGGCTGCAGCCAGGGGGGAGAGGGGACTTGCTTGGCCTGGGGGCTTTTGAAGGCACAGCTCTGTGTGTGCTGTATCCAGTCCTGCCACGCTGGCTCCTGCTTGCCTGATTTATAAAACAAGATGGAGGTTTTCTCAAGAAATGCAAGCAATACTGGTAGCACAGTGCAGCTGTTGTCCCCCCCGAGGCAGTGCACTTTAAAGCATAGCCCCAGCTCGGACTGATGGGACCTTGCAGGGGGACAGCTGAAAGATGAGCTCTTCTGCAAAACCAGCCCCTTAAAGACCTGCACAGTGCTCTGAATCATGGTTTGGACAGAGGTGCTAATGACGGGCTAGTGGTGGCCACTGCAAACAAAATAAGAACTTGGCCCAATTTTAGGGCCAGGACAGTTACTAGAACTTACAGGTCTCTCATTCGTGAGTCTTCGGGAGAAGAGTACCTTTTAACATCCTCCTGCAGCTTTATAGCTAATAAGCTGTCATACAGGGTTAGTCTTAACGGTAGCGAAGTACTAGAAAGTGAAGTGTTTAAAATTTTGAGTAGGAGAGCAATCGAGAATGTCAACTTCACGGCTTAACCATCAGCCACAGCTTATAAAGTTAAGACAGATGCTTTCTTAAAGAGAAACCTGGCTGATGTTTTGAAACAACAGCAGCTCTGTCAAAATGAAGTGCAAGATCCAAGCTGTGTTCATGCTCTGCCTCAGGTTCCAGACCCATCATGCTGCACGTGGGGCAAAATTTCCCTTTATTTCCTCACGAGGAGAGCACACAGTGATTTGATTTATTGATATTGATGTATTTTGAAGCCAGGCAGACCCAGGGGATGACATGACTCTGGAAACATAAATGATCTTCCTCTGAAGTCTCTTGTCATTCTGACGTCTGCCAAAATCCCCTGGTTTTCATTTGGCTTCTTCTTTCCAGTCTTTCTCAAGCAGCATTTTCTGCAACTTCTCTCTGCGTAGCTCTAAGGCCCCAGCTAATAACAATAAATTTCCTCACACACAACTGCACAGTAGTACATCACGAAAGTGCTATCAGCCTGGGAGCACTTTGCAGGTAGAAACTTCCTCCTGTCTGATTTCAGAGACCTGACTTAATTCCAGTCTGAAGAGAAACTATCTGGGAAATATCTAGTTCCCCAGTGTGTTAGCTTATTAAAGTTACCATGTTTGCTGTCCTTTATTTCAATATGGACTGTCTAAACTGAAAAATCAAGCTGTTGATTCAGCTGAAAGACACTATAGTCTTTTAACCTGCATTGCTACACCTCCTCAGATTTGGAGAGGTATGCTTATATTCAGTGATTCTTAGGTATGCCTTTGGTGTAACTAATACAGGTGTAGATGAATATGCCTGAAAATGTTGCAGTATTTCATGTGCTCTTCTGCCAGACCATACAGTTACCCTGTGGAAAAGCTCTAAGTGTACCTGACCTGATTAAGGCGGCTCGCGTTGCAGAGCCAAGTACATGTCTACAATCTAGCACTGAGGAATTTGAAAAATGGGTTTGCCTGCCAAAACTGAGGATATTCAAGCCTCCACAGATATCAGCAGTCAGTAAACTGAGCTCTGGTAGCTGCTGGACAGGCATTTAAATAACTTCCTTTTGTGTATGTGTGTGTGTTTTGTTTTGTTTTTCTCTATTAGAAAGAGAAAAGGAGAAGAGGTAGATGGAAATGTGACTGCGAAAAAGAAACAGAAAAAAGAAAAAGAGAAAGAATCAAAGCAGGAAAAACAGCTGAAGGTGAGTTTTAGCTGATCACATCCTAAAAACTGCTTCGTTAGAAGAGTGCAGTGTCGGGCACTAACTGAAGAGCTGTGGCACCTAGGGAGGGGCTGTACCTGGTGCCCAGACAGAGCAGAGTTGCAGTACAGCTGGTCCTCGTGTCCTGGTGCAGGAGATGCCCTGTCACTAAGGCTTTACTGACAGCAAAAGAAAGAGAGGAAGGAGCTTCTCTACGACTTGTGCTTATTGGATTTAAATAGATTAGGGTAATGCCTTCTCTCTCAGGGAGGCTGGTTCTGTGGTGCTTCCTGTGTCATCTGGTTGTGGTGGCTGAAGCTCTGAGCCCGAGTGCTGTTGTAGAAGAGCTTGGAAACAATAAATAGCTCATTGCAAAAATTAAACAGAGGTAAAGTGTGGAACTAGATTAATGAGAAGTCGTATCTTTTTCACCCTCCGGGGAGCTGTGTTCAGTTCTTGGGTACAAAGTGGGATAGATCACAGCTTTCTACCTTTCAGTTTCTAGAATACGTGGGAAGAATTCCCAACAGAGCATCAGGAATTTTGTATTCATTGAAAGTTTGGCATAGGTGTTTTCCAAGAAAAAATTAACAAGCTGCTTTTGCTGCAATTGAAGTCTTAATGGAGCTGTAGAAAAGTGGTATGTCCACCTTTGAACAGAAGTTTTCTTCTTTGTTGTTAACACCTTAATTTTCAACAAAACTTAGCTGAGACATTATCAAGGTTTTGCTGCTGCAGTGCAGATGTTTAGGACAGATCAAGGCAATTTGTGGATCAGGGTTTAACTGTGGGTTCACTGATTTTTTTTTTTTTTAACAGCATTTCATCAAGCACGACCATTGACACTGAAAATTAAACCATTTAACACAGTCAACCAGTTCTCCCAGGGTAAACTGCATTTTTGAGTGTAGTCAGTGAATAACATTCAGAAACTATCTGAGATATTTTAGGGTGCTTCTTTGCTGTCCAACCCTTTCACCTTTTGTAGAAAGGCTCAAAAGAATTTGCAGGCTCCTCCGCACTGCTGCAGGTGACTAATCTGGCAGAAATTCCTCATATGCTTAGGTAGCTTAAAAGAACAACAGTGTCAATCAGCATTTCTGGTTTTTGTTTTAATACAAGGCTCAAATGTAGCCACATCCCCACTGTTGGCAGTGTGAACTAGTTAGGTGATTTTTGCAAAGGCTGTTGGGAACTCACTAAAGGTAGAAGTGTGATAGAAACATGGGTTCCACTCTGCCTAAAAGCTAGCTGTCTTGTTAGTGTCACTTGTACCTTTTTGTATGGGATAGTGCTGTAAAGGTTGCTCCATGGCCTGCCTTCACATGTTCATGATGGAGAAGCCTTGGTTTATATAGAATCCCATAGGGATGTCCTTCCACATGTAATCTTGAGAAGAGAGAGTGTTTGCTGAAGCTGTGGTGTGCTCATGCGTTCATACTGAAATCTGAAGCATGTGGCTTTAAAGATCTGTTCTAGGTGTTTGGGTGAAATGTGCGACTCTCCCTTTTGGTAAAGATACTGGTTCTTGGTGCTCTTCATCTCACAGTCTGTATTTAAGATACCATGGGCTTGCTAAAACCTTGTCCACGTACTGCAGTTTCAGGAGTGTTCTTAGAAAGCAATTGACTGCAAGTAGCTAAGCTGCTGGGTTTTGTCAACAGGAGCAGACAGAGCTGATCTGGGGCATCAAGGATGAGCTGAGGAAGGTCTGCTCCACTAACGACCTGAAAGAGCTGCTGATCGCCAACAAGCAGGAAGTGCCTTCAGGGGAGAATGCCGTGAGTTGGTCTGTAGTTGCTTTGCATGTGTGCTGGGTCTTTGAATCAGAGAAGCCGACCTGAACCAATATTGCTGCAAGGTCCACAAGTTTGAAGCATGTTCCGAACATAACACTTCAGAAAGAAATTCAGTGCAAAACCCAGTCCTTTTGTCCCAGGACTCCAATGACATCGCTGTTACGCTTGCTTGTGAAGGGCTGTGTGGTGGTGTGTGATGCTGAATTCAGTGCCTTAATCTGTGATGTGCCTTTATTCTGCTATGCCCAAGCTGGTCCTTTTTTTTTGTTGTTGCTGGCTCTTCAAGAGCAGGTTAGTTATGGCACTTCATGTTGCCTCCCTCAACTGTTAAATTATGCAAAAAGAAGCAAAAACTGCACAAATACTTTCCTGGTATCTTTTCTAAAAACAGTCACTTTTCAGTCTGTGTAACTTGTGAAGGTTTTCTCTCTTTCAGAGCCACACATCACTTTAAGTACTTGTATTTATTAAGACTCTTTGTAAGGAGCGTGGGCTGGGATGTGGGAAGTGTCTAGACTCAAAATGGTCAAGAAATGTTCTCTAGGCGGGAAAACCGGGACTTGTCTGAGCCTACATTCCCACCTACCTACTCATGTGCTCAGATGCAGTAGCTCGTCTCCTCCTTGGCTGTTCTGGCATGGCTGCCTGGTCAGGTGCTGTGTGGTAGGTATGCTTTCCTGAATGCCAAATCTGAACAGGAGAGACTGCAAGCCATGGGTGTGAGCAGATAGGCGTGACTGGGGAAGTTTCATGTCGTGTCTTTAAAGCGTCGTAAATCAATCGGTGCTGGTAAGAGTCTTGGTTTATGTGTAGCGTATGCATGACAAGCGCTGGAAGCATCTACGTTTGTGTGCCAGCAGCCTGACAGTTATTTTCTTGTGCAGCCCAGTGTAATGTAGTGCATGGGCTTCCGGCCTCCTTCTGCCGTGACCTGTTTTGTATTGTGTGTTCCTTCAGATTTTGGACCGAGTAGCAGATGGGATGGCATTTGGAGCTCTGCTTCCCTGCGAGGAGTGTAAGGGGCAGTTTGTGTTCAAGAGTGATGCATATTACTGTTCAGGGGATATTACTGCCTGGACTAAGTGCGTTGCTAAAACGCAGACTCCCAACAGGAAAGACTGGGTGATCCCAAAGGTGGGTGTTTACTGCAAATTTGATGATCTGAAGCACATTTCTTAACTGATGTTACCTATTGTAAGGAGATTGAACAAGCATATTTTTTCCAGTAACACTAAATTGAAGAGATGTTGCTGATTTGATTTGAAACCCATCATTTACCCTCTTCTAGCTTTGTTTTCCCAGTCAGTAAAGTGGGTATTTGCCTACCTTAGTATGAACGTCTCAGAAATCCTTTCCAAGACCTGCAGTAAATGCCAACATCTGGCCAGTGCTCAACTTAGCCTTTAAATCTTATAATAGTATTAGTTGTTTTTAAACTCTACTTATGCTTCCATCCACAGGAGTTTCGGGAAATTCCTTACCTGAAGAAATTTAAGTGTAAGAAGCAGGACAGGGTATTCCCTCCAGATGCTGCAACTGTGAACTCTGTGCCTCCTCCCTCCGCATCTGTTCCTTTGACAGAGACTGTGTCTGCACCCAGAGGTAAGCGGCTGACTGGGCATGGGTCAGTGGAGCTCAGGATGGTTTGTAATGCCATTCCCAGCCAGACAAACATGCCACCCTGAAGAGGCGTGCTGTTCTCTTGCCCTCAAGCAGGCAGAGCTCTCCTGGTAAAAAATAGCATAGGAAAATCTCATGTGCTTCATCTTCCTAGCACAGGTCGACCCTGATGTGGTGGGTTGCCTGGGGACATGGGCTTGAGATCCCAATTGTTTTCTAACAAATCATTTTGGGTATTTGTTGATGGTGAGGAAATTATGTGTTTGCAATGAATCAGAAACTTTAAAGGCCGATGTTGCAAAATGTGTCTCAAGGGAGACCTGCTGTGAAATGCCTTCTTGCTTGGTTTCTTGGGGAACATCCAGGGACCTCCATAATGCCAGATATTCAACATCCAATATTAGGTTTTAAGGGCAAGAGTGTTTTGGTTTGGTTTTTTAAATCCTCCGTTGAGATTTGGCTTTACCAATCACTAACTCCCCTTATGCAAAATAGATATGCTGTCTCCGGCCCATGAATTGGGAAAAGGTTGGACTCCAGAAATTTCCCATAGGCTGTTGGAATGAGTTGCATGCTTTGGTGATATAGCCTGTCCACTAAGAACTATACTGACTTCTTTCTTATTCAGCCTTTTTAGCCTTGGCCATAGTTCTGGGAGCAGGGGATTATTGTTACTTGGTGAAAAGGGTGGGAGTAATTCTGCACAGCTAATTTTAGCCAGATCCTGTTATTTTAGCAGTGAAGACAAAGTAACCCAGGTCTCGGTTCTGATTGGCAAGCTGATTCCAGCCCCAGTGTGCCTTGAAAGTAAACTCAAAGCGTTGACCAGAATTAAAGCCAGGTTACTTTGTTTGCTAGCAACCCAAGTAATCTGAGTGGGGGGAAAGGAGGAAACAAACCCCTCAGTTGGTCAACCAGAGTTAATAGCATTTATCTTTAGCAGTGGAGGTACGCTCTTAGAGACTTGTCACATCCTGGACCCACCTACATTGCAAGGTGTTAACACAATGATGTGATGGAGCCTCAGATGGTTACCAGTTTGCTCCTGACTTGTTATGGGGTTTGCATGATACAACCTTGTACTGTCTATAAGATCAAGACCCAGATGTACTGTAACATGTGGGAACGCTCTTGCTTGAGAGACGATCCTCTTTCTCCAGCCACTGCGAAACAGATTTCCTTTTGAAGAGGCAGGAGCTTTCACGTTACAGTGAGTTTCTGCCATGCTGTCCAGGCATCAAAGGAAGAGGGAAGCAGAGCAGAGTCTCTAGTAGCGCAGTGCTGAAGCAGACTGACTTTTTTTTAAATTAAAAAAAAAAAAGGGCAAATAACGTGCCTACATATCCATCTTCCCTGTCTTCCATCCCTTCTGTTTGTTGGCGGGTGCTGAGCTTTGTTGCCCTTCCTAGGTGAAGGGGAGCTTCCTCCCACTTGTTTAGCGCAGGTCAGACATGCTTTTGGGCCCTTGTCTCCCTGCCTGCTGGGCTGATTGTCCTGAGCATGGGGGATGCTGTTCCTTTGTGCTTGTTATTTGCCGGGGGGGCTCTGTGCCTGTTGCTAACATGCTGTGTTATTTCCAAACCCCTAGACAAACCGCTGACCAACATGAAGATCCTGGTTCTTGGAAAGCTGTCAAAGAACAAGGAGGAGGTGAAGAGCATTGTGGAGGAGCTGGGAGGAAAGATGACAACAACAGCTAACAAGGCCACCCTGTGCATCAGCACACAGAGTGAGCAGCCGTGCCTTGGTTACTGGTAGCACTGGTAACAGCTGAGCGGATTACAGAGGGCACGCATCCTTTGAGCTCTCTGAGGATCAGTGTTTGGATTAGGGGGAGTGCTTTGTGTGTGCCCATGACCTTAATGTGCTTGGAAAAGTAAAGACAGATGCGTGCTGTTTGAGTTTTACTTACCTAGCACGTTAGTCCTGTAGGTTGTGCCATAAGGCTCTGTCGGGTCTGCAGCAGCTGGAGCTCAGGTCTGTATGCAGACCCGTGGTGGTGTGCAGGCCACCCTTGTTGGGATGAAAGGTGCTGGGGGCTGTGTCTGTGCTTGCCTTGGGGAAGCCGCAGAGCTGACTGTGGGTGCCCGAGGGCAGTTGTTTTCTCTGTTGGCAACTTAGGGTCTGCTCTTGCTCCCTGTTGAAGTCAAGGAGCAGATTGGCTGCTGAGGTAGAACTGCTTCCACCTGCCAGGAGGTCCAAGAGGGACTGTACAGCCCCAGCCTAGCTCCAGGAAGGAGGTAGCTGGACCAGCCAGATAAAACATGAGTGTTCATGCTCTAGCCCAAGCTGCGGCTTTGAGCCGATGGGGATTTTGCTCTCCAAAGAACATGGTGAATCCAAAATGTGGTGGAATTCTGTTTCCACAAAGTGTTACAGAGCCCTGAATCATGGCCAGAGGGAGGGGCTAAAGTCTGAAACCTCACTGATACTTTTTCTCTCTGTTTCCCACCCTGCCTCTACAGAGGATGTGGAGAAGATGAGCAAGAAGATGGAAGAAGTGAAGGAGGCCAAAGTCCGTGTGGTCTCAGAGGAGTTTCTTCAGGATGTGAAATCCTCCAGCAAGGACTTTCAGGAGCTTGTGTCTCTCCATGCGCTTTCGCCTTGGGGCGCGGAGGTGAAAATGGAGCATGAGGAAATGGCCGTGGATGGGAAGTGCAGCAAGCCCCCAAGTATGAAGAGTGCTGGGAAGGTCAAAGAAGAACAAGGTGAAGAACAAAGCGGTTGTTTCTCCGTAGGCCTGTTCAATGCTGTGCATGCACAAAGCAAATCTGGGTATAGTCTATCCTTGCCCTTTCCTTGAGTTCTCTGCCCTTTTTCTCATAATAAATTTAAATAATGAGACCTCAGGGCAAGACTAGCTTTAAGTATAAACATGAAGCTGTCTCCTGAGCTGGCTCTTGTTTCCCCTCGTTCAGTTGTGCTTCAGAGATCTTCTGTGCTGTACGTGCACAAACTCCCTGACACCAGTCCAGGCTCTTCCTCATAACACCTTGGCTTCTCTCTCAGTTTGGGTCACTGTTGCAGCTCCAAGGAGGTGCTGGGGCACCAAGATGTGACAGACACTACCGTGACTCCCGAGGGGTGTTAGCAAGTGAGAAAATACTGGGGCCCAGAGCAATGGGTCTTTGTTCTACTTGGTTTAGAACATAACACTTTTTTAACAGAAGAGGAAAAATACCCAACACCAGTGGCATTCCTCACCAATGCCATAGAGAGCTTGCATTATTAATGCTGGACGGTGAACAAAACCATTGCATCTGCTCGCCTGTCTTCAGAACCCATTCTTCTCCAAGCTTAGGTTTCTGTCATACAGTTGGGTATGTTACTGCCAGACTATCTCACAGCAGCAGGATCTCCAGGGGGACCTGACCACCCCCTGCACCCCGTGAGGTTTTTAAATCCCACTTAAACACAACCACAAATATGACTTTTATCTGCTGGGCAGGTGAAAAAATGATATGGCCCACCCCTTGGGGCCAGAAGGAAGGTCTGGGGAGATCTTATTTTTCATTTAATTGGGGAAGTGGGGGCTGTGAACTGGCTGCTCAAGCCAGGTAAAAAAAGCCACTGAAGTCATCCTGTTCATATACTGGGAATCTGATTTGAAGTCTCCTTAGGGTGATAATTATGCAAATTGAGAATTTAAATGTTGATTCAAGTCAGACTGTGTTGCCTGCCTAGGAAAAAAATTAACTCTCTTTTGCTGCAGGACCTAGCAAGTCTGAAAAGAAAATGAAGCTAACAGTTAAAGGTGGAGCAGCAGTAGATCCTGATTCTGGTGAGTGATAACAATGGCTGTGCCTGCATCACACGGTCTTCAGGATGCGTGATCACTTGCAAAATGTTTTTCTGTGAAAGGATAAGGGTTCCATAAAAGGAATGTGATTTTTTTTTTTTTTTTTTTTAAAAAACCACTCTTTTCTTGCTATCAAAGGAAGGATATTGGTTGACATCCAAAGCTGGATATTCCAGGATTTTCTAGTGTAACTTTCAGAAGGACCACTTCAACTAAGGAGTGCACCTTGTTCAGCTTCAGGAGCATCTATCAGTGGGGCGAATAAAGGCCCAGCCAGCAGAGGCCACAGGTCTGGCATGAGCATTCTGCCCCCAGGCTCTTGGGAGGGCAGCTGATGCTACTCTCCAAACCTATGGTGCACAGACACTGTTCTGAGTATTCATACTGCATCTGAGGCCAGCCCTTGGTTTTTCAGTCCATTTGCTAACGTGACACCTGCAGAGCTGTATCTCTTTTGAGAATTCCTCCAGCTGGTCATGCAGTGTTAAATATTAGATTTTAGATCGTCCTTTTTCAAAAGTTACAGGGTTTTTTTCCTCTAGTTAGGATTGAGGTTCACTCCAGTGTATCTAAAGGTGTGTGCTCACAATTTATTAAAAAGAAAACATGCTTCAAGTAGTTTTGCATGAGCACGTGGTCACCGTTTTTGCAGTATTTTTGTTCAGATTCACGCTACTTCATGCAATGTTTGGGTGAGCACAAATGTAGGAAGGAGACCTAAAATGGTAACCTCCTCTGTGTTCCAATTTGTTTCTTCTCTGTAGGTTTGGAGGATTCTGCTCATGTCTTTGAAAAAGGTGGAAAGATTTTCAGTGCAACCCTGGGCCTAGTAGATATTGTGAAAGGAACAAATTCCTATTACAAACTGCAGCTGCTAGAGGATGACAGAGAGAACAGGTGAGTTTTGTTTTCCCTAGAAATACTTTCGTTCACTTTTTTCCAATAAATATTGGATTTTTGGCATCTACAAAAGCAAAGTATGAGTAAAATGCCTTTTTGAGGAGATATGGATAGGTATATTTATTTAAAAAAAAAAAAAACACAACCGAAACTAAACAAAAACCCAACACCCTCCCCCCCACACCTCCCCAAACCACCAAAAACTACAAAACAACCAAACAGCCACCCCTGGAGAGATCTGTGCTCGGTGTGGGGACATTTCTTTGTGGTGTTGACAAAACCTAAGTTGGGAGGTGAGTAATTTTGCAGAATTGCATCTGGTAGTGTTCATTCCTGCATCCTAGGATGAGCGAGGCATGTACAATTGGTGTCTTTAGGATGGGGTTAATTGGAGGGCCACAGTGCTCTGTGACTAATGGCTGCCCTTGAAAGTACAGAAGCAGAATTTGGTGGAGGTTCCTCTGTTCTAACATCAAGACCCCACACGTAAAGTCATCGATGTTGGGAATCTTTCTCGTTCTCCAACTTACTCTTGTCTTCTAATTGCGGAGCTGTAACCTTGGGAAACAAAACTAGATTCTGGCTATTCTACCACAATGTTGTCCCAAGTTGGCTGCCCTGAGGCTTAACAAAATGCACTGAAATGGTCAGGGGATGATCATGTGTGTTTAGCTTTCCAGTCTCATCAGACACGTGGCAGAGCTGTCCAGTGGCTGCGTTACTGAACACAGATAAAGAAATGGAGAGGGTTCTTTAAAATGAAACTGCTCCCCCAAGCATGTAAGGGATGCACAGAAATCTAGGGGAGCTAATGGCTGTCAGCAACAACCCTGGTTCAGCTCTGGATTTATTGCACTTTACCATGTTCATAACAAGCTTTTGTTGCTGGTTCTTGTATGTGGAGTTTGTATCTGGATCTGTGATTCGGTACCTGGGGGGATCTCCGTGCCTGCATTTCATGCCTGACAAATTGGAAAGGTTGATTGATTGTATCCCTCGAAGTAATATGGAAGCTCACCCAAGGTGGTGTCAGTAATAAAAACAAATACTTGAGTTACTTTTGGTTTCTCTAAAAATCTGAACTCTAGGACTTGAGGCTTAAAGATGCATGGTGTTTGTTTTTCAAATATATAATCCCAATAGCCTGAAGATTCGTATTTGTGAAACATTAACACTGAAGAGATACTAACCTCTGTTCCTGCTGTGCACACATTTATCCTCAGGGCTGTAGGTCTGGTGTGTTAACACTGGGCAATTTTTTACACCACTTCTTGGACATACGCTCTGTGGTGGCTTTTCTGTTGTGCTCCTGCAGTCGCTGACAGAGAATGTCTTCCATAAAATTAATGGTATGGAAATGGATGATTGGCATGCAGTTGCATGGTGGTTGCAGGATCAGTTTCATTTGGACTGAGATCTAGAGCCAGAGTATCTTATGTCTGTTCTTTTCTCGTGTTTTACTTCTCTAGATACTGGGTGTTCAGATCTTGGGGTCGCGTGGGCACTGTAATTGGGAGTAACAAGCTGGAGCAGATGCCCTCAAAAGAAGATGCCGTTGAACACTTCCTGAATTTGTATGAAGAGAAAACTGGCAATTCTTGGCATTCAAAGAACTTCACTAAATATCCCAAAAAATTCTACCCGCTGGAAATAGATTATGGGCAGGTAACTCTGAAATGTCCCTGTACTAGGTGGAGCATTGCTCAGCTGCTTTCCTCTAGCTGTTCTGCGTTCACTGTTGGATCACTTGCACTTAACAAACCTGAGGAATGAAGCACAGGTGCAACTATTGCATCTTCTCTGTGCTACAGAAAGAGAGCTGTAGATCAATGAGTGTCATGCATTAAAACAGATGTGTTGGGAAACTAAGTAGTTTTCCATTGTCAAGTCTGAAGTCCCTTTATTGCTCGTTCCTGTCTACTCTGTAATTTTAAGGATGTTAATCTGAACTTAATTCAGCAGTCATTTCACATACTTCCTGTTTGAAAACACCATTTTCTTTTATTCAAAATAGATACTTCTCATCTGTCTTCTGCGCCCAATATCCTCCCAAATGGTAAAGCAACTCCTATGCAGTATTCGGCTTAGTGCACATATTGAGCAGGCTGAGAATGAGAAATTACTCATTGCCAGTAAGATTTGGCTATTTAGACAGCTACGCTAAAGAAGAATTCTCTTCCTTCTGCCCAGTAGGGGTTTGTGTGTATTTAAAGGCATACCTATAACTTAAACTATTTTCAGATTAAATAGTTCAATGCTGTTAATAGCTATAAAGATACCAGAGAACATATTTTCAAGCCGTTGCATTTTTCTGTGGCCAAATTACCGCATGTCATCTTTCAGTGCGAAGTACTCAATGCTTAGCTTTATTTCTGGAAATTTGAATATTGCAGCGGCAGTGTCTGTTACACTGCAATGTACAGTGATATTCTGAAGCATCTGGCAGATGCTTTATTGGTGCAAAGCTCTATCCATGAAAGCATCTAGATGGTATTATGGCTAATTGATGATTCCTGTACTCATCTATGACAGTTTTTATTACAAAAACTTAGTGAAACTGGTTATTGCATCTCTATTTTGTCATAAAAGCAACAAAGTAAACAGTCATTTTTTCATATCAAGGTCTCTATGCAGCAGAAAGCCTGCAGAGAAAGTAATTAATACTGTTGCTTGAGGTGAAGCAGAGATGCATGCAGAGTTCATGTTCCCTTAATTCTACTTATATTTTACAGTGCCACCTCTTAAAATAATGTCTGCCAAATTACTGAATAGGTTGATTTTTAAACCCTCTTTGTTCCAAAATGTCAGAGCAATGTCCCACGCTCCCTGTGAACTTCAGGCTAGTCATAGTATGCATACACTAAATTGGTTTTGAGTCGTTACCATGGCAGCCAGCCTGTTACTTTTATCCTTTGTGATTTTGCTAATTCTGATACTATTTTTACCTCCCAGGATGAAGAAGCTGTCAGGAAACTGACAGTGGGTGCCGGGACTAAGTCAAAACTTGCTAAGCCAATCCAAGACCTGATTAAGATGATCTTTGATGTGGAGAGCATGAAGAAAGCGATGGTGGAATTTGAGGTGACCACGCACGTTCACGTTTCTTGCTTCTAACCCTCCTTTCTCTCTTTACATCATGCTTACACAGCCAGAAGCAAGTTCTTTGCAATCCAGGGTGCATCATACTTCCCAGAAGTCAGTGTGAGTTTTAAATCAGCCTTAAAATAAGGGCAAGAGTCTGACCAGAATTTGCCAAGCACTGGAAGTAGTAACTTGGTTATGATGCGTGCAGCTTTTAAAACATTGGTGTATTCTTTGTTCTTCAGTGGGGAATGCCTGCATCAGCGTCTTCAACTTAACAAGCCTACGAGGAACTCATCTGCAGGTCCTGGGATCAGTAATCATTCTCTCTTTTTTCCAGCGACATGTGCGTCATGACCACTGTTCGCTGAATGCTCTTAAAATATTAACACAGATAGCTGATCTGCTGGTCATGTGAGGCAGGAGGCACTTCTGTTTTGAGTGGTGAACCACATTTTGGGGGGGAGCAAATGAGCATGCAGCTCGGACTTGAGAAATGCTGCCAGTTGATACATGCACTAATGAAGTGCCTTGACAGAGTCCAGATCCTCTTCTGAACAGGGCCAAACTCGGGATTTTTTTGTTGTATTTCCCATTTGTTCTAATGATATCCTATTTTCATCCGTTCTTATTTCCTCCATACTTCTTGATCCATGCTTCTAACAAGCTTTCAGAGAGTGGTTTGGTAGTATCATCTGTCTCTCCTTGCATAGAAACAGTTTTACTGGTGCTCAGAGATCCTGCAGTTTGTTTTAATGCAGCCATTCAAACTGGGTTAATTCTAAATAAAAAATTTCAATTTTCTTCAGCCAGCTTAGTTATCCTGCTCTAAGACTTCATATTTAAGCAGTTGTTGTTTGCTCTCTATACCAGTATTTCATGTATCTACTTTTCAGAACAGGCTTTGCACCATTTTGTACAGCTTGTCTGAAAGCTTTCAGATGGCTTGCCCAACATTTTGTAGTACCTTGGGTTAATTGTGTTCTCCTGTATCTTCAGTGGTTTTTTTACATCAAAGTGTTCTAAAATACTAACAATTCTTTGTTACTGGAACTGGCTAAAGACTCTGAACTGATCATCATCTGATGTCTTCTGGTTTTGTAAAACTCTGTTGAAACTATGTTAATTCACACCAGCTGCAGATCTATAGGAGACCTGGGAGTCCAGATGGGCCTGTCTTCCTATTAGATTTATCTTCCTGTACTGTTGCTGCCGAACAGCTGTTTTCCATTAGAGGAAATAATGTTTTTCCTAGATAGAGGTTTCTGTGCATCCTCTGAAAACTGCTGCTTGTTTCCTTTAATCAGCCTGATCTCAAGTATTTCGTTCCATCCAGGCACTCTCGTTCTGTCAAAACTGTAGCAAATTCTTAGTCTTTCCATTACACGACAATAGATTTATCTGACGTATTTCTCTTCCTGCTTCTAGTTTAGCTTTCAAGAGTTTTACCTCACCAAGCATACAGGAGTTTATTACAATTATCTATGTAATTGCCTTACATGACAAGGCTGTTAGAGGGCTGAGTCTGTTCTAG
Organism: Aptenodytes patagonicus; assembly: GCF_965638725.1. Classification (NCBI taxonomy): domain Eukaryota; kingdom Metazoa; phylum Chordata; class Aves; order Sphenisciformes; family Spheniscidae; genus Aptenodytes; species Aptenodytes patagonicus. The sequence continues at coordinate 111,665,272 of NC_134951.1, read as the reverse complement.
TGCTGTGTCCTCTCTTGCCTGGGTGGAAGGCAAACAACTCCCTTGCCTCTCGTGACAACCTTGGTGCCCACATCTGTGATGTGGAGCTAATTCTTCATGTTAACCCTCAGTACATCTGGCAGTAATTGCAGTGCTGTTGTTTTATACCCAGCCCTCTGGCTGCTGTGCTCTTTTGATGCATCTAATGATAAAGCTTTGGATGCAGTTTAGCTTTATATTAGCTCTGCAGGGCTCTGTTCACCTCCCGTGACTCACAAGAGACACAAACTCCAGCCCCTTGGCTGTATGTGGGCTCTGTAAGAGATATATTACTCAGTCACATTGTTGGGGGATGTGTTAGTTTATAGGTGTTAGTGTTTATGTGTTAGTGCTTATATGTGTTAGTTTATAGGTTTATATAACTTATAGTTAGTATAGGTGTCCGCAGCTATTCTGCACATCCAAGTTAAATGGCCCATTTTACATTTTCTTCATGATTTTTCAGCTAATAATTAGATAATACAGATGGATGGTACTCAGCAAGAACGTATTGGTCCCAAAAGTTTGGGAGCTGCAAATCTATTGCAAGTTGTTTTTCATGAGGTTTTTAATCTTGGCTTTGTGACTCTCGTGTCCCCAAGACATGATCAGTTTTGAAGCCTGTCTTTTCTCTTGCAGTCCATCTTGGCTTTTCTTAGTATCTGGCTTTACGTATGCTTAGCTGCAGCTAAAGGTGAAGGTTCTCCTAAGCCCAGTGCAGGGTGGAAATCTCCATACAAAATCAGTTCAGGGCTTTCACACCAGTCTGTAGTTTGGAAGAGCCTTCTGAGTTCAGTTTGCAGAGAAGGTTCGCATAAAGCTGGGTTTCCTAGCTCCATAATGAATAAATAATGTGGAACTTATCCAGATGGTATGTGATATACATGGTTTCATAAGATCTTCTGTCCTTGAGCTGAATCTTAAACCCATCAAGTTAAGTAAAAGCTAGTTTGACCTGCAGGGTGTACGGTGAGTGCTGTTAAGAGTCCAGAGGGTCTATGTATGATCTTTGTAAAAGACTCCATTGGACCTGACTTTTATCGAATGTTTTTGCATTCAGCTGGTCCTTAACTATGCAAGGATTTAATGCAAATTCGAAACTCTCCCAAGATCTGTCAATACACAAACAAAAGCAACGTAAATTAAATCGGTGGATAAATGCAGGCAACCAAGACATTGCTTTTAACTTAGTTGCTTTTTTTTTGGTTCATTTTTCATTAATGAATACGAAGCATCTTATAACCTCTTTGCATTTGACCCTTGATAATTGTAGGGTAAAATTGGAAGAAGGTGTCTAGGTTGTGCATGGAGACACAGGTGATCTTATGAACAAGAATTATTTAATTCAGTTTGCTGCTTTGCCAGCCTGAAATGTATGGTTACTGAAGTGATTGAGGAATCCATCTGACACCAGGGCAATATTAAACTTCTAGCCAGATGCTATTTTTGTGTTGCCCTAGCATGCATGCTTAGTTTTCCATTGCAGTATTCCTTTGTTTATAGGATGTCTTCTCAGTAGCGTGCACTGTCCTTCTGACATCATTCCTCGATCCACAGAGATTAATACCAAGTCTGAAATGTTTCCATTCTTCATGTGGTCAGTCCTACCAGGATGGAGAGATTTGTTCCCTGGAAACTAGAGGGGGAATGCTGCAGTGGTTTCAATGTATTGAAATCCTGTTTTAATCGTTTAAATCTTCATCAGATTGACCTGCAGAAGATGCCATTGGGAAAACTGAGCAAGCGACAGATCCAGAGCGCATACTCCATCCTTAATGAGGTTCAGCAGGTGAGCATGAAAGAGATGTTAGAGCAAGAGGGGAATTCAGAAGTTGTTCTGGGCTCGGAGTGGGGTGAATGCTGAGCTGTGTGTATAAAGATCTGTGCTCTCTCTCATTGGAGAAGAGGATATGGCTTCCATGGGTAACTAGTTAGTTCTCTTCACTGTTGTACCAGTTCGGGCAGTACTTGGATCTTTCACACTGTCGCAGCACAAACTTCAGGCTTAGCCAGACATAAATGGCAGTTGAGCAAATGAAGCTGGTGTCTTGATCTAGTAGCAAGCTGGTGTTTCCACCCCAGAGAAGTCTGTTTTAGGATGAGAATAAAGGTTAAGTTGACACAGGAAAGGGTCTGGCTTGATGACATTACTGTATTTACACATCATGATCTGGACCATTCCAAGAATCACTACATAGTATTATTGCCTGAACAGCTTGCAAAAGTGTACCAGCATACCCCATTTTTTGTTATGGGCTCCCTGGCAAAGCATAGATATGCGAAGTTTTACTTCAGTTGTTAGAGTAGACCAGAACCTTGCCAAGGACATGCACCCCTTCCATATCCAGAAGCCTTTATTTTGCCTTCCAGAAACATAGTCCCCATTAGATATTTCTTGTACCAGAAATTCTGTGTATTTCTGTGCAAGTACTGTGACTTACTACGTGCAAAACAAATAGAATTGCCCTTTTTAGTTCTGTGAGAGTTTCAGCATTAACGCTACTTGTATTGCTGCTTCTGTGTATTAGTCCTCAAGTATCTTGTGTGTGTCTGTTGCTATGAAGACTTAATCTTACTCACTAATTTTATTTGGTGCTTGTTGTCTTCTCTAGGCAGTTTCTGACAGTGGTTCAGAATCCCAGATCTTGGACCTCTCCAACCGCTTCTATACTCTGATTCCTCATGACTTTGGGATGAAGAAACCACCTCTCCTAAATAACTTGGAATACATTCAGGTATTGACTGGAAACAGTCACCTGTTGTTTGTAGGCAACAGGTCTGATATTCTCTGTGTTAGATGTCTGATTTGTGAGGTTTTAAGACTTACTTTAACCTCATGCTTTCATGAGGTTAAGCTTGTTTTTCTTCAGAATGTCTTTTTCTTTGTTTGTTTATATGCATATGTGTCTATATCTTATATATAATTATTTGTATATTTATTAGAAGATATATATGTTAAATATTATGGCCTATTTATGTGTATATGTGTGTGTGTATTTTAGTATATTTAAGTGTGTGTGTGTATATTTAAAATTAAAAAAAAAGGCAGCGTCGTTGTGTTGTTAGATGGCAGCATGTGGCCAGTGATTCACATACACTTTTATAATTTGGGGTATTCCAGAGTTATTCTGAACATGTGAAAGACACAAGTAAAATAATGTCTTTAAATTCTTCAGGCTAAAGTGCAAATGTTGGACAACTTGCTTGATATTGAGGTTGCTTACAGCCTTCTCAGAGGTGGAAATGAAGATGGAGATAAAGACCCAATTGACATCAACTATGAAAAACTTCGAACTGATATTAAGGTAAAGGAAATAAAAGGAAATGAGTGACTGTGAATACAAGCTGATGTCCTGTTAGTTTGGAGTATAACAAATCACCTAAACTGTAAGTGGACGATGTGTTGGCATGAGTTCAGTGAAGGACCACTGAGATGGTTAAGGGACCGGAGCATGTGTTGTACGAGGAGATGCTGAAAGAGCTGGGGCTTTTTAACCTGGAGAAAAGAAAGCTCAGGGGATATCTTGTCAATGTCTATGAATACCTGATGGGAGAAGGGTGTAAAGAAGACAGACTCTTTTCAGCGGTATCCCGTGACAAGAGGCAATGGGCAGAAACTGAAATACAGGAAATTGTATTTAAACAAAAGAAAAAGCTTTTGTTGTTGATGGTGTTTTGTTTGGGGGTTTTTGTTTGTTTGTTTACTGTGAGGGTGGTCAAACACTGAAAGTGTTGCCTGCAGAGGCTACGGAGGCGCTGTTCTTGGAGGTGTTGAAAGCCTGACTGGACTCAGCCCTTGGCAACCTCCTCCAGCTGACCGTGCTTTGAGCAGGAGAGTTGGAAATCATCTCAATTTCCAGAGGTGCCTTCCCGTCTCAGACATTCTGTACTGAGTGCTGTCTGTACACTTGTACATCTTCTCTAGCTGGGAATAAATTTCCACCTAAATGATAAAGGAGGCTTAAACTGGGGAGTTGCAAGCATATGGTGGATGTCATCATGTTATAAGAAAGCCTGCTAGTTTGTATGCTAAAGAAACTTACCTTGTTTGCCTCTTTGCAGGTTGTTGACAAAGATTCAGAAGAAGCCAAGATTATTAAACAATATGTGAAAAATACTCATGCCGCTACTCACAATGCATATGATCTCAAAGTCGTGGATGTAAGCTGGGCAATACTGGGATTTAAGTTTGTGAAGATGGACTCTTCTAAGCTGACTTACTTGTTCACAGTTTCCTTTTATTTTTGAGTAGCTTATCTAGTTTCCTTTGTTGATGGGATGGTTTCATAGACCAATTGCCATTTAATAGAATAGCAAAAGTCTAGGCAGAGATGAGTCTAAGCTTACTGAGGTGTCTTTGGGGGTGTGTTTTTATTTTAATTTAATTGGCCTCAAAAAAGAGGTGGAGGAGTAATCATCTTCTAAAATTGAGCCTTAGTTCATTGAATGATTTTTCAGAAAACTATGGTCTCATGAAAATGCAGAAGGGAAGGTGGAGAAGTAATCAATAACAAGTACTGTGTGATCAATGCTACCTCTTTTTTGCTAGCATGAAATAGCAAACTTGTAAATGCTAAAAACCATCCAGATCAACTTTCCTAGCAGATTAGTGTATATTCCAGACTGGATGATTTTTTTTTTTTTAATCTAACTAGTTGCATGATGGTAACGGTTTATTTGCTTGGTTGTTCTTTTTCTCCTATCCCTTTTTGAATTGAAGATCTTCAGGATTGAGCGTGAAGGAGAGAGTCAGCGTTACAAGCCATTTAAGCAGCTTCATAATCGCCAGCTGCTGTGGCACGGTTCCCGCACCACCAACTTTGCTGGTATCCTCTCGCAGGGTCTCCGGATAGCTCCCCCTGAAGCTCCTGTGGTATGTTAAACAGATAGCTTCTCTGGCTGCCTCCATCCCTGTGCCCAGAGATGGCCACAGTTGGAGACAACCTAAATAGGAGAATTTCTGTGTGGGGAGGGCTCAGTGTTATCTCTCAGCATGCAGGCAACATTGTGTGTCCAGAGTGGGTTGCTGACTGGTGTCCACAAGAGCTTGAGTTGCAGCTTTGCTCTCCTGGGAGGCCAGCCAGGTGGATTCAATGCTGCCTTTGTGTTACTGTCCCAATCTTTTTTTCTTTTTTTTTTTTTTTATCTTTCTTTTGCTGCTTGCAGACCGGCTACATGTTTGGGAAGGGCATCTATTTTGCAGACATGGTATCCAAGAGTGCCAACTACTGTCACACATCTCAAGCTGATCCCATAGGCTTAGTACTACTGGGAGAAGTTGCCCTTGGAAATATGTGAGTAACTTATGAAGAGTATTTGCCGAATGTCCTTAATATATCATGGCAGAAGGTGATGCTAAAATTGTAAGCCTTTTCTCCGGTGTAAAGAAAGAGCACTTTGTATTTCTTTAGAAACAAGATTTCTTTTTTCTTAAAATGAGAGCTATTTGGTGGGGCAAAAAAGTCAGTGTTACAGGTCTAGAATCTTACACTAAATGCCAATATCATTAAAATTAGTAACTGAGACAAAGAAGGAAGGCTGTTGAGTTCCAGAAGAATAGAATCTGAATTAACTTTATATTAACTCACCATAAAGTGAAGCCGGGGGGGGGGGGGGAGAAAAAGAAAGATTTTTCACCAAGATAATTTAAGGTGAATGTAAAATGCTATTGTGTGTTCTTTGTGCTGTCCAGGTATGAGCTAAAGAATGCTTCTCACATAACAAAATTGCCCAAGGGAAAACACAGTGTGAAAGGTAAGCATTAGTAGTTGTCATTGGTAATCTGTTATTGATGGCAAACTCACCTTGTGGCTCTCTGCTTAGCAAAGAGAACTATAGTAATTTCATAGCTGTACTTCCTTTAAGGGTTGCATAATGTTGCCCTATAGTTGCATCTGTATACGTGTATATGGTGTTTTGAGGTGGGAGTTAGTACACTTGGAATGTTAAGACTGAAGTTAATGTGTTGCTTGAAGTTCAGGAGGAAACTCATTTGATATTACACAAGAGAAAATGTAAGGTGCGTTCTCCAACTTATTACTTGCTTTCATCATAACAATACTATGTATTTTAGAAGAAAGATGAGAGGTTTGATAGATCAGAAGAATAATTGTTTAGCTTTCAAAGTGCCTTAGAAGCTTGGAGAGACGGGAAAATCTAAGAATAAAAGTTCAGATGGAACAGCTGTTCTCATTACATTTCTATCTGCAAAAAGTATCAGTATATTGCACTGAAAAAGAAGATGAGAGAAAAGACTTAGCTCTGTAATTCAAGCAAAAGAAATGGTAATCATGACTATCTTCTGTACCGAGATGGGAGAGTGGAGAACAGTAACATTCAGTAATGAGTGGCTTTTCTTAAACTATTCATTTTGAGAGGCTTAAAAAATCAGTTGCCTAAAATAGAATAAAATGTGATTTAGCATCTTTTTCAATACATACTACTCACAGTATTATGGATGTCAAATCAGATTTGTATTGAAGAGTTTAAAGAGAATAAGAATTGGTTTGTTACACATATCTGAAAATGCTTCAGTGTGCATATTTTCATTAATAGACCTAGGATATGAGAGCTATAAGGCTGGTCTGTTTTAGCTTTGATCATACAGATTAGACAATTAACAGCCAAAAGTCTAAAATTCTCACTTTTAATGTAGCAGAGTACGAGTACCATAAGTATGGTGATGCTGAATTGAATAAACAGACTATATCCTTTTGTGTTCTTTTTAAGATACTTTTGCACGTGCAGCATTTGAAAAGATATGTGAAGTAACATTTGGCTGGCTGAGTGATTTTCTTTATGTGCAAAGTCTGTGTTTGCCTTCTAGATTTGTAACTAATGTGTTTTCCCTTTCTAGGCTTGGGCAAAACTGCACCTGATCCCACAGCCACTACCACCCTTGGTGGTGTAGAGATTCCCTTAGGGAATGGGATCTCAACAGGAATTAATGATACCTGTCTCCTGTATAATGAGTATCCTTTGCTAGTATGTTGGCTGCACACTGTGTTTGAGTGTTGCTGAGTTTAGCAGGACCTCGCTGATGTCGGTCAGGAGTTTTGGCACACTGTGTTTTGTTTCTTTTAGATCTGCTTTGGAGTACTCACAGACAACTCAGAGTCTCTTCTCCAAGGGAGATGATTTTTACAGCTGTCACACTTAAATTGTCATTCTGCAAAAAAGGAAACAATACACATAGCAAATAGCTTTTGCCCCAAGAGGACTCAATACCTGAAGGCATTGGAGTGGCCAGGCAACACTGCCCAGTAGTGCCTTGCCCAGAGACGTGCCAGGACAAGGGAAGGGGAATGCAACCCGTGGTTGTTTCACATCACTCCAGTCTGGTTTCTTCCTTGTGGTGCTGTGGTTGGCCAGCTTGGTGAGGAGGAGGTGGGGGAGCCAGCTCTGTGGCTTGATGGAGTCTCTCATCACACAACTTCTCTTGTGTTCCCCAGACCCTTTGCAAGTATTGAGGTAAACCTCAGATGCCCATCAGAGATGTAGCCGTTAAGCCTCTTTTCTAGGCAGAAGTGCCCCCAAGTGAATGTGTGCTCAACATTCACAAGAGGTCATAAGAATAAGTGATGTCTAAGGTCCCAGATCAATCTCTTCACTGCCAATGAAGCAAGTAATCCATTAATACCACCTCTGGGTTGTGTAGAAACTGTCTTCTCTCTTGGTAGGCTGTTTTTCTTTTACAAGCGGTTTTGGCCACAGAACTCATGGCAATACTGTTTTTATCTTGAGTTTTCTTAAATACAGCATCTGTCTTGGTCAGATGATAAAATATAATACAGTTGTTAATAGCTAATTGAGGTAATATGATGTGCATTCATTTTGTTTTACAGTGTGTTTAATGGATGCTTTTCACCTAAAATTGGGATTAGAGGTAAGTTTGAGGCCTAAAGCATTGAGAAACAAATAGGCAAGGTGGGACTGTCTTCTGAAAAAATAAAATGGTGCAGTGTGGTTATAGGATGTGCAAGCACGCCAGTCATTGTAGAGCTCTTCTCTGTGATTCCAGTTTGGTTTTTTTTTTTAGTAGGAAATTAAGAGGACATTAATGACTTTGTGCTGGAAGGTAGCAATAGAGCTACAATTATAATTGTAGATGCCAGGTCTGTAACTGCAGATCTCATCTAGGCTACGTTGCTCCACTGTTTAGATAGTGAGAAAGATGTGTGTTACGGCTCTGGCTGACAAAAAATAATCTCCAAGAGCTACAGCCCCATATCTAAGTCAGTTCACCTGCCTGTCACTCAGGATTCCTGCTGCACCACCATTAATTCTGCATATGACTGTTAGTCGTTTGTTTCTAACTATTGTATAAAACATTTTCAGATTCAAAGAAAAGTCAAATTTAAAGATTTGTGGTTTGACCTGTTAGAACTGCTTAATCACACAGGCATCTATATGGTAACTTAAGTTCAAAGGTGAAGTTTGACTGTAGTTTGAGTTTTTTGTGTTGTTAATATCAACAGCTGTAATTATTCCTTAACATTCTTCCCAGATATATTGTGTATGACGTTGCTCAGGTAAATCTGAAGTACCTGCTGAAACTGAAATTCAACTATAAGACATCACTCTGGTGAACAGTATTTAGAAGCCCTGTTAGAGTTATACTGTAGTTACACTATAGCGTTGACTTCTGACATGCTTACGCATTGACTTCTCTTACCAAGATATCAAAAGCTAAACTGCAGAAGAGGTTACTAAATCCTATTTAGTACAACACTTAGTGAAAGTTTTATATAAATGTGTGGCAACACACGGACCTGAATTCTGATGAGAAACGAGTACCTGGTTTTGTTTTATACCACTTCTAATTTTGGGGCTTTCAAGTGTTTCTTTTAATTGACCAAACTGACCAAAAAAAAAAAAATCAAGCTTGTGTTTTTAGCCAAACAGAGCTGGGCAATAGCAGAAGGAACTTGAGGAAGTTTGCGATATTCACTCTGTTAAGGTTTCCTCTTGTTTAAGATACCCTTTTTCAGTTTTCATTTGAATAAATGATAAATGTGCATTTATTTTGAGGTAAAAAAATAAAAGCTAATTTCATACTAACAGCTTTATGTTTCAAAACTTCCAAATGGTTTTGGTTTGAGTCATGTTTTAAATGTATTTGGTAGAATGTTCTTAAACATGATATCTCTCTCTGAAGATCAAATGCCAAATACTGAAATCTGTAGTCACGTTTCAGGAAGTCATGGTGAATTGAAAATTTGGACTTTTCACTGCGACTTCATCTGTCAACAGTTGGTGTGGTAAACATGGAAAATGAACTTGTGGCTGTTTGAATTTAGTATTAGCCCCAATAAACCTCCTTTAAATATCTACCTTCAACGTGATGTAAGTTGGTTGTTGTAGACTCAAGTCCCAACAAAGCCGTAAGTTGAGTTTGGGTTCAGACTTTACTCATCATGACCTGGAGTGAGATATATTGCCACTCTGTGGGTAGTCTTGAATTCCCTGTCTTGAAACATCAATATAAACTAATAATTTCAATGTTCAGTGATGTTTGTTACTTCTCTTAAACTAACTCACTTTCAGTAAGTCATTGAGCAATATGGAGTACTTGACTTATAGTGCAACACCAGTCCTTTCTCTTCAAAAATTACTTATTTCCCTGAGCTATTACAGCAAGTTGGCTGATCCCCAGGGACAGCTCTGCATGGGTAGTGCATTCAGTATCTCCTCCACTGTGACAGTTCCCTTCCCAAGAAGGGGCAGTTCAAGCTCATTCTGATGGTTGCAGCTTCAGTCTTCGGTAACCTGCATGGAAAATACAGATCCATTTCCTAAAATGTTGTGATGCCCCGGTGCCTTTGAAAGAGGAGCTCCAAGCCAAAGTGGTTGCTTACAGTGCAGCTGTTCCCAGGATCTGTGAAGGAGAGGAGGATGAGGAGTGATAGATGGAAAACAGAGCAGCTGCTGATGGGGAGAGAAGGAAATGCAGAAGGACTGGGTAAGTCATATGACTTGAGGACAGTTGAACACGGAATCAGTTGAGGTTGGTGCTCGTGGATTTGAGAGGAAGTGAAGAGAGTGGCCCTTGTCTTCTGGTTCTTCAGTAGCTTAACCAGTGGCTAATCATTGTTTCACTTCCAACAGAAACTTTTGGTCAGTCATTTAAGACTTAGGTATAATCTTGTCAGTCTCTGAAAGAGAACATGAGAGATGGTTCAGTTTAGTTGTGAGGTAGATTTTTTTTTTCTTCCCCCTAAAAAAACCAGCTCAGTTTGAGACCAGGAATTAAAGGTCGATGCTTTCAATGTTCCCTCTGTCACCTGTACCAGAGGTGGCTCAGAGTTCCCTTTTGCTCTAAGACCTCTTGTCCTGCCCTAAGATATGGCCGTAAGCGCTATGTAGCACAAGAAGCATTTTACGATGTGTATGTAGTGCTGAGTTACAGTTGCAGCACAAGCAAGTATATCGCAAGCTGTCTCTAGCCTCGCAAATACAGCAGTAAAAGATACAGTGGGACAGGACTTTCTGAAGAGGCAGTGGATGCCCTTTGGGGACCATAAGAGACCCCTGGTGTGACTGTCCTGCAGTGGAATCTAATGTGAATTCAGGGTGCTGCTTCTGCTGCCAGCTCGTCCGACTGCAAAGCAGCCCTGCCTCTCCTGAAAGCAGGTGCTGGTGCTGCTGTGACCCAGCATACAGACGGCCTCTCCCTGGGGCCAGGCTGAGAAGAGCAGCTCAGTGACAACCACTGAAGGCATTACTTTTGGAGTATGTGCACGAAGCAGAGCTGGATGAATAGGTAGTCCCATTTCTGTCAAAACTACTTGAAAGGAACGAGTTGTCAAGACATTGGGTCTCATGACATCCTCTGCTTTTTTCAGAGGAGGGATGTTGAGGAACAACTTCTGATCTAAATGTTGAACTATAAAAAGCAGCAATGTATAAATATTTAACCATTTTATCCTTGTTCAGCGTGGCTGGAGGCTCTTGTTGTACAATGGCTCGCAAATGTTAAGCTAGTCCATGCAGTTTATATGAATTGGGTAAACTGAAGGAAGCCAGCCTAGGCTTACTGATTGGCAATCAGTGTAACTTGTTTGTGACTTGCCCAAGTTCATGCAGGAATGAAGTGGCTGAGAAAAAAGTACAGCACAGGTCACCCAACCCCATACTTTAGCCATAAAACAATCTGAAATCAGTTGGTACAGCCTTTCGTGCAACCCCCCCCTTCTGTTTCTAATCAGAGGAAAGGAAAAAAAGCCCAAAAAAGCCCAGACCTCTGGGCACATCAAACTTTCTCAATACCATAGAGTTGTACTCGGGTTCTAAAATGAGTCATGCAGTGTTTGTAACTACTGAGGTCCTTGCTTCAGCCTTCTTTCTGGAAGACTGTTCCAGACCTCCCTCTCTGAGTTCCGGGGACATAGTTTTCTGCTGAAGTGTTTTTGTGGCCAATTTATATCCCACTTAGTATTTTGCTTAGATTGCTTTTATATATGTGGGGAGGCCCCTAACTTAGTCCATTATACTCTCATTCCTTCTGTTAGGCCAAAAAAAAATAAGTTTCCACTGTTACAGAGTACATGCATCTGACCAGGAGCTTGTGTGTCCTTTTACTTTCAAATAAATGCCAGGCTACTTCTCCAGAAATGATCGTTTTGGAGATGCAGTGGCACCTATGAGAAGAAATGCAGTTGTAGATCCCTGTCAAGATGACTTGCTGGTTTTCATTTGTTCCAGTGTGAAGGTAGCATGCGAGCCAGCGGGCATTGCGGGTCGCTTCACAGAAAGCGAGGTATGCAAGTACAGTCTGAAGGCGAGAAGAAGGAATGGCTTCCCAACAACTGAAAAGGGAAGCTACTGCTTCCCCCGCCCCTTTGTTACAAATTCTAATTTCATAACATGATTAATGCAGCAGGACTCAGACTTTACAAGAACATGCTTCAGTGACTGCAGAGCACACTCTTCTGCCAGCTGTCTGTGCTTTTCTTCCTACTACCAGTGCCTGCCTAGGGGAGGTGAGAAAATGACATTCCTAGCTGTCTCCTGTCCCCGGGACGTAGCACTACCTGCACTGTGCTGACAAGACTGAATGCATCAATTAGTAGGTGGTGTAACCCATGTCTTAATATAATCTGCAGTAATTAAGGAGAAATGGGAGCACGGAAGTGCTTTCTGTAGCGTTTCAGCACACACCATTAAGAGCAGTTGCCTAACGTGACCCTCTGGAAAGTGAATGGCATGAGTGAAGCCAGTTTAAAGATCTCCCTCCACCTATGCAAGGCAGGTGAGTCAGCAGTACCTAATGGCAGGTTGTTAGCCATGAGCACAGCTGTTCTCGGTCACTGTCCCTGTCAGTCAGACTAGTTGTGTCATTTCCACGTCACCCAAGTGCAAACGCAAATTTGCCAGAATGGTAAAAGGACGCACTGAAAACTGTGTATTTGTCTGCATACTGCCAAATGGCACTGGCTACGGCTTTGTTAAACAGGGTTGCGTTTGTGTGACTTGGAAACAGCATGCACAGGAGAAATGAAAAACCGGCGCATAGAGACAGGCAGCATTCATAAAAGGGCAAGATGTAAAAGGTCTTTTATAGCAGGAATCCTCATAATACAGTGTTGATTCTTGCCCTTTCAGCACAGTGAATGGTAATAGCTTTCTAAATATTTTCCAAATGCGTCTGTTGGAATGAAACGAAGGAATACCCAGCGTCATGCTGTTGGGAGCTGAACTCTGCCTTCTGACCTGGCAGGAGGTGTTGGGGGTGGGGAGAAATCTCTCTTAGCTTTTTCATCTGCTTTCTAGTTTTATCACAATGTACAAAGAAGCCCTGAAAGGCATTGGGCTTTTTGCTTTCTTCTTTCCCTTCTAGAAATTCAGGCTCTGAGGACTGTTGCAAAGTGTGATTGTGTTGTAGAAAACTTTTCTTCCCTCCCCTGAAAATCCCTTGCCTCGGTGAAAGCTCTTGCATCAGGGTAGCATGGGGCAACCGCTGCTTTCAGCACAGCGAGACCTGATGACAAGGTTTACAATGCACAGCAGTAAGAATCTCGCTGGCGATCAGTGCCTCCTGTCAACTGTGGAAGTCTCAGTGTCGCCACGCTTAGTTGAGCATTAACATACAACCCGTGGAACAAGGGGAGCCTAGCTGAAATACAGAAAAAGTGTTAGTGTCATTCACACATTATTGTTTACCTGAGCCTGGAAGGTCTGGTCCCTGCCAGGCCTTTTGGGTAGTGGAAGTGTTTTATTAATGGGGAAACTGTACAGGGTTTAATGTTGTGTATTTTTTGCCTTTGAAATAGCAGAGATTACTATTTTGTTGCTTTTTGTTATTAGTTTATTTAGTGTTATGCCTACGCTGCTTTGCATCTCTCTACTGTAGTTGCTTTGTTTTGTGCTGTGCAGTATGGAAAGCTCTCGCTTAAGTGTCTTAGGCCCTTTGGGGGCTAAGGGGAAGAAAGGCTGTTTTAACAGCCTTCAAAATGACCTGAAAAAGGGGGTGGAAATGCATGCTAGGTTTTGTCTTTTCTTTTTACCATTTAAAAAAACAAACAAACAAAAAAACCAACCAAAAAAAACCCAAACCTCTGCTACAATGTACATAGAAAGCCCTGTGGCAATTTCTAAAGGATTTTTCTAAGAGAAGAAACAAACTGAGTAACTCACTTTTTTCCTCTTAAGCACAAGGGCAGCATTGATTTTTTTTTTTTAAATTGTTTAATAACATGACCTATATCCTGCCCCTCTCAATCTGCTAGAGCACCTAGTCATCTGAGTTCATTAGCAAATAAAGAACACAAGTTAAAAACTCTATTCCATGTCCCAAGATACAACTTTTCTGTGTTTTGCAGTGTCCTTAGTTTCACCTGAAGGAGATGCAAACAAACAGGCGTAGCGTCCATTTTGCATTGCGCCATGCTGCTGTTGGCAATATGTTTAAGATGTGACACTGACGTAGCCTTGGCTAAGATATACTATTAATTTATTTTGAACTTAAATTTGTATTAAAAAAAATAAATTTGGTTGGTATAAGTAGCAGTAGGTACTGTTGTCAAAGCCCAACACACACACACAGAGTCTGGTCCATAAGCATTTAAGGTGCTTGTGGTTTAGGGTAATATCACCATGCTTAGATTTCTTGATGCAGAAGCTTTAAAATTCACTGTGGTGCAGAGACGCAAGGGGGACTATACAAGGAAACCGTCTCTGCTGCTTGCAGAAAGCTTTCAGCTGTGATGGTTGGGGACTGCATTAGAGGGCAGACCAAGACAAGGAGTTTTTTGGGCAGCAACCATCCATTGTCAGTGGTATGTTGGCTCTCTCCCTCACACTGGGAGAGAGTAAGTGAAACCTTGACCTTCAGGACTTGGTGCGCATTTCAGTAGACTCTTAAGGAAGAGTGCCATAGACCATGACTACAGGGCCAGGACTGATTATGCTGGGTTTTTTACTCTTATCACTTACTCCTCCTGAAGTCTCACCTTTGCAATCATCTTGGTTAGGCATGGGGCAGCTAACAGTGAAAAGCGGAGACAAAGAAAGTAAGTACAGTTTAGCAAAAAATTATTTGATGAAGGAAGATGGATATAATATAGGGATTGTTTAAAGACACTATGCTGGGACGGCTACTTGCGGTGACCCTACCACCCCTGGACCCCCAGTTGCCCGTTCCCCCTCATCCTGCCAGGATCCAGGAGGCCCGCGGGTGGAGCGTACGGTTTCTGTCACAGGCACTGTCCCCCTCTCCCTCGCACCGAAGCGGATCGGGGCGAAGCCCCTTTCCTATCCACAAACGCCCCGGGAGTGCGGGATGATTAGCCCGCCGCCCCTTCCCCGCAGCCGGCGGCTCTGCAGGGCGGCGAACGCCCGTTGCCCCCCCCCCACCCCGCGCACGCGCCCGCCGCGCGCCTGGCCCGCGAGCGCCGTCCCCGCGCGGCAGCGCCGCCTCGCGCAAGGCCCCGTCTCCTCCCCCAGAATGCACCGCGCCAGGCAGCCTTTGAAAAAGCGGCGCGGCTCGTTCAAGATGGCGGAGCTCGATCAGCTGCCTGACGAGAGTGAGTAGCGACCCGTGCCCCCGCCGCCGCCGTCCTCCCGGCACTGCCGCCCCCTCGCCCCCTCCTCCCTCCCCTGGCGGGACACCCGCGCCGCGCCCCGCCGCCGGCCCGCCTCCCTCCCTCGTCGTGGGCGCTGTGCGGGGCCGGAGCCCGAGCCTCCTCCCTGGCAACCGGGCCGGCCCGCCCCCCCCCCCCCCCCGCCGCCGCCGCCGCCCCACCGCCGCCGCCCCTCCCGGGCGAGGCCCCGGCCCAGCCGGTGGCGCGGGGAGGGCAGCGGACGAGGAGCTCCCTCCCGAGGGTGCGATCCCCGTTGCCCTCGGGGGTGCTGGGGCTGCCCCCCCCCCCCCCCGCCCCGCCCGGGTGAGGCGGCGGGGCTGGCCGCGCGTTACCTGCCGGGCGGGCGGGCGGGGTGCGGGGCGGGGGCGCGGGAACGGGGAGCCGGGCGGGGAGGGGAGGGCGCGAGTGTGCGGGGCACACCTGACAGCCTGCCCTGCCTGTGGGGGTGAGGGCGGTGCGGTGGAAGGAGCGTCCTGCCCCGGGGAAGGGGTGAGTAGCCCAGTGCTCCTGTCCCTTCTGTCGTCCTAGGGGGGAAAGAGGGCTTATGTATTCATAGCATGTACAGCATACAGTGTGAGCACCTCTGAAGGACTGGGGGGGGTTAGGGCATGCACATTGCATCTAGGGGGCACTGATAAATGCAGAGGGAAGAGCTCAAAGACCCTGTATTGTGTGTCAGTAGATGAAAACAACTTGTAGAGGAAGACTATGAAAATATATGCTTGCATACATACAGACCTATACATCTGCATAGGGTTTGTGTGGATGTTGTTTTCAGTGCACAGGAGGATTAGATAAAAACTTAGGTATAGATTAAAAAGATACATGTGTTGCTATATATATGGATTCATGCACAAGGTACTTGAGTGTTACAGAAGTGGAAATTAATTCAATGTAAAATGTGTCTACATGCTATCTTGATATGTCTTCTTACAAACTGTAAATACACACCAAGCTAAAACGAGGGCATTTAGTAATTTCAATAAATGTGCACACAACAGGGTAGACATATTTTTGGTGACACTGTTTTGTGCATCACCATGCAAGTTCATGAACATACCAACTATTCCTATATCAGAAGATTCTCGGAGAGAGGTGACTTATAGTTGAAATCTTGCTTCTGACTACTCTGTGTGGGTCTTTCTTACAACTCCCAACAACTGTCAAGAGAAAAATTGGTTAATATGCCTATGTGGCCAGTGTCATTGTGTTAACCGAACAGATTTATGAAGGATCATCGTAAATTAAGGATAGAACTGACACTCTCAATTTGGTACAGCTCAGTCATGTACGCTGTACTGCATTAGAGTCTGATTAATACAAGTCATGGGCCAACTGAGACAACCGTAATTAATAATTAGCAACGTTTTATTGCTTATTGAATCAAATTTCCCTCTTCAGTAGAATGGACAGTGTTTAAGTTACTGTTCCTCCTTTTGCCTTACCCATCTTCTAGGGAAGGGACCATGTGTTTCAAGAAATTAATGTAAAGTATGAAAAATGAATTTTTCATCTCTGCCACCTTTATATTGCCTACAGTGGCATCAGAAAGATTTGACAGGTCTGTTGCTTCACCTGTAACAGATACTAGAATAGAGCGTGTGACTCAGTTTCACTTAGGATTGTGCTATACTGCAGACCCTTGCCAGCAGTATCATTGTTATGGTGTCTGCTTGGCAGGTGAAGCAGACACACAGTGTGTGTATTTGGGAAGGTAATAGGTTTCTGCTGTGCTGACCTTGCCCCCAAGGTTTGTATTTACCTAAGTTTGGTGCAAGTAGGGGATGTTTTGGTTTTTCATCAAATAGGGAGCTTCATGTTTTCTGTAGTGCTGGTGAACTGCTAGAAATGTGAAAGTTTCAAAGAGTGGTTGCCTCATGCTTCCATTCCTCTTCTTTCCAATTTTGCTGAACTGGTTGTTTTCAAATTGCACTGTAACTATCGCCGCCCATAGTTCTTTCATTTCCAGCCCTATACTTAAAATAAAGATGTAAACTTGCTCCTGACTGATTTAACACTGACTTCATGCAGCTTTCAGTCTGCAACTTAATTTATAAGGGATAATAACAGTAAACATTGCAAAATTGTTTTTGGAATCTTCCATAGTGGTGTAAAAATAAGTTCCTAAAAAAGTTAGAATAGTTCACGACTAACAGACTTTCAGATTTATGTATCATCCCTGTGAAATTTCTCCAGCATAGTTTATAGTAAAGTAGTAGACCATAACTGAGTTTTCACATAAAAAGAATTATAAGTGAACACAACATACTCGGTGACAAGAAAACTGAAATTTTGCAGGGTGGTAAGAACTATGCAGTTTCACTTTCAAATTGGAAACCTGGTTAAGTGGAATTTGTCCCAGAGTATTCTGATAGCACTTACTTGCCCTCTGGCAAGTTCTGTAATACAGCTGGGTAGTGAATATTCCTTAACCCAGGAGGGAGATTAATGTAATGCACGTAGTTTTCTCTCATAATATGTGCTTATTTTATCTGCTAAAGTTACTATTGTTCCATTCTTCTCTAAAGCTGACATTCTGTCCTTTTGAAACTGACAAGAGAGTTCACACTGACAACCTAAAAAATGAAGAAGATGGCAGTGCGTAAGTTTACATGCATTTCTTGTAGTTAAGGCCTTTTCTTACTAGTGGTGCTAGGGGAGAAGGATATAGTCATTTGGGATGGAGCAAAGTGCTGTGAAGAAAGAACAATTCTGTGGCAAATACTCTAGCTGAAAAATTCCAGAATATTAAAGGTCCCAATTGCAGAAGTACTTCCAATACTAAGAATTGGATTTATATTTTGGAGACAAAATTTGTTTTTGCAGACTGTTGGGTTGGTGCCTGATGAGTGACTAATTTTAGTCAATGCATTTTTTCCCTCCTCTTATCTCTTGGTGATTTTGCAGTGGAGGTAAACGGTGGGCAGTTTTACTTCTGCAAACCAGATGGCTATTTCTCTCTGTCTCAAAAGAGTAAAACAGTTGATTGTATTGGAGTGTACGTAACGTTGCCCTGTCTCTTGCTACTAGTAATAGCAATCTTATTTGTGGATTACTCGGTTATAAAGTACACGCAGTAAAGCTGAGGTGAGACTTTGATAACGTGCAAATGTGACTAGAGGACTGTCCTAGTCCCGGTAGAGGCAGAGTTCTGCAGACAACAGCACAGGCAAAGCTGTGTCTTGGTGTGTTCTTTTGCACAAGCGAGTCTGAATGAGGAGGACTCCTGGAATGAGCTCTGTAAGAGTGAGAGTGAGATGCCATTTTTGCTAGAAGTGAAAGCATGCTTAGCTAACTAAATGATCATCAGCGTGGGGCTGCCGCCAGGAGTAAACCACTGAGCTACTGTGGAGTGCAGTTTCTGTGTTGTATGTAGGCGAACATCAACAAGTGGCAGGTGAATCAGAGAAAGAAGCCATACTGTAGTAGTGATGGGTGTCAAAGTGTTCACCTTTTACAGTACAAATACTGAAAACAGTAGTATACTGCCAAATATCATATATTGATAGACATTGCTGGTACTGTTTCTAGGCGCTTGTGTTTTAGGATGGGCAGAAGAAGGGAAGGGGGACAAGGATCTTTCTGCATGGCTTTTTATCCCTTGGATGGAGGCTGCAGCATAAGGGCAGTACTTCATGCAGAAATTGTTGTCTTTACCCCCAGCGCATCCTTACGCTGTGGTTCACAGGCACCCTGCCCCTGCATAGCCAGTTGCTCTGCTCTGACGCTTTCCTGGATAGCTGGAAGAGGGATGTGGCCTCTTGCCACTTTCATTTTCCAGTCCCAGGGGGCCGTGAGCCTAGCACCACTGTGCTCTGGACATTTGAGGCAAAAAAATCAGCAGAACTATATGAGATTACAGCATTTGGGAGAAGGCTCAAGATTAGTTTCGTGGCTGCTAAATAGTACCCACAACTAATAATTTTGGGATCGTTTGTGCTGCATACCTTTAAAATTGTATGTTACCATGGTATCAGCATATTGTCCATCATGAGAATGCAGTGTTTCAAAAAGAGGGCTTTGGTATTGTCGTTATTGTCTGCACAAGTCCTGTAAAAGGGTTCACATGGCTGAAAAACTGACTTCCATCCAGTAGTTAAATTGACACAAATGTCAGTTTATTAGTGGATTCATAACATGAGGGAAATACTGATTCATGCTTGAAGCAAAAAGTTATTGTTCATTTTTTTATTTATTTACCTCTTCAACCAGCCCAAAGTTTTGGGGGACCTTAAAAGCTACCCAAAGCCACTTCTTCCTCATACGTGCTTTTTACTTTTTAAACTTTCCTGAGTAAGCTGTCCTTTTAGTGGCCAATCGTTTGAGATGCTTCCTCTGCTGAAACAACTTGTGCCATGCTTGTGTAGATGAATGATCTCTCGGAGGGTTAATGACTCAATCTATAATAAAGGCTCATGTTTTTCCCCTTCTTCTCCATGCGTTTCCTCTGTCACACCATTTTTAGTGCTGGCGATTTACATGTAGTTTAATTACATAGGGTTTTTGAGGTAGTCATGCAACCAATGTTAAAATAACTGCTCACCTGTACAGAATTTAGATAAAATAGTGTAATGATCTGGAAAGGAAAGGTTTTACGTTATGTAATTGCTTATCTGGATCCTAGAATTTTCTATATCGATTTAGATATGCCCCTTTGTGCCCACACATTAGTAAAATCAGTAGCTATGGAACATCCCTGTGGTTACTTGTAACCTTTATTTTCAAAATTGTAATCAGCTGTTACGAATTCATTATTAAAAAAAATCTGAAAACACTTTCACAAATGTAATGTGCTAGTCTGTGTTCCTGTTTAAATTTTAAGATCAGCTGTTGAGAAGCTGTATTTAAACTGCTTTGCTTCATGTTAGTACTGAAAATATACATCAGGGCATCCACAACTGCCCATACTGAATTGCAGTCATACTCCACCTCTTTTGTTCAGTTATGGTATTTTCAAATGCGGGGAGGCAATAGATGCTCAAAAAAGTATCAGAGTTCCTTTTTAAGTCTGTTCATACTGCTTGCAGAACAGTTAGAGAAGGTTTTTTAGATTCTTTTCATGGTAATCCTCTGTACGTGCTCCCTTGTCCTGGGAGAAGAAGGTTAGGGCTAGAGGAACGATTCCTGGCAGCCGTGCCGGTGCAGGCAGAGCGGCAGTTCAGGACTCGGGGAGCTGTCCATCCACTGGACCCCACACCGGCAGCCGCCAAAGCCGATCGGGTTTCTAGCTAGCCTATCATGAAAACATCAGGGTCGTTACTGTGCTAGGCTTGGTGGACTTGAGGTTATTTTAATGTTGATTTTTTTTTATTATTATTATTTATTTCGGTTTTACATGGGCTTCCTGAAAATCACTTCTTGTAAGTGTTATAAGACACATAAATACACTTATTCCTGACTCTTAGTTACTGATGAGCTTCCTGTTATCATACTATTAAATGCCTCATAATCTAGCACACACTTATTTTTACTGCACATCTGTGGTGCACATATTTTACAGATTTTTTTTTTTAGGGCTACAAAAGGCCGTTATAATCGTCTTACATTCTTCATTAAGCATGCTGGGATACTTGTGTTTGGAATTTCTGTGCATCAATTCCATGCTTCCTTTTTAGCTATAGTTTTCCCTTTAAAAATAGGTGTAAACTTGGTTTAAAGATTTTGAATGATAGGAAGCTCGACATGCCCTTTCTTAGTATAGTTACATAAAATCTGTTAAACTTTGCATTCATTGCTAACCTGAACTTACGCAACGTCAGTTTCTGACAAATAGATATAGTTATGCCTTTCCTTGTAAAAAAAGGCTGCAGAGCTATTTACTGTCTGAATTATCTTCCTTTGTAGATACTTGTGATCAGTGCAGATCTTGACCTTCTTTGGGAAGAACAAGATTGGAGTGTCTTGACTTTCTCGCAATAAGGCACGTTTTTAGATCTTCAAATCTTTCTCCTAGCTCTGTTCTGAATCCTTTCCTAATTTTTCAGACTTAGTCAAGTGTGAACACTGTGTTCAAGTAATTAATTTACGTAAACAACATACGCAAAGCAATACTCAATAGGCTACTAAGACAAGACTAAGCCAAACGTACAGTTTGCACTGGAATAGTATGCCAGTGTAGGCTACTGAAAGCAGGCCTTCTAATTCCTGAGCCACTGCTCTGGTGAGCTGGCTGTACTTCCTCCCTAGGTTGAGGTTTTTTTACTCTCAGTATTAAGTCACCTCCATGATCCTCTAAACCTGGAGGAGCTTGAAGCAGATTTTGGTCGTGATACCCTAAATGATGCATAGGCCTTATTTCTTCCTTTCCACCCATTTGTTTTTTAAGTGTTTGATGTTTGTAGAAATGAAATCTGTGTCATTGTCATAATAGGTATTTACATTCAAGCATGTGTGTATATTCTACTTTAATCTCTACGTTTATAATTAAAATGCTGGTCAAAAAGACTGCCTATGATTATATATTTGTTATTCAGAACAGGAGTGTACAAAATTACTGGCATTTAATGTGAGGCTGGGATATTATAAACCTAATAACTATTTTAACTAAAATTGTGGATAGTTTTAATAAACTTAATCTATCCCAAATCACTTTGCAATTTTTATAGTTTCTGAAATGCTTTTATCTGTACTAAATATTGGTTGTTTTTTATTGTAACACATTATTGCTTAGAAGATCATCCTAGTTACTGGTTTTGTGGCCCTGGTAGTATGTACAGTACTGCCAAACAAAATGGAAAAAGTAGGGAGATGTACCATATTCCTTGAAGTTTGGTGGTGTTGCAGGTAGCCCCTAAAATCAATATAGAAGAACTTAACAAGAAAACCCATGTATCATATTGTTGCCTTTCAGGTAAAATTAAGCTTATGGACATCTCCGTTGTCGTTTTGATACCCTACATGTATTCTAATGCTTTAAGCTACGGAAGTGTTAGTGTTAATAATTTTCTGCAACTTGTTACATTAAAATAGTTTAGTTTACCTTTGAACTTGCCTAGATCAGGAATTTCTTATTTGGACACTTTTATTCCTATATAAAGATGCCCTTTTCCAGTTACCTTACTTTAGTTGCAGGTTAAGTGAAAACAAATGAGCAACCTTATTCTGTCTTGCATCTGTTGAAGATTAACTATCCCATGTGGAAAAGTCCTTGGCAACTCATGCTGTTTTGGAGTGGTAATCTTATAAAGCTAGAAGGCAGTGCAGTAACGTTCTGCTGTCCCATCACTTCTCTACCTGTTGTTTCTGATGCCAGTCATCTAATGCCCTGCTCTGCTGACCCATCATCTGTCTCACAGGTGAAGCATCTGAGTTTGATGGTTAGCAAAGGATCTCAGGCACTTCAGCTGTGAGATTGACACCACCCCCCATCTAAAGCTTTGCTGCCTCTTGCTGAGTTGTTTCATTTCCACTGTTGACATGCTCGCCCTTGACTGAACTTGATTCATATGAGCAAGATGGTCAGAAAAAGAGGAGAATGATTGTATGTTTGGTCTTATAGATGAAGTTCCTCAGATCTTTCAGAATAGTGATCCATTCTGAAAAGCCAGCATCTCCTCCATTTGACAATCCTGCTGACCCTGCTTCTGCCTCTCCATCCCCAATGACGTGTACTTTCCCCATGTTCTTAAACAGCGTGTACTTATTAATCCCTGCACACGTTCCGCACCGTATCTTCTGTTAATTTGGGGGGGATGCTAGTTCTTCACTGTTCTTACTGTTACTGTTCAGGACTGCATTCTTGGTTGATAGCAGGGTACCCATGTATTTATGCAAGCATGGTGTACAGTATCTGATTATTAGTATGAAATGTAAAAAAAAAAAAAAAAAAAAAGGCTTTAATCCTGTGATACCTTTAACATGCAGCTTAGTTACAAGAGCTAAATTCACTGTGAATCAGATCATCATAGAAGCATGTTCCTGTACCAGTCACTGTTAGGTCTCCAACCTGACAAAGGTGATATGTCAGAAAAGAAATGTGCAAGAAGGGCAACAGTATAGCCCAAGTTTGTCACCTTGTTTTTGATATGTAATCCCATATGTGTTAGCTGTTGTAGATTTGAACAGCTTGGGAGATACGGGGGTGGAGGCCCTCTAAACCACCAGTGAGTCAAAACTAGTTCCATTTCATATCTTAAACATTTCTTTAAATTTTTTGAAAAGAATAGAAACTTTCTTTCCTTTTTTTTTTTATTGAACTTTTTTCAACACGTGGCATAATAAGATGGCAGCAAATGAAATAATATCATGAAAAAATAAGGAATGTAGGGATTTTTTTGCCATTGCTGCACCTGTATTCTCTTCAGCAGTCTACCCCATACCAAAATGCTCTGTTCCCCTGGAAGGGGACAATAATTCATTTTTTGGCTTGGTGATATTCCCTGGAATGTATCCTCTTAGAGGCAAGGATCTCTGGCACTGTGAAGTTAGTGGGGTTAGGACCTAGGTACAGGGCAGTCACAAGAAAAGGAATTTCCAGACCTTTGGAGTCAGAAATGTACTTGGAACATTTCCAAAGAGAAGCTGAAGGAGGGAGTAGGGAAAGTGAGGGGGAGAAGAGGATGCAATGCAAGAAGGAGTGGTTGCAACACTGGAACATAACTGGAAGGATAAAGTTGATTTGAGAGCAAAGCATGAATCTGTGGAAGCATTGTCATGCGGAAATATTTTTCCCCTCTGCTAATGTAGTTGCTTCAAACAGCTCATTCTTAGAGAGACATTTGAAAATTCCAGAGCATGAAGGCTGTAGTCAGGCCCAGTTTTGTCCTTCCTGGCCCAGAAGTACTGCAGAAGTCTTACGGATGCAGTGGAAGGGGAGCAGTGAAATTTTGATGGATGCGTTATGCAGTTTGAACAGTTCAAGCAAACTAAGGGTCCCGTCTGCATTTATATCTGAATCTGCTGCCTTTCTGAATAAGGAGGTTCCACCAGGGGCGACTATCCGTCTCCCTACTTGTGAACCAAACTTAGAGAGCATAAACTACTGCTTTCGTGGAAATTTTTGGCATTGAAGAATTTTGAATTGGTAGGAAAAATAAAAAGTGTTCATTACTGTTTCCTTGTCAGTTGTATAATATATTTGCAACTGCATCAAACAAGCAGCCGCACGGAAGTATGTAGTTTGGACATAAGGCTTGTTCAGAATTTGCTGTGTTAAACAAAAGTGCTCAGCATCTGAAGCTGTTTTGTAGATGCGAAGCTAAAGGAAAAAACAAAACATGAATATGCTTTCAAGATTTATTGGGCAATAAACGTATAATGCTATACTTAGTGTCATGGAGAGCGCGCTGGGTTCACTCATTCAGCTGTGAAAGATTTAATATTAAATTCCACTTTCTGCCTAAGAATTAATTAAGAATGAGTAGGCTCTGCATAGGTTGTATGGTTTGAAATAACTTATGATTTATGTGGACTTTTTGATATATTGCAGGTTCTTCAGCAAAAGCCCTTGTAAGCTTGAAAGGTAAGAAATTAATGTGTTATTTACTTGTACCCAATCTGACTTTCAGGTGCACTTAGTTTCCGGCTTCAAAGAGTTCAAGAAAATAACACTGAACAAGGTTTTTTGTTGAAATATGATTGGTTTTATTGTGGATATTTGTTAGTTCTATAGACTAATAATCCTTGGTGGTTGAAACTACATATGTTGTGGTGTATTTAGACGCTGTTCTTCGGGTGAAATTCCTGAAATTTGTTTTTTCTTCCTAAGTAGTGCCTAGGCGTCAGGTTTGATGAGAAGATTAAGGTAATCCTTCCTCTCTCGAGGATGAGATAGGAGAAGAATTCTTAGCGAGACCTGTACATGTGACAAAATTTACATTAGGAAGGAATTTCACGATCTCTTTGTGTTTTCTGTCAGCAAGTTGTGGGCTAAATAAAATCTGTTTCTTACATCTTTTTCTTTGAAATTGTCTTCATGAACATTCATACAAATTTTGAATACTTATAATCTGCCCAACAATAAAAGTTTCTTTATATATTACAAGGCTTCTATTACACAAGGAAGAAGACATGGTCTGTTGAATATGTTGTAACTAATATAGGTTTGTTTCAATAAAATTTTATTTACTTGTTGGTGTGCACCTGCTTAATCATTTTTTAGAACCAGAAGGCGGCCAGATCTTGTAGGGCTTTACCTTCTCCAGGTTCCAGTTACAGCCACAGTACAGCTGTCTAATAGTGTGTCAACCTAGCAGTGGAAGTAACTGATTCCAGCAAAGGAGGTTTCAAGAAATCTAAAAGTTGTCAGGAGTAAAAAATGTTTTGTTCGTGTTTCTCCTTGTACTGAAAATCTCTTTCAATTTTTTTTAATTAGTGTTCAGAGCAACTTAATAAAAATATTGAAATCTAAAATCCATTTGTAGTTGAATCCAAAGAAGATGTTGCAAGTAACAAAAATATGTTAGTAGCTGATGATGTTATACTAGCTTTGCAATAGTAGTTATGTTAAAACATACGTATATGTATATTAATGACATGATTTCTTCACAACAGAGGGAAGTTTATCCAGTTCGTGGAATGAAAAGTATAATTCACTGCAGAAAACACCCATTTGGAAAAGCAAGAATGCAAGTTCTGCAGTGGAAATGGTAAGAAGCAATAAAAAGACAACTTCAGGATTGGTAAAATACCATAAAGTGAATCAAATTTAAGGATCAGAAAACTTGGCTGAGATTTATAGTTTCATAATTTCCGAATGTTAAACTATGTCCTTCACAAGCAGTCTACACAGTTTGAATATGAGATGAAAACATATTTTATAAATGAATAATCAAACAAATTAAATTGCTGACCTTGTTCAAGATAGCTCGTAATCATTTTCTCTGTTTTTTGGAAAGCAAGTGCTGTGTGAAATGTTTGTACTGTATCTACCACCTTGAACTTAGGAATCGCCATTTCTGATCAACCATTTGTTTTATCTCATGAAATATCTCACTTCTAATTATGGCTGAGAACTGATGCATAAAGAAAAGGAAGGGAAAATGTCATAATGCACTTCCATCATTGTGCCTTCTGGGGCGCAGATTTTAATAAAAATAAAGGAATGTCAGTGAAATGTCATGTAGTATTCTGAGAGGTCTCATAGGAGACCTTACATTAAAGAACAACCTTGGGGTGGGGGGATGAGCCTGCAGCCTCCAAGGGCATGTCTGGTGTTTGGATTGACCATTTCCCTCTATCTCTTTGAAATATTCCATTGTTGTTTCTTTCCCTGTTGTATCACATTCAAGCTTTTCTTGACTATTCTCAACCTCTTCTACCTTACTGAATTATGTGATTTCTGGTTTGGTTTTGCCACCAGCTATATTGGACCCAGTGCCTCATTCGTCTCATCTGTAATACTGTGTGCTCTTTTAACTACATCCTGGAGGGTATATGAAATACTGTCTCAATCACTAGGCAGATCTTTCTCCCATACTCTTCTGGTGCCCCCGCCTTCTACAGTAATTGCGACCAACTTGCCAACTATCACCTGTTTTTTATTCAAATCATTATTTTTTGTGAACTGTTTTTTTATTGGAAGGAAAACATTATGTTTGAAAACTGTCGCACTTGCCTGCTCTGCACATGATCAAAATATCGGAGCAGCATCTAGTTGTGCATTAAGCAATGTGACTAACATCTGTCATATGTAACTTGTTCTGTGATCTTCTCCCTGTAGAGAGAAACTTCCGCAGAGAAGGTATTTATTTTGGTAGGATTCATGCAGATATATATATACACATGTTGCTATGTGTTTATGCTAGACAATGTAAGTTCTACAAAATGCAGTTCCAGGCAATGATCAGAACTTTGTGATGGCCCTTAGTTCCTGCAGGAGTTCATGTCACAGTTTCTAGCTGTTCCCCAGGAATGCTCATCTCACAGAAACAAGCCTTACCGGTAACTTAGAGAATTGCATGTAGTAAAGAACCGAAGTCACTAGCCATAACATTTGTATGAAAACTTTGTCAATCTTTAGGTATGCTGGCTGTAGGTATTAAAAATAAGGAGTCAAACTTTGAATGTAGCTCAGTATTCTGTAGAAAGCTGGGAGAAGGATCAGAGGATAGTTTGATGTGTTAGCAGTGGCCCATGTTGCTGAGATGTGATATAGCCTTCTGTACTAGTTTGAGTTCCCTCAACACTGGAAGTTTTGCAGATATGTTGTACTGTTGGTTGAAAAATCTTTCCAAAAATGCCTGACATATTTAGCTAACGTGGATGATACCTCTTTGCGATGCTTGCTTATTTTATTTTTGTGTGAGGCACCGGCAATCCAGACTGATGGATTCTCTCATCATTTTGGATAGTTCCTTGGAATAGAATTTGGCAGCCTCTGTTGAGGGTTGTGAAACAGTTCTCTTGATCTGGATCATAGCCTTAGCATAAGGTTGAAGGAACTCTTAGTTTTGTCTGGATTGTTTTAGCATTTGTGTTCCTGTGTTGGCACGTGCTTTTCATCTGGCATAGTGTCAAAAAATCAAGAAGAACTATAGAGACATTTGGGAGAAAAATCTTGTTCTGGAACCAGCATCTCAAATGTCAAGACTAAAATATAATTGCAAATATTTAATAGGAACCTGGGTCATCATCCTGTGGGCAGAATGCTGTGATTAAAAAGTCCCAGAGTTCTGCGATGTAAGAGTTTTTATTGTTGGAACAGGATTGTGGATTTGTTTTCTTGCTCAAAAGTTCGTATAGTTCTGACCTTTCTTTTTTAGGGCGATGGCTTGTCAAGGATGGCAGAGATGTTATAAAAGAACATAAAGACATTGTAATTGAAATTTAAGATTGTTCTTAAGGTTTAGTGAATTGGAGGATATGAAGAAAAGAACTCGATGTATCTAGGTGAAGAGAGAAAAATAACATCCATAACAATTAATATGATAAACTAATTACTATGTTGCTGTGGTTTAACCCAGCAGGCAGCTGAACACCACACAGCCATTCACTCACTCCCTGTCCCCCCCAGTGGGATGGAGGAGAAAATCAGGAAAAACAAAAAGTAAAATTTGTGGGTTGAGATAAAGACAGTTTAATAGGACAGAAAAGGAAGGGAAAATAATAATAATGATAAAAGAATATACAAAATAAGTGATGCACAATGCAATTGCTCACCACCTGCCGACCGATGCCCAGCCAGTTCCTAAGCAGTGTTCACTGCCCCCCAGCCAGCTCCCCCCAGTTTATATACTGAGCGTGACGTCACATGGTATGGAATATCCCCTTGGCCAGTTTGGGTCAGCTGTCCTGGCTGTGCCCCCTCCCAGCTTCTTGCTGGCAGGGCGTGAGAAACTGAAAATTCCTTGACTAGTGTAAGCACTACTTAGCAACAACTAAAACATTGGTGTGTTATCAACATTATTCTCATCCTAACTCCAAAACACAGCACTGCACCAGCTACTAGGAAGGAAATTAACTCTATCCCTGCAGAAACCAGGACATCTGTTAGTATGATGTAGGCACCATTTGATTACCTTGCCGATAGATAGTTCTTCTGTTCAATGTGTGTGTCTTTCCTGGTTTGTAACATCTACAAGGAATGGATGTGTTCTTCTGTGTGCTGAATGTGCTTAGGGGTCTAGCACATACAGGGCACTACTGTTACCTAAATACATTTGTGTAGTTATATTTGTAAAATATATATAGTTTAGAGTAAGAAAGGCACATTTCCCTGGGAAAGCTCCAGCTGTTCTCATGGCATGGGACAGACAGATTTTTTGCTACCACTAATTAATTTATTAGAGAATCTCTCTTTGCAAACAGATACTTTAATCAGTCACAAACTTATTAAATGTCTTTCTTAAGTGTAAATGCTTATTAGTGAAGTTTTATTTCACTTTGATTTATTTTATTTCTGACTCCTATTAAGGGCTTATCTTTGTCATCAGTATTCTTCACATTGTCGGTGTTATAGATTTCATACCCATATCAATTTGTAGCACTTTAACCACCTGTACTGAAAGAAGTGAAATCTGCATTTGTTCTGCCTTTACATCACATTTGTAAATAGTTTGAAATACAAGGAACGCTACAGGGTGCAGTCTTGGGGTTCTGCAAAGGAGACACATTTCAGTTGTGGCTGGCTCCTGTGCTGGGCCACAAAGTCTTCATGGAAGGAAAAGCTGCTTGCTCTCAGTACTAACAGCCAGTCATAGGTTACTCTTTTGTCCTCATTGAAAGCACAAGTTTTTTGTCATAGGGTAAAATGTTGAGGAATAACTAAATGGAAGTATTTTTTTCATGACACGTATTTGCAATATGGTTTCTTGTTTTCAGTCAGCCTTCTAGTTCTCTTTGAGCTATAACATCTTAGCACACAAGTAAATTTTAGTTAGCGTAAATTCTAAATTCTTCTCTTTTCTGATATTTTCACATAACTTATTCAAGCTTTAGTTTCTTCAGACTTCAGCTTCTTAGCATTTTGCAGTGTAGGCGCTTTCAATGAGTTAAAAAAACAACAAACCCACAACACTTTGTTAGACTCATAAGAAATCCTTGCAAAAAAAACTATATCCAGCTAATGTTTTTACTGAGAACATACCAAAACAAATGCGCTGTTTGAATAAACCTTTTTTGACCCAAAATTCAGAACAAACTGTTTAACAGATGTGCTTATAACCAAAGCAAGGACTATTTTAAGCTTAGATACACAAGTGTTTAGACACCTAACTCCTCTGGAAACAAGTGGGAGTTAGGTTCTAAATACTTCCCGTGGAACTGGGCCAGCAGTATAGTAATGGGTTATAGTTAGCATTGGAAAGCCTGGTATCTTAAATTCCTTCTTCTCTTCTCTCAGCCCTTAGATCTCTAACTGCTAGGAGGCACTATTTATTGTGTACCATGTGCCTTAAAATCAATAGGTGGCAAGAGAAAAGGCATTCCTTTTCTCTCACTGTGAATTCTGTGCATGAACAGAGAAATCAAAATTTTTTTTTCTTGTAATTCATTCTTAATTTTGATACATGCAGCCCTTCAGAAATTCAAAACGGAGTCGACTCTTCTGTGAAGAAGATGACAGACAAATAAACACAAGGTCACCCAAAAGAAATCAGAAGGTTGCGATGGTTCCACAGGTACCTACATGTATGCAGATATTTTTTACCAAAAAGGGGAACAAGCCTATCTGTGTTAGCTGAAAACTAGAATACATTTGCTTTTCAAGTTGCATTATCAGTTTATGAATATTCTTGTGAGGAAAGCTTGTTGCTAGGAGTAAGCCACAATTCAAAGCAGGTTTATATCTTTCTTCCACACAACTGGGTTCCTCAATTTGTTTATGGGAGTACCTGTTCTTTTTGATCCTGGACATAAGCATGCAGAGCTAGAAGGGATTCCAGACTAATTGCCCATCTTGCTCCCGCAAACAGTCGTATCCTCTAGTCTGCATAAATTTATTCAGCTTCAGTTAAAAACTGACTAGGTTTCTTGCACTGACTACATCATTTAGAAGGCTGCTATAGAACTTAATGTATTCCAACAGTTAGGAACTTGCTCTAGATTTGTAGCCTAAATGTATTCATGGCCATCTATACCTTCTTGATCCTGTAATGATAATGTCCTCCAATTCAAACAGCTTGTTTTTCTACTCCTCCACTTGACTGTCTACTCCTTGATATAGCATGAAAGAGCAGCTGTAATTTCCCTCAGCCTTTATTTGCTATGTTAGACAGGGCAACATCTCTTAGTCTCAAAGAATTGTCGCTCTAGTACCTTTGTCGTCCAAATCACTTCTCTGTACCATCACCTTATGAGCCTGAATTTGCCACACTGAAAAAGTGCTATTTGAATACTGGTCGTACTTGCCTTCTGAACTGTACTGAGCAGTGTCGAATGGGGAGGACTTGGCAGTTGCCATTTTGCTGGGACCATTTTGTCAGAGATGAAGACCATGACATTTCTCTCTATTCATTACCATGATTTCTTAACAGTAGAAAGGCCTGGATAACATTCTAAGCTCGGTTGGTTTGTACTTAAATGTCTAGTTCAGGAGGTCCAGTGATTGCTAGATAAACATTTGTGGGGGACTGCAGCTGCCATAGCTCACAGATCTTGCTGGCCTGCTAGGCTTTGTTTCCTGGAGTTCCAGTGGGAGAAAGGGGACCTGTATCTAGAAGGTAGTGGTTAAGCGCAGTAGGAGCCAGCAAGGTGCCTACCTTATGCTTTATCCTATTATTGCTGCTACTAAAGGTCAAAATACTTTTGAGCGTTTGGGGAAGGATAACAACTGATTATGGCATGGGGACCCAGTTAAACTAATATTCTTAAAAAGTTGTTATTTTTTGCAAATAAGTTTTTTCTTTCTGTCAGTTAAGACAGCCATCCCTGGAACAAAATTACGGAATTATTTTTCTACAGTCTTGTTTAAATGCAGGTCTATGTATTATGCATGCAATCTAAGACAGTGTCTTTTCTGCAATTTATAAAATAGCTTTTAAATGTAGTTAAAACTTGATTGCTTATGTCCATGCTAGTTACTCTTGCAGTTTTCTAAAAAGCAGACACTCTGCTCAAAGTTTTGGCTGTATTACGTTCCTGTGCTAGCTTCATCCCCAGTTTAAGAAGAGTTAGCAAGAGTAGAGGCACTAGTGCAAATGAGGCAGTTAGTGTTGCTGGCATCTGAGCCGCAACATCACATATGCTCACTCGGGACAATGTTCAGTGGTACCTCAAACTTTTGAAGTCTGTGTGTACATTAGTGCCATGCTATTGTTACCGATAATGTAGTTTCAGTGTTGGAAAATGTTTCTGTTAGAAAAGCTTTGTATGGAGGTAATTTGTTGTATTGATCCTGCTAAAGTTTGCCATCTGTTATGTTTGATTGCATTGCTGATATAATGCAGTAAGGATTATTATAGATCTGCAACAAAAAAATTGTCATGAAACAGTATGTGCAATTAAAATCTAATAATTATTAATGTGCAAACTTTTATCAAGAAAATCTAGTTTAATTATTTGAATACTGAAGAATGTTAGACTGTGTTTAACTGTTTCCTTTATTTTACTACATAGAAGTTTAATACAACAATGCCAACACCAGACAAGAAAGCATCACAGAAGATTGGTTTAAGGCTTCGTAACCTGCTCAAACTTCCCAAAGCTCACAAGTGGTGCATATACGAATGGTTCTATTCAAATATAGATAAGTATGTTTGTTTTATATAATTATCTCTTATTAGTATAGAAACAAGTAATTTTCTGAAATCGAGCTGCACATTTCCATATATTGGTTAGATACTCCAAAGTTTATTCTTAAATTATTAGTTATTGAAAATTATTTCATTGGTTCCCCCCCCCCCCTTCTTTTTTAAAATAAGCAACCTACTTGGGTAGTTCCTTGGATAGTCTTCTATGGAAAGCCTTCCTTCATGGAAATAATTTTCTTTTTATCACCTCTGCCTCTACCAGATACAAGATTTTATTCATGATGTTTTTAGCATCTTAAGCATGAAGTTATCAGAACACTTAGACTTTTTTGAACCCTTGGATCAGTGTTACACACGGGGGATGGGAAGGGGACTGCTTCTTCATATGGTGCTGCTTCCCTAAAAGGTGTAAATGTTGATTTCAGATATTTCTTCCCCATCATCCTGTTTTTATTGTGATCACTAACAGAGCTCCAGGTTGTGACTATTCAGCTATATCAACGTCCTTCTTGGATCTCCTAATCTGTCTCGTAGACTGTTTCTGCAATTTGTGCCTCAGAGTCTTTGGCACTTGTTCTCTTAACACCACTAGCAAGGTGGTGTGAATTGTTTAAAAGAACTATTTTAATTTAGTCCCTAATCATGAAAAACTAAAAATTCTAAAATGTAAAAATCATTATTGATGAATGGAATCTTAAAATCTACACTGATTGGCTAATATATGAAACACTAGTATTTAATATTCTAAAGAATGGCTTCAGAGTTAACAAGCATTCTTTTCCAGAATTTATTCATAACAAAATAATTACTGGTTTTCCTTCCTATTTTAATCACCATTGCTGTGGCTGTTTTCCTTAACTGAGAAGGCAGTCATAGCAACAGAAAAACATTTTAGGATCTGCTCATCACAAGTAGAAAAAGTACATCTTTTTCCATCTTCATTAGTTTTAAATTCATCATCTGTAGGATTTAATTCCTTTGAAGAAGTAGTCTTTACATGCTTCCCCCCCTCCTTATTTGGAAAAAAACCCCACCAAACAAAGAACCCAAACCCTACTTATTCCTAATAGTAATTTTAATACGTGACATTTATAATTATGATTTTTACAGCAGTCCAAGAACTTTTAGTTTATTCTCAAATAATTGTCTGTGGAACTTTAAGTCTATCAGTAGACTAGAATTTGAGTTTAGCAGGTAATTCTGAAAACCTCTTTCATAGTTATCAATGTATGCTTGTAATGCTAGTAAGATATGATCATGTTAAGATATTATAACATAGTTTACTAAGAAACTACATACCTTTGGAAGAAAAACTTTGTATGTTGTTTTGAGTGATATGATCTAGACTTAATAAGAAGCTTAAAAACGTTTAAAGCATAGAGCCAACTGACAAAACAGGGCTCACTGTACAAGTCTCAAAATATTTTAATCTAATTGTCTCATCCAAAATTGAAATCATCAATTTAAATGCCATGTTGTCTGTAAGTTTTTGAAATATTTTAATCTCTACAACTACCATCTGTGGTTATTAGATTATTGAAGCTGTTTCAGTTGGATTCTCTCTACGCTGCTGCAGTGGACTGTTTTCTGTAAAATCGCATTGACTTCTGACACGCAGAGACTTCTAAAGAGCTACTTACTACCACAGTGATCATAGGTCCTCAGAACCAGATGCAGCTATAGCTTGCCTACATCATTTCCCAGAGCTTCCAATCTTGTGGATGCTGTGGGTTTACAGTTTGCCTGTAAACAAGTCTACAAGTATGACTTGTAGACAAGTCATAGTAAAAACAATCAAATACAGATTCTCTTTCTCCAAAAAAACCAAACCAGTTGTTCTTTACACAGATATCTTACGTCAGCGACAGTAAATCTGGATAAACTAAAACTCTTTTATACGCTTCCTTGTCTGTTTCCTGAGCCTCATTGATCATCCTTTGTGGTTTCCTTTTCATGCCACAGCTGCTGATCTTCTACTGCAATAATATTGTCTTCCATTCTTGCCCGAGTCTCCTTATCTCTATGCACATTCCCTCTCTCCTGCCACCCCACACACTCACTTGAAAGGGGTGTTGCTTCCAAGATCCTTTTTGTTCTGTGCTTTGGGATATTCCCCTCTAAACCCCAGCGCCCTGCAGAGAGTGGAGAAAAGTGGCTTATCTAGGATGCAGTTATTCTTTTGTTCTCACCAGGTGAGATCTATTTCAGTTGCACATAGTCTTTAATGATTAACCTGCTATTAGACGGGCATATCCATTGCTGCTCCCTTGTCTCTTTAGCCCAAGAAGGATGTGGTACTACAAAGTAAAAGGCAGTTATAAAACATAGAGATACAGACAGGTCACAGCATCAAAGAGAAATTCATAACTTGTGTAGGTAGGTTCTCTGAACTGTCACTTC
This sequence comes from Aptenodytes patagonicus, assembly GCF_965638725.1. NCBI lineage: Eukaryota > Metazoa > Chordata > Aves > Sphenisciformes > Spheniscidae > Aptenodytes > Aptenodytes patagonicus. The sequence goes on along the minus strand of NC_134951.1, from coordinate 111,630,648 downwards.
TATAATAAGGATCCTCTGCTTCATCATGGAGTCATGGTATGGTATAATAAAAGTCTCACTTGTATAGCTGTAGAGAATGACAAGCTGGCTCAATTTCCTGTATTTTGGAACCCTCTGTTGAGAATCTGGGTTATAATTGAATGAATTTATGAAAAAGGTACTGTCTCTTTCTGTTTCTCAGTATCACATTGTCCCTTCCTTTATTCTCAATACCTCACCATATCTTTACAGTTTCTTTCAGTGTGTTGCAGTATCCTCATGACACTGCATTGGCTTTGCTGAAGTTTTATTTGGTGCCTTTATATACATTACAAAGCAGGGTGAATACGTATGTTTCCCTGTAGTAACAAGAGAGAAGAACATTTTTAAACATCACTGATAGTAAGACTCAAACAGAACAACAGTCCTGGAAACTTTCTGTCTTTGTTTTCAGTTGAATTTATTTCAGGTTAAATTTGTCCTTTGAATAGGAGTGTCTTGTTTATATGACTAATTTATACTTTTTGTTTTCAATGTATTTCTTGTGATGGATGTTTTTTGGAATCTCGTTACAAAAGTTTACTAAGTGTAGTTAACAGAGAACCAATTATGTTTCAACAGACCACTATTTGAAGGAGATAATGACTTCTGCGTATGCCTGAAAGAATCTTTTCCAAATCTGAAAACCAGAAAATTGACAAGAGTAGAATGGGGGAAAATCAGACGATTAATGGGAAAACCACGGAGGTAATTTTTTTTCTTCCTTTCTTTTCAACTGATAACTACATGTAGTTTTGATGTTACTGGAATAGTTCTAAAATAATTTTGCATGCAGGTAGTAAAGCAAAATAATAGCTGAGAATAGAAAAACATTTTACTGAAAAGACGTTCTCTGAGCACACACCCCGCTCCCCCCCACACCCTGTTCCTTATATGCGTGTGTCCAGTCCATGTAGTTCTCATGAGCCTATACTTGAAATGTTCTCTTCCCACTCTAGATAACTGAGTGTCCGAGCTAGGATATGTTGAAATTATTATTGTATCTTCTATGCTGTAGTGCTTCCTGGCATGGAAGACAGGCCAATTGTTTCACTAAGTTTTCTTCTGGCTATAATTAAGCTCCTCATGGGGAAAACAAGTGCACATTTTCATCTCATTTATTTTATTATTTTTTAAACCATTTTATAGATCCTCAACTTTTCCTGGCTTGGCTGCCAAAACAGAGAGAGGAGAAAGTCACCCATAAAATATTAGACATTGTAGAGAAGAATCCGAATTTAACAAAGGGCATAGTTTTTTTTCTAATTTAGAATACTTAATTCTTAAATCTACTGATTCAGTTCAGCCTTTTCACAGAACCTATACAATTTAGCCTAGAGAAAGCTCAGGGAGGATCTCATCTCTGTGTATAAATGTCTGAAAGGAAGGTATAGAGAACACAGGGCCAGGCTCTTTTCAGTGTTGTCTGGAGATAGGACAAGAGGCAATGGGCACAAACTGAAACACAGGAGGTTCAGTCTTAACATAAGAAAACACTTTTCTACTGTGAAGGGTGACTGAGCTCTGGCAAAGGTTGCCCAGGGAGGTGGTAGAATCTCCATCCTTAGGCCTTACTCAAAGGCCGTCTGGAAATAGTATTGGGCAGCCTCCTGTAGGTGACCCTGCTTGGAGGGATTGGAGCAGATGACCTCCAGAGATCGCTCCCAAACTCAACCATTCTGTGATTCTGTAAGATCAGGAGAAAAATATATAAGTAGTATTGCAGAAATAAAAGACTGATTTATTTACAAAAATATAAATACTAAAGCACCGAATCCATTTCATAGATCACTGTACTGAGTCAGATTATATTTTGGCCGATGGAGGCTATTTCATCTTCTGTACCTGTAAACAACTTTACATAACTAAAAAGTGCCAGTCCAGGGAAGGCAGCAGAGCCTCCTTAAAAATAGTTCCTTTTGGAAAGGTGTTCATATCATTTGAGCTTAACTGTGAGATAGCTTTTAGTTCCTCTATAATCATGTTTCCCGCTGAGAGGGAATTGGTGTGTTTGGTGGTGGTGTTTGTTTTGGTTTGGGTTTTTTCATTAAGCTACCATATACTTAGTTTTTTAAAGAGACACACATGCCTAAGGAACCACAGGTCTAAAATGGGCAGTAAGTTGTTTTATCTGAATTTTGAAGGACAAGTATTTGACTGGGTATAGAGTCTGGTTTTGTTTGTTGACCAAAAGTTTATGATATCTTGCTTTTTATCAACCTAAAATAAGCATTCCTGTTTGCTTTCCATTTCTTTAATAATTTAAAAAAAAAAAATTATTGGTAGTCTTTTTCAAGATCTCCAGAGTGGTCTTTGGGCTCAGTTCTAAAAGATTTTGAATTACTGTAAATAATTTGAATGCTTTTTCAGGATAGTTTTCAAGATAATTTTCATCTACCTCTAGAGCAAAGCTTTTTGACATTACTATTCTGTTAGAAATTTCTTGTCTGTCCTCATCATATGCAAGTAAGCTAAATACCATGTCAATACCAATATCTCCCCGTGAGGGGGGAGAAAAAATAAGACATTTTGCATCCACAGTGTTGATGGCAGAGGATAATAGTGTCTCTGTGTGATAGCTGTGCACGTGGTTGTCGTCTTTTTTTTTTTTTTTAATTTTGTTTTAAATATATTGTAATATTTTCTTATGTCTGCTGCTACTTTAAATGTCCTATCACACCATCAACAGTGTGGTTGATTGGCACAACAGTATCCTTCATGGGAACCTGCAAAGCTTGTAAGATTCCAGTAGACTGTGGGGAAAGATATGCTCCAAGAAAAGGAAGAGGTAATAGTTAGTCTTGTATACTCTGTATAAACTTCATTGGGGTTGTGAAATAGCAACAGATATGAATTAAGCTCAGATATGCTTGTTCTGCAACTATATGATGGTGATGATTCCTCTGTTAGTTCAAATTCTCATGACCGAGGTAGAAACTGAGAATACTACTCAGCCTCTTAAAAAGCCTCTATGGAAAAGTAATGAGGTTGCAATATGATGTGTACCATAGTTTTTATCTTCATTTTTTCATAGGAATGGCACAAAGATGGGATAACCTTTATTAAATACATTTGGGGGGCATGGGGTTGGAGATTTCCTGTACCAGAAGCCAGAAATACATTGCAAATACTTTCTACCTCCATGACCTACAGCATTTGGAACAGAGACTTCTTAAGGACATCTGAGCTAGTAGCAAAACAGTAGTTGCTGTTGTAGGGACCTCCAAGGTCAGTGATTAGTATGTTAGCATTTGAATTTGTTTTTCTAAGAGCACAGGTCAAAGAACACCAGGCAATATCTGATGTTCCTGATGCAAGACCCTGGACATGATCAGAAGGACTATTATTAAAGTCTATATTGCCTTTTTCTTAATTTCTTTTTTTTGTCTTGCTGTGATTAGTCAGTTCTCAATAAATTGAAAAGCTCTGACCTGCACTTTGCTACTTCATATTCACAGCCCATGGCAAGCATTAGTTCACACTTGTTCCTCGCCAGTAGTAAATATGAAGCAAATAGCATCTTTAAATGAGAATGGCCTCAAGTTGCGCCAGGGGAGGTTTAGATTGGACATGAGGAAAAATTTCTTTACTGAAAGAGTGGTTAAACATTGGAAGAGGCTGCCCAGGGAAGTGGTTGAGTCCCCATCCCTGGAAATATTTAAAAGACGTGTAGATGAGGTGCTTAGGGACATGGTTTAGTGGGCATGGTGGTGTTGGGTCGATGGTTGGACTCGATGATCTTAGAGGTCTTTTCCAACCTTAATGATTCTATGATTCTCTATCCAAATAAGCTTTGCATAAGTCTCCCAACCACCATCTCTCTCTCTCTGTGCCATATCCCTTTCCAGATATTTTGAATTTCTAATGAGGATCATTAGGCAATACACAACTCCAGGTAAACACATTCTGCTCTTCAGTGGTAAACTGGTGAATGGGACACAGTTGCTTGATCTACAGTACAGTTTCTGACTATACAAAGAATAGTGACAACTTTTGCGGTGATAGAGATTGGAAAGCCTCCTAAAGAAACCTTCAGCACAGTGCATTACTGCACATACCTGACAGAAGTACATCACAGCTTCAGTTCATTCCTGTTCATTCTTTTTTTTTTTTTTAATGTCTTGCTTAGGACTAAGATCTCATTGTGTTAACACTGTACACACTGGACAAAACAGATGGTCTATGCCCCATATAACTTAGAAACCATGTATAAGATAAAAGGCAAATGATGTATGCATATAGACAAGTGAGTGTGAAACTGCTGGTAAGTATGAAAGAAAGTGGTCTCAGCACCCTGGCAGCTTAGTTCTTAATGATCTTCTCATACACATTGCCAGGAAGAGAAATTTTGGAGAATAGTGAAATGGCTTTGTGGAACTCTCCGAGTGAGGGGTATACAGAAGAAAACATAAGAATGTTTATTTCAGCATATAAGAAGAGAGTAGTAGAAGCAGACTTGGAAATAGGAGCTGACTGCTCAGTACTGAGTGAGAGCGAAATAACTGAGGAAGGTGTTGAAGGGATTTAAAACAGAAAATAAATTGCAGTATAGAAGGGGGAACCGGCGGAGGAGTTGTCGGTGTCTTCTAAAATAACCTTGTAAAATAGGACTTTTTATTGATCAGTAATCAATATATAACTGTATGAGTTCCACAGAAAATGTTTAAATTGCATTTGACTGCAGTAAAGCAATTAACAAAGGTAGTAAATTATTTGATAAATAACTGCTTCTGCAATTAAGCAGACCTACAATAGCATCTGTACTCCTTTTTTAAATGACTTCTTTCATTGACACAAGAATGATAAAACTTTTTTTTTAAGAAGGAATGAGAGATAGGATCGAGTCCTTAATGTCTTTATGCTTTCAGTATCTCCCTCATGCATCATGCCTATTCAGTAGGTTAAAAGTGAAAAATTAATAAAAGCAAGTAAGGACCTTAGGAGTAAGTCTTTCATCTTTTAGATTACATTTTAAGACACCCCCGAAAATGGGGGAGGGGACTGCTAGAGATTATCTGGTTTTACACAAATAGCCCAAGTTCAAATAAATTTGTACTTTTACTATGATCAATCTCAGAACAAGTCATCTGTAGAATAGATGTTTTGTGGCTGAGTTTTGCTTGCATCTGTGCAGAGTACAAGAGACAGAGAAGTGCCCTTTTGTACTAAGTTAGTTTAATTGAGCTAACGAGCACATGTGAAAGGGATCTACTATGTATCAGTAAGTGATGGCAGCCAGGGACCTCACAGTAAGTCCTCCTTATGTGCATTGAACTGGTATTCAGAGTAGACTGGATGTGGGACATCCATTAGCTTTGTTGTGACACCAGGTAGATCCCTATAAGCAGAAAAAGTCCTAAAAAGTTGTTGTACTCTTCTGATATACTAATGCAAACAGCTAGCATTCCCGAGTATTAATTTTAAATAAACTGTTGTTTTAGGAGTGATAATTGTGGGGAGTAAGACTGTCTAAATCCGTTCAACAAAATCCTTTCCTCTTGAACACTTCATCCCAAGCTTTTTCATTTTCCCTCACTGATTGGTAAACTATGCCTATTTATTTGATGTGTCTTCGCGTATGTATGTTTTCAGTGCTGAATTTAAGTTAATTGTATTATAGGTGTTCCTCTGCATTCTTTGAGGAAGAGAGATCAGCATTAAAACAGAAACGGCAGAAAATAAGACTTTTGCAGCAGCGGAAGGTTGCAGACATTTCACAGTTCAAAGATCTTCCAGAAGAAATTCCATTACCGCTTGTAATAGGAACAAAAGTTACAGGTAATTTCTTAAAAACAAACAAAAAAACAGCCAAGTGTTTTGCAAAGATTTTAGTAAACCATAATATACTTAGTGCACATAGTTAAAATAAATTTAAAACATCACAAATTGTATGTTTGTATTGTTAGCTCATTGAGAAGGTGCTTGTGAGGATTAGCTAGTATTTTTAAAACAATGATACGGTTTTGGGGTACAAACTTAGTATGGTTTAGTATTTCTGCTGTTGAGATTGTGGTGGTTTTTTTTTTTATGTCTAGTATATCTAATAAATCTTGGAGAGAGAGATGCTTAAATGCAAAGAGCTGAGTGCTGTCTGAAAGTTTAAAATCTAACCTAATAAAAAACTTGAGCTTTATTTTTCCATAAATGTATCTGTTTTGAAACAGGTATACAATTGATATTGCAGTGTAGTTGGACATGTATACTAAACATGACATTGCCTTGCTGAAAAAACTTACACATAGGAAAACTTCCGTGGGAAGGAATATTGTTAAAAACATTCCACAAGCTAATTCCTCCATCCTGTCTGTTTGTCATCCAGATGCTTTTCACTTAAGCGTGGTATCTCCCGCTCAAGCCACTACTGTTCATTGCTTTTTGTGTTCTTCAGCAACACTGCCCTTAATTCTTGCTGAAGAGCAGGCATGCACAACACTGCCTCTCCTCACTCTCCTAGAGCTGTATCCTTGAGCTGCGCTCCTCATTGTCTTTTGCTAAATATGCAGTCATCAGTGGAAGTGATCAAAGAGAAATGGTATGCAAAATCATCTGGAAATTGACTTTTGCCTGCAAAATCTGTCTGTCAGAAGGTATTGGGTATTAAATGGTGTTTTATTTAGACATAAGTGTAGTGCTAAGGATTAGATTTGGGAAATACTTGACTTGCAAAGATAAATTTGACAAAAATTTCAGTAGTATTTTTATTGTATACAATTCTTCTGGGTTTACTTTTTTTTTCATTTAATATGTGGGTTTTAAATATACATATAAAGGGTTACTTGCAAAAGGTGTATTAAGTCTATTTTTCTCAGTGGTATCAGAACATTATAATGTTTGGTTTGTTGTTCTTCTTTTTTAAGCACGTTTGCGAGGTGTCCATGATGGACTATTCACTGGACAAATAGATGCTGTAGACACTCTTAACGCTACATACAGAGTGACTTTTGACAGGGCAGGTCTTGGAACACACACAGTCCCAGATTATGAAGTTCTTGTAAGTATTAATGACACATTCTTAAAATAGCTGTAATAAAAAATAAAATAAATAAAAAAAAATCTACAATTGTATGCTTTAATCGAAAAGAAGAAAATTCAAAATATTACATCCAGGTGGTATTGTCATAAAGTAGAAACAAGCATAACAGATGCATGGGAAATTCCAGGGGAATGAGCTTCTACTGTTCATGGTTTTCTAGAACAGGATGACCCTCTATGATAAAAACATAATGGCTCAGGCTGGAATAATTTACTAGACCTACTATTATAGGCTATTATAATAGCCTGAGTTTAATATGAAGAAATAATGAGTAGCATAAGATCTCAAAAAAAGTTCTGCTATGGGACCCTGGCAAGATTTGCAGAAAATGTTCAAGAAAACCTGGCCCTTTGTAATTTGCCAAAGCCTGGAAAGGCCTCTGGTAGTCGCAAGCGAGTATTACGAGTTGATTGCACCTCATTTTGAAACTTCTTATGGTAATGAAGCTACCTGTGGGGATGTTGCTTTGGTCAAACAATTTGAGATTATTTCCTAGCTCATAGGCTTTTGTACCAATTTATGAGCTCCAGGAGTTGTTCCTGCCGAACAGTCTGACCCTAGACTGCAAGCTTTTCAGAGGACCTCACGTTCTTTTGTATCTTCTGTAGTGTTGAATCTACTAAGGGCCCATAATTTGTCGAAGAACTAGTCTCTGTCATGATCTGAGTTTGGAGCCTCTGCTGAACTCGTATTTAGTTATGATTTGTCTGCAGCTTGCCAACAGAATTTTTGGAAATTGTCTTGCAGGCTTTATTTGATGTGAAGCCATAACACTTTGAAAACTCCAGCAATGGAATATGATTTTGAAGCTCCTGCTAGCCCAAAAGCAAAATGTTAATCTTCTAACGTTGTTGGGTTTGGGGTGTGGATGGGCATGGCTAGTCCAGGTTCCAGAAATAAATTATGTATTCCAACAGGTGTGTAAAATTAATTAATCTGACAGCTGAAGTATATCCTTCCTTTTCCTGTCTTGCAGAGTAACGAGCCTCACGAAACCATGCCAATTGCTGCCTTTGGACAGAAACAACGGCCTTCAAGGTTCTTTATGACCCCTCCCCGATTGCATTATACACCTTCACTCCAGTCTCCAATTACAGTAAGTTACTTTTTTCATGTAATATTAATCATTGAAATATTTTCTGATACATGTTGAAGCTGTTACCTTAAAGAGTTTTTGAGATTAATTTTCTGAGGTTATTTGGCAAGATAAAAATTTTAGCAAATCCCTCTAAAAATAAGCTATTAAATTAAATGTTCTTTCTTGTACAGGACAGTGATCCTTTATTAGGACAATCTTCGTGGAAAAACAAAATTTCAGGCACAGATAGTGAAACACTAGGAGGCTTTCCAGTAGAATTCCTCATTCAAGTGGTAAGTGTTAACTACAACTCTTAATTTTGTGTTGTCCTTTTGTATGTATTCTGCCAATTCTTCTGCAGTTAAATGACGTTCTGTTGATTTATGACAGATATGGTGATATCCAAATTAACTTTTGAAAAGATGTTAATAATATTTGGTTTTATTCCCACCCCTTCTTAATTTTCTCACTGGTCTGTAAATTTTGAAATACGCTGCTTTTCAGACCGCAGGAGGGGCTTATGTCTCCAAAAGTGTGTCTGTTTTTTAGACCAAGTGGTAGAGCTGGGAAAAATAAGATATTATTTCTACCTGCAAACTTTGTACTGTGCTAAGACTTTTTTGTAATTTAAAATATACTTGCAGTATGCAAAGAACATTTGCCCATGTGCATTATCGTATATTGTATAATATTGTATTTTATGTGCTCCCTTCTTGAAGAAGAAAAGCAGCACTCTCTTCCCTGAAAGCAAACATACATGTTCTAGATAAGAAAACCGGTTTTTGTCTCATCTTTATGAAATAATTCCTCAGTGATTTTTGTACACAAGTTCAGAAGAGCACAGACAAGTAGTGTTAGGAAGCTGAGATTCATTGAAGATCAAAACTTATCGAAGGAAGCTACTCTTCAGGATGATGGAAGAATGTGATTGCTCATGTTGGCTCAGCTTAAGATCTGTGATCGAATTCTTTAACAATGAAAGCTGTTTTGAACATGCTAAAGGAGATTGGAATGATCTGTGTTTAAAATATTAAGAACTGAGAAATAATGTTGCTAAATGCTTCTCAAATTTTAAAGTGTATGTAATTGGTCAAAAGAATCAAGTTGTGTCTGTAGCTCACATGAGACACTATTTTGGCCATTCAACATAATGAATTTTATTTGACAGAATAATCTATGCAGTTTTTTAGGGGAAACTTAATGTGTGAAGCTAATTTTGAAAAAGGTGGCTTGGCATCTAGCTTAGCTAAGAAAATTCAAAATAGATGTAGTTGCTGTAAGATTAATGATGTTAAAAATTAAAATACACAAAAGATATGGTCTTTGTTTATGCTGCTAAATTATCTGCAGCTACCCTCCTTGAGTCACTGAGTATGATCAATGATACTGGGTAACTAAGGTGTATTGAGCTTTGCAACTATTTAGTGTGTCAGGTTGATCTGTTTATGATATTGCTTCTGTATTTTATATCTGAAAATGTGTGATTTCTCAGTCATGTTTGGAGGTATATTATTACTTGTTATAAGGAAATCTGAGTTTTAAAAGTATAGGCCTCTTGCTTGTGTTACAAATGGTGGCATTTTACAAAGATACTGCATTAATACATATTTTTGCTTGAAGATTGTCAAAAGATTTTGAACAAAATCAAGTCACAGATTTTTGGCATTTGTTTATATGAGCATCTTAATACTTTATCTGGGTTTTTGATAAAGAATCATAGAATAGTTTGGGTTGGAAGGGACCTCTAAAGGTCATCTAGTCCAACCCCCCTGCCGTGGGCAGGGACATCTTCAACTAGATCAGGTTGCTCAGAGCCCCGTCCAACCTGACCTTGAATGTTTCCAGGGATGGGGCAGCCACCACCTCTCTGGGCAACCTGGGCCAGTGTTTCACCGCCCCCAGTGTAAAAAATTTCTTCCTTGTATCTAGTCTCAATCTACCCCCCTTTGGTTTAAAGCCATTCCCCCTTGTCCTGTCGCAACAGGCCCTGCTAAAAAGTCTGCTGCCAAATAAAGAATCATAAAGAATCGCGAGGCTTAAAAAAACATTTATTGAAGGGCCATGCATTATTTTTAAGCCTAGCATCTTAAGCATTTTAAGTATCAACTTTTTTATTAGAAGTTTAAGGATGGTACTGAAATTTGGTGGTGTGAAATACGTGAGACTGGTGAATACTGATTATTGATTGCACTGCTTTCACCAGTCCAGAGGTATTTTTATGTTAAAGGTGACGACTAAAGATGTTCTAGCCTTTCTTATACACTGGTACAGTAAAAAGGTCAAAGCCCTCATTCTGATTTAATGGTGATTCAGGAAGTAAAAGATCAGAAAAAGTTTGATTCAGAGAGAACTTTCTGGAGAACTGTTGCCAGGCAATTATTTATGATACCATGAATAAACAATTTCACGGGAAAACTTTATTTTGGACAAAACAGAAAAAATGCAGCACACCTTGAATAAGGTTTCAACCCAGCCCCTTAGTTCTCTTTTACGGGTTCTGAAATTAATTTGGAACAAAAGGAAGTGTAGCCAAAATCATGTGCAGACACTGACAAATAAATGTTAGGGATATTCTCTTTACATATAACTTGCAGTTGTAAGCAAACATTGGGGCTTGTAACAACTATTTTAATCATAGTTCTATACTGGTGAGTCTTAGTTTTTCTAAATCTTTATATTAATTTCTACATGTTTACCTTTTGGCATCAGAGACTGCTATTCTTCCTGGTTTTTACGGTGGACAAACATATGCGTATTAGGAGAAGAATGGCTCAAAAATTAGCATTATGATATTAAGAACAAAGTCAACAAGAAACAAGTCTTTCATGCTTACATGCAATATGTAATGTATCCTTAAATATTTCATAGGCTATAATGCAGGTCAAAATTGATAGATTACATTCTTGCATTCTAGTCAGTATTAAAATTTGGAGGATGTTTTTCCAAGTGCTCAGCTACAGCTTCCCCCCCCCCCTTCTTGTGTTGTTTTGGGAAAAAAAAATTAGATTGGGAAGGAAACAATCTAGGACAGAACAGATTGTTTGCAGGGTTGCTGCATGTCCAGTAGAGGGAGTATGTTAATGCAGCACATTCGGAAAAGTGAATTGGTGTCTTCCTGATTGCTGTGGAAAAAGGAGTTATCTTTTCAAACTAAATGCATGAGGAAAAAATCTAAAAATGGATACTGGATTTTTGACAATTTTGTGCTTATGAAAATTTTGAAAATATTCCACAGTAAGTTATGGCACACTTTACTTTGAAATGCTTGTGTTCTTATAAATACTCTTTTGACTAAAAATGAAATCTAAAGTACAAATCTAAACGTACTGGTTGGGTTGTTCCTTCATCTCTTTTAATGTGGAAAAAGTTTGTACTAAAACCTCATTTCCAGTTTAATGAGAACTATAACGGTAAACAGGATGAGTTATGCTGAAAATAGAGCTGTTAGGCAAGAATTTCTCAAGGAAAATAGGGCTGAACTGATTTAAAGCAGTCACTGATGATACTGGCAAATGAAAATGGAAGTCTATTCAATAAAATGTACCAATGAGAGAAAGTTGGTAGCTATCATAGATACAGTGAAAGGTCAGAGTTTCTTGTAGAAAGAGTCCAATTATCTTGATCACTGGAGTATATCTGGGAATAGGATGAATATCATATAAGTCCAAGCTCATGAACTGGAGAACTAGGGCCCTGCATCCTCAAATATGTCTGGACATCAAAGTAGAAGTTAAGCACCAAATACCTTGCAAGGTTTGGGGACAAATAATATATTCTGCATTAAGTTGGGGACTCACCAGCTTCATCAAGGAGGAGGACTTAGACGTGTTAGGCAGTTGCCGGATGGTGACAACAGCAGAGCTTGACGAGTAACTTGTTGGCGGCAGTGGCAGATGGTGTACAGTGCTTTCCTTCCTCCCAGGTGTTTTTTTGCCAACATGAGCATTTGTGTGGTGTGTTAGAAGCTAGATCAGAGAGAGAATCCAGCTCACAAGTAACAATTTTAAAACCTTTTTTTTCTTGCCTTTCCTGAATTTATTGTTTGTCATTATCGGTTCCCTGATTGGCATCTTCACGTAGCTGCAGAAATGCAAGTGCTGACTCAGCACAGGCGTTGGGGGACAGCACAAGGACAGAAATGAGCAGCTAGAATTGGAAGAGTGATAACCTATGCAGTATTGCCTCTGTGCATCTGACCATGGCTTGCCATCCGTTCACAAGATGCATCTGGGAAAGTATTTGTGGTAGAAAGAAGTATTGATGCCATTTTACAGGTTTACAGGTCTGTCATTTGGAACACTGGTACAGGCTTCCTGTTGCTCACATTCAGGAAAGATGACAGTGAGTGGACAAAAGATACAGAAAGGGCCACAAAAGTTTAGGAGATCAAGAGCCTTTTATGGGAGAGGAAACTGGAAAGGCTTGGGTTGTGATTAGTCTAGTGAAAGAACGATGGAGAAGAAATGCTTTACTGTCTGTGAATAAACAGGGATAAATACAAGGAGGGAGAGCCTATATGTAGCCAAAAAACAGCCTTGGCAGAACAAATTGCTATGAAGTGAACAAGGATGCATTTAACATGGAAATTCCAAGAAGATTCATAATTAGCTGAAAGAGGTCCTGGAACAATTTTCCATTAGGATTTGTGAGGGCAAGAAACCTGGCTGCTTTAAGACTGAGCTTGAAAATCAACAAAGGAGATTATATATAAGCAGATGTATGTTGAACTAGGAGTTCCTATTTCTCCCAGTCCCATGTTCCACTAATAGGATGCAGTTAACCCCTTTGCAATTTACAAAACCTGAAATCTTGGCTCTGTTTACATCAGTAATAAAACTGGCGCTGGTTGTAGCGGAGCTAGGATTTCTCTCGGGGCCCTAGAGAGTATGAACAGTTTTAGGAGTGATGCGTGTGTTGAGAGCACTCCCAGTGATTTCCACTTCAGCCTGCTAGGTCCCAAGGGCAGCAGAAACGGGGTATTCCCATTATGAAAGAGGGAAGTGGAAAGCCCAGAGTTGTTCTGTATAAAATAGATCCAGTCTCTGTACCAGGTTTTACTGCAGGAGTGTACACAAAGGGCTGGTGCTCGGTTGAGGGCACAGCTGAGAACAGGCTGAGAACTGTGTGAAAAAAGGTATGGTAAGGTGGGTGATACTAATTGTAGTACATCATGGCAACACGCTTTGCTTTCCTTCAGGCTGCAAAAAAAGAAGATTCTTGATTCCTCAGCCTCTAGCTGGCCATAAATTATATTAGTCATCCTATAGGGAATTTCACCTGATGGATTTTTAGCATTCTCCAATCTAGGGGACTTGTAAATGCTTTAAAAAATCTCTGGAAAATCCATCATTTAATTTTAATTATTTTTTATTTCTGCCTCTTAACTTGATGAACAACTGAGAAATGTATTTTAAAATGATGAAAGAAACACACATTTTATTATCTTGAATTTCTGTGGCGTTTCAAAACTGCTTAAGGATCTGTTCATTCTAAAAATAGTTCCTTTGTTTTAGACCAGGTTATCGAAAATCCTTATGATCAAGAAGGAACACATCAAACAATTGAGAGAGATGAATACAGAAGCAGAAAAGCTGGTGAGAATGTTCTCTTTTCAGTTCTTAAAACAGGATATGCTTTAACAGCTAATGCAAATAGATACAATTAAAACGAGAGTCTAGGTAAATTCTGTATTTTATTGCTTTCTATAATGTGAAATTTTTTTATTATTTTTTAAAGACAAGTCAGAGAGGTCAGTTGTTTCAAATATGGTTCTCCTTTGAAAGCATTATGCTTTGGAAACTGATTAATGTTAACATCGGAATAGCATATGTCAGTTGACACGTAAAGTAAGGAAATGCTATGTACTTTGAGAATCTTGGGTACAAGTTTATATGGTAAGACATTCATCATAATTTTATTTTGTGGATGGTAGGTACTTATTTATTTAGCTTTCTGGCTAAAACAATAACTCAGTTAAGAGATTTTCTATATAAATCTCTGAGTGCCCTTGACGGGCATTTAAAATTACAATACCAGAGCAGCTACAGCATAATTAGCAGCAGCAGAATAGTTTTTCTTGCCTGGCTTTATCTAATCATCAGTCAGTAAATCAAAATGATAAGAATGCCTCTTCTACCACCCATGGCTATCAATCAACTTGAAAGTGGAAAGCTATCAGTCTCAACCTTTTGCTAGCGTCCATTCAGACAGTTGTTTCTACAATGTACAGATAGAAGGCTAAAGGTTTGTGGAGAGGAAGAAGAGTCCTTTTTAGTTCTTGAAACAAAAAATGCTGATTTTTTTTTCATGTAAAATATTTGAATGTTGAAGGATTTGATTTACTGTGGTAAGATTTCCCTCTTTGTCCCTTCAGTGATCATGTGCACATGTATATTCTGTTATTCTGCTTTCTACTGCCCCATCCCTGTGTCTCTGTAATTTTCTTCTTTTGTGCTGTGATGCTGCTCTTCAAAACCTTGTTATCATTTCAGTTACTACATTATTTTTTCCTGTGCATCAAATGTTTTGTCTTTTAATTTTGCATATTAATAATTAAAACAGATGCAAAAAGAAGCAAGATTAAAACATACCATTGCAACCTGTAACTCTGATACTGAAAGATTACCAACCCTTCTTAAAACAAACTAAAAAAACTTTTTATTTTTACTGAGATATTAGTACTTTTGCATAGATAAGGAAATCCATAGGAATTACAGTAGCCTTCCTCTGACAAGAATCCAGCTATTAACATGTCACTCAGCTACTAAGTCATAAATTAACTGTATTGTGGAATAAGAATATCAAGGAAAATAACAAAATTGAGAGAGCAAAGAAGCAACAGGGAAGAAGGGAATCTAGAAATAAATTAAATTTGCTATATTGTAGCTCAGTTGTAGCCTAGATAAGGACTTTGAGATACTTTTGAAATTCTTCCCTTGTGCTGTTGTCTTTGTATATCAGCAAACATAAAGTAACCTCTGTTACTATTCAAGGCTGTCCTGATAAAAATAGAGGACATGATACCTTTCTATTGGGCCATATTCTTAGCCTGTCTTCTAATCCTCTTTGTCCCTTGGCAATCTCATCTACGTTTGTGCTGCTGAGTATATGTTGTTTCTCCTTTAAAATGTGTTTTCTTTGAACAAGAGTCTTTTTCTGGCACCAGTCCACTTGAACATCAATAACATATCTGAACATGAATAAAATAGAATCCTTTGAGTTCATTCAGGTATAGTTTAATTGTCAGACTTTGATAATAATTCATACAATTGTGATTGGATAATTGTTAGAGTAACACCACTGTTTGGTTTAAAGCAATCCTTTTATAGAGAAACTTTTTTTAATGACTGATCCAATATAGAAATAAACGGAACTGACTAAAATCAGAAGTGGTACTGAATGTAGTCCATTATTATCTGGCAATAATAATAAATTTACGTGAGGCAGGGGATGCCTTCGGAGGAGCTATTAATACATACAACTTCACATTGTCTATTCCATTTTTCTGAAAGGACAGCGTATTAATAGTTAAGCATCTTGACATCACTATACTAGCCTTGGTTGCAGGCTATAAACAAGTTACCGTGTACGTAAAACAGTAAAAGCTTTTCTGATAGCTATTTGGATAAACAAATCTAAATAAAAAGGATGGCTAGTTCATTTTTTCGCTTGACCTGCGATAAAGACAAGGTAAAGGTGATGCTGGTCATTCCAGAGAGCATGTAGATGCTCAGTGACAGAGAAGTTATCTCCTTCCATCTACTGAAAGCCATCCGTCTTATGTCTGCCAGTTCAGCTGTTTGTCAGTGTTTCCAGATCTTGGATTGCTCCCGGATCAGAAATAGTGCTGGTGCTGAGAAATATTTCTTTCGCCGTCACTAGCATAGAATGCCCTTAGCCGTTCCTCTCTGATGGGGAATGCACAATTGTCTGCGGCTTTCGCAGCTAACCTGAATTAGTCTGCTCTAGAGGGGCTGGTCACTGAAGAAGGTCTGAAAGTTATAATTTTTTCCTTATGTTCCAGAGCTGCAGGAAGTCAATTTTATCCAGTTTGCTCTTAGGTGAATTCTGAAGTTATGGTGTTAGTTTAAAGCCGTATTAATTTGGTATTCAGACTTGTAAATCCCTGGACATAATTTCAGTGATTAAGTTTAATGGAGAACTTTGAACTGAACTGATAACTGAAACCTTGATTTTGAAGTTTTGACCTGGATCCTCCTGATGAAGGCTCTTGATTTTGCAATTTGCTTTGTTTCGTGGTGTAAAATCTATTGCCACAGGTTTGAGTGTATGAGGTACCTGTATCTCAGACTTGTGGCTGAGAAGCAGTGGAAATACATCCAGCTTATCTTGCAAGAGGCCATTTGTAGAGGAAATTTTATAATATGTTGTATGTTTTGTTTCAATTTCGTAAATATCACCCAAACAGTGTCGAGACACATTCTGAAAACAGTGTAAGAAAAAAGTACTGTATTCTGGGATTTATTTTTTGTGGAAAATTGTGCTTACCCAAAATACTTACGTTACCAAATATAAGCTCTAGTAACTTTCTTTTTTGGCAGAACTGTTAGCTGTAACAGAAGGTATGTAGCACTGAGTCATCCTCAAGTGACCACTAACTTACTAGACAACTGTGCCTCCCATCCTGCAGCAGAGGTGGTCGTGGCCATATTGTCCTATACTGTTCTCCTACCGACAGGATAGTTTTCTGTTCATACAGTAGAGAAGCCATACCCAGCTACTGGAGAAATAAGCAGGTCAGACCACAGTCGTCTTCTGCAGCATTTACCACCACAGATTATCGTAGCACTTTATGAAGAGAATAAAAGCATGGTAGTTACTACGCAGTTGTCACTTGGAGTTTTAAATAGTGATACTGCATTTTAATATTTTGTATGTTAACATTTTTCTATTTAAACATTGGGGTTTCAAATATCTCAGTATTATTTTCAAGTGAAAATTCCTTTTGATGAGTTCAATAGATATAAATGTACAGTATTGCTTTAACTTTAATATGCTTTGTCTTTTCTGCAGAAATCCTATTCTATGCCAATAGGCATTGAGTTTCAGAGGAGATACGCAACTATTGTTCTAGATCTAGAACAACTAAACAAAGACTTAAATAAAGTTTTGCATAAAGTTCAACAGTATTGTTATGAGGTAAGATTTTGCTGGAACCTGTATGAACTTGTTGGTTTTCCTTAACCTAAGTACAAAAAAAAAAAATTTAGAATTTCCTGGGAATAGGGCGTAGGTGGGGGTCACTTTGAAATGAAACTAGTGGTAGCTGTATTGGATTTCTTCTCTCTCTCCCTCTGCCTTTGTCTGTCTGTCTCTCTGGTTCTTTTACCAGAACACAGACACTTTTGCTGATGCCAGTGGCCAGTTTTGAAATAGATGTACGTGTACATAAATGAAGAAAAGATACCGTGTGCTATATACCTGTGAACTCTCTTTGAAATCATTTGTCATTTCACACGTACACCAAATGCAAAGGAGATCTTTTTTCTTAATTTCTCTTCACTGTATCTATGCAGCTTGCTCCTGACCAAGGCCTCCAGCCTGCTGACCAACCGACAGATCTGAGGCGTAGGTGTGAAGAGGAGGCTCAGGAGATCGTCAGGCAAGCAAATTCCTCGACAACAGGACAGCTTTGTGTTGAGAGTGAAAATTTAACTGATCTTATCTCTAGACTTACAGCAATATTACTGCAAATTAAGGTAAAATGTTTGCAAAAAATAGTTTCTCCCATAAAATACGTAGTATTAAAGCTCTGTCAGTTTCTTTGTGCCGAACTGTGAGAACATTTTTTTTTCTTCTCCTACAGTGTCTAGCAGAAGGAGGTGATCTGAATTCCTTTGAATTTAAATCACTAACAGATTCATTAAATGACATTAAGAATTCAATAGACTCCTCAAATATCAGGTATTACTTTTTGAATATTTAATTCTTACTTACACATTTTGTGCCAGCAAGCAATTCTTACTGTGTTTTAGAGGTGAACATTGACTATAATTAAGGGTTTTAATCTGGGAATTTTTACTTATAGGAATGGTCCCATTTAAAAGGGGGCTTCTTAAAGAGAGTGTGAAATTAGCAGTTTTCTGTTTGAACCTATCAGTGAAGTAACCTGATTTAACAAAAAAAAAAGGGGGGGGGGGGGAGTGCTAAATTGATGCAGCAACAACTAGACTTTCTTGGTCTTCAGTCATTTGTGACAGCTAATAAGTTATTTCAGAACATTTTCAGACTTTGAAATCCCACTAGTAAATATAAGTTCTCTAAACCACAGAACAGTACAATTTCAGTATTCTTTTTGCATAGCTACTCAACCTCTTGTCTGTAAATATCAAAAGCTGGCATATGAGACAATTATAGCTTCTGACCAGCTTCCATTAGCAATATTTTAAACCAAGAAACAGAAGAACGGCCCATCTAGTCTAGATGGGCCATTTTTCAGCAGTTGTCACAAGCAGGTGCCTGAGGAAGCATTACAAAAATAGCAAGAATGTGGTGATAGCAAGAATGTGCTGATACTTGTCTGGAGTACGCTGCAGCCTCCAGCAGTTTGTGACCAGGATTTTTTTTTTTTTTTATAATTATAATGCTGCTAAATTACATAATTTAGAAAATACATCTAAATGCTAAGTATTTCTTTCTACCCTCCATACTCACACTGCTACATAATAATGGGAGGCTGCACACACGAATTTCTTTTTTTTTTTTTTATTCTTTTTTTATTTTTGGCAAGGATAGCAGGATGGCCTTTTGATTTAAAAATAATTATTGAGAAATGCAGTTTTATGGCATTTTTTCATTAGTAAAAACAAAAATAAACCTCAAACATTAGTGAAACTTCTCTATAATCAACACTGCGAATTGCATGTTGGAATAGATTCAACTAAAGGTTGATGTACACTGCGAGGAAGGCGATGATGTTTCCATTTCACCGTACTTATTTTGGGCATTTTAGCATCTCTTCATAATATTTTTATTTCATTAACTCTGGTCATCTTAAAGTCTTCTTTAAAGTACCCAAGTCAGTAACTCTTGATTTCATGCAGCTGTTTGTGCAAATGCTATTTTCACATATGTCTCTATGAAGTTGCATTAGTATGTACCACTCTGATTCATCGGAGTTTTTGTATTGGCTATGTTCATACCTTGACTTTCACTGTAGAAATATTCAGACACAACTCTTAAATATGGGGCTTAACACTTTTTTTTTCTTCTTCTTCTTTTCTTCCTGTAGTTGTTTTCAGAATAACGTCGAGATCCATGTTGCACATATTCAGAGTGGTCTGAGCCAGATGGGAAATTTACATGCTTTTGCAGCTAATAACACCAACAGAGACTGAAAATTTTCTTTCAAGTGTACGCAAGTAGTTCTGGAAAATCCTCTTCCTTTATATAGGCTTCACCAAATATCCTAACTGCCAGAAGATAAGGGAAAAGAAAACCTCTCAGAAAGGACCCTTTTAAAGATACTTTCTCTGCTTCTTAAGAAAACCAGCATTACTGGCCAGCGTTGCATTAGATTTCTCCATTTGTTATTCACATACAGTAGTTTTGCTAACCGGTAATCTCTTAGTAATTGCATTTATTGTAATAAACTTGAAAACGTACTTTCCTGTAATTTGAACTTAGTTTTTAAAAGTTCAGAGGAATTCTGCACACCTCTTGCTGTTGGCTCTCCTGGTATGTTAGACGTGATGAAGAGGAAATGGCTCAAAATAGTGGCCACGTGGCAGGTCTTTGTTATGGAAAGCTACGCTCCCGTGTAGGTATCGAGAGTTGCCATTTCAGCCTTCAGGTAGCCTGGTGCCAGCGCAGGCTGAGTGTTCCTGAGCTAGAGAAGCAGCAGCAGGATACGGACAGCAAACAGAAGCTGTAAACTTGAGGATGGTTGGGCAGGTCTATCGATCGGTCAGTGTCTTGCTGGAACTTATAATTTATCGTAACTTATAGAAGGAGTCTAATGAAGGAATATAAAAATGTAACTGGTAACTTTCCAGAAAGAGATTGGTTATGGCTTTTTCCCTTCACACGGGGCAAAAGAAGTGCTTTAGTTGGTATTTTATATAAATGACTGGTTAAACATATTGTTTTTCCAAATTTTTGTTTGTTTTGCACAACTTTTAAATTAGATTACTGGTTATCCAACAATACCCAACGTATATAAATATGAAGATTTTTATAATTCAAGATAACCAGTGAGGTAAACTGCAAAAACAAAAAGTGACAACCTGCCTACGAGTACCTTTTGGAATGTTAATCTTGTAAAAAAAGTGTGTATTGGTTTGTTTAAATAGTCTTGTAAAGCTTCTGTGTAATGAATTGTTTCCAGATATGAATTTTCAGATAGCTGTAGAGAAGTTTTTGATTCTTTTAGATGCCTCATTAAATGAGGTCTTTTATATGTTAATGTATAAAGAATATGTAAACAGGATTATTTTCAATTTTAAAATTTTGTATAGTTTAAAGATGCTTCTGTATTCTGTGTTGGTATTGTGCCACTGCAAAACTTTAGTGCAGAGTTTATATTTAGCTAAACTTGTTCTGTTAATTAAGAGAAATGCATAAATCTTTTATTCTCAATGAAATTTGTAACTGAATAAATTGATCTATGAGAGTTGATATATTTCACAAAAACACAAACTTTTTTGCAGATGGTCTCAGGTCATTTTTTTAAGAGAAGCTGATTTAATTGCCGAAAATGAAATGTTATGACGACAAGGCGAGTAGCTGTTTTAAAAGGTATTTAGAAACTTTACAAGGGGTATTACAAAATAATGCTAAACGCCAATTTTGCTGAGTTACCCATGGAAACTTACCTCTCATAACACAATAGAACATTGTAGCGGTCCCTGCGGTTACTTTTGTAATTACGTTACCCATTATTTTGTGGCGTTACCATCTGTTTGGTAAAGAAGACGGAAAGGTCCTCTCCCACCACCCTTTTCATTTAAACAGAGAAAGGTGCCAAAGCCGAACTTACGGCACGTAGGTGTAGTCTGACAGTAACTAACGTGATCCACAGCTAACTCGGGGAAAAGGAACCGTCCCCTTGCTGTTTACTTACACCCCTATCCTTGTCGTCTGCTGCTCATGAAACCCGCCGGCGTGCCGGTTCAGGGACCTATGCTGCTGAAGAAGAGCTCGCCTTTCTCGTAGAGTTTTCTGCCTGTGTAGTGCACTGAACTCCCCCGCTGCCAGAGGCGATGGGCGCCGGTGCTAGCACAAGGAAACAGCAAGGACTACCTTTTCCAGCAGCAGCTCGCTGGCTTACTGTACGAATGTCTGTCATCCCTTACCGCTCTGTCAGGATTCCGCTTGCTTGCTTACAAGCGTAAGCATGAATGCTTTTGTGGACTAGGACTGCCCAATGGGAAACATCAGGCAGTCACGGAGGCCGACTTTGCCCTGTTGATAGCAAGCACCCCGAACTGAGGGAGAGGGAAGTTGTAGACGCTGGTAGATACCGCTGCCAAGAACGGCATTCAGCAAAGAGGCTTTGGGAACCTGCTTTTCGTGACAAACTCATGTCTTACTGGATACAGAACGCATTGTAATAACCACCACACTCCAATCTTGACTCCGATTCCGTAGGTATGTTTTTTACATGTGGATTCTTAAGTGTCCTCTTTCCAACGTGTTTTGTGTTGAAGTGGGTTTTTTAATCGTTGCAGGGTAATGTAACTTAACAGGAAGACACACAATTTGTGATGAAAGCATCCATGTACTTTCACATGTCATTTGGCCAACACACGTTGGCAATGTGAATAGGCACGCTGCTTCTCTTCAAGAGGCTGCATTTCCCCTCAGTTACTGGTATGTTGGGTCAGAGTTAATGTTGTTGAGTTTTGGTGAAATACAGTAACAAATATGACTGTTTCTGCTGAATGTGGCCTAAGCGTAGTAGGAATCTCAAGAACTCGCTACAACTACTGTAACTGAAGTCTACGGAGTAGAAGTTCATTTGGTTTCTTACAGTCAGTAAACTTGAATTCACCCTGCCACCCCAAGAAGCGATTGTCTCATTTTCTGTCTCCTCCTGTAAGTTCTTCTCTTCTGGGGTCTTCCTGACCCCTAACGTTAACAGCTTCTCAGGCACCCAAGTCCACTCGGGGCGGATGGCGTCTGATGTTGCTTGGTTGGGTTTTGCTTCATGGTTTTTTTTCAAGGACAGCTCTGTTTTTTGGAGGGACGATACTAATCGGCAACCCTGCTGTGCCACTTAGCCTTACAAGGTTGCAGTTCAGCCACGATTCAGCTGTCCCAGATCTTGCAAGCACAGGTAAGTTATGGGGCGACACCGGGGGATTTTGTGCATTGGTAACCTTATTCTCTGGGGCGCATGACTCCTGCTACAGGGTATTTCTGCCACCAGTACACGGGTCACTTTTTCTGTGCTTCCAAACCACCAGAGCCTCATGGCATTCAGGTGCTCTTCCACAACTGGAGTCTTACAACTCGCTCGACAAGGCTCTGAAGCACAGCTTTGTAGGCAGGAAGAATGGCCTTATCCTCAAAATACATATATAGTAATATATCCTTCCTTAATAAATTGACTGAATTACAGGAGAGGCTTTGTTACTACTAATTTTGGTGTTCAGAAGTGTTCCCGGTGCAGAGCCGTTCAGCCCACTACCCATCATGTAAACAGCTTCTGTGTAGTCCCTAGTATTCAAATGCAAAGCTAAAACACCTTTACTGTGTTCACAAAATACTCCTACTTTTCTGTAGTTTAACCTTGGATTAAGCGGCAGAGTTGAGGCTTTTGTCCGAGTAAAGACAATGATTTGAGGGTTTGGGGTTTATATTACTTAGGCTATAAATTTGCATTTTCCTTCAGGGATCGGGGTGGTGGTTTAGAGCAGATCTAAAGCACGCGCTGACAGATGGTTTAAGGCAGTTTTTGTAACCTGTCCTTCAGGCCCCTTAGGTCTCATTCACACCTGAACTGCAGCGGTGGCTCTCCAGGACCTGGACAGAGAACCTGCAGCTGGGACATCTACCTACCCACCTCTGTTCTCTACCCCACGCCGGCCAAGGTAAGAAACCCTGTCCCTGCCCCAGGTACGCACAAAAGTAGAGCAAAACTTGTAAACCTTTTATTTTTTTTCCCCCCCCCCTCAGTCAAATAATCCTGACAGACCATCCCCCTCTTCTACTTTTCTAAGACCAGCCCCCGCCCCCACAACACAGTGGATTTGGTTAGCTTTTTGGCTAAAGGAGGTTAAATAGAAATACAAAACATGCTAATGGAACTCTTTAAATACCGTGTAAAAAGATGCCTTCAGCTGATGGAGCCGACCCGTATCTTTCTTAAATAAATAGGTAAAATCAGTTACTACCAGATAAAGTGCAACAGTCGCAGAGCAGGGGTGAGGTAGCGCGGTATGACTGCTCCCCGCCTGAGCAGCGTACCCCCAGGACTGGGTTCGGCAGGGGAGGACGTCGCATCACGGCCAGGGGATGCAGTTTTACCCCTCCCCCCCAGGGCCGGGTCCCGCCCGGGGCGGCGCTCAGAGGGCTCGGAAGGCGCCGAGGGCGTTCTCCTCCCACTCCGAGCCCGACTCCGAGTAGCCGCTGGTGTCCTCGGCGTCCGACACGGGCGAGTACTGCCCGCAGAAGGGGCGGGCCGGCGGGTAGGGGCCGGCCGGCGGCGGCCCCGCGAAGGAGGCGGCCTCGGGCCCGCCGGGCTGGCTGGGCGGGAAGCCCTCGAAGCCGGGGCCGGGGGGGAAGGTGGCGGCCGGCGGCCACTCGTAGGGGGCCGAGCCCTCCTCCTTGATCTGGACGATCTGGGCCAGGCCGGAGAGGGCGTAGCGGGGCCGCTCCGGGGCGCGCAGGGCGGCGAAGCGGGGCGGCCGCGGGTAGCCCGGCGGCGGCTCGACGGCCGGCGGCGCGGCGGGGCCGGGCCGGGGCGGTCCCCGCTGGCGGCGGGACTTGGCGCGCCGGTTCTGGAACCAGACCTGGGGAGAGAGGGCGGCGGTGAGGGCGGCCGGGGGCGGCCCCGGGCGGTGCGGCGCGGCCGGCGCCCCTCACCTGGATGCGGGATTCGGGGATCTGCGTGGCGTCGGCCAGCTTCTCCCGCAGGTAGATGTCGGGGTACATGGTGTCCTGGAAGACCAGCTCCAGCGTCTCCAGCTGCGCCGCAGTGAAGCTGGTCCGCTTCCGACGCTGCGAGGCCGCCGGCGCCCCCTCCGACGGCTCCGCCGCCCCCCCGGCCCGGCCCGCCGGCGGCCGGCCCCGCTCCGCCGAGGGAAGCGCCCTGAGGGCGGGCGAGGCCGGGCCGGGCCCGCCGCCCCCCGCCCACCCGCCTGCGGGGAAGGCGGGCGGCTCCGCCGGGGGCTCCCCGAAGCGCAGCGCGGCCATGGCAGCGGGCGAGGAGGGGGCCCGGGCCGTCCCGCCGCCCTTTATAGCCGGGGAGGGGGCTCGGCAGGGGCGGGGGTTCGAAGGGAGGCGGCACGGCGCCGTGGGGAAGGTGGGCGCGGAGGTCCGGGCACCCCGCCGAGCCGCCTGGCCCCGCACCCCAGGCTTGCTGGTGGGGTGCCCGCTTGGGGCGTCCCCTGCCTTCGGCCTCGGCGCCGGCCGGGGCACCGCAGCCCCACGCGTGCCCGACGTGGGTGATGGCTGGCGGCCCTCGACCCCCCTGTACGAAACACGGGCAGCAAAAGGGAGAGCGGAGCGGGGTTTGCATCTGCCTTCTGTGAGCGAAACAACTTGGTGTTGGGAGGTTGGCATCCCGGATAGGGCCCAGTCCCACAGCTGGGTTATTTCCGATACAACATCTGGGCTGATACAGTTACAGAGTTTGCTCCCTCCAGCTGCTGCTGTGGAGGTGGGTATTTTCCAGCAGCTATCCGCTTTGGCAAGCGAGGGATCTTACATGGTGCGAGACTCAAAGTAAACAAAAGTTATCTCTTCCCGAGGCCGCGGCTGCTCTCTTTGCAGTGCTTTGCTGCAAGCTGTGCGGCTGGCGTACGGCCTCCTGCCGTGCCTGCTGCTGCAAAAACATCTCTTTCTTTTTAAGATGCAAGTTAAACGCACCTGGAGAGCCCCAGCAGCTCGGACGGGGCAGAGACAGACGCTGGTGTCATCACCTTTTCCACCCGCTTGCTAATGCCTGCGTACTCCCGCTCGCACAGCCCAGGCACTTCCGCAATAACCGCTTCCCAGCTGGAGAGGTCTCTCGCTGGAACGTGGCCCACGCGCTCCAACAGGCTCCAACGGTGCCTGACCGTCACCAAGGTGCTTTAAAAAGGGTTTGTCCTTACAGGACCGTCTCCTATGAAAAGTTATTTTATATGAAAGAATGGTGTTTTGATTGTTAAAAGCCATTTTTGAAAGTTTTATTCCTAAAGCATTTGTACCTTTGTGCTTTTACATGTGCAGTGATCCGGGTGCTTTTGTTAATGAAGTTTCTAGGTCGTTTGTTCCCGAAATCATGGCCTGTAGTCTGCAAGCGGCAGTCAGAAACATGAGACTTGTACAGCGTTCTCAATTAGCGGTGTAACGAGAGGGCACGGCGGTAAGAAAGGGCACAGATGAGCGGTGATCCAGAAAGCATGGACGGCATTATTTTAGGTTTTTAACAAAAGACTCGGGGAGGGTTGAATTACTCCGCAGATTCTGTGCAGATTTAGAAGATGCCACAGGTGGCACCAAAAGGGAATTGCTCCGTATTACATTTACATGATGAACATTTTACTCTATTTTACATCAAATAACATTTGCTGAAAAACAGAAGCAGAGGTTTCTTGCCTGTGTAATGCAGAATAGAGATGTGACATCCTTTAGGCTTCAGAAGGATTTAATCCTGCTTTGAATTATACCCTTATATAGGGATATTGACTTTAGTTTCTAGGATTTGGCTAAGATGGATTAAGTATGCCAGACAGAGCAGCTTTTTCAGGGAAATGTGTTTTTTTCACACATGTACATGTGTTTTTCTTTCAGCAGCAGCAGCCCAGGCTCAAGTAGCTGCTGGCACCCCAGGCCCCCCAGTGTTCACCCCCATCCTGCTGCTTTCCCTTTAGCTGAGTGGGTTGCTAAGCTGTATGCGGGTCCACACAGCGTGATCAGGGAACTAATCCGAGTTAAATTAACTGTACAGTAACAGCAGGGTTTTTTTTCTTATCCAGATCTGGGATTCCCCGCCTGTGGGTCACCAGCAGCCCCTGAGACAGCTGTACAAGCGAGAGGGTGCTGCCAGGTGGAGCAGGAGGGAAATGAGGGGGTCCCATCTGGGGGTGCTTCTAGGACTGCCGCCACCTGGATCTGCTGCTGAGCTAGAAGAGGACAAAACTGAGACAGAGTGCCCAGGAGCGTGGTGGTTTTCAGTGTCAGACTTCCCATTAAGACGACTACTTTATCAATGTATATTGAATACATACTTAGGAAAGAGCGAGTACTGGGAGCTAATAGACCTATTCCCAACTCATAAATCTGGAAATGGGCTGACTCTTTGATCTCTGACTGCTGTGACATCCTTCAGGCCAAAAGCCTTCTCGGTTCCCTTGCACTTTACGGTACCAGAGGTTTTCCAATAGCTATCTTGTAACAGCAGCTAATATGCTTCCCCTGATAGGTTTACGGTTGGACTCGATGATCTTAAAGGTCTGTTCCAACCTAAATGATTCTATGATTCTATGAGGAAACTAATGGAGACGTTTCCCAGGCTTGAAAGCTTTCATTAAAAGACA
This sequence comes from Aptenodytes patagonicus, assembly GCF_965638725.1. Taxonomy (NCBI): domain Eukaryota; kingdom Metazoa; phylum Chordata; class Aves; order Sphenisciformes; family Spheniscidae; genus Aptenodytes; species Aptenodytes patagonicus. The sequence continues at coordinate 111,603,812 of NC_134951.1, read as the reverse complement.
CGGGTATAACGTTCATAGACCATAAAAAACGAAAAGTCCACTTTGTTACAGTGGAAGAAAAATAACTTCTACATACTAAATTTTGTTGAAATAGATCGTGTATATGAGTGCAGTTTGACCGCTAGTTCTGCGATACGGAATAGGAAGCCTGTGTTTTGCAGCTCTGTAAAACAGGCTAGGTACAACACCTGTGCTACTGTGACTGAATCATGTGGGCAAAATGGTCGGTGCCCTTAATGCAGCCCAGAATTACACACAGAGGCTCCAGGGTACGGGGTTCACGCTCAGTCACTGAATTACCCGCCTGCAGACGACTGCATTTTCCAGCAGACGTTCCCGCAGTTTACCCGTGAGTGGCTGAGGCAGCTGTAGGCAGGCCTGGCTGCGCTGCCTGGCTGCAGAACTTTGGTGCTGACCTCTGTTTACTTCTAGTCTCTCTCCCTCAGTTTCCTTTTCTGGGCTGGCTGGCTAATACCAACATGTTAATATGTCTTGGTGACGAGTCCTCTTCTGCATACCAGCGATATGTGCTGGACGCGAAAGCAGAGCAATTCTGGGGCAAGACCAGAGCCCAGGAAGCGTATTTTCCCTTTCCCGTTGCTCAAAGCATTACACATTAATTTCGTCTGTGGGATCCTGGTGGCCACCCTTCTGTATTGGCTTGGTTTGAAAGGGATCTAAGATTGAAGAAAGGCAAGGGGGCCGGTGCTCTAATGGTAAAGGAGTGTGCTGTTAGGTAGAGATCAGAGTAGGAGGCTTTTGCCTCCTCCTAGGCAAGCAGGACGGCATGAAAGACAGCTCTTTGCTTTCTTCTGCCAGTTCTCTCCCCTCCCAACGCTGGCACACCTCTCCGCAGCTCCCAGAGCGTCATCCCACCGATGTGCTAAAAGCGATGCCTGTGAGGTACTGCAGTGTGCCTCCTGCAGCAAGAAAAAAGCACTCTGTCTGGATTCAGCAGAGTTTCCTTTCCTCGACAAGAAGTTTTGCATCCTGATGTGCCCCTTGTAGTCTGACGAGGTTTCCAATGCCTTGTAGGTGCCAGCATCTGCGTGGAGTTATACCTAGGTAGGGGCTGGAAGCATTTAGGAAGACGTTCAGACTTTTATCCCTTCCTGTTCCGCATACTTGCTTTTATTTGTGTCTTTTCTAGGCACAAAGGGGGATTTTACTTCTTTCCTTGAGACGCAGAAGCTATGACATAAGTCCAGAAGTGGCTTGCTTTTTGAAATTAAGACAGCTAAAATTGAGATAGCTATCTCTAAGGGAAGAGCAGACTACCTTGTGTAGATAAGAGAGATTACAGCCTGCTTCAGAGGCTGATTACATGGATCTTCACTATATTTGTCAAGAAACTCCTTATGCTTTTGTCCGTGCTGGGTGTACCTCTGCATTGAGGTGCCTGTGCCGAGGGGACTCTCACAATATGAAATGCGCCTGTACCTGCAATGAAAACACAGTTTTAAGCTTCAGGAGGAGAAGACGTTATCACGTCAGTGCTGCCAGCTCCAAGCATCCAGCAAGGATAAGACAGCCTCTGAAACACTGAGATTTTGGAGAAGAAGGGGGAGATGGGCCCTGTGCAGGGTTTGCGGGCCTGCTGGCTTTTCAGCCTTTTGCGTATCAAGATGGGGAGGTTCTCTCAGGCTGTTGAGGGCCACGAGGTCATCTCTTAAACGTGCAGATTAAGATCCTGCCTTATGTGACTTGAGGAGCTGGGGCTTGGGAAGCAGCCCAGAGCGCGTGGCAAGAGTAGGCGGCAGTGTGACGCTCAGTCGTGTCTTTGCTGCCAAAACAAACGCGCCCCTTTAGATAACTAACACACGTGAGCAGTTCTGCTGCTCGGTCCTGGAGGGGATGAGGCACGATGGGTTTTGCCCTGCAGTGGTTGGTAAGCACTAGTACAGCCTTCGCTGTGTTCAAACTCCTCTGGCTTGTCACATCACTTCGTTCCTTCTGGGACTCTGCAGGGAGACAGCTCTTGCATGGTATTTTTTCATTCCAGCAAACCTTATTATTTTTTTCTTTTTGGTGGCTGTCTTTAATGTGAATTCTCTGGTGTCTAAACCCGAGATTGAAGCTTTTAGTAGTGCAAATTTAGCGGTCTCTTGTCTCCCTGACTAAACTTGCAAAGACTTGGTATCTTGGAGATCTCCATTTCTACATCAGTTTTAGTTGAAACTGGCCAACAGGTTCAGAAGCTTGTGTTAGGAGACTGAGCAAAAAAGGAACAGCGGTCACACAAACCTGACCTCTTTAACTTAGAGAAAGTTTAAGAAAAAACAAAACCACATTTTTGCTGTTAAGACTTAGCTTAAGTTTAAGCTATATTGAAGAAGCAATGCCTGTATAACTATCTCACTAATAAAATTAGTTGTAGGCCACACACATTTTTATGGTTGCATACATAACTACATTTGCTCCAGAGCTTCTGCTGGCATGAAAATGCTGTATAATTTCCAGCTTCTCTAGCAGGGCCCCTATAGCAAAAATCATTAATGCATGCTAGGCTTAGGTTTTGAGGGTTTTCTCATTCTGCCTAAGAGGAAATCTTTAGATGAATGCTTAATTCCCCTCCGATTGCTTCTCGTCACTGTGACAAAGCTCTTTACGGCCTCCGAATGCTTTTAGAGGTTTATCAGGTCTTCCCAATGTACATACACTGAGATCTATATATTGAGGCACATCCGGGCTTTTAGGTAGAGTTCTGAGATCTCACAGTGATGTCATGTTTTTAAGTTAAAGTTGTCACTTTGTAGTGTTTGTGGTTTTAGCCCTCATGGCTATAACAAGGAAGAGCTTGAGAAGGTGGGCTGCGTATAGTCCTCACTTTGGCATAGTTTGCAGATGTCTTGAAGCGTATTCTTGGGAGACCTGAGCTGCCTGTCCATCTTGGATGTTCAGCTGTGTCCCTGAGAGCTCCTCGTCGCCAGAGCCCCAGCGGGTTGCTGAGGAGGTCCTCGCTGCCTCACCCTGCACATTATCCTCTGCTCCTAGGGGAGTCCCAGAACAGATCCCAGCCTCCCTGAAGGCAGGGACCAGCACTCTACAGAGAAGAGAAGAGGGGGCTTGCCTTCCTGGTCAGCCCAGGAAGCGTATTTGATGTAGAGGGCTCCTTCTGCCTCTCAGAAGGATGAACGATGACCCCCTCGCGCTTAGGGCTGTGCCGTTCCCGTTGCACATGTGTGGTGGGTGACTTGTTTGAAAAGCGCCGCAGGCTGGGGATGCCGCTATTGCGTTCACAGCTCCATCTCTGGTCTCTTGTGTGGCCCCAGGCAACATGCTGACTTCTGTGTCTCGGCTTCACCATCTGTAAAACCGAACTAGCTGTATTTGTCTCTGACCCTCAGGCTCACCTCCACCTGTGAGACAGTGAGGTGGATCCAGTGTCTTACTACAAGGTCAGAAGCATGACTCGGCCACGCGCCAGGCTGTCCCCAAGCTGTCCCCAGGCTGTCCTGGTTGGCAGCAGGCGCCTGGGCACTGGGGCCGGGGAGTGAAAAGGAGAGCAGTGCTGTCCCTGTTGCGTGGCTGACAGTGTGACCCATGGCGGCGCGGCCGCAGTATCCTGAATAGTGAGTGACCTGTGACCAAGGGGCTGGGCTGAACCCCTTTCAGGGCTTTTGTACCTACAGGTAAGAAATATGTGATGGAGTCCATCACACTGGAGAACCACAACGATGTCAGAGCCTGGTGACATCAATCCCCAACGCAGGACACTGCTTGTGCAGCCCAGCCACCAGTTATTTCAGATCACACAGTAAAGGGCCAGTCTTGCGCAACAGCTCTATGCACAGATCTTCCACGGGGTTAAAGTAAATGCGATGTGACAAGCGGTTGTGTTCTCTCTGAAAGACGACTCTCTTGCTTGGCTAGAATCTGATTACATCTATATATGCATGATCTGTTTTCCTTTGGAAATTAAGCTACTGTCTCGCTCTGGTTTTGGCAATGAGGAACTAATAGTATCTTGTGACTTTAGCCCTGTGCTTAGGAGGGGGATGTGACTTGGTGGGGTAAGCCATTTCCTGAGAGGTGTGAGACATGACTTCAAGACCTGGTGGTGCCATTCGTGTATTCTGTTCCGAGGAGTTGATAAGAGCTTCAGACACACAGAAAGCCTTGAAGAAAGCGGCCGTGGGGGAGGCGTAAGAACCTAGCAAATGCATATGAAAAGATCAAGGGGCTGCATTTGCTAAATCCCAACAGGAACAGATTTGGGGCGAGATGCCCAGGTTCAGAGGGGACCCAGACGTAGCAAAGGGGCAAGAGCAGAGTATGTCTGATGGCTGGCAGCTGGCTCCCTACCTTGGGAGGGAGAGGAAGATCAAGGATTTGGGAGTGGGAGGGAGATAAGAGCAAATGGTGGGGGTGGGGAGAGGGAAAGGAAAGGGCAATAGGGAGGAAGCTAGGAGATAGGAGAGGCTGGTTGAAAGGACGAGGGATATTTAGGGTTGAATTTAGACACTGTTAAACCTCAGCCTGCCTTTGAGTTTTGAGATACCCTGAGAAAGGCAGGATGCGCATACCTGACTCTCACTGTTGCTTCTGCAGTGAGCGGGCAGTCCCACAGCGACTGCTGTGGCAGCAAGCCCTAGGCTTAAACAGTTCCTTCCTGCAATTTATCTCTGTGCCCTCTCTGATTTTACAGCATGTGGTACTGTGAGACAACCTAAAGCCGCTATTTAATAGAGCTCATTGTGTTGCTTTGCTTACTCACATGCTCTGAACAAGGTTCATACCCCATTCTTAGAGATATTTTCCTTAATTAAGAATTTTATAACAACTGTTGATGCAGGTGGTTGTATATATAAAATTACTGGATTATCTGAACTCCCAGTAATTAATTTACTGTACAAGCAAAGGAAAAAACTCTTATCTCTGCAGATGAACAAAATGAAAAAAAAAAAAAAGAAGATAAGAATGGAAGAGCTAAGGAAAAAGGCAGGACCCTGTTTACCTCCTTTTCATACAGCACCTACTTAGGAGAGGCAGCCTTCCAGGGGGCAGCCAGAGTACACACACAGAGCAGGGCTGGCAGGGGAAGGCAGGGTGATACGTAGCAGAGAGGCCACATCCTCTTTTAATAGCAGTGAATAACAGAAAGAAAAGCTCCCAACAGTCCCCCCCTCTTCCTTTTTCAGGCTCCTTGGCCTTAGCAAGCAGTGTTCAGGCATTGTTTTGTATCTTTTCTTGGCAGACTCCTAAACCCTTATCATCATCCCCTGCACATGGTGAGGTCTTCCTTCTACCCCAACTTAGCAAATGACAGTCACGAGATTCTCTGTTTCTGTCTTGCAGTGTTTGGTATCTGTCTGAGCGTGTGAGCTGCTGAAATTAATAGATTTTAATGAGAATTTCACTTCTTTCTTCTTTTTTTTGTTAAAGCTTACGTCTCATGGTTATTGACAAAAGGCTCCAAATGTGAAGTAAATGTTGCTCCAATGGTTCAAAACCAGAAGGCAATACATAGAACTAGAACTTTCCCGGTAAGGTCGGATGCCTGTTACAATACGAACACGGATCCACTGTCTTTCCCTGCCCCTGGCTGCTCTGGTGCTATTAAACCCCACAAGTCTTCCCTCTCTGAGTGGTGTTGACTGGAGATTTCTTCAGCTGACTTCCCTGCGCTTCCCTGCTGCTGCTCAGGCACGTGCCAAGGCCGGTGCTCTGGCTTCAGTCTTACCGCTCATTCTAAATGTTTCCCATCTTCTTTTCTGGTTAGTTTTGGAGACAAGGGACAGTTGGTCTCTCGGGTATCGTGGCATTTGCAACAAAACCATTTTGGTTTGCTCTAGCATTTTTTTCTGGGGTGTTTCATTTCAAAGATATTCAGGCCTCTGTTCAGTTTGGAAGATTTTCATCTTTAACATGGAGATGGAAGGTGGGAAGTTCCACCTGAGTTGGGGATTTGCAGTTGATCATTAAATCAGCAGTTTCGGGTGATCGTAGCTGGGGATTGCAGCGGTTACTATGCCATTTGATGAAGTAATTCTCTTCCATGCATGAATTGACTCATATTTCTTTGCTATTTAAAATCACACTGAAGAAAACAAAAAGAAAATAGCATGCAGCAAACCCAGTAGGCATTATTCCTATGGGTTATCCTGATTTTTGTAAACCCATGGCACAATTTTCCGGTGTCTGACTCACACAGAAGCTCCACGCATTTGCATAGAAAAGTATCTGCGTCTTCCTCCCCCACTATCCTGTCCTCCTGCCTCAAACATCCCAGATAAGCCGTCCGATACCATCCCGCATGTTGCCTCAGTCCTCTCTGCAAACGCGCTCTCTAGGGCATGTCCCTGCCCTCCACCTGGGGCCGGTGCCCCCCGGGCTGCCCTGCTCAGGCAGCCCTTGCACCAGACTTTCAAAATGCCTCTTGTTCTCTGGTCCCCATTTTATATGACAGCTGTTTTTTCTTCCCCTATTGTTCAAGCTCAGCTCCTCTGCTTTTATTTCTGGCAAGGCTATTTTTCTATTTGACTTTGGCCCTGTTTGTCAAGGGTGCACCCTTGCCACCTCCTTGGTCTAATCCTCTCCTTTGTTGTCTAAAGGTCTTCCTCTCTTTCCTTTTATTGGTACTTTTATCTCTTTCTCATTATCTTTTAGTCCCCTCGATTCTTTCCCCTCTCTTTTGCATTTGACCAAGCTTGTCTTACACATATTACTTGGGGGTTTTAAGAATTTTCTCCTTGACAGCTTTTCTTCCCCGCCCCCTGGAAGTTTCTCCGTGCCGCTGGACACATGCCAAAGAGCAAATACATTTATTACTCCAAATGAGACAACTGCAATCCCAGATCAAGAGTGACTCCAGGCGGCAGTGATCGCAGCAGCTCTCTACTGCCATCTTAGCCATCCCCCATACCCTTACCAGACCACGTTTTTCCTCTTTTGCTGTCGTATCTTCATATCTGGGAGGCTGTCTTAAGGTCTTTGAGGTAAGAGAAGGTACAAAGGAGTGACGAAGAGCTTGCTGCAAGGCTGAGTGACCAGAAAAGGGCGCAGCAGCATCGTGGTATACGTTTCTATTTGCAGTTCCACCGCTGCTATCCTCTTTTGTCACCACCCTCGGGCTCACTGTCAGTGCCTGAAGCATGACTGTAGACTAAAGTCTTTATGACGGTGGCTGCAAATTGCAAAACTGGGCACGATATCACGTCAATCACAGCATCACCGGGGTGCTTTACATCATGTGTGTCTTGGTCAGTGCCAGCGTAGTAGCATTCATGGTTTCCTAGCATTTCAAAAAGGCTGCATTTCTCTCAAATCTTGCCAGGATAGAAAAAGTTGGAGTCTTCAAAAGGCAGAAGTGAGAAGATAAGGAGTTTCCTTTGATTAATCTCTCTTGGATGAACTGTCCTTCCTCTGTGTTTTGTATTTCTTATCAGATAAGGCAGCAGGAGTCCTGGCATGTACAGAGCAGTCCAGGAGAAACAGGGAACCTGCTGACACTGAAAATCCTGACAGACTGAATACTGATCCTCCCTGCCTGAAGAGCTTGATTTTGCATCTCTTCAGACAAATGGTGATCTTTCCACAGGCTGCATGGAGCAGGCTCCTGCTTGAGGGACCAGGATAATTTCTAGCTGTGAGATGCGAAGAGCCACACAGGTGCCCACATAAGCAAACTGCTGTATGTTGAGCTCTTTCCTCATCCTAACGAAGCGTCCAGAATGTGTGTGAGCACTGACCTCCTCCATCTCAAACAGGTCTTTGCATTTCAGCTTTCCACAGCAGCAGGCTGCCATTAACAGTGTATAGCCAAGTCTGGGCTGTCCCCAAACGTATACATCAAATGCCACTGTAACTTGCCTGTGGCCCCGTTGCTGAAGGGAAGGTGCATGGCACACTGGCAGAGACACACAGTGTTGTTCCTAGAAGATCCCTGTTCCAGAGCAGGATCGGTGCCTGCTTCCTGCTCTCCAGGCCTTTATCTAATCTTGCAGCAATGCAGCTTCACCAGATTCCTTTGGCTAACCAAAGTGGAAAAGCTGGTTTCAAATGGGAATTTTACTTAGAACCATGTAAAATGCGTATGCAGAAAGAGCTGCAGAAGACCGGGTCATTGCAGGTCTGCCTGACCTCTTTTCTCTGTCCACATTTCCCAAGGTCAGTTCTCAAACTCTTGCCAGTGTTTTCAGCAGATGCAGAAACCGTGGACCACATCACACAATAGGAAAGACTTAATTCACTTTTTCTTCACAACAAAAGGAGAGCCACTCCTGTGAAATCCTCTCTGTATCTGTGGGTCCGGGTTGCTGGTTTTCTCCATGTAGGCATGTAGAAATCATGAAAAAAAGGAGTCATGAAGTGCTCTTCGGAGCACTTGCAGAAGAGCCATAGTTTAGATAATTGCAATTTTTTTGCAATTTTTGGGCCATGTGGGAATTGACCATTGAGCATGGTATGAATAGGAAGGGGAAAGCTAAGTGGAAAATATCTTTGCCAGCAGTGCCTCAGGTAGGCTCAGCAGAAATAAGCAAGGGATGTACCTGCTTCAGCTGGCACTTTTTTGGTGAGGAAATGCCTCCATTAGACCTATTTATTGGTGGACTACGTCAGCAAAATACTCCTAGTGTGGCTGTTGCTATATAGCAAAGTGTTATTTTCCACCTCCTTCCTGAAGAAAATAATCAGTGCTTGTTAAAACAGAGATTTTGCTGTAAGAACTGTGTTTTTATTACAGCACAGAAGAGCGGAGGGCAGCACTGGTAATGTTGTGGGGACGCTGGAGGGCACCGGTCTCAGGTGCCCTGCACGAAGTACACAGGCTACGTGTGCCTTGGTGAGGAGACGGTGTGACGCTCTCCGCTAGTCCCCTCGTGTAGTGCCAGGTGGGAGCACAGCATAAAGAGGGCAGCAACAACCTTGGGGTGAGGCTGGAGAGGACTTCTGTGGTTGCTGGTGTCACGTGTTTAAGCAGAAATTCATTTGACATTTTGGACAGGGGAAGGCAGTGCTGATCATTCCTGGCTGCTGCGCTGGGTACGTGCCGATGCACTTGGCTACGAGGATGATGCATTTTCCAGCATAGAGAAGGCTTGTGTCCATGCAGTTTTAAGGTCGAATTGTGCCATCACATCCTCAAGACAGTAAACAGTGGCAGATTGTGAAAGGGGCTGTACCAGTAACTCTTACCTGTGACATTTTTGGCACGCCATCTAACCAACGCCCAGGGAAGGCTCTCAGACTGTGGTGATGCACCGTCTCCTCACATTTCACAGCCTTTCCTCATGAAGGTAGGCTAGACGTTCCCGGCCTTGCCTTTTAAATGGACTTCTTGCCAGGACGGTCGGTCCCTGCAAGATGAAACAGAGCAGGTCAGGGAAAGAGTAAGACACTGACATTTTCCCGTGAGGTCTTTTAGGATCTCAGAAGAAACCATAGCTGAAAACCAAGTGGTCTTCAGTCACAGACTTAGAGGGGAGGTGCAGCGTGTGCTAAGCTGTGAAAGGTAGCTCAGGAAACCTGGGCCATTCACATGGAGTGTGTCCAGCAATACAGTAGTATAGATATTCAGACACCTGCAAACACAGGGTGGATTTAGAAGTTTCGGGGGCTAGAGCTCATACAGTCAGCACTGGCGAAACCGCTGCACTAAAGTTTTATTCGGCAGCGTTTCAGCCTCTGCTATTTTATCATATCCTAGTTTGCATGTCTTGTATCACACAGGCAGTCCCCTGAGCAGCACCCTTGAAAGAAAGTGAACCAAAAGCATCTTCTGAATATCCCACGTGGAAGAGAATCAGTTACATAAAGAAGTCACAGCAGCTGCTCCTATTCTTGTATCATCGTGTCTGTTATCAGTCAACAGATGTGATGATGGAAAGAGAAAAGGGAGCCTGGAAGGAACCCGGGCAACAATTTGGATACTTTGGGGAAAATACTTGATTAGTATGTGTGATTTCAGCTCCACAGGCTGGCATCATTGATAGCTGGACAGAAGTGCCAGGCAGGCATAGGGAAGAAGCACATCATGTGTCTCACCCCATATCTCTCTAGCAGGCAGGGGAAGTATGTGGCTTTTTACGTGCTATAGTAGCCCAGGTGAGTTCATGCAGCACTGCAGTGTGAAGGGCCATCCTGGCCCAAACACTTCCCTTAGTCCCTAATCCCTTTGTGTTAGCTACAGAGATTGCAGAGTACAGGCAGGAGTTGCTCTGAATCAGTGTGCTGAGTCCCCATCTTCGGGTTTATGGGACTTGTTCCCAAACTGCGACCCCCTCGTGCTACTGCAGAAGGTCCTCAGGGCAGCGGTGTGCCAGGCTGCGAGGATTTAAAGCAACGCAGAGGTTTCATTCACAAGGTCTGTGCTGCAGCAGATGTCACTCTCAGGGATCGTTATCCCCAATACCCTCGAGTTCTGGATAAGCTTCCCCCAAACCCAGCTTCGTTATTTTCTTAATAGTGAGTGTGGTGGAGAGCACTCTCCCAAAAGCTCTGGAAGCTGCTGGTCCGGTCCATAAAGGGGCTTGGGTGTGTGATGCTCCTCACCAATGTTTTTTACTGCACAGCTGCTTTTACCTAGCTTCTAGCAGCATCACGATGGCACCAGTGGTAACAGTGTAAGATTTTAGCCTCTTTTGGTCTGGACAGTCATCTGTGAGGCACTAAAAGAGCTACCTACTCGCTAGGTCACTACAGCTGTCGGTCACTGCTGACCTGGGCCAGATTTGAATGCTGGGTCCCGAGATGAGAGGTTTCACCCTGTCGTTCCTCTCCAGAGGCAGCTGCTCTTCCTGAAGAAGTCTTTCAAGAGCATTTCTAATGGATGCAGGAAAAAGAAGAAAACACATCCCCGTGCTTTTACTTCCATGCTGGCATTGCATTGCTTCCTGTGACCCTCTCTCCTCCCAGCAATGCATGGCTTTAAGGTTGCATAGGCTGGGTGGAATATATTTTAGAGCGAGACTCTATTTAGCCATGATGTCAACTGCAGCCAACTATAAAAAGCTCAGTAATGCTCTTTGAAAGTGTAACAGCTGCTGCTTTACACAGTCTCTGATGTATTACCAGTTCGCCCTATTTCATGTGCACACAACCAAAATAAAATATTACAGCAATCATCTTATTATATAGTTCAAGGAATTTGGGACGTAAATTCCCCAGAAACCAGGAGGAATTCAAGGTTAGCCAAACTAGGTAATTTTACACAGTTTGTTAACAGAAAGGTAATTTTATCCAGCTTTGCAATGTAGCCTGACTCTTACCTAGCACTTGACTATGTGCTATTAGCGATCCCTACATAGCGACAACAGAGCAGCAAACTTTTCCTTCAGGCACTTTTGCTGGATGTTGTTCACATACAGTTACAAACTGAGCTCATCTGTACCGCATGGGACGCGTCCAGCAATGTACTACCCAACATATGAAACCTGTTTTTGTTCTTAACTGGATGTGGCCACATATATTTGAAAACACACTAACTAGGCCAAAATTTCCCATAAAAGCGGGACTGTTTAAGAAAATGTGATTTATTAATCTAGAGTGAACAGAGAGAAGTGAATGACTGTGGAATTGTGCTAGGACTACACACCATCACAGTACTGGAGATGGGGTCTCGGCTGGGTCTCTCTTAAGGACATGGATGCTGTAATAAAGCTGATTCTTTTCTAAAATCTGAACAATGAACATTTAGGAGTAATCCCCACATTTCACTCCGTGGACTTCTTTCTGTTGAGGACCTTGATATATTTTCCAGGGATGTGTCTCTGTATTACTAAAACATGGGAAGGTTGAGCGACCTGCCTGCAGTTATGCAAAAGCCAGCGAGTAGCAGAGCAAGAAGGGGAGCCTGGCTCTGCTTTCCCCCTTCCCTTCCCTTTCCTTTAGTCACTGGGACTGCTGTCTGGTGGGCTGACACTACCACCATCCCATTCAATTTTCTCCAACCGAATGAGACAGCTCGAACAATATGAGTCCAGGAAGCACCAGCGACATAAAAAGGACAAGGAAAAGTTTCAGGAAAAAATCACACGAGCACCCAGTTTGCTGTCGTCGTTGCTTGAAGTCCTGCTGGGCTGAGCCCTGGCTCAGCGGGGTCTGTTGCGGGGACCAGCCAGGCTGAGGGACAGCACCCTCCTGCCTCGCGGAGCCGAGCGGATCAGCCCGAGCTCCAGGTCCCTTCTGCATCCTCGACAAGACTCAGCAGTGCAAAGTGGTCGCAGTGTCGTAGGCAGGTTGATTTTGTTTGTTTTGTAGTGCAGATAGGGCCTTTGTAGCATGGGTGAAAAACAGCCTGTTCCTAAGGGATGTGTAAACTTCTCTGACACAGGTTTGAAGCGGCGGTGAGCTCACCAGTCTGTGAGGAAATGGTCGGCTGCCAAACACGGCTGTTACCAAAGGTGACAGGACAGTTAGGCAATGTGAGGAACGATTTGGCATCAGACAAAGCCGCTGGGATGGAAACATGCACACCGTGGGATGGGCTCGGCCGTGTCTCTGCGCGCTGGCTGCACCCAGCTCCCAAGCAGGGATGTTTCACCCGTGAGGACGTCGGAGGCACCCAGAAAGGAAAGCAAGCGGCCTCCAGTCACACGGGAAGCTTGGAAGGGAGCCAGGGAGCAGCCTCGGTGCCCAGGCACGGTGCTGCGGGTGCAGGCCCATCCTTCCCTGCCGGCTCTCTGGAAACCCCTTGGGCTCCCCCGCTTTGCCAGGGCACTCTGCTGTTGACTGTGCTGCAGGCACGAGCAGCGTTAGCAGGATGAGGAGCTGACTGGGGGAGCTAGTTTCGTCTATGTACAAATACACATGCAAACACACGCCATACGGTTGTTTAAATAAAGTGATGCTGAAGAAGGGTGACTTGTGTCAACAGACAGAGATGAATTTACATGCTACAGCGTGTAGCAATGTGCTGTTAGGTAAGAAGTGGCACATTTTTTGTGTCCAGCCATGTATACATAATGGTATCACAGGGGGAGCTGAGTTGCTGTGGAATTTAAGGTTGTGGTTTTTTAATGGCACCTAGGAAACAGGATACTGGAAATCCTTGAACATTCAATAACTTCCCAGCCAGAGCCTTTATTTGTCCTCTAATAGTCTGCAGATTATTTAAGACTTTACTATATCCCTTGATAACTAAGAGCTCAGTTCTTTAGATATTGAGCAGCCTCCATTCTAAATAGGGATGGCTGAGACTTTTTGCACAGCTTTTGTCTACCTTTGTCTGAGGCTTTGCGACAACTAAGTGGCTTCCACACTTCTAGAAGTGAGACTGGTAAATCATTGGCCATGAGCCCGTTTGTTCAAAGGAGAAAAGAAAATAGTACTGCAATCCCACACGGGTGACAAGATGAAGCTGTCTGTCTCATACAATAGCCATGGAAACCTCAGGCTCCTGGCGTTCTGACTCCCTGGCTATGATTTTCCACAGTGACCGAGTAATTTATTTAATCCTTTCACTACCTCTTTGTAGAGTCTTGGAGCTTTAGGGTGTCAGAAGGAATTATTAAACTAATGCCTGCAAGGCATTAGAAGGCAAGATCTTGCAATGTGTCACTGGGGGAAAAAAAAGAACTTTTTTTTCAAAACAGATGTTTTCCCTCTAATAGACTTTACAAGTTGAGGAAAACAAGCTCCTTCAAAAAAGAAAATTAATTGAAAACTTGGATCCTTTTGCAATGAACGGGATGCTAAAGCTGACATCTCGTTTCTTTCACTTGTGGTTAGAGAAATTTTCCTCGGATCTTCAGGACTTTCCAATCCTGAAGGATTTTCCTCCTGACTCCTAGGTGACTGTTAAAAAGATCAAAATTAATAGATATTTTGTAGTGCATTAAATTACCTGCCTCTAAATAAGTATTATTTTCATCAAACCAGTCGTATTGGATACTCTTACTTATTTTTGTGGGATTTGGGATTCCCAATCAGGACCAGCCCCTTCCTGACACGACCACTAGAGCCTGGGGACTGAATTATTCTGTTGAAGTGATCAACAGTGAGATAATTACATTTTGCACACAAAACATAGTGAGGGGGTCGGAACGAATACCCACTGACCTGAATGCAGCATTTCGCACCACAGCGATAAGGTTCAACCAAGGCAGATTGCTACTGCCCTCTTTTTGAATAGAGAGTATTAGCAAGAGCCGGCTGGCTGTCGTGGCTAACAGGTTGCTGGGGGGTGCTGGGCACACTACTAGTGATGTTTGGGACTCCATCTGGCAAGGAATTTCCTTCCCCAGGTTTTGATCTGGAAAGAAATGTCAGTTGCTGTTGCGAATATCAGAGCCTGTTCTCTAGCTGGAAAATATTGTTGTTTTGCTGTTATATAAAGGCTACTCAACAATTACAATGACGGGCACTCTGTGGAGGCCTGTAATAAAAGCAACACACAAAAGGAGGTATTACATTCACATATTTTTGAGCCTAAGCGCTTGTCTATACTAGAGATACTTTTTTTTTGCTGTGAGTATCTCAGTGAGGTTAAAGACACACTCTTCCTGCCTATGTCTGTATAGCTACATCTAAATGAGGGCTTTTATCAGCATAACTATGTCAGCAAAAGACCCAGCTCTTAACTCACATAATTGCACTGGTAAGGCTCCTTAAGTGGAGGCCAGCTTATACAGATTCTGCAGACGGAAGGAAGCAAGAGAATTGCTCCTTTCATCATGATAGCGTTTTATCTCGGGGGCCTAGTGCTGACATTTTGAGTGTTGTTAACCTCTGCTATTTTAGGACTGGTGTGTAGGAGCACATCACCACTGAATCAGGCATTCAGATGCTTCTCTCCTGGGAATACAGTTCAGAAATCTGGCTGGTAAGATGTAATCACCTTGGTTAAGCTTTTCCTTTGAGAACGCTTGCCCTGTTTTTCCCTGATGAAACTCCCTCACATGCCAGCCATCCCGGACCCTGTTTTACATGAGATACATGATGAGGTCCCCAGTGGATGACTCCATGACTACTTTAAATTATATGTTAATATGTCGTTCCCCTCCTTGGGGAGGGGAACTTGCAGCAAAGCATGTGAAAGGAAGAGGATTCACATCTCCCTGTATTTAAGAGGAAAAACATATGACCTGTTCAGCAGCAATTCCTTTCAAGCATCAGCAAGATACGGGCCAGAAGGTGTGTAAATAAACTGTAGACATTTTAAGCCACAGGGGCTGCGTCAGATTACGGACGTACTAAATGTGCCAGTCTTGAACTCTGGCTTGATGAAAAATGAGGGTTTGGCAGCTTAAGGAGATCCTGCCTGTTGCTCCCTTTGCCATCTCCCTCATTCACGCCCCTCTCCTTGCAGCCCTTCACCCTGACAATTGTACTGACTCAACTGTTTATGAGGCTGGGCCGTGAACCAGATCTGGGAATAAAGCCAGTTTAAAAAGAGAAAGAGAGAGGGTGGGATAAAAGGAAGGAGGCTGCATTTCACTACGAGCCAGTATGGCCACTGAAACCCCACCATACCAAAACACAGCCTTCTGCAGTGGTGGGGAAAGGAGCCATGGTCTCTACAAGAGGAACATCTGCAAGCCAAGAAAAGGCACGGTTACTAGTGCAGCCCATACACAGATTTGTGACTCTGCCTTGCCACAAAGGATCTTGCATTACTTTTGTAAGAAAGAATGTCACTGCTTATCTCCTGTGAGGACAGCCTGCTCACAGACAAAGAGAATGGGAAGTCCTGTCTCAGTAATTTGTCCTGTGCTGTCCATTAGGAAACTGGAGTGAGGAGGTTTTAACTCAAAGTTTCCATCTTTGTTCACCAGCCTTGCGCACCATAATCTGCTCTGATTTTATTATCCTTGATGAGAGAGAAAAAAAATGAGAGAAGAAAACGATGTCAAAACACTACCGCCAGTCTGATGGGTCCTGTGTGATTCTCAGCAGTTGTGCTGCGCAGTAGATTTCAGTCTACGGTTGTTGCCACTGTGAACAACTTCCAAGGTCCACAAAAGTCACAAAGGAATGGAAGTCAATAGATTTAGTCCCGCTGTGCAGGATCTGCCTCGCCACTAGCAGTCCACAAATCAGAAGAGGTTGAAATTGCCTGCTGGAGTGCAATTCTACTCACGCAGAATAAGGGAGATAAAAATAGACTTCCTGCACTGAAAATATGTTCATTAGAGCAGAAGAGCACAGGTAGGGAAGCAAACTATCTAGTGATCTGACTATTCCAGTAACAGCGGGGTGGCTGGATTGGTGTAGCTACTTCTTAGAGTGCAGTTTGGTATTACAGCTGAGCTGATCTACAAGCTAGTTGCTGTCCACGTTTCCTGTTTGCGTTGCTTTCCTTATATTGCATCTAGTGGCTGTGTGGCCACAGGGCAAATCTGTTCATCTGGCTGATGACAGCGGCAAACTAACCATGCCATAAAAATGAGTAGTTTTCAGCCAGATCAGCCAGCTGCAATCAACTCACCCTGAAGCCACTCCATTGCTAGATTCGGTGCAAGGGAAAGGGCAGGAGAATGCAGCTGGAAGCCACGGTGGAGTGCAACCACTGCTATTTGGCATTAGCTCATGGCTCTAAGTGCAAGCTGTCCCCGAAAGAACAACCTGCTCCCATCCTCCCTTCCTTGCTCCCGGCAGCGCGTTCCTGCTGCTGCCAGTGCTTTCCTGACCCCTCGGTGAACCAGGCCGGCTCTCTAAGCCAGCAGAGAACTAACTCAGCACCTAGGAAGCGAATAGTTTTCTGCCTGCTTGCTAAGGTGAAGGGCATTGCTGAGAGGTCCGATGAGCGTTAAGAGCTGGCAACAAGGATGCTGATGGGAGTGTGTGGTGTGTGGCTGGGAGCAGACCAGGGCAGCTCCTTCTAACAGCAGCCATTCCATGAAACCTCATTCTCAATTTAACCCAAAGCAGGGGAAAAAACCCCAAACAACAACATAAAAAAGTGAGCCATAGCTGAGCAGATGGGAACCAGCTGCACGCTCTCCATTAAAAAAGAGTGCATCTGATAATTAGATGAAGAGGGACAGGTTTAACGCATGTTTTTGACAAGTATGTTATCCTTCTGTTTGCTGAATGGAAGGAGCGGCATGAATAGTGCCACGTATTGCACACATAGCCTTGCTCTTCCCCAGAGACAGGCAGGAGGAAAACAAAACAAACAGTTTTGCAAAGAAATCTCCTCTCTGCCTATCGTTTCCCGTGCCATTGGGCAGCTTGGAAGCCCGAAGGCAGATATAGTTCATTTGAAAATAAAGCCAAAAGGAATAGCCACAGGAGGGAAGAAGCTGGTATGTAGCACAGCGCAGAGGAGGATGTGTCTGGAACATCAGGAGAGCTCAGGGACAGGGGTGTGCCATCTCTGTCCCCTTTGGGGACACATGTTAGTTGGGGTCAGACCCTGACCCAGAGGTACCGCTCCCTTCTGGAGGTGTTTTAAAAGAGCATCCATAGGTGCTCTGAATTTACATGGATGGAAATCATTCATCTGGCTGTTGATTAACAGTTTTTCCTGGGCAGATAGCCAAAAATGCAGTTGTTAATTGCATCAATTTCCATGTTCTCTCTTCTGTAAAATCACTTTATTAGAGGAGTTGGTTAAATTCAGGAAGTGCTCAAACTCCTGGCCATATCTTGTTTAGCAAAGCCTTCTTGATAACAGTGCTGTACTACCTCTCTCAGCTCATGTACCTGTAAAAGGCGTGATTGTTTACAGAGTTACGCTGCTGCAGATGCAATCCTATCAGTGGACGATATATCAAACCGGTATTGCTTATTTTATTAGACTGAACTGTTCTTTTATGATCACCTGGTTTATATATAGCTGGTATAACTGTGTCCATGCTATGGGATGTTTGCCGTCTGTCAAAATGGGAATATTCAGTGAAGATGGAGTTTAGCACCATCCATTTCCTCAGGAGTCACTCTAGCACTCTGTCAATAAACCTGTTTTCAGCAGCGTTTGCTGACACAGTGTCCTGGTTTCGGCAGGGATAGAGTTAATTTCCTTCCTAGTAGCTGGTGCAGTGCTGTGTTGTGGATTTAGGATGAGAACAATGTTGATAACACACCGATGTTTTAGTTGTTGCTAAGCAGTGCTTACACTAGTCAAGGACTTTTCAGCTTCCCATGTTCTACCGACTGAGAAGGCTGGGGGTGCACAAGAAGCTGGGAGGGGGCACAGCCAGGACAGCTGACCCAAACTGGCCAAAGGGACATTCCATACCATGTGACGTCATGCTCAGTACATAAACTGGGGGGAGTTGGCCGGGGGGGCCGCTGCTCGGGGACTGGCTGGGCGTCAGTCGGCGGGTGGTGAGCAGTTGTACTGTGCATCACTTGCTTTGTGTATTATTATTATTATAATATTTCAATTATTAAACTGTCTTTATCTCAACCCACGAGTTTTCTCACTTCTACTCTTCCGATTCTCTCCCCCATCCCACCGGGGTGCTGGGGGGGAGTGAGCGAGCGGCTGCGTGGTGCTCAGTTGCCGGCTGAGGTTAAACTACGACACATGGCTAAAAAGGTATTGCCAGACCCTCCATCCAATTAACTGTTATACTGCACCTCGTGTAATAATTTAGAGAAGTCAGTGTGAATGTCACCATAAATCACTACATAAATGCAAGGCTGCAGCGCAGTGAATGGTGTTAGCTTCAAAGCAGAGACAACTATTATCCATCCCGCTGTAGAGAGGTCCCAGAAGGGAATGCAAGTCGTTTGCAGGATTGCAACTGTACTGCCATCTTTCAGAGTTGACCAACAGGACGTGAAGCACATGGCACTGTTTGCTCTTGGGTGCCAGGCAGATTAGACCATGCTTTCAAGGAGTCCTCTTGAAGGAAAAAGAAAATGCAATTGTGGTTATTTTCAGGCATCGACCCAAATTGCATACAAGTTTCTACTCAGAAATTGCATACAGGTTTCTACTTGGAAAATCACCTTTCTCTTTTTTTTTTCCCCTCTCTCTCTGTTTTTGGAGCTTTCATTAGTTCTTACAAAAAAATGAAACTATTCAATCCAGAGGAGACCATAGTAGAGGTCTTGCAGAAGTGGATTCAAAGTGCTCTCTTGCTTAACTGAAAAGTAGAAACATAAAATCCTGAGTTGGCTTATTTTTCTCCACAGACATACGACATTTGAATAAACAAGTAGTAATGAAAAAGGACAGACTTAAATGACTTTTAAAAAAATTTTCTCTCAGTGAATCCTGTGGTGCCATTATACACATTGTTGTCCCAGATCTGCCAATCCCAGTAGGTCCAAACCCAATTTACTGTGCATGCACAAATGGTTGGAGTGTGAGCCTTGAGTTTCATGTGTCCTGAACATCTAAAGAGTTACTGAGAAGATCTGCTGTCTGTCACACGTACAGTGGGGTCAGCCTGGGCTCCTAAACTTCAGGAAAACCAATAAGCAGCCACAAAAAAGCACCTCAGTGGTAGATGAGGTTGAGTGGCCACCAAAATGAGCAACACTGGCAGATTCACTGTAGCTCCCAGGACAAAGATATTTTCCAATAGGCTTCCAAAAAAAATAAAAATCAATTTCTGTAAAATGACTGTGATCAAGAGAACTATAAGGGGGAAACAAAAATACTTACATATACTCTTTAGTCAGCCAAAGCAATGTAGAGACATAAGCACAAATCAAATTTGTTTTCCTTCGTGTTGCTAGCAGACTTGGGAGTCCACTACACTGTAACAGTGCCTCCATAGGTGGTTTTACAGTGTAAGATCAGCTCCTAACCAAACAGCTTGTATCCATCCTTTAAGGAAAGGCAGACAGACAAAGAGAAAGCCTGTAATTTAAAGTAAAAGAACTTGAACGCTTTCTTCCTCCTGGTCCTGGTGTGTTCCAGCCAGTACAACTCTCACGAATGCAAAATGAAGACAGTAAAAAGAGGAACAGAACTGTCATGTTCTGGAAAAAGGTAAATCCTGTTACTACTCACAAATGCAATTCAATTGCCAAATCTTGGGGAATTTAATTCTTCCATTAACCTGGTCACCCTCCCAGAGATACACGTAGCCTTTCCTTCCAGGCAGTCTACTCTCCTCTCTCCCAGCTACAGCTCTGGGCAGGTACGGTAACACTAGAGCTGGGAGTGATGTTCACACCTGGTTTATTTAACGTAGCCATTCCTGAGAAGCTGATAACAGTATTTTCATAGTGAATGATTTGCATTTCTGAGCCTATACCACAGTGCCAGACCCAGCTGCTTGGAGATGTTCATGTGAGATAATCAAATATTTAGCAGCAGTTTGCTCTAGCAAACACTGCATTAGGCCACATCTTACGAAGCGGGGCTCCTTCCCGTGTTAGCCACCACCGTGCAAGTGGAATTCCTCCAAAGGACAGCCCCCGCTGCAGGAAGCACACAGGTTTCACCCATGGGTGCCTGGGAGGAAGGGCTGGCAGCCTGGTACCTGTGAACACCAGGAAGAGTAGAAGAGCTGTTTGTTTAAGTGAGACTAGTGCTCTATGAACGTTTTAATGGTTCACTGTATAATTGCAATGAGTAGGTTGGTATTTTTAACTGTTAAACATTCACCAGCGTGAATTAAATGATTTATTCTATATAAGGATTCTAGGTCTACATTTCTTAGTGGAGGGCACTGTTGCTGGACTAGGCTACCTCTCTGGGACTTGTATTTTTTCTGTGTTTCTTTTCTCATGCAGAACCAGCTATTACAAGAAATAAATGAATAATTTACTGGCTGAACTTAGCATTTTCATCTTATCTGTGAATTAAGCTAAGGGTTTTCTCAAATACATAAACTATTGGGAACTCTTTGTCATAACCATTTGGGAAATACTTCTTCATTTACAGGATTCATGAGCAATTCACTGAAGGTGTGAGAAGTCATACTGGCTGTGTGCCAGGGAACAGCCAGGGCCGGCTGCTCCCCGAGGGCCAGAGAGCCAAGGGGGCTGGGAGCGCGAGCCAGCAGGTTGGGGTGCAGGTGAGGATCTGGGGGCCCGTGGCCATAGCTCAGGCAGGGGACAAGGACAAGAGCCTCGGCTGAAGCAGCTCCTGAGGGCCAGGGCTCGGTGCCGGCGGTGGCCTCCCCACCATGCTGCCCGGGAGCGCTCCCCATGGCCGCGAGCAGGCCCTGAGCCCCGGCAGCCAGACCTCCAGCAGCGGGGAGATGTGCTCAGGGCCCGGTGGCTGCCTGGACACGGCGCTCTGGGTAAATCTCTATTTTATACCAGATGAGCCAGGAGTCCACGCTGTAGCTCAAATAACCATCTCTGCAAATTCAAAATTTTCTTCTGGAAAAATATTTCGTCATTTGTTATTACATTATCCCAGACCAGGACTTCCTGACTCCTCTCAGAATTTGAACCTCCATTTTTTTTCTAATATATCATCTCACAGCTATTCCCCTTCCTATACCTGATCATGCACTCAGCTTGTCCACCAGTTGCACATCACAGCATTTACTGACACCGCAGTGTAACAGCAAGTTTCCGTATCTATAAATCTGACTTAGAAGCACCATGAAACAGAGGAGAGTCGATGTAACGTCCATTCCATGCTCACCAGACAGCTGGGCTATGGGGAAGGCAGGCGGAGAGCCCCTAAGGGCAGCTCAGTGCTGCCTGGTGGCTCTCCGAACGGAGGCAAACCCGGCTGCAGCGCTGCGCCTTGACCATGCCTCGGTCGAATGCAGCGCTACCAGAGACGTCTTGCTTCGACTCTCCAGCTGGGGCCTCTCCAAGAGACTACGCTGCACTTCGTGGAGAAACCTGCTCCGCTGGCGCCAGCTCGCATGCCTGTTGCATGGTATAGCAAAGCTGGCATGAGAAGAGAGGAATAGCCTCACATTTGCTAAATGTACCAAACATTTGCTACGGGAGAGAGCCTGTCAGGAGACAAATCAGTTTTCTGTAACTATTCCCAAAATCAGCTTGTCAAGCAAGGTGCTTGTGGAGCATCTTGGATTTAGCTTGGCCTCCAAACACATAGGCAAACTAAGGGCTGCCTGGTTTCGGGCCAGTCTCCTACCATGAAGCAGAAACACCTCTGGTTTTGCTAGTATATAAAATGAAGTAAATATTTCCTTCCATTTGGGTGAAACATAGCAAATCCAGTAGGGATCAGTCAGAACTTCAGTTTCTTTTACTCTAAGGATGCATTTTAGCATAAAGAATTTAGAGTTTCTTAAAGCAGGAACTTCAAGATTAATCTTGCTATGGATTGAACTGTAGAACTGATGCCATAAGAAAGTATTTATGAAGCACAAACTCTTCAAGCCAAGCAGGAAATGTGTCAGATCAAAACTTTGAAAACAGACGTTTTAATACAAGTGATTTTTATAAATGAACTAACAAATCTTAAAGTGAAGTTGGATCTGATGCTGAAGTGACAGACTTGTAAAGCAGGGTGCAGGCTTGTATGAGGAGATTAAATCGTCTGTTCTGCTGTTAGTCTGGTCCATGAGATAGCACCCACTAGTCAGCATGGAGAACTGTGTGCCCTGGAGACCTGCAACCGTCAAAAGAGGACGTTACACCCTTGTTCTGCAGTCTTTGGCAGGAAAAAGCAAACAATACGGTGTTACGTTTGATCCTCAATCAAAAAACCAAAAACACTAGTGAAGAAGCTACAAAGGATTTCCAATTGGTTGTAAAATTTCTTTTGAAGCTTAGATGACTCATCATCTGAATCAAATTCTGCCCCATTTGTAGTAAACAGTGCCCTGTGTGGCATTCACTCTTTCAAGAAATACTAACTGGAAATGAAGTACTTCAATTTAAAGCTTTACATTTCTTCTCCCTTTTACCCAAAGGCTTCAAAGCGCTTTATAAGTGTGACTTAATAAAATCTCTCCAGCATTCCTGAGAGATCAGCAGATGGATCTAAAACTACCTCAAATGGTAGATAATCTCCTAGGCGGTGTGACCGACTTCAGGGGATGACCCCAGAAATGGGCGGCAGGCTTCAGCGAAGTACTGGGGACGGGGGGAACTCCCACACGCACCCCCGAGTTTCAGGAGGCTGCAGAGCTGTGCAGGTCTCTTCCTTTGCATCGGCTTCATGAAACACCAGACACAGACACCCTGCTTCCTAGGCGTGCAGTCTGCATCTCGGTTTGGGTGAGAAACGTGGCCAAAAGCACTCAATGCTAATGCAGTCTCTCCCAAAGTCCTGTGAGGAGGATCGCTTGCGCTGGGAATAAACCTCCTTAGCCATGTGCAGGAACGACTCTCTCCCCTCGTGTAGCACATGATAATAGTATTATTGTGAACGGTGTTTCATGGTCACAAGGGAGTGAGCTAATTGCAGATACAGCTCTTGGAGAAGTAATTGCCTTGTACTCTTTTTTTCTTTCCCTGGCTCATTTCTTTCCTTTCTTGCCTTTCCTGGGTGAGGCCTGAAGCACGTTTCCTGAGAGAGGAGTAAGAGAGGTCAGCGGCAGACCCCACATTACCTTCCAGCTGGAGCAAAAGGCTTTCAGTCTGTGACATAAAGCCGTCGAAAAATCGTTATTCCCTTCCATAAAGCAACAAAAAGCACGTAAGAGTCTTCAGCGGCAGTTCCCCCAAACGCTAACGCACAAACACTCCCGTGCCCTGGGATCTGAGGGCTGCCGCCGAGGAGGGCCCGCGATCCGGGGCAGGCAGCCCAAACGTTTCTGGGGAAAGCGGCGCCGCTGCCTCAGGGCAGCTGCCCCGGCCGTGCCAGCGCCGCCCTGGCCGCCCGCCCGGCCGAGGCTGCCCTACCTCCCGCCCGGGGGAAGGGGGCGAGTTTATTTTCAGCCCCATCCCCGAGGGGCACGGGCAGGCTGCCACAGGCGGGTGTAACCCGCGCCCCGGGAGCCGAGTTCAAGGCCCCGGGAGGACGGCAAGGCGGGAAGAGGGGGCTGCGAAGCACCTCACGGGCTCCAGCGGCCGCCGCCGCGAGGCGGGCGAGCCCCGGAGGGCACAGCCTCCCGCTCCCAGCCGCCCGGCTGGGTCACGGCGCCCCGTCCTCCTGCCCGCCGGGGACGGGGCCGCCCTCGGGGCCGCGGCCGGCCTGAGGCGGGCGCCGGGTCGCCGCGACACCCGCGGACGGCCGTCGGCGACAGGGCGGAGCGGCGGGGGCGCGCGGGGGCGGGGCAATTGGGCGGGGCCGGAAGTTCCGGGTCGGAGGGAACAGGAAGTCGGGACGTGGCCGCCGCAGCGGAGCAGGAGGCGGAGGGCGGGCGGGAGGGAGGTGGTGGCGGCGGTGGCGGAGGATGGCGGCGGTGCTGAGCTCGGACCGGCTCGAGGTCTCGGTGGACGGGCTGACGCTGAGCCCCAACGCTGAGGTGCCGCACTGTGAAGCGCGGCCGGGGCAGGGGGAGCCCGCGGCGGGGCGGAGCCGAGCGGGCCCCGGGTCCCCGGGCCAGGCGGAGGCCGGCGGCGAGGCGGCGGAGGAGGCGGCGCTGAGCCCGGAGCGGCGCTGGGGCTTCGCGCTGGAGGAGCTGTACGGCCTGGCGCTGCGCTTCTTCAAAGGTGAGGCCGCCCGGCGACGTGGCCCGCGCATCCCCCGCCGGGACCGGGGCGGCGAGGCGGGAGCCGCCGCGTCCCGGGAAGTGCCGTGCGGCGGCATCGTCCGCCTCCCCGCCGAGCCGGGCTCCGGGGCGCAGGCGGAGCCCCGGATCCCCCGAGAGGCGCGGGAGGCGGCGCCGTAGCGGGGCAGGCGGCAGCGCGGCACCGCCCGCGGCCCCCAGGTGTCGGTGCGCCGGGCGCGGCGGCGAGCCGGGGCGAGCATCGTGTCACGGCGGTCGGTGGCGGCTTGCGGGGATGCGCTTTTCCTGGTGCGAGAGGTGGGCCGGGGCGGGGGACCGGGAGAAGAGCCGGGAGGCCGCCCCGGGCCGCGGTGTGCCCGCTCCGCGGGGCCGGGGAGGCGTTTGCGAGGGTTTGCACCGCCGGACCTGAAAACGGAGCGAAAAAACCCCTTGCTGGTGGCATGCGAAGAAAAATCTCGCAAACGTAGGCGACGAGCACTCTCTGAGTGTTGTCGAGTCTGCTGACAGCCCGGATACTGGCATGAGATGTCGTGCCGTCTCCACAGGATGCTAACTTCAAGTCTGGCTTTGCCATCGTGACTCCAGCTGGCAGCTGTGTGAGGGAGCCACGAAACGCCCGCACGGGCGTAGACCCGGAGCATTTGTTTTAGGATCCCCTGTAGCCAGGTTTGCTTCTGCAGGAAGCCGGAGGTACCTTGCTACACTTGCTTTCCTCAAGAGGAGGAAATCGACTGCGTGCTTTTGGAGGAAGAGCTGCATTCGCTGTAGCGTTACGTTGCGCTACAGCGTTTGGGCACCTCGCAGTGCTTTGCTGGCTTTCAGGCGGCTGCTGTTTAACGTGGGGCACAGAGCAGGGAGTCTAGCAACCCACCTGCGCTAGGGAAGATACAACTCTGTACTTGGAAAGGTCAGTCTTGTGGTGGTCAGTTGTTAGATGACCCCCCAGGAAAGCTGCCTCTTCTGAGGGCAAGCATAGTGGCAGGTGGAAACTGTGCTAGAAGGACAAAGTTGTCTGTTTTCTTCACTTTGGCTGACTTGCACCCTAATATTTGTTAGGAGCATGTAAAGCTCTAAGCAGTTTTCTTGAGCCCAGGTTCTTTGATCCTGTTCTGATGCTCTTCCACAAAGCAATTTTTTTGTTAGCATGCTGACATACAGGGATTTTTATTTTTTTTTAGCTGTAAGAACCATAAGGGTCTTTTTTTTTTCTTTTTTTTCCCTGTGTTGGAAGCTGCTGCAACCAGGTATCAGGTTGGAAGCATTGTGACTCTACCCTTTCTGTAAAACCAGTTGCTTGAAAGAGTTCTAGTTTGGTTTAATGAGTGTTTGTTCTTAAAACATGATGTCTCTGCAGTAGCAAATTCCATGTCTCAGTCAACCATGGTCTCATTTTGTCTTGGGTTTAATATTCTACTGGAACCTGTATTTACAGTGTAAAAATTACACACTATGAATGAGCTTATCTACATTATTGATAACCTATGTCTATTATGTCTCATGTTTTAATGAAATTTATGCTCTACATTTATCTATTCTTGGATGGTGAAAAGTCAGTGGAGTGTTACTTGTGTCTAGGTTCCAGTTTCTTGTGTTGTTGTCTCAACAGTGGGTTTGTTGTTGCCTTCCTTTTATTAAAAGTTTAATTTCAACATGTTTCAACTTATTGCTGCTCTTTTTTAACCTCCTGCAATTTCTTGTAATGCGTGGTTTTGCTCATAAGAGGAAAAATTTCCACATTGTATGGAGTTGTCAGACTTTCCAAATGAAGACCTCGTTCCTCTATCCTTACGGCTGGAATAAGTCACATGAAGTCATTGCCCATATTTTCATCTGTAGTTTTTTTGCTGAAACTGACATAACATGAGGATTTTTATTTATAGATGTGATGGTGAGTTACGGGAGCTTGTAATACTTGGATTACTGATTCTGCCTGCTTGTTCTATATCTGTGTGGCTCTGAAAATAATTGGTCTCGTTTCCAAATGATTTTCATGCATCTACTGTCAAAACAACCGTGGGAGTGGGCATGCTTGTTTAGCAGCCTTGTAGATGCCAAGGAACAAATACGGATTCCTCCTTTACTTCAAGAAGCAACGTATGAGGGATCTGAAGGTTGACCCGTGTTAATAGGTCAATGCTGAGATCTTGTTTTGATCACTCTTCTAAAAAACACTGATTTGGAGATGGGGGTTATCTTTTGAAAAACTTTGTCTTTCTTAAAGCTAATTGATATCCATGCCTCAGTGTATGATATTGCCTACTCACACAGCTACCATGGAACAAACAAGTGACCCAGGGCAGCACTTGTTTGGGAGGACGATGGTATCTGGATTAACTGTGGTTATTGGGACGGAAGGAATCGGGATGCTAGAGGAGTCCCTGGGTGAGGTCAAAGGGTAAGCAGCGCTCGCTAATTAAGCAGCTTCCTTTCAGCTTCATTGTGCAGACTGAGTTGTCTGGTTATAACTCATGATGTACTTTCTTCCTAGAAAAGTTGAATCTGATCAAAATAGTTCGGATTTGCTTATTACAATGGCTGCTAACACTTGTCTGTGGTGGCATGTTGCATGTAACAGAATTGCTCGAAGACAAGACAGGGTGGGAATGCGTATAAACAATGTGAAAAACACAACTGAAACTAGGCTAGGATGTTAAAGAGACTCAAAAGCTACTTTATTCTGTCTGGTAAAGACAGAAGCAGATCTAAAATGCTTGACCCTGGGTCACTTCAGCTGTCGGGCCTTAGGCTGTGCAGGAGATGTGCGCTAGCTTTTTTTAGCATCCATAATGGCTTGTGAAGAAAGCTTTTCAGAATAATAGAGGCACAGAAAATAGATGGTTAATAGTGTTCCAGTCCATTTTTCTGTGAGAAACAAGAGCCTTCCTTACAATACGCGCTCTTTCCCTTACTGCCCTGTCAAGCCTAGTTCAGGTCGACCAGCGTTTTGGCTGCCATTAAGAAACTGCTCTGCTGTGCTGGATCCAGTGTACAGGGGAGAACACAGTCATGTTACTGAAATGGGTATGTTTCTTTGTCTCTTGGACTGTCTGTAATTGTCTGCCCCGGGGCAGCTGGCAGAGTAGAAGTGTCTCTGATGGCTTATTTTGGTACGAGCTATGCCAGCAAAGGCAGCTTGTTTAAGGTGTCAGCTGTGTCCTGCAGTAGGAGGGGGTGGCTTGCATAGCTCTGCCAGCAAATCTTTTCCAGTATCAACCTGGCTTTATGGTTTTCCGTATCCTGTCATTGAAATACCATTGCACCCAACCTTCAATATATGACAGTCCCTGAAGTGTTCATGCACTGTCTAAAGTGATTTGCAGCGCAGCACCCTTGAGTATGAGAGACAGTATACAATCCATATCATTTTGGTATCTAAAAGCTCTCCTGGTATGTTAAGTACTCTAATTTTGTTTGACTGCTCCAAGTTATTTCCTCTTATCCTAACAAGAATGCATATTCAACCTCAGCAATACATAATTCTAAATTAACTGTTTGACTTCATCTTTTTTTTTTGAGGGCTAATTTGATGGCATGATTGTAATTCATAAGATAAGTAGGCTCTTGTTTTCAAGAATATGAAAACCCCTATAACGTATCTATGTTTGATGTGAAGTTGAGCTTTGATCACGTTTAATTGGAAGGGCCAGTTCGTATCTCTTCTGTTGCTGCAGAACATCTTCAGGAGAGGGGAATTATGAGTGTTAGAGTGTGTACTGGGATCTGCAGGCAGCAATTCAGTTCTTGTGCTTCTCAGTTTTGGTCTTGCTCATTAAAACTTTGCATATGAATAGCATTAACATGTGACTTCTGCTTTTAAAAGCTATGAGGTGGAAAATCGCAGTTCATAAACTGTTTTCTATCTTCTTCTAGATGACTCGACTGAATGCTATCCCACAGGAATTAGGCATTTAGAGTGAGTGCAGTAGGTGAAGTCGGAGTGGAAGCTGCAGCCTGTTGTGCCATATTTCTTACAGGAAAAAAATAATCTGAAGTTACATGGGAGTAGTAACAGTATCTTGCATGATGCAGTCTCTTCTTAAGCATATTTCTTAAACTCCCTTGAGTCTGAATTTGCGGTTTTATACCAATTCATGTCAATGGTACAATGCTACGTAGTGACATAAGCCTCCATTATCTGCTTTTCATTACTAGTTATAGCTTTATCTTTCTGTTGTGTTTGCATGCCGACACAAGCGGTGGTCTTCAAGCATACGATTAATTACCTGTAGTGCAAGGAGCGTCGTTGGTGTTCTAAGTACTGGTTTTCCAGAGTATTTAACTGAGTTGCCCTCAGTGCATCTCAGTTTTGCGGGCATCTAAACAAAGTAGCCACTGTCAAGGAGAGCGGTAGTCTGAATAGCTGATATTAGGTGTGCAGGGATTTCCCTTTCAGGGGTGACAACACAGTAATACAGCGTTGTGGTTTCATGGCACACATCAATGAGGTCTGAGCTTGCGGTGAATGGGAGCCAGTCTTTCTCTGTGTTCTGGGTGAACTACTTCATGTCATCAGTGAAGTATATATGCGTGTGTGTATATATGTATGGGCCGTTACTGCAGAATGCCTAAAGCATCATAGGTCCATAGCCTGCCTTGT
Organism: Aptenodytes patagonicus; assembly: GCF_965638725.1. Classification (NCBI taxonomy): domain Eukaryota; kingdom Metazoa; phylum Chordata; class Aves; order Sphenisciformes; family Spheniscidae; genus Aptenodytes; species Aptenodytes patagonicus. The sequence continues at coordinate 111,574,814 of NC_134951.1, read as the reverse complement.
TCATGTAACCATCCCCTTAATCACTACTTGTGTTTGATCTGTTAATGGCCCTTGCTTAAGCATAGAGTTTAGTTGACTTGAGAAATTGCCATTTCGGGTGAATGATGGTTTGAAGTACTGTTGGGAAAGAAGTTTCCTAATCTTCTGTAAGAAAGCTGAGCCTTTCTCTGGCCCTGTTGGGTCAGGCATACCAGTGGCATAGGAAGGGTTGTATAGTTGCTGTACTTCGCATCCTTTGGACTTCTCAGTGTGTTCCCTGGAGCTCTTTGATGTTCTTCAGCTTCCTGACAGCTGTATTAGATGTGTGGGTAATACCTACTTAAATGTTATGTTTACGGATGCTTGAATAAATTTGGCACTTGTACTTGTCTGGACTCTTTTTTGGCATATTTGACTCTACATATGGCTTCAGGTCTTCTGGTTCAGTTTAACGGCAGCAATTCCAAATCTTTGGGATAATTATACAGTGTGGTTCATGCTGTAGAATTCAACTGAAAAATAGCTAGTATACAGCTTCACTCTCTTGACTGGCTCCAGGTACTCTGCTGAGAGCTTGCTTCTAATCTGCATTATCTACAAGTCACTGAATGCCTGTCTCATATTTTTCTCATCTGTCTGTTTTCCTCTCTTACTTAGCTTGTTTGTTCATCTCCCCTTGGGTGCAAAATGCAGGTTTTGGCTTCTCTTGATAGTAGGGCTTAAGGTCTGACTTCTCTGTTCTGTGATAATGCAGGTGTGCTGTGTATAGCATGGGAAACAATGGTGTTTTTCCCCTTTAATCCTCTTCAGAAGTGAGTTCAAATACTGATGTAAGCTGGCTTAGGTAGCAGTCTAGTACAGCAAATAGCTATGGTTTTTGGCAGACAACTGTAGGTGTACAGGTTGTGCAAGGTAAATTATGCCATAGGGACCCCCTTGAGAAGTGTACTTCGCTCAGAAGCCTGGCAAAATTTCAGTGTAATACCCTTATCAATTGACTTGCTTTTAGGCACGCTGCCCCAGGTTATTCAGTGTGATTTCAAAGCGCATGCTGTTTATTGAGGCTAATGGAAGTGCTTGCTGCCTAATAAGCAAATTCTGAGTTAAATGAGAAGTGTGAAGAATTGAGGAAAAGCCAAAGGACTCTTTGGGTGGCCTGAGAGCAGGAGACCTGAGACCCAGGGAAAGACTTATCAGGATGCAGTGATTTGCATCTCTTAAGGGTCACAGACTTGTTGAGGTGGGAAGGGACCTCTGGGGATTGTCAAGGTCAGCCCTCACTGTTCAGAGCAGGCTTCTCGGGACTGTGTCTGTTTAGGTTTTGAATATCTCCAAGGGCAGAGACTTCAAAACCTCTCTGGGCAACCTGTTCCAGTGCTTGATCACTCTCACAGTTAAAAAAGCCACTTCATATGCTTAAGTGGAATTTCCTATATTTCGGTTTACGTCCGCTGCCTCTTGTCCTTTCACTGGATACCACTGGGTAGACTCTGGTTCAGTCTTTACATTCCGCCCCCACTTTTACTCCCCACCAGGTATTTTTGGAAATAGATATTTTTGTGGACAAAGGCTTCTGTTTTTTGAAGCTGGAAGAGATATTGGCTGCAAGGTTGTGTGACACTGGGAGAAAAGCGAATACTTGAGATTCTGGAAGGTGTGGTTGGCCATTAGAAATGGATAATAAGTGATTAAATGCTTTTCTGGCTTCAAAATTAATGGCATGCATGTAGTGGTTCCTTGTAATGTTTTAATTGAGTAAGTCCAGTAACGTACCGAACTTACTCTGTCAAAAATGTAGCTTCTTGCTGTGACCTGCAAACACTTTCCCTCTGGGTTTGTTTCCAATTTTCAGAATTATTTGCTCAATAATATTGAGTTTCTCAATAAGCCATAGCAGAGGTATTTCCCCTCTTCTTTTGTTCTGAGATTTGCTTCTTTTCCTGTTAATAACTCTGTTCACAAGCATCAGCCAAGCAATTTTGCAATATGTAAATGTCTGCCCTAAAATTTGGGTGGAAATTTGACTGTTCAGTTTGGGGCTGTAAACAACTTGGTCCAAAGTGACCTTTACTGTAAAAGGAGAGCTGGAGACTAGGTGGCAGCTCTGCCTGTGGTTCCTGACTGCATGGAGAGCATGTACTACATTTACTACAGTCATGTGAAATGTCTGTTGTTTACATCCGATAATGGCTTCCTCATTACAGCCTTTCCAAAAGGAGATGATGCTTATTTATTTGTTTTTCTGTTCAGGAAAAAGGTCTTTTCTTAATGAGCAGTGTAATTACATATAGTGGTGCCTGTTTCTTTGATTTGTTTTGACACTTTAAATGTGCTGAGGTAAGTCCTAGCTGACTAATTCATATATCATTTTAAATCAAGGCAAGTCTCTTCTTGCCAGTAAATGTGTGGCGGGACCGCTTCAGAAGGTGTTGGTGTGGAGCCATTGAGAATTCTGATTATGTTCAGGCTTATGTTACCTGTGTCTTACAGCCAGAGCTCTCTCTACATGTTGGTGCCGATGGAGTCACCTCTAAGACTTTTCATTGTGAGGGGTTATTCCAGCTGCCTTGGCGAAGTGCAGCAATCAAATTGCTTCAAGGAAAACTTTCCCTTAATTCTAGTTTTTCCTCTCTGTGGTTTTCCTTGCCTTAAACCTTGCTTGTTCTGCCTTTGTCGATGTGAAGAGCATGAAAGGAGAGCAATCTGTAAAGTTAACATTGCATCTTTCTTTGTGGAAAATCCTTCCTATCCACACTACAATAGACTTGGCAGGCGCATTTGAGTTCAAGTTAAGGCTTTTAAATATTTTGGAGATATAGATCCATATGGTATGATATTCAACTAATTAACAAATATTTATGTGATAACTTACTAGCTAAGATTAGCTCTAGATGGTATGATGAAAAACACTTCATAATTAAGTTTCAGCAGCTGAAGTTAGATGTGTTTCTTCTGGACAGATCTATATTTTATTCACATAGAACTGAGTTAATTTGTCTAACCTTTTGTGACTTTCTTATTCCTTTTTTGGGAGAAATCATTAAAATGGTTATACAAAATGTTCTTTGCTGTCCTGTGCTTAATCAATTAATCACAACAGTGAAATTTTCTTTTCTTCTACAGAAAAGGATGGCAAAGCCTTTCATCCAACATATGAAGAAAAACTCAAACTTGTGGCGCTGCACAAGCAGGTTCTGCTGGGACCTTACAACCCTGACACTTGTCCTGAAGTTGGATTCTTTGATGTGCTGGGGAATGATAGAAGGTAAAAGGGCTGGTGCCCTTGTTGATCTTAACTCTGCTTTTTCTGTCTGAAGAAAACGTCATCCAATTTCTGCAATAAGACAACAAGTATGTGGGTTGCATCAGTGTGTGTGCATGGTAGTAGATAGTGAGAGTGGCCTCTTCAAATACATCTTGGAAATCTGAGTCACAGTTCAGTAAAGGAGCTAACAGAAGATGATTGGGTTTTTTCAACCACATTAGGAAAAGCTGCTGTGCCGACAGTCCAATTTCTTATAGCAGTTTAAGACTTGGTTAGCTGTGCATTAATGTGCAGGCCCATGTTTCATCCTAACACTACATCAGGGTTACAGCAGGCCAAGCCTTTTGCCAATGGTAGCAGCATTCACCATAGCTTTTGTTAATATCAAAGTTAACTTCTGAAATCAGATACCTGATGCGTTCAAACTCTGAGTAAATTTTGATGAGATCTGGGCAGTCTCAGGCCTGTCTCTTGTATTGCTTGCAGTTCAGGCTGCACTTCTGATGTTCATTGTTGCTGTTTCTAGTGTAAAGGCAATGTGCAACACAGCACTGGCTTCTCGGAGCTGGACCCAGTGCACTGCTTTTGCCCATATGGACACAGCCTTCCTCTAGGAAGAACCAGGCTGTTGCATTCAAGTAACTCAAGCACTATAATCTATGGTTGTTACCATGTTTGTTCATCTGGGAAAACGTATGCCTTTTTTTCCCTACAAACTAGAGTGGAAGAGGGGTAAAAAATATTTAAGGTCCATTTCTATCTGGGAAATTTTTGGATGTAGTTCAGAATTCAAAGTAGGGTCAATGGTATGTATGAGATTTCATGGAAGCGTTCAGTTATGTCTGTGTGAAAGGGTTGTTCTGGTGCAGGCAGAAGAGAGCGCTGAAACCTACAGGTTTAAGGTCTGTCTTTGAATGGGAGAAAATTGTTGGTTCTCTGAAACTGCGTATGATAAAGTTTGGTCCCTGGTCTCCCAACTTTTTTTTCTTTGTTGGGTTCTCAGAGTTCACTACTGACTTGAAAAGAGTTGAGTCTTCTGTTATTTCAGCTGATTTCTCTCTCTCAGGAAGGAATGGGCTGCCCTTGGAAACATGTCAAAGCAAAAAGCTATGACAGAATTTGTTAAGCTCCTGAATAGGTGCTGCCACTTGTTTTCAACGTATGTCACTTCCCACAAGATAGAGAAAGAAGAACAAGAAAAGAAAAGGTAATGTTTGAGTCCTTTGGTGTTGGAGTATATTGAGTGTATAACTCTTGACTTACGGACAGTGTCATAGCTAGCTTAGGTTGAAGTCGTCTTGGCAAGAGAAATGCTTGAAGTTTAGGTGGCTGTGGTACCATTTGATCTCTTTAAGCCTTTTTACGTTGCCAGTAATGAATGATTGTTTCTGAGGTGAAGACACCTAGAATATAAGGAGTTTTTTAAGTTTTGCTGATATCGTCATCTGTTTAAGAAATACACACTTCACAAAACATCTGCCCTGATATGTCTGTGGACTAAACATATACGGAACATGAAATTGTCAGGTGCTTTGAACTCCTCTTCTAGTATGGGTTAGCAATTTGACAAAGGCTATCTTCTACTATCACTTACATATCATGTGATTATTAAACTATAAAATCCATGTAATTATTGAACATATGTTAAAGCTTGGAAGATGTGTTTGAGGTTTCTAGACAATTTTTTCTACTGCTCTCTGCTAAGGATAGTATAGTAACAGGTTAGAATGAATATCAAATTACAATATAGAATTTACACTTGTCATACTGCACAGTGCAGTAAAACTAAACATTTTCTTGTAAACTAAACATATTTTCTTCTTGTGTCCAATAAGACACTTCTCCAGTCAAATTGAAGTGGGAGGAGATGATACCAAACAAAAAGCCTTATTGGGCAGGCAAAAGGCAGGTTACAGCATGTTGAAAATAACTCATCCTAGGACTGTAGGAATGCTGAAATAGCTTATTGAGTGGATGTTGCAGAAGAGAAGAGGAAGAACGAAGGCGGCGTGAAGAAGAGGAGCGTGAGCGTTTACAAAAAGAAGAAGAAAAACGTAGGCGAGAAGAAGAGGAAAGACTGAGAAGAGAAGAAGAAGAGAGGAGGAGAATAGAGGAGGAACGACTTCGGATGGAACAACAGAAGTGAGTAGCTGAAACAAACAGCACTTCAAAGAAAATAACTGCCTTGCACTTGAGACAATTGTATCTCTCTGTGTAAATAGTTATGCTAGAATTGAATACCTGAAGTTCAGAGCACTCGAGTCTGGTGACATTTGCATCCTTAGTTAAGAGGGACACAGTTTACAGAGAATAATTATCTTAACGTGTTATTGTATGCAGCCTTCTCAGATGAAAGTGCCAGAGAAGCTTTGTTTAAAGAGAAGCTCTGGAGATTTTTGGGTTCAAGGGCTGCACCTCATGAAAACTTGTGGCTCTGCTTCTTAAATGATTAATGCCGCACTCAACTGAGCGGAGTTACGTGTCCAACTGGAAGTGTTGTTTGAACTGTGACTTGAAAGTTTCTATCCTTTCACAGAAGGCAGAGCCTTGAAAAAGGATAACTGCAGTTCACTGGGGTCTTTTGAATGCATGGCTGAAATTTTCTAACTTCGTAGTCTAACATTACCTACTTAAAGGTGCTCCCTTTCTAGGAAGTGTGAAGTGTCTGCAAATCTCACTTGTACACTGGCAATCACTGGATCTTAGCACCTTTCTAAAAGGAGTTAAAAATTCCATGTTCAAATGCAGTTAACCTCTGTAGCCTGAATTAAGTTGTTTACTTAGAATATACAGCTCTAGTTATATTTCATTGTTCCCATCATATCCAGATGCTGAAAACATGAATCCAGCATTGCACATGTAAGAGAATAGTAAATCATCAAAGCTGTTCCACATCAGTCAGCAATCATTTTCAATAATAAAAATGTCTTTGCAGGGGTGTCTCTGAAGCAGATCCTGCGCTTGCTATGTAGTGGTTTTGAGAAGGGAGCAAATAATTAATCCACAAGTTTTACTGTTTGTTTAGCACTGTGAGAGCCAGAGGAGTGTAAAACACAGACATAAATGCACAGAGAATACAACAGAAAAATGTTGCACAGTGCTAAGTAACAAGGAGTGTGGTATACCTTGAAGTTAAGAGATTACTTTTTTACATGAATAGCAGTTGTGTATTAAGTGGCTGTAACAGGTTACAGAGATAAAGAATTTAGACAGAAAAGAAATATGGATACATATATACAGGCCAAGTGTATCTAAAGTGGTCACAGTTTTGCTGAAACAGTAAATCTTGCCTTTTAGGATACAAACCAGTCTAATACTGGAGCTTTTAGAGAATTATTTTGGGGGAAGGAAGAAGGGCAAGAGGCAAAGAATTACTCCTGCATTTGTGTGATACTTCCTTCTTCCTCTGAAGCATTGATAGCTGGTCACTGATGGACGTAATGTGGGACAAAAACTCTGGATCTAGTTAGTTTTTTACTATATAGCTTCCATTAGCCCTTTGGAGAGAGGAGGAAAACTGAGCCTGTGCATAAGTAACCCCTGTGTTCCTCCTGAAGTTTCAGCAGTTGAGTTTATTGGAGACAGAGATGCCCTATTTGGCAGTGTTTTTTCTGTTCCTGAATTAAGTCACGGTCAGTCATGCTTTTCATATCTGTTTGCATACTGTCCTGGGAAATTAAGATAGTAATGTGGTGTGGTTTTCTTAGACTTACCAAAAAGCATTGGTATGCTGTACCACAGCAGGTCTGTTCTTACCAATATTTGTAGAAGGGCTGCTAGAAAGATGGTTTCTGCATATTTTCTGGAGGAACCAAATGTGTTTTTTTTCCCTTGCTTGCTTGAGAAATTTAGTCACTGATTTTTTTCTAGCACTACCTCTTTATCAGACTAGAGATTGAGAATTATGTAAGAGCTCTTGGGTTTTTTAACATTTGATGTTTTCAAACATTGGGTAGAAATTGTTGCTCCCTTCTTTATATTCTGAGCATATTTTTTAGGCAAAATTCAGATTTGCATTACCTCTGGGCTCTGCTCTATTATGTAGATTTGTTTTAATTGGTTTTTGCAGGAATTGAATTAACTGTCTTTGAGGCCACTTAAATCACTTAAGTACAGGGATTTCCCCAATACCCTCAGCTGCTTGTAACCTTCCTACCCTCCTCCCACCAATCTAGGCAACAGATAATGGCAGCACTGAACTCCCAGACTGCCATTCAGTTCCAGCAGTATGCAGCCCAGCAGTATCCGGGCAACTATGAACAGCAGCAGATCCTAATTCGGCAGCTCCAGGAACAGCATTATCAACAATACATGCAGCAGTTGTATCAAGTCCAGCTTGCACAGCAACAGGTATGGCCGACCAGCTGAGAAACTTAGATTTTGCGTCCCAGGCTGTCTTTGGGAAATGTTAACTTGTCTACCCTTATCCCCTTGAAAAGCTAATTGCTACAAGGAGAGAGAGTGTTTAGTGACTCATGCTGCTTCAGATTCAAACACCAAAGCCCCTTATTTAATCTGTTCGAGTAGTTTTCTGAAGCAGCTGTTAGTTAAGAAAATTTAAAGCAGCCTTTAATTACTTTGTTCAATACTTGGAGACTAAATGTGAAGCGCTCTGCTGCAGCATCTATTGTGTGTGTGTAATTTAAAGGGGGTACGTACCAATGCATCTGAGCATGAACAAACCTATTCAAGTGATTCTCCATATAGGTATCGCACCTGAAGATCTGTGCAGAGCAGCAGGCTTTGGTCAGCTATGTGTTTCCAGCTGAACGTGCATGCAGCCCTGTCGCATCACTACTGGGTTTGAGATTACTCCTCCCTGTCAACTTGAGCACTACTGACTTCTCTCTCCTTTTGCATCTGTTGTCTGACATCAGTATCTAATTAATTCGCTTGCCTGCAATAGACTGCTCATGGTTTGGGTGGGAGGACAGACTTTCATATTTCTGGTAGCAATGGGTGGCAGTAGTACCTTACTTCTTTGCAAGGGTTTTGTGCCTGGGCTTGAAAGGCTACTTCTCTGTTTAGGGGAATCTTGCATCTCTGGCAAATGTGCTGTATGCACATCTCAAGTTATTTTAAAGTTCAAGGATGTCCATCTGTAAGTGCCTTAAACAGATGTAAGCCAGACCTCAGACTCTAGTATGTCTGACCTCTCTGGGCAGGACCTGAATCTTAAATGGCCTATAACTGCCAGTCTGAAGTCTATTCTTGAGCTAAAGACCTAAAATTCAGTAACTAACTTCCTATGAAGTCATCTGTATTTTGATGAGACTGATGCCCTCAGCAAAGAACTGTCCAAGGAAGGAATCCATGTGAACCCATGTGGCCCATGTGAACCTCAGAAAGTTCAACAAGGCCAAGTGCAAGGTCCTGCACCTGGGTAGGGACAACCCCCCAGTATCAATATAGACTCTGGGATGAATGGATTAAGAGCAGCCCTACAGAGATGGACTTGGGGATACTGGTGGATGAAAAACTAGATATGAGCTGGCAATGTGCACTTGCAGCCCAGAAAGCCAATCATATTCCAGGCTGCATAAAAAGAAGCGTGGGCAGAAGCCTGAGGGAGGTAGTTCTCCCCCTCTACTCAGCTCTCATGAGACCCCACCTGGAGTCCTGTATCCAGCTCTGGGGTCCCCAGTACAAGACAGACATGGACCTGTTAGAGCAGGTCCAGAGGAAGGCCACAAAAATGATCAGAGGGCTGGAACTCCTCTCCTGTGAGGAAAGGCTGAGAGAGTTGGGGTGGTTTAGCCTGGAGGAGAAGGCTCTAGGGAGACCTTATTGTGGCCTTTCAATACTTAAAAGGGGCTTATAAGAAAGATGGAGAAAGACTTTTTACCAGGGCTTGTAGTGACAGGACAAGGGGCAATGGTTTTAAACTAAAAGAGGGAAGGTTTAGATTGGACATAAGGAAGAAATTTTTTACAATGGAGGGTGGTGAGACACTGGACCAGGTTGTCCAGAGAAGTTGGGATGCCCCGCCATTGGAAGTGTTCAAGGTCAGGTTAGGCAGCAACCTGACAACAACTTTGAGCAACCTGACCTAGTGAAAGATGTCCCCGCCCATGGCAGGGGCATTGGACTAGATGATCTTTAGAGGTCCCTTCCAACCTAAACCATCATTTGATGGAGTTGAAGTGGTAAAGGAAAGTCAGAGGTTTCCTGCCCTGTAATAGTTACTCTTGAAGCTTAATGCTACCTTGGTACCAATGCTTCGGTGTCATAGTGGTAAGCAAAAGTTACAGCCTCATCAGTCTTGTCATAGGATCATTTAGGTTGGAAAAGACCTTTAAGATCATTGACTCCAACCGTAAACCTAACGCTGCCAAGTCCACCACTAAACCATGTCCCTAAGTGCCACGTCTACACGGCTTTTAAATGCCTCCAGGGATGGTGACTCAACCACTTCCCTGGGCAGCCTGTTCCAATGCTTGACAACCCTTTTGGTGAAGAAATTTGTTCTAATATCCAATCTAAACTTCCCCTGGTGCAACTTGAGGCCATTTCCTCTTGTCCTTGATGCCTTCTGTAATTGATACTACTCCCTTGAGTCTGAGGTGTCAGAGATGCTGCTGCCAATATTCTTCAATGCTATCAGCACTGCTCCTTTCAATCATGGCTGTCTGTTTTCGATGTACAGAAGACTAATGCCCTCCGAGACCCAGGGCAAAACAGTCTTTTCTTTAGAGTGGCTTACAAAATACTAAGCCTGCCAGGCAATGAAGCTTATCTTTCAAATCTCTACTTGGACAACTCTTGTAGAGAAGAAGCGTATAACAGAGCTAAAATTATCTAATTCTACTTTGGACTTTCCTGAAGACTCACGTAGCCTCTGTAACACTTCTGAGGAATACTTTCCTTCTGGATGCCTGTAACTCAGCTGCCTTGGGATCCATTAGTACGGTTAAAAAGTGCTGATCTGTCATGGTTGCTTACAGATCAGCTTCTGATATGATTAATTTTGGAAAGGCTATATGCAATAGTTTTCTAGAAAAGTTCTCACCACTCTACATTGAATCACTGAATAGGACTTCTTTAGTAGAAGGTGTATCTGGGCAGCATCTGTACAATTGTTCAAATTTGAAATCTAACTGATATTTGACTATATTGTCCTCAAACTCCTTCAGGATACCTATATTCCATTCATTCATCAAAATCATGTGCTTATTAGGTTATTCTTCAAAGAATGGTACTGTCAATTATACCTTTTCCCTGCCCCAACAAAAAAGTGTATGTAATAGCTCTGTACTGATAACTAGAGGCGGGGGAGTAAGCCTTGAAGCTAAAGGGATAATGCATCCTGCTTAAATCCAAAAGGATGATTGTTACCTTGTATAATCTCTTTTTAGGTGTAGTTAATCCTTTGCACAGGGACAGCATGATAAATTCTGTCTAAAGAGTTTCAATGTACATAAGTCGTGTTGTAAAAGCAGCACCTCTGAGCTTGAATAACTCTTCTCCCAGACCACTCACAGTCCTTGTGGCTCTTACGCTTCCTGCTTTCATATTAAATAACTGCCTTTGTCAGGTGTCGTGGATTTGATAGAGAACCCTGTTCAGCAAGTTAACTCACAAATTGACAAAGTACTTAATAGACTTTAAATAATTCCAGTTCTTTTTAGACCTGGATGATCTCAGGCCAGAACCCTTTCAGCCCACTGGTGAAAACCAGCAAACAAGTCGTCACTTTCAATTTTGAAAGAAATGTTATAGGAGTTACTGAAAAGCAGAACTTCTGTAGTTAAGTGCAAGAGTTTATTGTGTGTGCCCTAATTAACTTGAAAATCGAATCTTTTTCTTCAGGTTGTATCCACCAGCCTAGAACAAAGTGACTTCACTTCCCCTGATACTAAGTACATGTAACTTTCACTGATTAATGTGTGCTGCTTCTGGTCTTTTGTGTCAAGCCTCCTCATGGGGTGCAGGGGGAGGTTTTTTCTTTGAAGTGTCTTTATACTGTCTGCTGGAAGTGGGAGACATCTTGGGAGGTTTTGGTTTTACTTAATTTCTGTCATTTTAGGCAGCCTTACAAAAACAGCAGGAGGCGGTTGTGGCAGCGACAGGGACTCCTCTGACTACTGCATCGAAGGTGAATGCACCTGCCCCAGGGGACACCCCATCTGTTAATGGGCAGGCCAGTGCACATGCAGACAGCCCTGAAAAAGAGCTGGATCCAGAGGCTTTGGAAGAGGCACTGGAGAATGGACCAAAAGGTAGGACTAGCTAGATTCCTTAATTAAAAATAAATAGCGGAAGCCTTTCTTAGGATTCAGATGTCTTAAGTATGGTTACTATGGCTCTTTGCTTGGCTTCATTGGGCTATGCAAGAGCTAGGTTTGATTCCTGGGTCCAGTTTCTCTCAAGGGAGAACAATATTGCACAGGCAAAACTAAGCTTTTGGGGGTGGGAAAGGGGAAGCAGCAAAAGCATTTCAAGCAAAGTGGATGGGATCCAGAACCTCCTTTCACTCTTGACTTGAAGGAAAGGAGCGTAAAAGTTGTAGCAGAAAGCGGTTCTGTGCAGAAATATGTTCAAACTTACTTGAACTCAGGTCAAAACTGAGTGTTGATTTAGCCTTGCAGATTAAAATAAAGCCAAATCCTTCTTACTCTCTCTGAATGCTGTGGCTTAGCCCTGTCCTATGTGCAGTCCGGACTTCTGTCCCCTCGCATTTCCCACCTTCTTCAGACAGCTTCTAGGAAGCTGTAGAAGTGGAGCAGGAAAAGTAGCCTCCCAGCAGCTCTCTCATCACTGGTATTTCTGGGTGTTACCCCTGTACTTTCATCCGCAATGAGTAGTCCTCAAAAGACTTGCTTGGATCCCAGTATGGAACCAACACTAGCGTGGTCCCTGTCTGCATAGTGAGGTGTTCAGTAATTTTAGTCAATATTTGACAATTTCTAGACAAATCACAACCTCTGGTTCTGTCGCGTTAAAGATCCTTTCAATGAAGGGTTCTCTGCAATGTAACCCCGTCACCTGTAGCAGTACGTCTGCCTTCTGAGTCTTTTCTGCGTAAGCACTGTCAGTTTGAATGTAGCAGATGGGTATACTGGTAGGATTTGTGTGCATGGTTATATCTAAACTTGCATTGCATTTCATGCAACTCTTAACCTGTGAAAAGTTGTTTCTTCAGTAAAAAAAAAAAATTACTTAGAAGCAACTCTGATGCTTGTTGTCCTCAAGTGCCCCTAAAGCACGCTTAAGCAAGCAACATAAATGACTGAAACAAAAGCTTAACTGAGATATTTTCCCCCCTCTCTCCAGATTCTGTTCCAGTGATAGCTGCCCCATCGATGTGGACACGACCCCAGATAAAAGACTTCAAGGAAAAAATCCGGCAGGATGCAGACTCTGTGATCACAGTGGGCCGAGGAGAAGTGGTTACAGTTAGAGTACCAACTCATGAAGAGGGGTCTTACCTCTTTTGGGAGTTTGCTACAGACAATTATGACATTGGTTTTGGGGTGTATTTTGAATGGACAGACTCCCCTAATACTGCAGTCAGTGTGCATGTCAGCGAATCCAGTGATGATGAGGATGAAGAAGAAGGTAAACATGCTTAATTGTATAAACTGCAAGTCCTACAGAGCTTGCCATGGGGGAAACCCCCACTGTCTTGTGTAATCTCCTAGTTCCCTGAGCTTCCATCTAGCTGGAATCTTGTCTTCAATTTTGAATAGGAAGTGCAATTCTGAAAGTAACTTCAGTCACCTCATTTGGTCACAGATAGGTTAAAGCAATTGAGGGTGAGGAAATCCTTTTCCTAAGTTTTACTTACTCCTTAGTGAGCCCTCTTGTCCAATTCAGCTATTCAGTAAGCTAGATTGAAACCCGTGCCATAATAGAGCATAGTGGATCTGCACACTGAAAACCTTAAGAAAAATCCTGTCCTGCTGTTCACGAATGTTTTCTAGGGAGGAAGTTTCCTTGAGGCTTCAACAAAACAGCTTAAAAGAGCAATTCCTGATAGTGGCCGGGACACACGTCACAGCCTTTACCTACAGGGGAGTTTAGCATGCCATCAGAAAAAAAAGTTTTGAAATGAGCATGTGACTTGCTTTAGAAGGAACTGCTCTGACATAGGAAGCAGTGGCCTTCTGGATATTACTACTAAGTAATCAGTAGTAGTAAGTATGTCAGATCAGTAGCAGTCAACGTGGGGTAAAGGCTTCATGAAAACTAGATCTTGGCATCTCTACAAACTGTCCCAGCTGTGCTGGGGAGATGCGTGTGGTGGGTTTTAATACAGAACCGTAAAATTCATGATGAAGTGAGCGTGCTTAGTGTTCCTCCTGCTTTTGAATCCTTTAGCTATAGCCTTGGTATGAACCCCTTTGACCCATCTGATTTTTAAACTAACAAAGAGTGCCTTGTCCACTACAGATCAGTCTGACTTTCTCTTGTAAAGCATCCACCCATGTTAACTGACACCTTTTTTTTTCTTCCTTGCAGAAAATACTAGCAGTGAAGAAAAAGCCAAAAAGAATGCCAACAAGCCTCAGCTAGATGAAATAGTGCCTGTGTACAGACGAGACTGTCATGAAGAAGTGTATGCTGGCAGCCACCAGTACCCAGGGAGAGGAGTTTATCTCCTTAAATTTGACAACTCCTACTCTCTATGGAGGTCAAAAACAGTTTACTACAGAGTTTATTATACTAGATAAAGGTGTGGCTGTGTCTGAGGCTGGGCTGTGCAGAAGATGTCATTTTATTTGGAATTTTCTTCAAGCATAATGGATCCTTTTGAGTCTCTGTTTTACCCTGTCTGTATCTGTATGGTCTGTGTGAACTTTAACAAGTAGACACTGGGATCTTCCTGCTCCATGACACTAATGCATATTGCATTGGGCTTAACACAGGATCTCCCTAGCCCTTTTGGGTATTGGAGTTAACCAATGGAAGTCATTGGCTCCAGCGCTAAGGTCACATCAGTTGCATTTGTTAAAACCTCATGAAAAAGAGGGAGGGAGTTGCTGGCTCACTGGCTGGGTGATCTGATGTTTCCAGGTCTGGATGCTTTGAATAACTTGTTAACGGTTAATTTAAAGGTCCCATCAATAACTGGTAGATTTGGATGCAGTTTGCTGTGTAGCAAGTTTCTCTTAACTGTAATTGAATGTCAGATTTTTACACCATTAAAACTTGAAACTTTAAGTTGATGCAGTTTAGAAACAAGTTGTCTCGCTTCTGTCCTCATCAAAGAAGAAACATTCAGTTCCTTAAACCAGTGTAGTGGCTAAGACAAGGATGAGCAGCATCCTGGAAGTACAGCAAATAACCTCTTCTGAAGATGTAAACTGAATGACAATTAAAAGTGTGTGTAACAAGAACAACCTTAATCTCTCTGCCCCGCTGCTAACCCTAGAATAAAAAAAGTCATTTTTTGAGGCAATTGACTTTGAACCAGGGCACAAGCTATTTCTAAGTTTGGTGGGTTTTTAATGGGGTAGACTTAAAAAAAAAAAAGTGTCTACAAACCTGAAACCAGTTTTCTGCACAACCTTCTGGTTTGTCTGTTTTTGTAAAACCTGAATAAGCACGTTGTGCATCTGAAGAACAGCAAGTCAGTTTGATAAAGTATAGGAGTTAATGTTGCACTAATTATGGAAATCACTGCCAGTCCATTTTAGTCTGAACTGGTGATACTTGGGTGCAAACTTTCTGCTTTAATCTGTAACTGTCTGCAGAAAGGCGGAGTGCACATACAGATACTTAATAATGTAGCTTTAATCTCAATTTGGTATGGTTTGGTTGGGGCATTTCATATTTTGTATAGTGAAAAAATGCAGGTGGCTACTTGACTTGAGGTTGCAGCAAGAATCCGCTCTCCTTGGAGCCCTGCGCCCCAGGGGTGATGTGTTGCAATGACGGCTTGCGTAAGTGCTCTCTGCATGGGTAATGCACTTTGTTACTGAAAGAAAATGGTTACTTCGGGTGTCTCCGATCAGTTCTTGCAGTAAGACTTCCATTGATTAGCTGCAGCATGTACAGTTCCATGGCAAATGATGTTGAGTTTGCGGGATTTGTTTGAATAATCAGTTTGTACATACATGATACTTTACTTTTCTTATACCAACCAGGGAGATACTTCTCCTAGAGTGCTTAACTTGTCATCTTGCATTTGGTTCAGCAACACCGTACCAGCTTATAGCTAGTTAGTGCTGCTTTATCCAAAAACACTGTACAATGTTCTGCTCTTGTGTACATACAGTATATAAACCATGAATTTAGAAAGTACCTTGCTTTTAAAGAAAACTGTATTTAATGTAAAAAAAAAAAAAAACTTTTAAAAAGGCAGGCACTAATATATTTCTTCCGGTCTTCAATTTAAATTTTTTTGTCCATACAAAAATGTTATGACTTATTCCTCTAAGAATATCTGTTCTTGGGAGCGGTGTTTGTCGCTTTAAATGGCAGCACTTACTGTCATGTGTTGGATGTTAGAACTTTTACGTTTTCAGACTTTTTTATTGCCTCTGGCTGTTGATTAGTACAGTACAAGTGCGATTTCAAGATACCTTGAGATAGTATTTAATCCTAATTAAAATACATTTATCTGTAATGCTGTTGGCTTTTTATTAATTTGGAAACCTTGGCATTGCTGTGTATGGCTAATCAGCTAAGATAAGCTTGTCATCTTCCCTCTCATTTTTAAAAATTCGGTACCATGCTAACACTGTGGTCTCAGCAGCCAAATCACTTGAGCCAAAGGCTCTGCATGAGAAGTCAGTAGCTCTCTGGATGAGGCCATCTGTCAATATTAGAAAAGCCCAGCTCGAACAGCATAATCGCTTTGGTTTTTGAAAGAGTAGCAGAAAGGGTTGGATGTGGGCAGCTAAAACTTGTAAGCTATTTTCTGCCTAGGAGAAAAGTGCCTACCTTCCCCCCTGAGGCTTAATGAACCCAGCCCTAAGGGGCAGTAGGGGCTGGCTGCCTTGTCCTGAAAAGCCTTTGGCCCAAAGGGCAAGAGAGAGGCAGGACCATACATGGTTTAGACTGAACAAGAAGAAAAGCAAGAACCTAGAGGCAAAAAGGCAAGTTATGCTAAGGTTTCTGTTTGCCGAAATCACCCTTTGCTGCTTACCCACTACGAGTAAGTAGCTTATCCTGGACCTGAGGCCAGAAGTGGGTTTTGCGCTAGTTCCATCCATGGTCCAGGTCCTGTTGGCCCCATCTGCCCCCATAGACAGCGGCCTCTCAAGCTGGTGCTCCCAGATCTCGTCTGGGGAGCAGAAGTCTCTTCAGTGAGAACAAAGCAAGTGCTGTGCTGTTAGAAGCAAGATGCTAAGAAGTTCAATGTACCGTATAGTCTGGGTAGGCTACAAACTAGTTTCACGTGAAATGTGCAAGTGCATTGAAAACCAAAGTAATGACAGCAACGAGCCAATTTTACCTGTCTCATGCATATATAAATTCCCCTTTCTCCAATTAAAAGTGAAGCACTGTACTCCTCGCAGCTCACTTAAGGCAGCTTTCTTCCACAAGAGAGTTACCGTAAACACTTTCAGAAGTGAACTGAGTCACTGGCAATAAATCCAGGTGATGCAACATAAACAGGTTGACAAAGCTCAGTTCCAAATATACTGGTCCTTTGAGAAAAGCTAAATAATCCGAGGGACAAACCATTGTTAGAAATTATGTTGTTTTCAGAAGCACCGACAACGTGGATGTTGCTTGTGCAGCCTCTTCTTCGAGGCAGTTGTGTGGGAGGTACCAAGGCAAGGTCTTCCTTGACTCTGCTGTCCCAGAAGGATAAGCAGTGCAATTGAAACAACTCGCTAATTAAGCCACGGGGCTGCTGTATGATATTTTCCTTGCCTATCCTCTTTGCTGTCCTTCCGCACCCCTTGGCTTTTAGTACTTTCTGCCTTGTGCTTTGTTTTGTAAGTCACAGATTAAATGCTGTGTGATTTAGAGCAGCTGGATGCAACCTTTGAGGTAACTGTAACGGGCAGGGTCGTAAAATCAGTAGTCTGTTGTCAGAGGAGGTCTAAGTGATAGTTTAGCCATTTAACCTATTTATGTGTTTGCTCTAGAAATTATAAGGGGACCGCATAGACCTGTTGAAGTACAAAGAAGCAATGTAGCCATCCTTCACCCAAGTGCTAGCCATTTCTCCAGACTGAGTAACAGCTCGGGGCAGTAGTTAGCCTTATTAATCTAAAATAGCAATGTGAAGGCTGCTTTCTGACAGCTCAGTGTTGTCTTCTTTCTAGCACCAGGTCCTGCAATCCCCTGGTATATTTGCAGTGAAAAGACTGCAAGGGGAAGCTGGAAAAAGCCAGCTCTAGACCTCTAAGCCCTCCCAGCCTATTTGACTCCTGTTCCTGGCCTCTGGGTTCAAGTCCTGTAGCTCCTGCCCTTCCTTCAGCTCTTCTGCCACGTTTGACTGCCGCATTCGCACACTACGGGGACTGAGCCAGCACCTTCCATACATGTGGCACTGCTCAAAGGTGCCAGCTAGAGCCAGAGCCCAGCTAAAATGCACGTACATCCAGGATTTGTGGAAATTACAGTTTCCCTCTTGCAAGCTGCTACTTCCTAGCTATTTCTGCTCTGATCGCCCTATTCCACCTCCCTCCAAAAACATGGTTCAAATTAATAAGCCCAGCTCCTGCTGTTAGTTCATTTGCAGACCAAGCGCAGTGGCAGGAGCTTTCAGCTTCCACTGCCAGCCTGTCCCTGCTTTCATTCCTGCTCGCTGTACGAGGAAGCAGCATACCGAAGGGAAAGCTTTTGGGGTTGGGTCTCTGCTTCACCACATCCTGTGAGAAGAGACTTGGCGCAGAGGTGTGCAAGTCCCTGCGGTAACGTTGGTCCCGTGCTCTGCGATAGCATCTTGCTTGTGTTGGGCTCAGGTGTACCAGCGGTGTTTGCACTGACAGCCAGTTTGATAGGGCAGGTTACAAATGTGAGCTACGTGATTTTGGGTCCGTTGCTTAAAAAAAAAACCTTCTAACCTCACACCGCAGCAACATCCAGCACCACATACCGGAAGATTAAGCAAAGCATGGAACGGTATCCCAAATGTTTCCCTGAATACCACTTGTCTGAGACCTGCCAGTTACGCATCAAAGGCCTTTCAAACGTGTGGGTTTCATTGGTACGGTGTCACAGTGGCTTAAAGAAGTATATGAAAACATTTGGATTAGTATTGATCTAGATACTGCATGAAATATAGATATTACAATGCAATATAGATATTGCATATGCAAAGTTATCATTTGGTATCCTAAAAATAAGAAAATCGCAAGGAATGAGGAAAAAGGAGGTGATACGTGCTCTCTGTACCAAGTTCTGCTCCTCGCCTTCACCATTTTCATCTTGTATCATCTTCATCATACAGAGCCACAATGAAGCTGGTGAGAAACCTGCTGCTTTTAATCAGGGGGCTCAACGCTGGCACGCTTAGCTGGTGGTCAGATTTGGGGAAGTAATCCCTTATTTCAGCCTACAGTTCTCCTCTTGAGGTTAGTGTTTTCCGCAGTGTTGGACTTCAGGTGTTGTACCCCCTTTTTTGTTTTAAGGGAGCGGCTGCTCAGTGACGGTCACTGTTCTCGCCCAACCTGGCGGCTGGTCTGTGCTGGGGCACGGGAGGAGGTTTGGTGTTATCATTCACATCACGTCTGAGCAAAAATACCCCTCGGCTGTGCTCCCCTGACGGAGTAGCTGGTCTGAATGAAAAAAGCCGATTCCCTTGGCCTGGCCAGTTCACTGCTCCCCTTCCCCAGGGCTATTTGAGCTCCTGTGCCACCCCGCCAGGCCGGCTCGCGGGTCCCCTCCCGCCACGGCTGCGTCCCTGCCGCAGCAGGGATGCATGGGGGAAGCGTGACCGGGGTTGCTGGTGTCTCGTCTGTCCGGGGAAGCTCAAACGCGGGCTCTCCCACAGCACTCTTGACGAACTGTGAGCCACCACTCACCCAGCAAAACAAATGCTTGGCCTTCTGCCACCATTTCATTAGTAAAACGCCTGTACAGCCATTAAGCTGTGGCACAGGATGCAGGGGTCAGAGTTTAGGGCATGCGGGAACAGGCTTTGCAGCATGGACTGAGGGGCAGCTCTGCCCCCGCAGCCACAGGGACCCCAGCAAAACCTTCCTCCACCCCGGGGCCAGGCATGGGCCTGTTTGGCTGCGGCTGCTCATGAAACCGGCTTAGCCGTGGCCTTTGAACCCTTCCTGCACCCCATGAGCAGTCAACTGTGACCCAGGCTTACTTTCTAGACCCGCCTGGATAGATCTCATGCACCGCCTTGCTAGGGAAAAGTAACTCCCGAAATTACCACAAACTAAAATTAAAATTAACACAAACTCTGATCTTTATTGCATATTGCAGCATCACGCTGAGAAAAGCCCCTGCTCGTGCCCCTTCCTGCGAGCCTGGCCTCCGAGCCATGGGGCTGACACTGTGCAACCCACTACACCCCCTGACCCAGGCAAGGGGCAGTGAGGGCTCCGTCCCCCTTGGCCGTGCGCCCCTGCCCTGCAGGGCTGATCCCTCCCCGAGGCAGGGGCAGTTCAGCTTTACAGAAGACGAACCCCGTTCCTCCTCATCTCCAGGTTTTTGTATCTGATGAAGCAAACCAGGCCGCCCAGGCTAGCCTTGGGCTCGACCTTGTGTCTCAGCTGGCGTTCTGCAGGGTGCTCAGAGCCGAAGGGCAGCTCCATGCCGGGGAAGAAAAAGCGGTTTCCAAGCTAATATAAGCCACAGAAGGACTTTCTGCCCTTTGCAGTGCAGCCGTAATTTGCATTGGAGGGCTTCAACAGTCACTTACTGACTCGAATCCGATTTCTCAGGCTCTTATCTTTGACAAGTGCTGTAAAACACCAGAAAGTTATCTGCAACCTGCATCAGGATAGTCAAACAAGATTGCGGAGCGAGCACAGAGCAACTAGCGGCGCTTTAAGTGATGCTTGTAAAATTTGGTTCTGGTTTGCAGAGAAGAGAGGTTTTTCCTGTCTAAAAAAAAATGTCATTAAGTCTTGGCTTGCTTCATACACTCGGGGAAGCGACTTCAGTGCATGCCCAGTGATGGGAAGAACAAGGCGGGAAATGTTTTAATGCCGGTTTCAGCCGTGCCCGTTGCCAAGCTCAGCTGCCCCCCAGCCAGCGCCCCGGGGCTGGGCTTTGCCCCAGCACAGCAGAGCACCGGGAGCACCTCCAGCACCCCGGCACAGCCCCGGCACAGAAGCCACCCCCTGCCCCATCCACTACACTCCACAAACGCCCCCCTTCAGCCCGGTGCATCCCTCGGCAGGGAGTGGGGACCTTCAAGCTTGCACCAGGCCAAGGCGAGGCAAGCTGGGTGGCATGGGCTAACACTGAGGAGAAGCACCATCCTTTCGCAGGCACCCCGCTGCCAGTCGGAGATAAAGCTGCGCCGAATAAATTCGTGCAGGTTGCTCAACCTGGCTTCGTTATTTTCCCCTGGATGAGTAACACTGTTTTCCTAGAGCCTGTCGACAATATTTTTCCTTGGCAAAGACTTTCCCCGGGATGCTTGTGCCAAAACTAATTTTTACAGGTAGTCTTTTGTAACCAGCCCGCCGCTGCTGGATAAACAGGGGGCTGGGGTGGCGAGCTCCCCCTCCCAGCAGAAGGAACCCCACAAAGAGCCACTCTCTGCTCCCCCCGAAACCTCCTGCTGAGAGACGGGCCGGGTTTCCCTCCCCAGCCTCGCTGGTGGGGCTTGCAGTGGCCATGAAGCAAATGAAAACTGCAGGGCGGTGGGGAGCCCTCTGCATGCCAAGCCTGGCCAGGGCTGGCTGGCTCGGTGGATGCCAGCTCGGCAAGCCAGCAGCCTGGTCTGGCCCCGGCTGTAGGAGGAGCCCCTTCCCCAGCGCCAAGGGAAGGGCAAAGACCAAAAACAGTGGAAAAAAGAGAAATAGCAGAAGGCTCTGGCTGTTGGCTTGCTGGATATCTGTGCTTTTGTGGGTTAGCACGTAACTCAGACCTGGGGTCAGGCTGCGGGAGAGATGGGGCTCGCTCTCACCATGGTGCACGGTCCGGAGCCAAAGGGATGATGCCTGATGATGCCCGATGATGCCACCTCCCTCCCAGTGTCCGCATGCCCCCAGGGCTCTCTGAGAGCCCCAACACCACCATCCCTGCTCAGACTCAGCCAGTGTGAGGGTCTCAGGGCCCACATCACATGGGAGGTCAGGGCACAACCTCATGCATGGAGAAAGTCGGGGCGGGGGGGGGGGGGGGGAGGGGGAAAAACCCACCACAACTGGAAGCAGTGTAGAAAACCTCCTCCTGCACAGTGGAGCAGCTTTGCCCATCGGTAGGAGCATTTCTCTCAGCCGGCCTTGGAAAAACCTCGCTCCTGGCTGTAACCCTGCAGTTGTTTTTTGGGAGGGGAGCTGCAGCCCAATGTCTGGGTGCCTGCTGGGCATCCATCGTCAGTATTTGCCATCTACATCGTTAGCAGCCCAAGTCCTTAATGAACTTACCCAGGCAGGCTGGGTAACGCACATGGGGATGTGGATGCACGCGCTGTGCCAGCACACCCCTTGAGACACGAGGATAATGTGGCTAAAGTGTCCCCACACAGTCATGGAGGGCAGCGGGACACCTCCCCCTCGCCCATCCTCCAGGCAGCAGCCAGGCTAAGTCGTCCTTGCAAAACAAGCCCCACCACCCTCGGTTCTCATGGCCTTTCATACCTTAACCCTAGATAGAGCTTAAATTCAATTAAAATCACCATTAGGTGAACTTTCTGTCACCATTAGGACATTAGTGCATAGCTCCGCATGGCTATGGGGGTTCAGCCCAGGAGCAGGCAACCCTGGGGAAGCGGGCGGCTGTATGGGCTGTATGCCCTGGGGCCCACTCCACGGGTTTGCTGGCCATTTTCCTTGCTGGAAAGGGCTGGGAGGCAGCCGAGCGCCCATGGCTCTGCCTGGGTTGCAGGCAGTACCCTGGCCCCCCCACAGCATGTGGTGGGGACAGGACAGCGTGTCCCATGGGGCTGCTGCTGACGTGCACATGTGCTCCTGCGTGCGTGCAGGACACTCTCCAGACAAGGGATCGCAGGGCTGTCCGTTAAATGCTTTCCATTAACCGCAGTGCTGCTTACATGCATACAGAAGCACCTAATGCCTGCCGTGCTGGGCACCCTGCTCCTTCCCCATAGCCTGTGCGGGAGCACTGGCAGCATCAAGCTGCTTGTACCCTCGGCTCTGCATCGCTCTGGTATGGGCGCCCATCAAAAGATGTGCCAGATGCCGGCCTGGGCAGAGAAGAGGACATCAGAGGAGCCTTCGGGGAGAGACGGCACAAGGCTCCCACAGTACAAATCCTGCTGCTCCCAACAGCTGCGCGTGTTGGCTCCTGAGCCGAGCCCGGCAGCCCGCATCCCGCCTGGCATGCCGCTCAGGCGGCAGGAGCCAGAGCCCAGCATGCCTCATCAAAGCGGCCGCAGGCGCTGCTGCTTTTTTACACCAGTAAAAAGGGGGGGGGGAACCATACCGGTGCTGCAAGGAGCAGGCTGGGGCATGGCCAGAGCCGTCGATGCGCCCAAGTGTGGTGACAGCGGCAGCCCCCACCTCTGCTGTGTTCCCGACCAGAAACATTTGGCAGGCTGGATCTGGCCCAGCAGCGCCATTGGTGTGGCAAGAAACCCCCAGCTCTGGAGGAGGCTTCGTATCCACCCAGACACCAGCGTCGTACAGGGAGCGGCTGGGATCGTACCATTAGATGGGGCTATAGTTAAAGAATTAAGATCTGTAAATTATATTTCAGACTCCAGTCGGGACTTTTCCAGGGGCAGCAGGTAAATATTGGCCATCCCTGCCTCCGTCTCCGCGTCTGCTGTGGGGTGGGTGTGTGTGAATGCTTCTGGGATACGGAGGCATGGCAGGAGCACTGGGAGTCCCACAGAGCCCATGGGAAGCTGTAGGTGGGAGAAGTTACCAAATTGCCAGTGTTCACTCCTGTTGGTCCAAAGTTTATCCATCCTAATTTCCCTGTAATACCCTCCATTTTTCCGTGGTGCAATACATAGAGGACAGAAATGGGAAAGACCCCTGGCAAAGGCAGACGCCTGGTGCTCAGCCTCCCGTGTGCTCCTTTTGGCTTACGGAAAGACTCAGCCTCACCAATTTCTGACCTAAACCAGCTAACTGTCAAAGCTGCAAGTACAGGCTAAATGCTTAGAAAAAAAATAATAATCCAGCTGAAGGCTTTGAAGCTCCGAAATGATACCAAGCCTAGCGATGCCTGGGGTCATCAGCATGTCTGTGGCGCTGATGGGAGGGGAGGATGAGATACGGAGCAGAGCTTGCCTAGGGTTTGCCAAGCCGCAGCGAGACCCCTTTGCCATGAGGCCATCCCGCCTCTATTTCCACACAAGCCCAGGTGGCTTCACGGTGCACGAAGTGGCGCCGGAGGCAGAGGAGCTGGGCTGGCCCTCGCCGCAGCAGCATTAGCATCTCTCCTACCACAGTACAGTAACTACTGGATTATAAGCCATAAAACCAAACTGCTCTGTGCCATCAGGCCGCCAACACATCCCTCTTGATATTCGCTACTTTCCATAAATATTTTATTTTATTCCCAAGCAGGTTCCCAGTGAATTGTAACATTTTCCCCACAAGGAAGTGGGCAGGTCGCACCCGATGGCCTGCGCTGAGGCCACAGCTTGATGCCACGCTCCCAGCTTCGTGGGATGGGACCGATGTACGTGCCCATCTTTTCCCAGCCCAGAGCCACACTTACCTGATCGTCGTCAATGCAAGCACGGCCGCCAGCCTCCTCCCTGCACAGAGGCATTCTGCATAGCACAAATCCACTCCCTAGCACCGCAAATTACTGCCTAACAAGCGGTTTAGTTCCAGCCCTTTCCCCCTTCGAGGACATGAGTGCCCAGGAATACCTGCTGGCTTTCTCCTCCCATGGCTGCTTCTTCTGGGCAAAAGAAAAATAAATTCCTTTCTTTCATTAAAATTGACAAGGGAAAGCCATAGATTTTCAGATATATTTGTCCCACCCACCTCATCCCACCCCATCCCATCCCATCCCATCCCATCCCATCCCATCCCACCCCTGAGCCAGAGCTGTCAGCAGCAGCTGCTGTACACACAGCTGTACACACGACGCCTGGGGCCCAGGGCACAGGCGGGGGGGGCATCTGCAGGAGGAAAATTAACTCCCTTCCTTACCTTAAGTGACAAGAAAGAAATTTTCTTTAAAGTCTGCCTTACCAGCAGGGGAACTTGCTCTTACTCTGCTGAAGCGACTATTGAAGAATCTCGGGAAGCTGCTGCCCTCCCAGCAGCGGCTGGCGCTGCAGCACATGGAAACAAACCTCACATTTCCCCAGGAATTTCGCACTTAAAAAATCCCGACCCTAAAACCATATTGTTGGGGCTGAACCTTCCTTTCTTTTCACAGCAGGAGAAGGAAACCTGGAACAGCCTCAGCTCTAGCAGGGAGCGGGGAGAGGGGCCCTCCCTGCCTGGGGCTGCGGGGTGAGCATCTTCCTTTGGTGGGGACGTGCACAGACCTGGACCTGCGCCCATGATGCACGAGTCAACAGCCCGAGGAGAAGTGCCCAGCGGTCTTAAAGGTTAATTTGAGACACAGAGGGATCCCAGTTTTTAAGGCTTTTTATCTTTTGGCTCACTAAAGCATAGCGCTTATCATGCAAGTCAGGTCAAGCAGGGCAGGCCGCTGCCAAAAACAGGTCACGGTGGGAAAACGTTGGCCACAGCCTTTTCTTTGTGGCGTCAGACTCGCCACACGTACCCAGGCACTTGGGGGGTTTCTAGAGCACCAGCTAGTCCAGAAAGTTATTTTAAGACTTTATTTCTTTTTTTTATAATTGACCGTTTAATCCCAAACAAAGGAAACCAGAGGAAAAGCCACCGTGCTCTCAGAAAGGGACAGGATTTTGGCAGCACTTGCAGCCTGCCACATCCCGTTACTTGCAGGAATAAAGCCATTTAGCCGGGCTGAGAGGAGGAAGGAGTCAGGCCCTCAGCCTGCACCCAAACCCACCCCGCTCCCTCTCCACCCAAAGGGGAGGACATTTTGCAGAGCAAGGGCCACCCTGGTCTCCAGGAAGGACGGAGCAGCCTGGCCGAAAGCCACCATGCTTTGCCAGGGACAGCTGCACCTGTGCCTGGGCATGCCCGAGGGCACGGGGTATCGCCCAGGCTAACACCAGCTATTAAAAAAGCAGGCCTTTCTATCTTTTATAAAGCGTAAATGGCCAGACACGGACCAAAACAAGGAAGCACAAGGCTGGCTGAGCCAGCAGCGCACGCGCCCGGCTGAGGGCCCCCCAGCAGGAAAAGAAGTGGGAAGTAGAGACAAAGAATTTCTGCAACATGCCCCAAAACCGCTTCCTGCATGTGGGGAGCCAGGAAACATTTACGGGAGAGATGCCCAACCCAGGCTGAGCAGGGCTGGGGCCCCGAACAACCTCTGAGGAAACAGATTAAAGCATGGGGAAATAGATGGAAACTCACAGCCCACATCCACAGTAAAAATCCCACCTGACGTGTCAAGAGCCCTGGATTTGGGGACGACAGACACATATGCGCTGCACCCTAGAAAACAGGTGGACCAAGCTCTCCAGGACCCGTATCTACATCCCACCCCCAGCAGCAAAACCCCTCCCAACAGCCCGGTAAGAATTCAGTCACCAGCCACGCCACCTATCCCCTCTGAGCCTGTGGGGACCCTCATTTCAACAACCCCCCCTTTGCTCCAGGAGGAAAACAGAAAGGCGGGTTACTTATGGGTTGAGAAATACCATACATGGATAAATAACTCTGTCCCAGCCCAAGGGGCAGAAAAGCTGGAGCCCAGGAGATCCTTTTTAATTGCCTGCAGCAAGCTGGGAGGAGCTGGTGGCTGCCCGGTGCGATTCCCCGCATCCAATAGCACCAGGTGACATTTCGCATGCCCCAAAAGCACGGCTGACCAATGCACAGGTTTCAGGCAAATCGTAGGTAGCGTTTTTCCTGCTTCCATGGAAAGTTTTGGATTTACCTGTGCTGTTAGGAAGCAACACTGCCCGGCACATTGGTTTTCTGGTCCTGCAGCCCCAGTTTGCTGCGGGCAGTGCTTGTGACTGGCAAGCCCTGCTGCAGAGGCAGGGCCTGGCATTACAAGTATTTGACCCTTACACGTTGTACAGGTGTGTTCTCAGAGCATCTTTTTGAAAGCCTCTGTTTAGTACCTGCACGTATGAAAAATTGTGACTTTTTTTTTTCTTATATTAAATTAATAATTCAATTAATTCTCATTTTATGGGCTATTCGTTTTGGGTTTCTTCTGTTTTGTGTGGGTGGTGACCCCCTGCTCAAGGCTGCCTAATTAAAGATTTCATTGGGGTGTGTTAAATAAGCCTCTTCCTATCAGACTGTATAATATTTTTTTTTAGTTTATTCCTGTTATTCACCAGGTTCCCACTAACCAGGTTTGTTTACTCGGGGCCCTTACATTTCGCTGGTGGCCAAATGCATTGAATGCTGATGTGTTATTGGGACCATCTCTCACGTGTGGGGTGGGACCAGCTGCCATCGTCAAAGATGGCAGGACACAGTACGAAACTTTGACATGGGATTATGCCTTTTTTTTTCCACTGGTCTCTTTGACAGTAGGTGGTTAATGCCTGTAGGCAAAATCGCTTCATTAGACAGCTCATTTGTTAAGCATGCTCGTACATGTGATTCCCCCTGTCCCCATACATGTGACAAGGGAAGCTGATGAATCTATGGGAATTATTTAAATCACCCACATCCCACACCTAAGACTTAAATATCCTGACAGGCAAAGAAGCGTTAATACCTACAACTTCCTGGCGTTATTCCAGTGTTGCTACTGTACACCAAAATATTAATAAGCCCTAGGGCAACAATGGTTAACATTTTAGCTAGTTAAAAAGGTTTTTTTTAAAGCATTAATTTGTCAGGAAGATGACAAGTTTATATGCATCGTCGGAAAACTAGCTCATCAAAACCGCCATCATGCCAATACTTGGCCATGCTTTACTGTAATAGCATAAAGCAAGGAGGCTGCTCTTGACGGCAACTTACTGCAGCATTGCAGCAGGAGGGTCTCACATTTGCAGCTCAGCTGAGAGGGAATGAACGTATGGCAAAAGGGTGGGATCTTCTGTAAAAAATCTAGGCTCAAGCGAGAGAGAGACGACATTTCAGCTGCTTGGTTTTGCTCAACCTATTGGCCAGGATGTGCCAACTGTGAGCTGACAAGATTTGTTGCCTTTTAAATGCTCCCCTTTTCCTTCACCCAATGAACGGTAAAAGGATCAACATGTTTAAGTCCCATTTCTACGTACAAAGATGCAATTGACCCCAGATGTATGAATCCTTGCTAGCATACAGCCCCCCCACATTACCCCTAAGGCAGCCGGCCATCCATACAAGTGAGACAAGAAGAGATGAACCACGACTGAAAGTCCCCCCCCAAGGCTTTACCCAGCGACCAAAGGATACCTCAAAGTTTCAGCTGTAAGACTAACCTCTAAGGGTTTATTTTAAACCTTTATTATTGTAATATATATAATGGCCTGATACTGGGTTTGCACAGATTTTCAGCAGCCACATTGCATTCTGCTTACACGCAAGGAATACATTTATTTTTGAAGAAGCACACGCTGTATCTTTAGTGTTCAGTGAAAGGGCTCCGAGGTCCTTGAGGAAAAGAAATCTGGAAACGTGAACTTTCAGACGTGATTTGCTCTGCTACATTCCCCGTGCACGCGCGCGAGGAAGACGAGCAGCTCGACATAGCAGCTACGTGAAGACTCAGCAAGTGCCGCAACTTGGATGCCTGTCCTGCAGAGAGGACCTAACTCTGCTACTGGTCCCAGTGGCGCTGGATGGGAGGAAACTGGGTGCAGATGAGCACTTCCCTGCTTGGTCACTTGAGGGGGGGAGTTGGGCATTTACTGTTTTTAAATAAAACTGAAAGTCACCCTTTCCACTCCCCTTCTGAGTTGCCAGGGCCATCAGTGGAGTCTTGGTGCTCTTCACAGGCACGCTGGGGCTGGGATGGGAAGGAGGTAGGCTGCCCCGGCACCAGCCGGGTGCCCTCGCTGCTCCGTCTCTCCATGAGATTTGCATTGTCGGGAGGGTTTGGCACAGGGCAGTGCCTGCCAGTGGGCAGGTACTGATTGCCTTTGCTTGACGAGGGCAGCAAAATTGCTCCTCACACACAAGGAACGCTGAGTGTCCAAGGATGAGCCTGTAGCCCGCACTGCAGCTCACGTCTCAGGGCTGGGCTCCCCACGGGGCACCACAACGTGGTGACAGAGTGATCATCCCAGGAGGGCAAATCTGAATAAACAGTGGTTTTATCTGCATGACTGCAGAGCCGGGTCCCGGGAGGGCTGTCCAGGACCACTCGATATGCACCCGAGCCACCCCCACCCATCTCCTGAATTCTCACATGGCCCTATTGCCGCTGCCCTCCCCTCTGTGCCCAGCTTCCCACCTCCTCCCGAAGCATCCTCACCAGATCCCTCTGTTCACATCCATGTGTCCAACCACCCCTGCCCTACCCAGCGGCTGCCATCAGTGCTGGGATGCTGGGATGCAGGATGTTAGGATGCTGGGATGATTGACTGCCTGGTTTTGCTGAGAGCTGTTCAGTACCCAGGAGGAAAAAAGAGGGGGGGACTGAGTCCCGGTGAAAAATATGACGGCGGCGAAGTGGTGTTATAGCCACAACACCTAGTTATTAAGGAGAGGCAGGGAGAGGTAACATCTTTTATAGGACCAATTTATAGTGTTGGGAAAACAGGCTTACAGGCACAGGCACCCTCTTGCAGGAGAATGTATCTGCTTCCTCTCAAGCTACATCCATTAAAGGGATGTATTTGGACGGGATGGTGAGGAGCAGCAGCACAAAATCCTAAAATAGACACGACAATGCTTCTTTCTATCATCTGGCTCAGCTCGAGCAGGAGTTTCTGCTGCTCCTCTAGCAACTTGCCCAAGGAGAGATGTTTTGCTCCAGCCCCATACCCATCTCCATCCCAAAGCTGGCCCAGCGTGGTGGGATCGGGCTGCAGAGCCATCCCTGCCGTCCAGCTCAGCGCTCTGCTGTCATTTCTGGTAGCTTTATACAAATTATATCCCCCTCGCACGGCTGCCATGCTTCTCATCTCCCCTCGTCAGCCTTTGCATTGCATGTGTAAATTCAAGGGATGACCGTAGCAGGAAATTTCACAGCCCAAGGGGTAGGAAAATGCCCAGGGAAAACCCAAATTGCAAGGCAGGGAAATTAGAGGGGGTGGGAGGGGGAGATGATAGGTACTAAAGTCTGACTTAGGAAGTCAGGCAGACAACTGAGTGAGCAAACACAGATGGAAGAAAATGAAAGACCATTTTCATCTCGTCTCCAAAATCCTTTCCTTTTATATAGCCAACTTCTGCCGCAGGAGGGAGGTGGGACAGGGAAGGGGCTGGGAAGGCAGGAGATAAGCAGCACAGTGCAACTGGAGGTCCCTGAAGGGGATCGCAGACTGCTGGGGTGACATCCAGCTTTCCTTTCCTTGTCTCACTGAGCTATATAGTTTATTCTATCTTTTTTTTTAAACACCGGTCCACTATCTGTGATTCCTGGCCCGTCCCTTGCAGCCACCATCAATCCCTGCCCATCAGGACCTGCCACCCCCAAACCAGCGCACAGCAACACCTTGGCTTTGCTCCCACACAAAAGACTTGGCACGCTCCCTGCCACACTCGGGCAAGCCAAATATTCTTTCCTTTGATTTGTTTCAGACATACCAGCCATAAACCTCGGCCTCTAGCCTCTTGTTTTCATTCGATGAGACCGGCTCAGAGGAAGGAAGGGATCCAGCTTTCATGGTGCTGGGCAGCCTCAGCACATCTGCTGAGCAAACACCCTCAGTTTCTCCCCCGGCTACCCAAAATCACCTCCCCATCCCTTCACCTCCTCTTTCGTAGCCCCGGTTGCTGGTTGCTCCGGGTGAGCGATCAGCGCTGGGTGCTCTGGTAAAGCTGCAATGGCCTTTGCTGTCGCATGGTGCCTGGCATCACGGCGGCCAGAGCCCAGCCAGGCGGGTGCTGGGATGGCCGCTGCCCTCAGAAGCACTGCCAGAGGGGCGAGCTCCCGTGAAAACCTTCCCCGGGGCTCGAGGTGTTCCGCACTTTTGGAAATGGAGCCCTGCGTTCTGCTAAATAATTTTTTTCCCTGCGCGCAAGCACCCTATTACCTCTCTGAACTGACTCTGCGCCCTGGGCAGCTTTCCTCCCAGATGAGTCCTTTACACCCAGTTCTTTTTGTCTTATTGCTAAAAGAACAGAAAACCATCCAAAATGCCCCCATGCACACCAAATAGCCAACATCAACTCCTCACTAAATTCCTCAATATCACTGCTCCCAGAATAGATGCATAACAGGCAGGAGCAATTTTCGACTACTTTAGCAAAGTAATCAATCAAAGAGGGATGTTTTGGGGTTTTTTTTCCTTCTTCCTCAACTTGTAAAATGTTTATTTTTTTCTGAAATGCAGAGATGCGGGAACGCATTGAAGCTGAGAGCGCCGTTGCCTCCTTCGACGGGATCCGAACTCAGTCCCCTACGCCCAGTGAAGCTGCATAGCCGCATTGACTGTGAGCCATCAATAACGTGTAAAACGTACGGCCCTTCAATACCTGCCCTTCCCTCCCTAGATGATTTTAACCTTTTATTTTCTTGCAAGTCCCGCTGAAATCAAGGCAAAGTGAGCGCGCTGGCTGGAGAGCAGGACTTGCCAGGTCCCCACCGGCATGCTGCCCGCATCCTTGCCTTGCTGGTAAGAGGAGTAGCCGCTGTATTAGCCTGCAGAGATTTTTTTCTCACCACGGCTGTGCCTCCAGCAGCACTCTTCCACGTAGATATAGGACTAAGGAGAAAACGTAGTATGGGAGAAACCTTTTATTATGATGGGAAGTTGAAGCATTTAACCCAAAACAGATTCCACCATTGTCACCACAACTGATGCTCTTTGATTTTTTCGGCGGTCAAGCAGAGGAAACCAGCTTGTCACTCCCACGGCATCCTGTGAAACGCAGACTCTTTGCCTGGCACAGCCCTGAGACGGTTTCTGCTACAGGCATCCCATTGTGGTGACCATTGTGCTGCTGCTGAAAGGAAATTTTCCCTTATGAAGCGTGAGGATTAAAGCAGTTCTGCTCAGTGATGGATTTATTCTGGAACAGCTTGAAAAGGGCACCACTGCCCTTCTGTTTTCTTCCACAAAATACTTCTTAGAATTTAACAGCGCTGTTGCACGGATGCTCTGCTCTCCAGATCGCCATCGGCTATAATTTTGACCGCTGTCTTTCTTGTACCTACATATATGTCATCTGTGCAGTTAAAGCAGCTTAAATAGGAACATGAGGGCATATTTTAGCAACTGTTTGCATAGATGAAGGCGGTGGGGGGGGCGTGATTAACCTGGCAAGGGGAAGGCTGACCTCTTAGCTGGAGCACAGGGCTGGGAACTTCCCGCTCTGCTCCTCACCCCTCAGATGAAACAGAGCAAGCCACCTCGTCTTACCTGTGTCCAGCCCAGGTAGAGTGGTATTTACAGTCTCCCCAGTTAACTAGAGCACACTTACACATTAATTAGCTCTTGCTTTGTGCCTAGAAAACCCTCTTATATTAATAACACTTATGAAATCCCTCTGTCAATGGGACATTTCCCTGCTGCTGATGCCTGTGGGTGAGGGCAAAGGTGTCTGGATGGATGCAAAACAGAACCAAGATGGCTCAGCTCATTCTTAGGGCTGCATTTCTACCACAGAGGTGCTGTGTGACCTTGGAGAATAATAACAACAGATAATAATAAGCCTTTCACACAGGGAAGTTATGAAAAATTGAGCTGCTTCTGTAAGAAATAAATATAAAGGAGACTAGCTCGAAGGAGAGTTAAAGCGGTCAGCTCAGGTGTGACGCAGCCCAATAAGCCCCAAGCTTCCAGCATATTCTTTCAGCATTTCTTCAGTGGCTCTAAAGCATCCTTTTAGCCCTTTCCATCTCTGCAGCTGGAGCCAGCTCCACATACGCTCAAATATCCTGGGAGGTAGCATCCCTGCAATCCAGCCAGCAGCTCAAGAACAGCTGTTAACGCCAAATTTGCAGGCTGGCGTCGCAAACGCAGAAGGTTTGCAAGGGCATCATTGGCTGTTAGGGAGGAGAGAAAATCGTCCTCTTCTCCCTCCTTTTCTGCCTGCCTGAAATGAGGTCTAGATACTGAACATCTGCTTAACGTACCAGTCAAGCAGGGACATGCTCTCCTCGTGGTTTATTGCAGAGCCACGGTCGCAGAAAGCCTAGTTTTGATGTATAGCCTGGAGACACGCACGTGGCTCTGGCTTCCCAGACGGAGCCGCAGTCGGGCAGGAAAAGGAAAGAAGCAGTAAGAAATATGGGGATGCAGAGTATGGCACGGCATCCACGGAGTAACTGAAACCATCCAGCAGCGTTTGTCTTCCAGTCGCATCCGCAGAGCCGGGTGGCTGCTGCCTGCCTCAGCTGGGGTTAGCCTCTGTCTTCCGAAATCAAAGCCCAGCACCACCAAGGTACGAGGAGATTCACTGGTCACAGCAGAGATACGGTAACAGACAGCAGTGCTGATGTCATTTAGCAAAGTGTAGTGATAAGTAGAGAGCAAACGGCCCACTGCATGCTAATTTCCCATGAGAATCAATTAACTGTAGTTAAAAAATATATTTTTAATGTCATAATCTTCAACTGTCGCTGGCTGATTGCAGTCACAAAGTGGAGCCAAAGTCCTCAGCCAAAGATGTTGGTTCCTCATCAAAAAAATCATTTTGGCTGCCGACATCGGCACCACACAGCCCTGTACCCAACAGAGACACAGGAACCGACATGGGTGACACCAAGGACAGGTCTAGTGCCAAAAGAACATTATGACACTTCATTAAATAAATTATGCTTATTTAGCTGCCTTTAAATAAGGTGGATGTATTTCCCACGGTTTGAATCTGTTCAGCAATGTAATAATATCATTATTAAAATCTAGGCTAACATTTAAAGCAGTAGGGAGTTCAGCGACGTTGCTGAAAGCAGATTTCCATCAGCAAGAGTACACCCCTCTCCGAGCTGCCCAGGAGAGACCTCCCCTACGGTCCCACCTGGATTCCTGCTCTGCAAACAGCGGAGCATCTATTCCAGCTTTCACAGGACCTGTAATAGGAGGAGGGTGTGTTTTGGGGGCTAAACACCTCATCTCCAGGATAAAGCTCACATAGCAGTTGGTGGTTCTTTGGAGCGTGTTTCAAACAGTAACAGTCCTCCCAGCACTGCTGCAAAGGCATAAAAGCAGCAACCTCGTTTTTAGGAGAGGAAAGGGAAGTCCAGAAGTGATGTAATTTGCCCAAAGCTGTTGAGAAAGTCATTCTCGGGGCAAGACCAGGAAGGGAAAGCCTGCTCCTGGGTTCACAGGGCGAGTTTAGGTGTCTGCCTCCCTGCTGCTGACCACACCTCAGGGCAGCTCTTCCCTGGTCCTCATCTTCTGCTCGTTTGCATCTCAGCCACACTTCTGCTCCACCCTGTGGTTTGTTGTACTTGGTTTATTTGATACAGAAACGCTTCCAACATGCTCCTCCTCAACCCGTAAAGCACTAGTCACAACTGTGGCATTGTATAAGTACCAATGGGTAGAGGCTTGTTTAATTTTATTTTGGCTACCTTCATGCCAAAGCTATAGCTCACCATCTTACTGAGTTTCACCCAGGAGCTGAGCTTTGGCACCGTGGTCCAGCAGCTCCCAGCATCCATGGGATCTAGCAGCAGGTACCGTGTGAATCTTCACAATATTAAAAGCAGCAGCAGCATCTCAGGCTTATCGTAATTAAACCAACTGGAGAAGCAATTAGTGCCAGGCTACATCCTGAGGATGACAGTAGCACCGTGGTGCTAAATAAAGGCAGTTCTACGCAGTGCCAAACGGCTTAGTGTGGACCTTGTCTGCTCCCTCTTTACCTTGCTTAAAGCAAGCTCCAGACGGCATCCGATATTTCTCCCTCCTGGCAGAGCCTGCCTAAGCTGTTCTCAGGAAGAAGAGCAGTACAGGTGCAGTGGGGAGAGAGGTATAAAGAAAAATGAGTGGAGAAACACTGATGTAAAACAGGATTTCGGAGCTCAGGAATCACAAACATAGAATCATAGAATCATAGAATCATAGAATCATTGAGGTTGGAAAAGACCTCTAAGATCATCGAGTCCAACCATCAACCCAACACCACCAGGCCCACTAAACCATGTCCCTAAGCGCCTCATCTACACGTCTTTTAAATACCTCCAGGGATGGGGACTCAACCACTTCCCTGGGCAGCCTGTTCCAATGTTTCACCACTCTTTCAGTAAAGAAATTTTTCCTTACATCCAATCTAAACCTCCCCTGCCGCAACTTGAGGCCATTTCCTCTCGTCCTATCGCTTGTTACTTCGGAGAAAAGACCAACACCCACCTCGCTACAACCTCCTTTCAGGTAGTTGTAGAGAGCGATGAGGTCTCCCCTCAGCCTCCTTTTCTCCAGGCTGAACAGTCCCAGTTCCCTCAGCCGCTCCTCATAAGACTTGTGCTCCAAGTGGATGGTGCATGGTCTGCACCGTCCCTCCCACGCTATTTCCCAGTACCCGGTAGGTGACGTTTTGATACCGTGCAAGCCGTGGGTGGGCTTACCTTGGTCACCTGCAGTTGTTGCAGGTGCGAGACCTCCATGGGCCGTTCCCTCGGCTGGCCCGCAGGAGCAGTCATCACCCAGAGGCTTGGCAAGAGAGTGCCAGGGTGGGCGCTGGGAGGGTTAGGGGGGACTGTTTGCTGGGACCCTGGAGCCCTGGGGCAAAGCTGACTGCAGACAGGCTCTCAGCAAGGCAGGAACAGGGGCAGGACCACGTTCAGCAGGACCTCACAGCTTACATCGAGGGTGACCTCTAGTTTTTGCTGGTATCACCTTAGCCAGGCTGGCTGGGGATGAGGCTCTTCCGCTGGCCAAGTATTGAGAAGGTCATTTTAGCTTGGTGGTGTAGTTTTCTGGAAGCCCAGAACTAAAACACTTTTCCTACCGATTTTAACCATTTTTCATGTGACAAAGACCCTTTGCGCAGGGCTAACAGTTTAAACTAACAGCACCGCCCTCCTCTCACGTGTGTGGAGCAGGGACATGGAGTCAGAGAGAGAAATGACACCTCCTTGCACAACCTCCAGCCTGGGGATGGATACGCATATTCCTCAAGCTAGAAGATGAAAGCGCAGGTAGTTCTCCCAGTTCCCAACTGGAGCCATCTTCATCCATCTGGCAGTAAAAACCACAACCACCCAACAAAACCTTTGCTGGTATAAGGAGAAACTACATCTTTGCGTGACACAAAATCAACCCAGGAGCCTGCTGAAATTGGACACTTGTTCTGTCACCGGCTTTACTGTACAGCCCATTCCCCACCTCACCTGCACACTGTCTGCAAGCTGGAACCTGAGGCACACACCTTGACTCTGAGCTGCTCTCTGCAGAGCACGTGCTGGAGTCTCAATAGGATGGCAGGCCGTTAGAGAAGCGAAACGAGCCTTCTAGTATCTAATAAAAGATATCCAAGAAAGAGGTCATCATCAGGACTGTGTTGCATCTGCCCCAAACCTGCAAAGGCAGCTCCTGGAGGAGATGAGGAGAGAGCAAGTACATGCACAAGACGGAGAGAAATCAAGAGTTCTCTGCGTTGCAGCATGTCACACCCCCTAAAGAAAGTGCCTGGGCTGGCCCCTGGTGGCTGTGGCCTGGGTAACAGCGATGAGCTCCACGGTTTTGTTAGTGCCATTTTAGTAGCTGTACGTCTGTAAAAATGTCTCTTCTTTCTGAAGAATCCACTTAACTTTTGCTGCTTCTTAGAAAAATACAGGAAAGGCAACATTAACAAGTAAACCTAAGGCAACCTACCTTTACCAGCCCTCCGGGGGGCGGGGGGGAAGAGATATATAGCTATATAAAGCTAGCAGCAGCCTTCCGTCATAGTACTCGATTCCTCTCACCTTGTGACTTTGGTGTGAGGCTGAGGAGATGCTTTTTAATATGCTTAAATATATATTTATAATAAATAATATATTATTATTTAAGCATATAAAAAGCATCTGCCCAACCTCATACCACAGTCAGAAGGTGAGGGGAATCGATTACTACGAGGGAAGGATGCTGCCAGCTTTAGAGGACATGGCCTTAGCCAGACAAGTCGCTGCAGCAGCTGTGGTACCTGCAGAAATAAGCTATATCTTCCCTGCCACACAAAAGGCCAGGAACTGGGTGGATGTGGTGGCAGGAGAGGGAGGTGAGGGAGTCTGTGCATGGGGAAAGATGTACCCGCTGCTTCTTTCAGGTAGGGTGTGCAGCAGTATTTCTGTTTTATAGTGGGTAGGGAGCTGTAAGGCTACGGATGTGGCAGGGAGGGGCAGGGTGATGTAGCAGGGAAAGGAAGAAGCTTTATAGCAAGAATGTAATTATGGCTTTCTTATTTGTAGAAAGAACAAGCTTCTTGCTTTCCATGCCAGGAGCGCGTGCCCTGCCTGCACGACAGCTGGGGAGGAGGGAGGTCAGAGCAGCTTCAGCAACAAGGTGCCAAGGTCAACAGCCCCCCGGTATTAGCATCGTATTTTACAGGAGCTCCTGTAGTTCAGGTAACTGAGACCAGGGGGACGAATTCAGTGCCAGCAGCAGCAGGCAGTGGAACCAGAGCAGCCCCTCGTCAGCGTGGCAGGGAACAGATGTGTTTCTATGGAGCTGTTACACCCCAGCTCCACGATGCTCGTGGGTGCACTATAACTGCTATCTGCACCCGTAGCCAGATTTTTTACATTACAGATAGTGGCTGCTGTGTGGCGTGCTCTGCTAGCAATAGCCATCATGGCTTCAAAATAGATTACTGCACTGTTGTGAACTTGAATGCTGCCCTATTAGTGTTTATTTTATTAATTTATTGAATAAACACTAGCGAGGTTAGATACTGTCTGTGGCTTTGGCTTCGGCTTCTTTTTTCCACAGCGTTCAAAGCAATTACTTTCATGAAAGCAAATGGTCCATTTAGTTGGAGAATCTATAAGGCAGAAATGAGATCAGATTCCTGAACAGATGTGCCCTCCTCTAGAGGGATTCGGTGTCTGCGAGGCTTCAAGCTGACATCAGACAGAACACATCTCCTAACTTCACTATGTCTGAGCTGCGCAGCGTAGCTGGCGGTTACATCAAAGAACCGGCTCCATAACTTCAAAATAAGGGCAAGTACCCATCAATTTAAAGCATTTTGTGTACCAGGGAATAGAAGGAAGGATGCCTTTGTCATAGGGGTGGGGGTGGCTCCACCAAAAAAACCTACCCCCAATTCACTAGAAGTAAATGAGTCCCTCTTACTCAACAACTCAGGCAAAGAAAAATGCTTGTGCTCATTTTTTGCACACGTAGACCTGAAGAGGGGGGCTGGAGGGACCCAACAACTATTGCAGGTCCACACATCATGTAATGCTTTCCCTTGGTTGGTGCTCTGTGTCTCAGGAAACACCTGAGCTCCCCACCCAGCCCAGTCCCAGGTCAAGTCAGCAGCAAGGCACAGCTCCCCGGTGTCAGTTCGGCGACTACCACCAGAGTTAGCACTGCTAACCACAGCTCAGATGGGGAACGTGGCAAAGCCCTGCCGACACAACCAGCCTCAACTGTGCCAGTTATGGCAAGACAGGGTGCGCATCCACGGCAGTATCTCTCAAACCAACACCCTGGACTTCCCCTGTCGCTCATGTCTGGCTGGTGAAGTCCCAGCCTTCACCCTGTCCTCCTGGGAGGGTAGCACAGGGATTAGTCTGGCAACCCCTGTGCTCCCACACGCCCAGGCCAGCCCGGCTGTAGAGGTTCCCCCTCCTCCGTGCATCTTCTCTGGCCCACGCTCACAGATGAAAGGAGGCACAAAGAAAAAGCTATCATCCACTCGCCCATGGAGACAGCCCCTCTGGGCAAAGCACAACTGGCAAGCCAGCACACGGAACCTTGCGTCACTGCTGCCAACTCCCTACCCGCTCTGCGGCTAAGCTGAAGCCTGAGGTCTCAGGGCTACGCATGCCTCACTCAGCCTGGCAACTCTCCCGTGCCCCGAATTAGCAGGCATGGAGACCGTTTGAAGTCACTCCAGCCTTTAGATGTAGGGACACACAGCTCCTCAGCAGTAGTCGGTCCTGGGGATGCACCCAGCTGGGACGCCCATCCTGCCATCCACAATTCCTGCTCGTGCTCCTCGTGGCCGGCATCCATGCCCATGTGTTCACCTGGCAGCCTTCCCACCCACAGGCTGCTTGACAGGGTCTCAGCTGCCAGGCAATGATGCATTTAGACAGGAGGCCTGGGCAGGACTATAAATATCCTTTCTTCGGCCTTCCTCCAGTACAGGGGAAAGAACGGAGCATCTCTCACCTGATGACTGCTACGTTGTCTCAGCCTGTCCTCTCCTCAAAGCGGTCCGCTAGGTAAAGGCAGAAGAGAATTATACTCCTCACCAGCTTTAACAGACGCAAAGGAAAACTCAAAAGTAGTTGAACTTGCAAAATCTCTCGCAAATCTAGGTTGGCAGGAGAGGGGATCAACTAGCCTAATCATTCACGAACAAAGGGTGGTGGGGGCAAAACCAAGGGTTAACATTTATCACTGAGGCATACGGAATTAGCTCGCAGTCACTGCGGGATGTACATGCAATAGGTGTTTTCTGGTTGGGTTTTACCTGGGACACTTCCACAAAACAGCATCTACATAAACACAAACCTAATGCAATGAGGAGGTGAGGATAGGCTCTTGTCGAGGTAGGGGGACAAGAACGCTCATCCTAACACCGTCAGGAGGCACAAGTGGTTTCCAGAGCCGTAGGGATTTTTTTTTTTTTTTTTTTTTTTTTTATATCTTTCTGACTTCACAGGAGCTTCTAGTAACATAAAGCACTCCTGCTGTTAGAGATCCTGCTGTGTGTAATGGCCTGCCTATACGAGATGAAGGGGATGCTGTTGGCAGGGGACAATACAGCCGAGAATATGTGCGCACGTCTCAAACTGCAAGCTACATGTAAGCCTGCAAATGTGTTATCAAGAGAGATGGACAGAAATCTAGGCTTATTTCCTACTCAAGAGCAACTATGATGCTGACTCAGAGACCACACGCCATACCTGCCTTTGACCCTAACCTCATCTTTTGTGGGATTTTACCCAAGTGTCTGAATCTTCAGTGTTACTGCTGCAAAGGGACAGTAAGCATCACCATCAAGGAAAAAGCGGAAAGCTTCTGTCTAGGCATGCTGCAACTGAGAGCGTTCCTAAGCCTCAGCATTTTGCAGCCATTTCTCACAATTAGACAATAATCTTCATTTTAAATAAAAAATTTCTTGTATATTTATTTAGCCGTGATCACGTAACAGCTAATATTCCCAGGGATGACCAGCAGGAGGCAACCAAAAAGCCCCCCACACTTACAGCTACAATTCATGCTGTCCTTCCCCATTTATTCAGAAGTATTCCATCACTGCCAGGCATACACAGAAAATTCTTGGATAAAGAAAAGGTGGTACCTATCTCCTACAAGGATCAGATTTGTTGTTGTTGTGGGGGTTTTGTGATTTTTTTAAAAAATTATTAAGTTTTATTAAAATCCCCATGCATGGGCCAGGAAGATGGGAAGGGGTGGTATGAACCGGAAAAAAACCCAGATATAACAGTTGCCTCTGGGACAACACCCAGAAACCAACTTTCTGTGCAGAAAGTCCCTCTGAAATAGGTCACAACTTCTGTCCAGTGAGGAGTGAGAAAATCAGCTACAAGGGCAAGAGAAGAAAAAGACATGTCCTTACCTGCGTGTCCCTCCTCGATCCTTCTTCTCCATTTGCAGCCCTTGAAACGTCACCAACTCGTCTCATCTGGAATAGATACTTGGCCGTACACCAGAACTCTTCTGGCCCAGCTTACTTTATTCTCATCT
Organism: Aptenodytes patagonicus; assembly: GCF_965638725.1. Lineage (NCBI taxonomy): Eukaryota > Metazoa > Chordata > Aves > Sphenisciformes > Spheniscidae > Aptenodytes > Aptenodytes patagonicus. Next base: position 111,534,561 of record NC_134951.1, on the reverse strand, counting down.
GGGTGGCAGGGGAGGGATGCCTTTTGAGTGATAGCTGTCCAACAATATGAGACCAGGCAATAAGGGGGGTCTGCTCCCCCAACCAGGCAATCACTGCTTGAAATACAACCCTCAAAAGAGGGCTCATGCTATGCTGAGGCACCCTTCCAAAACATATGTAAAAAGTAATACATTCTTATAGTTTGTGGGGGCTTTTTGAGAGCAATTTCTTGCCTTAGTCAACTACATGACAGTAGCTCTCCCGAACAGAAACCAGACAGTCCCTTCGCATTCCCTAGAAGTGTTTTTGGTCCACACACTGTCTTTTACAGCAATTCTTTAGCCTCTGCTACATGCACTGCTAAGCATCATATGTTTTAAATTCAAAAAGACAATATGAACTGGATTAGGTACCATCTGATGAAATTCAGTAGCTTACATTAAGCAGATCAGCCTATGCAGTTGATAGATGTAGTGTTTTTCACACACTGAGCTAGTTTTTTTGACATCATATTATCCAGGTCAGAAGACAACAAAGCCTCCTCCGATTAAAAAAAAATAAATACATAAACAGTGGCTTTTTGTTCAGCAAAATACTTGTCTGTTTGTAGGCAAACCTGCCATAAACAAGTCTGCAACATCCACATAGTGCAAAAAAATCTCGTCACCGAGGATGACTCATTATACATGGTGATGGGAATAATACACAAGTAAAAGCTGAGCAAACAGCTCCCCAATATCAACAGGGTGACCTGGACCAGGGAAGAACTTTCCTGACACTAGAATTCCTCCTCTGAATTCAAGCCTTTGAAGCCAAGTTATATGAAAAGTGTTTTTAACTCGTTATGAAGGCCAAGAAAAGTTGCATGTGTTTGCTTGCTATGGTAAGAAACAAAACTGCAGTAAACAATGCAATCAAGATCTTTGATCTGAACACCGCCTGTACTTGATTAAACCTTGAATTTAAAATTAAGCTCCGGAAGATAAACTGAAGTAACCCATCACGGAGTCTCAAGAGAGGCAAGCGTGGCAGGAAAAGCTGGTATTAGAATGGTAGCGCAGGCATAAGTTTGGATTAAGCGTATTGTGAAACTGAACCTAAACTGTATACTGCTAGGGAAATGGATAGTCCTACTCTCTTTCGTGCTCTATCGCTTCAGATCAAGCAGACATGCTGAGTCAAATTATTTGGCTAATTGACCAAAAACGGTGGCACAGGAAGTATGTGTGAGAGACGCTGGTTTCAGTCACATCAAAAAGTGGATTCAAATCACTAAGTGGTCACAAAACCCCACCGAAGTCAGAGGGCAAGAATGCACGACCTGGGACAGTAATCCCAAATGACAAAATGCATCCCAAAAACTCACCGGTGTAAGAGACTGTTAGTGAGCAGTTATTTTAACAGAAATAGTTGCACTTACTCTCCTTCCTGAACAAGATGGCATTACTAATTTCTAGTAGGTACTACAACCTGTCATAGAGCAGGCATTAACGAATCTGGTCCCCGGACAGCGGCATCACCTAATAGCTACTACCAGATGGGATAAAGGGCTGGATGTATTTACCTTTCTAAACAAAACCTGAAACGCTGGGTTTAAGCTCCATGTTAATCAAGCTCTCAAGAATTACAGGTTGAATTTGATACAGCCACACAAGAGAGACTGATCCCAAGTCTGAGGTTATTTCCCAGTACACTTCATTTTTGGCTCTGGTAGGCAAGCTTGCTTTTTGTGTTGCTAATACAAAGCATCCAACTTAAGAAAAAAATAAGGTTTTGTATTTACTCTTGAGAAAATAGCAAGTAAATACAGCTGTTAACATACAAATCTAAAACAAAGACCTAAAAACCAGCTTATCACATACACATTATAAAGGACTTCACAAAATAATTCAGAAATTGAAATGTGGACATACATGCAACGATATGCCTTAAACAGATGTTCAGCCTTTGAATATGTTTGTCTCTAACAAGTAAGGAGCCACGTCACGTCCATCCCTCCACCCAATACAGTTAAACTCCTCCCCAGGAGGCATGACCATAACTTGTTTCTAGTATTCAAAGTCTCAGCTGCAACTGAATTGCCCAGGAAATAGCAGAATTGCTATGGGAAAGGAAAAAAAAAAAAAAAAAAAAAGAGGTAAACTATTTTAGGAACTGAAGTTCAGCCTACTTTTTTTTTTTTTTAAATGTGAAAGAGGAACCTGAAGCCACTTCTTCCACAGAATGAGAATGCTTTAAATCAGTATTACATCTCTCTTGCATGTAAACCGTAATTTTTTTGCAGATAACGCAGCATGTGTGAGTTAAGCAGATTTCTTTTTCTGTCACTGTTAAATTAGCCCACATTCAAATTTGATGGCATTCCCTTTCCCCACAACTGCCAAACGCCACAAGTTAATAGGAATTTACATTTTTAAATATTACAATTTCTTTGACACATGGCAACTGTAGATATTAAGAATCTTCTAAGACTTTAAACAGTGCTTGCAAAACTGGCTAAGGAAAAGCGCGCTTCTCTGGAAAAAACAAACAAAACCCCTGAAGTTATTTTAAATCCATTAATATTTGTTTGTCAACAGTTTCCTCAAAAATGGTATCACCCAACAAGCAGGCATATACAGTTCCGAGAGGACCACCCCTTCTTTTATCAAAAGAACATTCAGGACACCCAAGAGCAATAAAATGTTTCAGTGGATCATCGTCCCGTAGGTCAGCTAACTCCCCGCGTGACTCATTTCCCACCTGTGGGCTCCAGGGGAAGCAGCCCGGGCAACGGAGAGTACGGCGACAAGCCGCAATACCTATTTGGTAAACGCCCGCAGACTTTGGACTCTTTCTTCTTAGGTGATGGCCCAAGCCTGCATACGCAGACAGCTAACAGGGCCACCAGCAGCTATCGCTCGCTCCAAACAGCATGGCAGACACGTGGCAACACGTGAAATGGGGAAATTGCATTGATCAAAACACAATTCTTCAGTTATTTCTAAACCACACCGCTGCCCGTAACTGGATCAGAACCATTTTGCCCGCCCCTCTTCTTCACCCCAGAGAGCAGGAACCTGTAATCCCCAAGTGACCAAAGGAAGGGAGCGCCCGCATCGCGGCAGCAGCTTAAAACTTAACTCTAAATAACATGCTGTATCCTACCTTCTCCAACAATCCATGCGTGCCCTAACTGTGGATCTCAAGTGCTACGTAGCCCTCCCGTCCCTCCAGAAACGCTTTTGTAGGAATGCTACTACACAAGGAAAGAAGTTGATTAAACAGGAACTGTAGACGGTCTTGTTCCTCCTCCGCAGCTTTTGTATTAACACCAATCCCCACCTTTTCGTTTTGCTCTTTCTGTACCGCAGAGCGTGTCTTTGAGAGACTCCCAGGTACAAGTGAGCTGTCAACTCTGGATGAGTTATGCTAACAATAGACAGATAGCTTCTAAAATCTGCTGGAAAAATACAACCCCAAATACCTAAACTCTCAGCATGAAATAGAAAAGGTGACGTCACCTTTTCTACTCCCCTTCCTCCATTAACATTAAACAGCATCAACTAGAAGATCCATCCAAAATTGGACAGACACCTGACCATTCTGGCAAAATATTAATTTTAAAAAAGCAGTTCTTATTGAAAGCTGATGATTTAATTGCTTTTATTTTCATGCTGCTGCACATTAAAGACAAAAATAATAGCGTCCTCGGGGCAGGGGGTGAGAAAGCTAGAGATTAAGTAGTTTGATCAGCAATACAGTGGAAATATCTATTAATGAAAATCCACCATACTTGAAAAAACAGATGAGGAGCAGGGAGGTGGTGCCCTAAGATTCCTCAGGAATAAAAACAAGACAGCACTCTATCAATACAGACATAGACAGCTAATCACTAACAGGATTCACACGGCATCTCTAGGACCACAACCATCATAACCAACGCTCTCAAAGAGGCAAAAGTTTATCCCTAAGCTGTAGGTGTAGCACTGCACACTTAAACGTTGTCAACTACATAGACTCCTGATCCCCTCGTCTTCCATTATGAATTCTTCCGCCTCGAACAGTTTAACTGCATCGTCATGGTATTCCTCACCTCAATTCTCTCTTTTAAGAGAAAGAACTTGGTATTTCATGAGTACCAAAATCTCTAGATTTGGTTTTCCGATATGCCTAAGAAAGAAAAAATTAAGCTCCTTTATCGATACTTCAGTTCCAGGTTATTAAAAGAAAAAATCAGCCTAATTACCTTTTTGTGTAGGTGGTTGCAGCACTGTTGACTGATGCATGAAACAGAATTCTGAAGTTCAGGGCAAAACAGGTAGCTAATTACACTGAAATGCATTTATAGCAAGTTTAACAGTGTTGTTATCAAGCAGACAGAAGTAACATCTCAAATCAGTCAAGTCTCAGTTGCTCACCTTTTATATTTCTGTTGTTCTGGATGCTCCGAGACAAGTCTTCCTTAATTTTTAGTTGATAGCTATGAACTGCTTGGCATCAAAAGGATGCGATCACATTTTGTCTAGCATTAGTTTTCTCTGTGACAAGCTACTCCATTTAAATAGACTTTACTCTGCACAATCCTGGCAGACAGCATTCATTACTAGAGCCGAGCAAGTTATGAATAATGTGATTTATTCTGGAATTTTGGCCTCTCTGTTCGAGATACCAAAGCAGATAATACATCTCTATTAATCCTCTTTGGAAATCTTCAGACAAATTCACTCGCTCAGTACCTCTCAAAAGAAGTTAGCAGCAAATAAGCTCCGTAGGGGTCTTAGCATAGAGGTGAAATCTGTTCACTGCCTACATATTTTCTTCTCTGTAACTCATTTCATTATCTGCAAGAGCTATCAACAAGTACACCACATAACTCATTTCCAGACTGGTCCATCAGAATCCTTAACCAAGTTTCAGGTGAAAAATTAAAACAAAATTTTCATACAACATAATTTCAGCAGTAAGTTTCTTCACAGGAACTTTCATCAGCAATTGGGTGGGGAATATTAAAAAAAAAAAAAATAGTTTCAAACGTGTGCTCCTGTCTAAGTACTGCTTCTATGAAGTACTGTAACTAACAAAAATGGTACAAAAGTGTCTTTTTGACTGGAGTGTACAAACTGAAACTAATCACACCTGGACTAAGCTCTCAAACATGCTAGAGGGTGCGACTGAAACAGAAAAGTAGTCAACCAAAAAGTGAACGCCTACACACCAAGAAACCCGGTAATAGAGTGCAAAAGGGGTTAAAAAAAAAAAACAAAAACAAACCACAAGCAAAAAAACCCTAAACCCAAACCCCAAAACACACACAAAAAAAACCCCCAAACCACCACACCCCATCACCTATACCGTACTAACAAACCATGAAAGTCAGAAATGCTTCCAAATTCAGCATTAAGTCGAGTAAGAAAAGAACCTAAACAGCAACAAAACTGCTTTTTCTTAGCACTGCAGCTTAATTAGAGAGCTCAGTCCAGCTCCAGACTCTGCCTGGTAATATACTCGCCAAACTTGCTTTCACATGGAGCGGACAGAAATTTTACACTCTTAAAAACCCCTCACATATACGCTACTTCAGCCAAGGTAGCATCCCCAGTGTTTGTTTCCTAGATCTGCTATAAGTATTTAGGTCACATATTGAAGAGAAAAAGGGAAGGGAAGGCTGATTATTTTTTAATCAAATATAACCCACATGTAATATTTAAAAATCAAGACTAAAAGCAGGCATCATTTAATGTATTTTAATAGCAAACTTACAGGAACAGCACAGAAGACAGACAACATTAAAAACATGTACTTGCATGTAGGACAACTCAGTTAGAAAAGTATAGTGAATGGATGGAATCTACTGTATGATAAAAATGCTACAAACACCATTTAGTTGCCATTGATAAGAAATTTACTTGTTTAAAAAAATCCAAATGCTGGCATTGTCCAGAAAAATTTGACAGGTTTATTTATAATTTTTTTTATAAAGTTGAATTGTTGAAACTTGTTCACTGAAACATTTTTTGACCACATTGATGTTTTATGTCCCCTCGTTTATATTAAAAATCCACACACAAATGAAAATGGAAAAAAACTTGCCAATACCCAATTCTGTCCCCTATTTTTCCATTTGCAACCATATACTTAGGTACCTTTTAACCCCATGGAAAAAATATCTAACGTTCATTACTACCAATAACAGGAAGAAGATTTTGCTTCGAGAATGACAAACCCATCATAGTGACGTTTAGGCACGCTCTCCACGTATGCGGCGTGCTAGCTGGATATCTTTTGGCATGATTGTGACACGTTTGGCATGGATAGCACACAGGTTGGTATCTTCAAACAGGCCAACCAAGTAGGCTTCACTTGCCTCCTGGTGAAGGAGAAAAGAGTTAAGAGCGCTTTCAGTCTCTGAGCACTAGGAAAAAAATAATAATAATAATAATAATAATTCAAAGTACAATGTAACATGGCATTAAGCTTAGGCTTCTATCTTTACTACTTGTGAACATCAAAAGTTTTAGATTCTCAAGAAATAAAAGCCTCCGTTTTCTTATAAACCACCAAAAAAATATGTCAAAGTTGCATACTATTGCCATTCGGTGAAGACATCATCTGGAACACAATTGAACCAGTGTTCTGACAGGACTCTCACAAGATAAGGGGTTATCTTATCAAAAGGTTAGTTTGTTTAGGAACTTCTCTCTTCAAAGGCTGGGTTACACTATTCAAATGATTTGTCTGCAGCCTCTTCCAGAGTAAGAGCTATTGAGCTTCAAGTGAAATTGGCAGGTGGTAGGGAAAAGAAGAGCAGGTGTTCCTTCACAACGCACAGTTCGGGCGCACAGCTCCTCCCGATACTGAAGAGGTGGCTTAATTCAAAAGTCAAAAATTAGCAGAAAAAATGTACCGAGAATTATTAGATATAAGACAACAACACCTTTGACTCGGGAACTCCTTGAATCGCCAAAACCAGGACAGCAGCCTGAGAATTACCATCAGACACTTGTCCTATTCCTATACTTTCTTCCTGCCTAAGCACCCCCCGTCTATTTGGGGCACACACCACAGCCCCCCCACGATCACAGAAGGTTCTCGCCTCACACCTGTGAGCATCACGGGGTCAGCACTTGGGAGGGCAAAGGACAAGCCCTGTCCTGGGAAAACCACAACCCTGGCCACAGTGTTTTCTGTTACTGAGCCACTGCAGACTGGATTCTGGGTTAGACAGATGCTGCGTTGGACCTAATTATGCTTCTGGCTCACGTTAAGTTAGCTGCTATTAAGCCCAGCACAGCAATGGTAACGGTTTACATGTTTTTGGGTTGATACGGAATTCTAACACCTAACAATCTCCTAGGGAGCATCTCGGCATGCCAACATCAGACCAGCACACGGACCAGGACGCAGCACACGGTTGGGGTGAGAAGGCAGGAATGATGGGGCTCGCTTACAGTACGGAGGCTGAGGTCCACCGTTCTAGAATACACGCAAGAGAACAGCTTGTGTGAAGCATTCGTTACCGGGAACCGCAAAATCAACTTACTAAGTTCAAAGTTCCTGTTTAAAAACGCAGAGCATTTAGTACAAAGAAAGAAAAATATTTACTACAGCAGCTGAGGACTGTAGTATTAGTAAGTCATTTCATATCCAGTAGGATATGGCTACCACAAGTTCCCCTCACACAGTTTTGCCAAATCACTACAGGAAAAGTTAAGACACTTCACCAAATAAGCCATGCTGGCACAAACAACGTGGTACTAAAGGGGTTAGAAGGTTTTTTGCAAATACGCAAGCAGGAAGCACTAGGAATGGTACATGAACAAGTTCTATACCAGCAACTCCTTAACGCAAAACCAGCCTTCTGAAAATGTATTAACTACTGACTAATTTTAATAAGCGGTTCCTGATAAAGAGACACGTAGGTAAACCTCAGGATTTAAGAACTACCACGTTCACTCACAGCAGTGAAGACAGAACAACAACTAAAAGCAGCAGCAGCAACTTTGCAAATGCACACAGCCACCTTTTGAAGCTAAGCACGTGTTCAAGTTTATAGCATCTCACGACATACGTTTCAGCCCTTATCAAGTGGAAGCCATTAACCAGAAAAAGGCAATTTTGCCTGGATATCAGGTATTCTACAATTGCAGATAGGTTCCGGAACAATCTTTCAACAGCTACAAGAACAGTAAAGACCTATCTTTAATCAGGAGTGTATTTCTCTCACGAGAGGAAAACATTCCCGTGACAAGGACACCGTCTTGGAGGGGACCTAACTTCGATGCAGGAACTTGGGGCAGAAAAAGCAATCAATATTTCACCCTCAATATACTCTAAGTAAGTTATTCAACTAATATATTAAAAAAAAAAAAAGTGTTTAGCATCAACTACATCATAGAAAAGCACTTATTTCCCTCACCATGTTTAGATGTGGCTTATCGAGCTGTTTCTCTTTAAAGAGCATTTGAGGATACCAAGACCCCCCCACTTGGAGACACTAGAACCAGCTTTACACGACAACGCTTTCCTCTCAGACTGCACAGCTTTCAAAGGCAAAACCTCCAGCAAAGCCCGAGGACAGAGGAAACAGATTTATGTTAAGTGTCTTAATGAGACGCCCTGTTCTGTCAAGCCAACTACTTGGGGGGTGGGGGCTGTTAAAAAAAAAGCCAAACCCACACAAACCATAAAAGCAAACCCAAGCCCCCCCAACCCCGCCCCCCGTTTATGGCCTTTGTAAAGAGCTGCGGACCTGTCACGGAGTTATTTTAGCCTATGGTATCTGTAGGGCATCACCAGGGCCACCCTGAGCAAGGGAAGGCTGAGGGGCGCATCCCCCCACATCAGCCCCCCGCCCAGGAGGGGCCACGCCCACCGCAGCAGCCCACCAATCGGGCAGAGCTGGGGCTAACCCTAGAAACAGCCTGGCCAATGGGGGCGGGGGGCGGAGCCCTTCCTTACCTTCAGTCCCCAGGTTTTGGGGGCTTTGGCGGGGGCCCCCTGTGACAGCACTTACAGCACTGAGCCCTGCCTACCGACAGGTAGCCCCCTCCGGACCCCCCCCAAGACTGCCGCCTGGACGGGGTGCTCCCCTCGGTAAGGCTCACCTGCAAAGCACCGATGGCAGCGCTCTGGAAGCGCAGATCTGTTTTGAAGTCCTGAGCAATTTCACGCACCAGACGCTGGAAGGGAAGTTTGCGGATCAAAAGTTCGGTAGACTTTTGATAGCGTCTGATTTCACGGAGAGCCACGGTACCCGGCCTTTTAAAATTAAATAATAAAAAAAATAATTTAAAAAAAAAAAAAAGGATTAGTATTCAAAACATATTCTGCATCACCTTAAAAATACGGGTTCATCATCTAAGCTAAACTAAGCACCACACACGTCCTGTGTTCGCTAGAAGAGCCCCAGCGTTTACAACACAAAACCAGCTCCGCCGGTGAAGGGTCACTCTTTTCTCACCATCGACCCGCGCAAACTTCCGCTGGCCTCAACAGGGACGCCTCAGGCGGACCCCCGAGGCCCTGACTTCACCAGGGGGAGAGGTGGACGTTCGCTAACTGACACCATCGCATCCCGGCGGGGAGGCGGCAAACCGCAAGGCTGCCGTGAGTCAGCCGCTTCGGCCGTGCCACAGGTACCCTCCCAGCGATCAGCCCGACCGCGAGCACGGTTTTAAGGGGAACCTGCTTCTTCTTCCCCACTGACAGAAGACACCATCAACATTCACAGGACTAACGGAGTTTACGTCCTGTGTTATACTATCAGTGCAAAGTGCCTAGCGTATTTCCTTGTGTTAAGTTTTGGTGTCAGAACGACAAAATTCAGATCAACAACGTACTTCGGCAGACACAAAGTCCCACCGTGAAATTAATGCCCCGTTTAATTCTGTGGAAACTCTGTATTTTCCCACTCCTGCTTTGTGTATTAATTCCACCTCGCACCTACAGCGACACGCTTTTAGATTAAGTTCGCTATTTCGCAGCCGCTTCTCCTTCCCAGTCCGCTTTCCCCCCAGGGAAGCCGTGCATCTAAGCCCAAGATCATCCTCCACGCTGAAGCGCGACCGTCACCCTTCTGGACCGAGCAAGGACTTCCCCGGGTGGAAGACATCATTACGAGAGGACCGTCGAAAAGCTCCACTCCTCGTTCTCCCCCGCACCCTCCCGTGCGCAGACGTCGACGTTCGGGACGGCCGAGCGCACGGCTGCCCGGGGAGGCCCCGCGCACCGGCGGGCGCGCCGCGCCCCCTCGCGGCAGATCACCTCCCCTGCGCGGCCGTCGGAGCCGAAACGGCGCCGAGGACCGATCAAGCCCCTACAAGTAAATTAAGGTACGCCGCCGACAATAAACTTCGCGGCGGCGCAGCCCCGCTGCGGCGTTTAAATAACCAGAAGTGGAAAAAAAAAAAAAACACCGCGGGGCCGCGTTCACCCTAGGGGGAGGGCGTTCATTTTTTAGGCGCCGGTACCGAAACGCCCGGAAAGGGGCTAATGGTAAATGCCGGGTCGATGCCCGCCCTGGGCATTCGGGTGTTTTGTGGCGGCGTGCGGGGACCCGCGCCCCGCCGCGGCGGAGCGGTGCCGGCGTGCGGCCCCGGGGGGGGAGGGGGGGGGGCGGCGGGCGGCCGCAGAGGGAGCGCGGCGGAACGCAGCGCGGCGGCAAGCCCCCCCCCGGCGCCCCGCCCCGACCCCGCGGGGGAGGGAGGGGGGAGTTGGGGGGGGGGGACGGGGGGGGGGGGAGCGCTCCCGGTGCCGGCCCGGCGCCGCCTCTGCGCGGCGCTGCGTACCTGTAGCGATGCGGCTTCTTCACCCCGCCAGTAGAGGGCGCGCTCTTGCGGGCGGCTTTGGTGGCGAGCTGCTTGCGGGGCGCCTTGCCGCCGGTGGACTTGCGGGCGGTCTGCTTGGTGCGGGCCATGCTCCTGCCGACGTCGCTGCCTTACACCTGCCGGAGGGAGGGAGGGAGAGAGGGGGAGAGAGAGGGGGGGGGGGGGGGGGCCGGCCGCCCCGCTCAGCGCACGCCCCGCCGGCACCTGCCCCCCAGCGGGCGGGCGGCCCCCCGGCCCCGCCGCCCCGCGCAAGGCGTCCCTGCCCGCGGCCGCTGAACGGCGGGGCCAGCCGTTAGCCCCGGAGCCCGCGGCCGCCTAACGCCTCCGTTCGCCAAAGGGGGGGAAAAAAAAAAAGAAGAAGGAGGGAAAAAAAAAAAAAAGAAATTAAACGTCTGCCGATCGCGGAATATTAAAATACAGGTTTTTTGCCCACGAATTCAATAGCGAGGCGGCGGCGGCTGAAGCCGAGCAAGTCGCCCGCCAGCAGGCGCGGAGAGGCGGCTGTCGCCTCCCCCCGCCGGCCGCCCGTCACCTGCGAAGTGTTTGCAAATACCGCCCGGCAAACATCGGGGGGCCGGCACCCCACCCGCCGCTTCCACCCGGCGAAAACCTCCTCCGAAACCGGGGAGCGGGGGGAAGCGGAGAAGCAGCCCCCGCCGGCCCTCCGCCGGGCAGCCCGGCCCTCGCCGCCGCCCGCCTGCGCTCCCCGACCCACCGGCAACCGCAGGCAAGTCGGCATTTATCGTGCAAAAAGGAAAGGGTGCGGATAAAGTGCGAGAAAGCAACAAACTTTTTTTTTTTTGGGGGGGGGGGGTTGGTTTAGGGTGCCGTCTTTCTCTTTCTGTGTAACTGCTTCCCCAAAGCCGCCTCGCTCCCAAGCGCCTCTCACAGGCAAACTCATCTCCCAGACCCAGAACAAAATGGAAACAATCACGAAATGCAGCCCTAGTCCTTTTGCAAAGGAGGAAAAAATAAATCGCAAAAAATAACGCCAAAAACCCGCAAGGAACTCCAAACCATGTGGGTGCAGATGAAGGGGGAGGCAGCGGAAAAGTTCGCACTCGAAAACCGAAAAATTGCGTTGGGTTTGGGTCGTTCCTTCGGCGAATTTCTTTCCCTTTTTATTGTTTTTTATGCAATAGGAAAAAAAATATGGTCGGTGACCAGAGAAAAGAGACAAGATGGTGAAGCTGAGCAACAACTGTGGGGAGCAGGGGAAGGAAGGCAGGAGAGTTACCCTGGGCTGGCGAGCGGCTCCTCTTTGCGGCCGCTTCCCAGCCCCGATCCGGGGGATGCCGGGCTGAGGAGCCAGCTAAGGGGCTGGGGAGGCCGCTGGCGGGGGTTTGGTGCGGGGGCGAGGGGAGCAGAGGGGGGCAACGACCGCGCGAAGCGGGGCCGGGGGTGCCGGCGGAGGGAGCCGCTCCGGCTGCGCCGGGAAGGCGGCGCGGGGAAGGGGACCCGGGCTGCCGCCGCCTCCCCAACCCCCCAAAAGTTTGTGGGGAGGGTCGGGGGAGGGCGGCGGGGCGCCGCCGGGGGGTGTTGGGGCGCGGGGGGCGGCGGGCGCGGCGCCAGACTTACCCCGTCCGCTGGGCGAGCGCGGCTGCCGTGCGGGAGGGAGGGAGGGAGGAGGGCGGGCGTGCGGGAGGGAGGGAGGGCGGGCGCGAGGAGGAGCCGAGAGCCGGAGCTGCTGCTGCTGCTGCTGGCGGCGGCTCGGAGCACAATTGAAAGATGGCTGACTCGGGAGGGCCGGCCCCCCGCTCGGCCCCGCCCCCGCCCGCCGCGCCCCGCCCCGGCCCCGCCCGCCCGCCAATGGGGCACAATGGAGGGAAGGCGCGGCCCCGCCCCCCGCCGCGGCCCCGCCCCCTCCCTCGGCGCCGTGTGTACAAACACAAAAGACACGCCGCGCGCGCGAGGGGGATTCCCTCCCCCGCCCCCCCCCCCCCCCCCCCCGGCGGGCCGGGCCGGGGGCGCGCGAGGCCACGGCGGGGCCAACGGCCGCCCAACGCCGCCGACCGCGAGCGAGGAGCGGGGCGGGGCGGAGCGGGCGGCCTCCACCCTCCCCCCCCCCCGCCGACCCCGAGCCCGGCACCCCGGGCCGCCAGCCCTCGCCCTCCCGCCCCGCCCGGCAGCCCCCAGCGGCTGGCGCGTCCGGTCCCCCGCCGGGTGGGCGGCAGGTATGGCACGCCCGGAAGACAAGCCCCAGGGGAGCAGGGCACGGGGCTGCCAGCAGCCGGCTGGGAGGTGGGCCCGTGCTGCAGAGCGAGCCAGCTCTAGCTCTCGCCCCCACCCAAGTACGAGGCACCCGGTCAGCTCCCAGAGTCCGTCTTCCCGGCTTTGGGTGGGGTTTTGGGTCGTTTGGTTTTGGGTTTTTTTTTTTAGACAGAAGCAACGCCAAAATTCTCACTGTGAGCAGGCCCGTCAGGGCTAACCCGGCGAGGATCTGCCGTGGAAGTGGCCTTTTCCTCGTTCTGCAAAACAAGAGCTGAGCGGCAGGAGCGGACCGCCGGGGTCACCTGCGGCTCGGAAGCAAATTGCAGACACAACGGGTCATAAAGAAAAACCTGAGGTTTGGGGAGGAAGAGGAGTCTCATCCCCTGCATCGCTGCTGTCAAACTAATTTCGAGTTTGAAATGCAGCTATCAGAAAGGCGACTAAATTTCGCACTGCACCGCCAACGGATGCCATCCAGTTGTATCAGCTGCCGTGTTGTTTAATGAGAAAATTCACTCTTACTTTATTTTCTGCTAATGTCGGAAACGAAATGCCCTATGGGAAGGTAACCTCTACTCGAATATGACTGAACAGTCACTTGCAATTCTCTCAACTATATTTCAACTAGAGAGTCAAATTCTGTACTCACGCAAACTGGCGCCACCACCTCGTCTGTCGTTTAGGTATAAGAACGAGCTGGTTTTGATTTGTAAAATCTTTATTACGGGTGATGATGCAATGCAGTTCTGTGCAGAGACATCCGAGCTACCTCCAGCAGCAGAAGTGGTTTAGCCATGTACGTAGAGCAATTCGCTTGGGGCTAATCAAACCTGACGAGGAAGAGAGCGTTATCGTGGGCAGAACACCCTGCTAAAATAGATACAGGCTGCCCTGCTACTCAAACAAACACACCGGGCTGCACTACGCGGCCTGGCGTAGACATTCCAGGCGTATGCCCCTGACCCTCCGCTGGGCCTGTGAGGCGTGACTGTCAGGAAAGAGAAACTGCAAAGGATTTTAGTCATACTTGCAGAAGAATTAGTGGAGTAGTTTATCTATTGGTAGTATTTTATGAGCGAACAGGACCTTACTGGACAGGCAGAAAGAGAACTCGGAGCCGTGCAGCGCTGTCGAACGGAGTACTTGCAAACCCCCTGTAAACTCTGGCAGCCGGGCGCCGAAACGGGCATCGATTCCCGACCGAGCACGCGCATCCCGTAACGAGGGGCTGGAAACGTTAGCAGCCGGCAGCACTGGTTCCCCGCTGCAAGCAGCTGCCCGGAGACTAATAACCCACAGCTTATCCCTGTTCGCTTTAACTCTGAGCACGCTCGGAGGCGAGGAGGAAGCGGCCGCGCTTCCACCGCTCCCCAGTTACTCCCCACGTCCTCCTCCCGCAGCGGGGAGCTGAGCCCGCCGCGCTCGCCGGCTGCGGCCCTCCCTGGCTCCCCCGGCGGGACTCGGGCAAGGCGGGACCGAGCCCCGAGGTTACCTGCGGCGGACCGGAGGAGAGCTGCGCCCTGCCCGCCTCCGCCTCCGCCCCGGGGCGGACGCTGACACGCGCGGGCGGCGCCCAAACGCGCCCCGCTCGAGCGCCCGGCTGGCCGGCGCGGCGCCCTCTGCCGCTGGCCCGGCGCCGTCATTGGCGGAAGCGGCCCGGAATTCCATGACGTGGCGGCGGGGGCGGGGCGCGGGGGCTGCCCCGGCCCCGGCGCTGCCCGCTCGGCCCCTCCGCCCGCGGAGAGCCCGGCCCGGCCGCGGAGCCCGCGGCGGACGAAAGCCTTTTCCTCCGGGAAACGGGGGACCGAGCGAGTCTTTCCCTCTCCTCCGGGACTCCACCGGTGCCGCCTGCCCTACCGCTAGTAGTTCCGGCTGATTTAAAGTGCTTCAGAAACACGGCGGGCAGGACTAAGGTGTAGGGTCCGTTGACCGCCTGCACCGAACCCGACGAAAAGCCCAGAGAAGGGAAAACTGTTCCAGTGTTATCAGCTTTTGCACCCTCGTTTCATCCTCGCCGGCTGACGCCGCTAAAAACCTGCTTTTCCAGGGCTATGGGAACAGGCACGACCCCGGGGCAGCCCTTTAAGCTTTAC
Organism: Aptenodytes patagonicus; assembly: GCF_965638725.1. Lineage (NCBI taxonomy): Eukaryota > Metazoa > Chordata > Aves > Sphenisciformes > Spheniscidae > Aptenodytes > Aptenodytes patagonicus. Next base: position 111,519,469 of record NC_134951.1, on the reverse strand, counting down.
CACAAATGCTGTTTGTGTGCCAACAGGACACTGCAGAAAGAGCTGGCCCAACACCAAAAAGACTCCAGACGCTCTTCTTTCACCGGCAGCGCTGATAAGCGTTCGCTCCTCCTTTCCAAAGGCCTTTATCTCTGCAGACCACAGGGATCTTCCACCCTTCGGCGTCTGTAAGCGACCATGAAGAAATCTAACCTAATGGGATTCCACCGGTTTAACCGACAATAACGTGCCAAGGACAACTGCAGTACTTCATCCTCACCCAGTGTAACCACCGCCGCTGCGAACACGTCCAGATTGCTACGGGAAATAGGATCAAGATGGAAAACAGCTGATCCAGATCGGAGCCAAGGGCGACTCAAGAGACTGGACAGAAAAGAGGAACATTCAAATCAGAAGTTGTCCGAGATGTTTTTAGCACCTTTCACAGGACGTGCACAGCCCTCGTCCAGCAAAGACGGGCAGACTTCCACAGCCCATACTCATTTTGGCTGTCTGGGTAGCACACATTCTCCAAAACACTCTCACCTTCACCTTGTTGGGGAACTCTCTCTCATCTTGCCCAGGCGATTCCGGACAGAGAAAGGCAGGCATTTTTCGTATCAGGCTGGATTAGTTGCAACTCACCATATCAAGCTGGAAATACTGTTTCAAAATTGTTACTGAAAAAAAAATTGTTGCTTTGGAGCAAAGGCTTCAAGCTCCAGTCCTTCAAATAGCTCCTAGCCAGCCTCAAATGCCGGTATAAGGCACTGGCCCTGTTGGCCACAGAGCTAACAGCTCAAGCCCAGTAACATCGCAGAGTGCATGAAGATCTACAAACAACTGCAGCAGCTGCTTCTCTTTGCAACAGCACAGATTACAAGCCCCAGAACAAAACACAGTGGAGCAGATGAAGTGTGCCTTTTTTGCAGTTATCCGGACAAAGGAGAGTAAGTGAGCCTGCAGTATGATCGGTTTCAAGCAACATTGCAGGTATCTTTCAGAAACATTTGAAAAAGATTTTCCATCACAAGAGACGTTCACGGTTTGTTTTATCACCCAACTCCAAACAGCCTCTGATCAAAGAAGAAATATTTCTTTCCTATCGCCCCCCCCAAAGCACAAACTAAAAATCCAAACAACTTAGTCTAGTTCCAACTCAACAAATAGAGAAAGGTCTCCTCTTATTACCCAGGGGAAGTTGGGGTTGTTATTCATTTTATGCAAAAAGCTAGTCAGACATTCCAGTGAGGGAAGGAGTAGAAAAGACTAGCTTTATTTATCTACAACGCTCACTTGACTCCTACTTCCACGGATCTCCTCCCAGACCCAATTCTCCCTTCCTGTTCTCCTTCAGATCCGTCTCTCTTCTCTCACTCATCAAACCTCCAACCACCCTTTGCACTCAAGCTCTGTGCCCCTCACTCCTATTCCCCGTCCCAGCTCCCAGCCTCCTGGCCATCTTATGATTTCATATTCCCTACACACCCTCCTTGATTCAACGTATTTGCTCAGGCAGTTTCATTTTTCACCACCTTTCTCCTTGACCCTATCCCCATCTTTCATCCTCTTGATTTTCATGCCAAACCATCCCCACCTTCCTCTAGTTTTTCAGCCAGTCCCAGTCCCATACCTGCTGTGTTTTCTTCCGCAGCTCTCGGGCTTGATAGCCTTTCCTAGCCAATTCCAGTCCCCGTCCTTAAAAGTCCAGTCTACTCTTGCTTCATCCTCACTCCAGTCCTGGCTAGCCTGCCACCCAGTTTCTAGCTGCGGCTGCTGCAACTTCACCTGGAAATTAAAGTAAAATGTCAGTACAAAATGCTCACAAGTTTTTAAACCATCTTCCTCTTAAGATGTATTTTGGCAGAATGAAAACATTTGTAACCTTAATTTTGTATTAACAGCACATTTTGGTGCGGATTTAAATGTATTCCTAAATAATCATCTACATAAAAGATGAAAATACACTATTTCCAGTGTTTTTACTAGGAAGGTACTAGGGGTGGGAACCACTGGCACTTAGGAAGGAAAGCACAAGTCATTTAAAACCTCAAAATGATTTACAGTAATTTTGTCTCTGTGTAAATAGTTTTCTATTATTATTTGTTTTGAAGTTTTCTATGTCCTGAATTTGTATGCCACAGAAGTTACAGCATTGTAATAGTGGCCATTGTAATGCACAGTTGCTTGATATGCTGGATTGCCTATTACACCACACAGTGCACATATCTATCGTTTGTATTATTTATACTCTCTGTCAATATATAGGCAAAAAATACACCGGCCAAAACTAGCAGCTGTATAGTACACTAATCTTTAGAGATTGGCACCTACTGGAAATACAGATAAGAGGTTGCGTAACAGTAGTAGACACAACTTTTTCCTCTCTTTCATCTATTTTCACTGGGTCTTTTAATCACGTTTTGCTTTTGCAGTTCTCTGAAGTACTTCACATATACTAGACATTATGGCCCCGCTGTTTAAAGAAAACTCTTAAACACGTTTACTTTTAAGCACCTCCCAAGCTCCGTGGACTTCAATGAAGATACATACTATTAAATTTACACACGTGCTAAAGTGTCTCCCTGAAGAATGACCCCTAAGGAAAGTCCCCCTGTTTAAATAACAAGGAAAGAGTACGTGTGCCACATGAAAAAATCCTTGGAATTCCTGCGTTCTTTAGGAAAGCTTAAAAGAGACAGCTACTTTAAAATGCAAAATTATCAGTCCTGTCAAAGGTACTTCTTTTCACATTTTGAGCATCACATATGTGCAGGGGATACAGAACAATCTATTTTGGAGACAAACTGCATTTTTCTAATGTCTCATAACCCAAAAGCAGTAAATCTGTTTTGCTTTTTTTTCCCTCCAACCTTTTTTTTTTTTTTTTAAATTTACACTGTTTCAATGAAAAGTTTCTCCCAAAAGGAATGTCAAGGACAAATTTCTAAGACAGTGAAAATAAGGCTACCATAGCTCAGAGAATAAGATTCAGGACTCCTGGATTTTCCTTCTCTTTTTGGATTACCGCTAATTTTTAGGAGGCTTGATGAGTTCGACTCAGCCTCCACCTTCGTGGTTCCCCTCCTGCAAAGACTTACCAAGCGCTTAGTTTCCCTGAGTACATGCCTGCTTTTATATATGGACTCCTGGCTCTAATTCCCTATGTATCATCCAGGATTCTCTTATTGTAATCTCATTTGTATTGCCTATTATTAACATACATGCACTGCTGGAACTCATCTTTCATCCTTCTAATGAGGCCCTACAGAACATGAAAGAGTAAATAACATTACATAAAATAGCGCTAATTCTTTCTTTTCCATGGTCTAGTGAGTTTCTTCTGGTGGAAAGAGTGCTACACAAAAAACCTGTGGGAGCACCCTATAACGACATCCCAAAGCTCCACTCCTAGTCCTATCTCGTTTGCTTATTTGTTTCATCTTATAATAGCCTTTTAAATACGCTTAATATTTTAATGTAATTTTTGTATTAAAAAAAAAATCAAGTCCATTGCCTTTTAAAGACTGGAAATTAAAAATATCTTTAATTGCCTGATACACAGCTAAGAACAGTTCCAGGTACATAAGATGCATTGTAGCTGTAACCACAGTCTCAATTTTTTCTTATCAGCTTTGAAGGGCTTGTATACAACAGTTCATTATCTTAAGGTGGAAACAGGACTTGAAATATTACACTGAAAAAGCAGTATTCCTATTATACTGACACTATAAAAATCCTAAACATAGGTAGCTTTTTTAACAGCTGTACTCTATTTTATATTATGTTTTCATTTTGCATGGCTCACGTGCTTAATATTGGATAATTATATTCTCATTTGTTTCAATGTATGGGATGATAAAGGACCATAAAAATAAAAATAGCACTACACGTTTACACAGTCACGGACCTCACCTTGTCAAGAGAACTTCAGCTTCTTATTGACTTCTCTAAGCTTATGCCTTGTCTTCTTCCATTTCTCAGGACAGTATTATGCTATTTTTCTTAAACGGATACTATCAGTTTGGCGTGCACTAAAGGGTTAACGGAAACAGAAACTGAGTCCTAGCACCAGATAGGGAATAGGGTACAACAGATAATTGCGAGGTTATTGTACAGCCTTGCCAAAGACTAGAAATTATATGATACGACAAGAAGTATCTGTGATTTTTAGATAAAATATGATCAAATGTCGTAATGTATTTCAGAGATATGCTGTGAAATTTAATTGTAAAAATATGTCTAAGGCATTGGGTGAAAGAACGGGTAGACAAGTAAAAAGAAAAGGGAGTTTATTCTCTGTAATGATAATACAAGATTTTGAAATTTACTGCACCTGCTTGAGTTAGTTTGCACTGACAGACATATTTCAAGTGGGCTTTTGCAAGATTTTCTGCAGTATAGGGAAGAGCAATTGTTCTGGGGAATATTTCTTGCTAAAGTCACCGTACGATAAAATTATTAAACTCATTTTAGCTCTCCTGGTTCTCCACACATGACTAAGTTATCATAACAACCTTTTCCGTCTTTTTGAAGCATTGTATTGTACTGTGGGAGGAACTGGATAGCCCGTGGGCTTCATCCTAATGGAGACTACTGTAAAATCTTTTATTTCCTAGCACTTCTGTGTTGATAGATTCATTAAAGCTGCCAAGGAGAAACAACCAGCGCAAGCTGTAATTGGTTACCAAATAAGATCCCTACTACTACAGTGATTTACTTGGAGCTCCTTTTGTAGAATAATTTCAGCAAGCTGATTTGCCCCAAGACTCACACGTGCTGGAAAATAAACCCCTGCAGGCTTGCATTAGGGAGGGAAAAAAAAGGCTCACTGTTTTCCGCCACCCATTAGGCTCACATTGGCCTCATTTTGCAGCGCTGTTCTTGTAAAGGATGTCTTTTTATGCACTGATGCAGTACCTAGCCCATGCTGACACTGCCTTGAAAGGCTCTATGAGCTACTATACTTGACAGAACTAAAAGGGTAATATTATTTATTTCATTTCTTTGCTCAGTGGGGTAATCTCATGAGATATGAATCTCTTCTTCATGAGGGCCTTGGGGACAGCAGTCAGAATGAAACTCAGCCATACTTTAGCGCAATGCAAACAGCACAGACCACAGTACTCAGGCTCCAACAGCAAACAGCAGATCAAAATATCAGGTATGATGCCCAATATCGTAACTTATTTGGAACAATATTCTGTAGACTGGTTACTTTCAAAATAGATCTGCTTCTTCCTTGTAAAAGCACAAGACTAAGATTTTCTTGAAATGGCATTGATGCTTCACAAGCCTCATTTGTGAAAGTCAGCTGAGGAAGGGTCTCAGAAATGAAAACATTATTCTGAGGTCTGACCCTAACACAGTTGTGAAGTGTTCTGCCATATCCCATCTTTCTTAACAAGTACTCCCAAGTCTCAGAACCCACTTTCTGGAGAATTAGTCTCCTGAGAGCAGAAAAGGGAAAGAGAAGATGGAGTGGCAGACAGTATATTTTAAAGCGACAGCAGAGAACATTAAGTTCTTTTCAGTCTTACCAGACTACGGAGTTTTGGGGTTTTTTAAAGAAATGAAAGCTTCCTATTTTCCCAACATTCTTTGTAAGTCATACACTCTGTAGACTATACTTTACTGCACCACATTTTTAGACAATTTTTCTTCATTTCTCCTCCTCCTCAAATTCGCATCTCATAAGGCATCTCACTGTGAAAACTGCAGTTGCTGTTAAGAATAGCGCTTAATATTAGTGCTGCTCATTAGTTTCCTAATGCTTAGAAACTTATGTAACACAATTCACGTTCAAGCCTTCTAAAGAATAACTAATTTGCCCTGACTACTCATTGTTGAGTATCTACAATCCCAGCTGAGAATAAAAGGATTCACAGGTATTTTACCACTTCTGAAAATCAGGCCTAGTATGCCTTTGACTACATACCCAGATGTGAGCACCCCAGTTAGAGGCTATTTTTAAAAAATCCTTTAAAAATGCCCATATACCTGCTTTCACGTCACGAAGAAGACGGTGTCAGAGCCAGAATTAGAAGTTCCTGGCTCCCAAACACGCTCTGACCACACATCTCTTGTAATAGAGAAGAGAGCCGGAAGCAAAGGTGCAAAGGAACGATGTGGCAACAGGTAGTTCCTTCTCATCAAACGGTGCCTGCCAAGCCTCGCTCTCTGCGAGTACTGCAAAGCCGCGTTCATGGGGCCCAGCTGCTTTAAAGGAGTCCAGTGATCCTTGGTGTACGAGAAGAATTTGTCAGGCAGCACCAGTTCTTCGTATATGATTTGTATGTCTTAGCCAGTTGCTGATAAAATTCCCTCTTCAGTTTTACAGTGAGTCTTGGGAGCTTTAGCAAAAGCCCAAATCCCTGCAGATACATGAGAACATCAAAATCTCATCTTTTGGTTTTGAATTCTAAAGAAAGTGTCAGGCAGTTGTGCTTGCAGAGACAAGCTTGATCCCCCAGCAGCTCAAAAACCCACCAAAACAAACAAACAAGCAGTAGAAGGTAAATGAGAATGCACAAATTTAGCATGTGCTAACATTGCATGATTCTGACAAATCTTATGTTCTGTGGGGACTCAGGACAATTTTTGTATGCCAAGTCCTGGGCACTACTACTTAAAGCATACGAGTGATGTTAAAATACAAACCACAATCTACGCAAGTAAAGTGGAGAACATCAGTTGGGTTTAACAATGGACTGCGGAGCACAGAGCACAGATCTCAAGACAGAGGCAGAGAAGAAGCACCACTCGAAACCCCAGCAACAAAGAACTACAGGAGAGGTTGCCAGCCTGTTTCCCCTGGGCTACAAGGTCTTCAAGCACAGCTCCCATGCTGGCACTCTGTCCCACATCCAACAGCGAGGCGACGCTTTTGTAGGATAAATCCGTACTGTGAGAGGGAGTAATTTATCAGATGCTATTGGAGTTGACGTTACACACTTCATTACATCTTGAAGTTACACCCTTCAGCCTAGCCCTGACCCACAATGGACAGCTAGCATTCCTGGGAGTCACTGTCATTTCCCACCTGCAAAAAGCACACAGTGCCCTTCTCCCTTGGTTCACTGAAAAACGAGCTGGCTGTCTGGCAGTCCTAAATTTTGGTATGTGGCTCAGAGGGCCAGGAAGATTGGTCACGCCACATCTGCAATATTTAAGATTCTTGGTTATGAGAACCACAAGATCACTTGTAGAGCCTTTACAGGTAAAGGGCCACCCGCACAAACCATGCAGTGAACACACTTTGGTGCCATGCCCAGTTCTGCAGACGTGAGACATGGTTCGAGTGGCATGAAGGCTTCTCCTGACAAACTGTTCCTGTAACTTCCTGCTACAAAAGAACAACAGGGAGAAAAAAAACCAACCATCATCAACAAGATTTTCCAACTGTGACTTTCATACACTGGCAAGACTTCTTCATCGCCCTGCTTTGAGAAACAAGCAATCTGACATATTCTGACACCGACATCACTTCTAGGCCAGAGCCCAAGTCAGACAGGAACACGAAGGAACAAATGCACAGCTGTATCACTGTCATGTTGCTAATATTCAAATATAACCATGTGAGGACATGATTTTTCCAGGCCTCACATACATATGACTTAAGAAAGATCCTCAAGGGGCATAGTACACTGTATTACAAATTCCTCATAGATGACACATAATTACCTCTATTTTGGAAAGGATTAGAAGAAACACTGGAGGGGAGTCCAAAATACACCAGTGACATTCCTTAAACACCATACTAACAACTTAATTTCAATCGCATGGGTGAAAAAAGATGTTGTATAAACAAAATGGCAAACTATTCCAATATCGAGACAACAAGAAAGCTACGCACATCTGTAAAATCATAAAGCCAGCGTTCTCCAACTTCAACGTACTGTATAAAACCAAAAAAATCCAACCATTTTCCCTAAAAAGGATTTGTATGGTTTCTTTTAAAGAGAAACAAATAAAACCCTGCATCCATTATTATTCATTTGTAGGTCCTCTTTAAGCTAGCAGACCATTCTCCACACAAGGAGATAAGTATTACTATTACAAGAATGTTGTCTGAATGTAAGTGGGGCTTATAATGATCCAGTCAAAAGGAAGCCACGTCAAACTCAGCACCCAAAGAATGAGGCCTCTCTACACTACAGACTGGATCCTTAAGACATTTCTCCCTCAAGCCAATGGAGCTTTGAAAATTTACACTAGCTGAGGATCTGACTCATAACATTTTATCAAGGGACGAACGAATCGGTGACATGATCTGCTTTAAACAGGATTTATGAACACCCACATTCCATGCCCAGCGTAACCACGTGTTATCTCTGCTGAACGTAATTCAAAATGAGGGTTTACCTGCTTGAGGCACTCTGCTTTAAATTTATGTCTTTTTAGACCTGTCCTTTGTGCTCTCCCTTTTGTTGCTGTCCTCCTTTTCTCCTTTAGTTTCCTTGTAGAATCTCCCCAGGTAAACCAAAAGCAAGCAGATGTGGGTGGGGTAATGTAATTTGGGAGCTCCTCCCAACTACTGGAAATGCAACTTCAGTTTTAGCAAGGAACATTTCCAAATCAACTTTCATCTCAGTTGAAAAACAAATGAGGATACCTGATCTTTTTTTTTTTTCTTTCCCTTCAGCTGATCATTTCAAGAAGAGTATAACTTACTTTGGTCTAGGAGCTTCAAATTATTTCAAACAGTGCCACAATTGGATGAAAAGCTCACATTGTAAGGGCATGCAACGTTCACTCTCTCCTGTTTCTTAAAAACTTTAAGGCATAAGGGTCTGACATATAATAGAGATCTACCACGTATATAGTACACATCTCATACCATACACTCACTCTTAGCTTTGGATTTTTGCAAAGTTGCCAAACACTCAGACGCCAATTAAGAAACTAGAATCCAGTCCTTACACAGAGATTAAGTAATTCAGCACAGTGTCTCTGCAAGCTATAATTAAAAGCAGTTAGCTTCATTACAGGAAGAGCAAAAGTAAAGAGGCAGAGACCTATTTTTGGTATTGTTTTCCTATAAAATATACTGTACACTACAACTAACCCGTTCACTGCTCTCCAGCTGTATTCAGTTAAAATTAATCAGAACAAATTAAATCTAAGGATTAAGGCTAGCAAATCAGAGGAAACACAAGGTTAAGAAAATCCTAGAATATGAGGTATTAACTTCTACAATATTACCTGGATGTCTAATTAGTCAATTCATTTCAAATTATTGCTGCCAAATTTAAAATTGTTAACAACACTAACAAGGTCGACTATGCTGATGATAAATTACAGCCAAAAAGGGACCTTAGTTTATCAGGTTCATTACATATATATGTGCAGAGCAGTACATGTTCCTTCCCTGAAAGGACTCACAGTTTAAACATCCTTGCATAGGATGGAGACAAAGATATTAAACACAACAAAGGGACTAATGTAAGGACAAAACCAGTTTTACAGCTATTTTAAAATCTTGATTATGTCTAAGTATCTGCATGTGCTGGTTTTGACTGGGATAGAGTTAATTTTCTTCATAGTAGCTAGTATGGGGCTGTGTTTTGGATTTGTGCTGGAAACAGTGTTGATCACACAGGGATGTTTTCATTACTGCTGAGCAGGGCTGACACAGAGTCAAGGCCTCTTCTGCTTCTCACCCCACCCCACCAGCGAGCAGGCTGGGGGTGCACAAGAAGTTGGGAGGGGACACAGCCAGGACAGCTGACCTCAACTGACCAAAGGGATATCCCACACCATATGACGTCATGCTCAGCATGTAAAGCTGAGGGAAGAAGAAGGAAGGGGGGGACGTTCAGAGTGGTGGCGTTTGTCTTCCCAAGTAACCATCACGCATGATGGAGCCCTGCTTTCCTGGAGATGGCTGAACACCTGCCTGCCCATGGGAAGTAGGGAATGAATTCCTTGTTTTGCTTTGCTTGCGTGCGCGGCTTTTGCTTTCCCTATTAAACTGTCTTTATCTTAACCCACGAGTTTTCCCACTTTTGCTTTTCCGATTCTCTCCCCCATCCCACCGGGGGGGAGTGAGTGAGCGGCTGTTGGGCTTAGTTGCCGGCTGGGGTTAAACCACGACAGTCCTTTCTGGCACCCAACGTGGAGCTCGAAGGGTTCGAGATAACGACAAGTTTGACTGGAACGTGCTAGATCGAATTTATAGCTGTTATTGCTGTTTAGCTATTAATTGGCAGGCTCTTGTGCTTGCCATGGGGCTTGCTTGCCTTACTGTATATTAGAGTCTAGTGCTCATTTGTGGCTGCTTTTTGCTTTCGCTGCTTGCTGTAGTGCTGTGCTGCTTATCACCTTGCTGTGCTGTGCCTGGGAACATTTGATAACAGCAATGGCCATGCGCCTGGGCTGGCAGATGGCCAGGGCATCCCTGCTGTTTCTGTGCTGCTGTACTGGACAGGCTGGAACTCCAGCGTGAACTCGAGTCAAAGGGACTGTGACCTGTGGATGAGTCCACGCGGGAGCAGGACACCCCGAAGCGTCTGTGGCCGTGGTTATGTTGTGCCGCAGCAGGTAGACCTCTGAAGGGATTGTGGCCCAAGGATAAGTCCACGCTGGAGAAGGTACACCTCGAAGCATCTGTGGCTGTGGATAAGGCCATGCTGCAGCAGCTACACCTTGAAGCATCAGTGGCTGTGCTCGAGGTCACGCTGGAGCACCTCAAAGCATGTGGCCATGGATAGGCCCACGACAGAGCAGGTACAGCCCTGGAGGGACTGCAGCCATGGGTAAGGCCATGTTGGAGCAGGTTTACTTCTGAAGGGACCGTGGCTGTGGGTAAGGCCACGCTGGAGCAGGTGTATCTCTGAAGGCATTGTGACCCGTGGAGAAGGCCACGCTGAACAGGTGCTCCTCAAAGCAACTGTGGCTGTGGATAAGTCTATGCCGCAGCAGGTTATACCCCTGGAGAGACTGTGGCTCATAGGTAAGGCTCCACTTGGAGCAGATACACCCCTAAGGGACTGCAGTCTGTGGGTAAGTCCAAGCCAGAGCAGGGGCAAGGGGAGGAGTTCGTTGCAATGTTAAACCCTATGGTTTGATCTGAGGGGACCAGGGGTGGAGATTGTAATGGAAATACCTTTAAATTGTTGTAACCCATGATTTGAGTTGCGTGTTATAGGAATTACTATAGCAGGAACCCCTTGTCGCTAGCCAGGCTAGGAGCAAGGGGAGGAGTTCATTGCAATGTTAAACGCTATAACCTGGCCCAAAGGGACCAGGGGTGGAGATTGTAATGGAAATACCTTTAAATTGTTGTAACCCATAATTTCAGTTGCATGTTATAGGAATCACTAGAGCAGGAACCACCCGAACCAATGGAGGACAAGCCTTACAAGAAGCAGTGCCAGTGCAGCAGTGACCCGACCTGAGCGGGCTTTGGTGCCCAAAAACTCCACAGAACACACCACCTCTCCTGTTCTGAGTGACCACCATAACAGATGGAGCCCAAAGTCATGGACTAAATGAACTCAATGGACATTTTGTAGAAATTTGTGGACATTTTAAAGACATTTTTCAGGGTTGGTCCATAGACTAAGGGAATGATATCTGTGTATTGTATCAAAGGATGGGAAGCGGGGGGTGGTTAATGAGGATGTATTGGGTAGTGTGGGACCTGAGCATGACGTCAATGGTATGGAATAAGGGGTGGAGAATGTGCTGGTTTTGGCTGGGGTAAAGTTAATTTTCTTCACAGTAGCTAGTATGGGGCTGTGTTTTGGATTTGTGCTGGAAACAGTGTTGATCACACAGGGATGTTTTCATTACTGCTGAGCAGTGCTGACACAGAGTCAAGGCCTTTTCTGCTTCTCACACCACCCCACCAGCGAGCAGGCTGGGGGGGCACAAGGAGTTGGGAGGGGACACAGCCAGGACAGCTGACCTCAACTGACCAAAGGGATATTCCATACCATATGACATCATGCTCAGCATATAAAGCTGGGGGAAGAGGAAGGAAGGGGGGGACATTCAGAGCGATGGCGTTTGTCTTCCCAAGTAACCATCACGCGTGATGGAGCCCTGCTTTCCTGGAGATGGCTGAACACCTGCCTGCCCATGGGAAGTAGGGAACGAATTCCTTGTTTTGCTTTGCTTGTGCGCGGAGCTTTTGCTTTACCTATTAAACTGTCTTTATCTTAACCCACGAGTTTTCAGACTTTTACCCTTCTGATTCTCTCTCCCTTCCCACTGGGGGGGAGTGAGCGAATGGCTGTGTGGGGCTTAGTTGCCGGCTGGGGTTAAACCACAACACTGCACTATTACCAGCTGTGGGCTATAAGAAGAATAAAATACAGTTATTCACCACAGACTTGATAGGAGATTGATATCTAGGCATTCACTGTGAGACAATAAGTATATTTAACAGTAGCTATTGTATTAATACAAGGGTAATATAAGTAACGTGACATTTGTATTTCTCCTCCCCACCCCCCAGCTCCCAACCCAGTATCAGGTATCTTAACACACTGTCTCTACGCATTGCGCTGATGACACAGAAACTGAAGCAGATGACTATTGACATTTGGCAGGAAGCTGCACTTGCAAATATCAACTTAGATTCATTACGGTTAATTACATTTTTTGTCAAACAGTATGATGTCATAGTATCTGAAGTAAAAAATGTTCCCTCATGTCATACAGCATCTTAATTTTTGTCCTAAGAACACGCACACAAAGGTTTCTTTTCATCCTGTCCTGATCCTCCACGCAAAAATAATATGAAAGTGTGTAACACATTTAAGTCTTGCAAATGCATTATCTGCAACTTACACTTTGGGATACCATTAAAATGTAAAAGAACATATATCCAGATGAGCCAGTCTCCATATATATGATAGTACATGACTGACTGTCTAGCAGATGGAAAATCTACTCTTGAAAGACATGTTTTCAAATTCTTGAAGTGACTTCAGTGGACAAAATTTACCTTTGTTAATATCTCTGCACACTTAGAATATTCTGAAAGGAACATACACATTTGCTTCATATTTTACGTGATGTCTTTCATCCTTTCTCCCGCCTATGTCTAGGAACATTTTTAGAAGTGAGAAACATTGAATTCTTATCAGAGCAATTTTTGACCTGTCCTTTGTTAATCTGGGTACCTTGTGAACAACTGTTCTTGTGTTCTTCACTCTCACAGGCATCTTTCACGTGCAGATCAGAAGTCAAGGGCCAGTGAGTACCTTACACCTCTCAGTACAGAGTCTTGCATAATGTGATCTTGGTCTTGACAGGCCATTATAAAGCACTATAAAGCACGGCTACTACTATTAAAATGGAATATACTGGAGGAAACAATAAGGCTGAATGAATGAATAGCAGCATTATGACAGTTACACATCTGATAGTTCCAGATAGAGATATTGTAAAAACTCTGTTCCACATTAAATCAAGTAATAGATTTTAAGCAGAAAACAGTCTAGTCTAACACACTGCGTATTATACGCCACAGAACCACACCCAGTAACTCAGGCATCACACGCATGGATATCAGAATGAAATAAGGAAAGGATGGATAGTCTCATCTCTTAAATTATGTCAAGATAGCAGGAAGTTTTAAATTCTAGTCTTGGTCCTTCCACTGACTTGAGAAAGTAGTATAATCAGTTTGCCTGAGTGTCACTATTTAAAAAGTCAGAGTACTTACTTATCCCACAAGGATACTGTCAGGTTTAATTAATTATGGCTGTAAAATCCTTTCTAAATGAAAAGTGGCAAGCATGATTTATCAATTAAGTCTAAAACACCACTGCAGAATCAGAGACTGATCGCTGTTTTATCAAGAGCATAACATTTCTCATAAAATACATTTCAAACGGAAAATTATATTAACAGCCTTTTTGACTTATTTAGACTTTTTTGTGAGGAGCAAGGCAATAGACTTTTGATGAGTTCTAGGAATAGAAGTGTAATCAAGAAAAGAGATACAGGAACACTCGCCCACTGACATTAATGTGGCACTAGCTAAATGGTGTGGCATAAATCACGGGAAAGGGGACTATGTCCCTAGCACTGCTGTAGGACCAAGCTGAAAGAAAACTACTCCTCTACCTATTAGATGTCACTTGCTTGTAGTCTGACTATGTGCAAGGATCTGTGCGAGTCACCTAGGTATAGCCACCCAGAACTGAGTATGGCATGAGTAGCCCAAAACTACCTGTAAGGTGGCAATGCATGATCTACAAAGGGCCTGATTTATGTCAGTATGACTCTACTGCTGTCAGCTTTCATGCTCACAGGTGTATCACAGCTATAGCATGTATCCGCAGGCAGAATCCAGGTGTCAGTTACGAATGACAGCTGTCATTGATGCACACCTCCTCTCGGGGTGCAGTGGGCCCTCTTTTCCCTACGATGGCAGCTATGTTAGCTAAGGTACTCCTTGCAGGGAAATTATAATTCAGTCAGTGCTCACTAGGGCCAGGAATGCATCAGCACAGATGTAAGAGTAGTTCGAAACATTCAGAAGAGACATGGATCAAACGACCTGTGAATTACACTGATTCAGCACATCTACTGGACAGTCCTGTGGCCCAACTCTTTCCTGGACAACTCCACCTATTTGGCCTGTACTGGCAAGCTCCACACCCACGGCACCAATAGCCGGAGTTTCAGAGGAGGAAATGAATCATGCCCTCAGAATGCAACTGAAATCCCACAGACCTAAGAAAATACATATCCATCTGCATTATGTATACGTGCATACTTCGTATATTGCCAATTACATTTCAATCAGATACCGCACATGAATAAAAATACCCAAATCTAGTGGAATTTAACATTAGGTGGCATTCCAAAGATATGGCACGTGATTATAAATGAAACAAGCAGTACCACATGACTTAAAATACGTCAACTGAATTTGGGCCCAATCCAGCACAAAATAACCACAGCTTTTCCAGGCTACACAGGCATCAGGTTTGAATGGTCACACTGCAGCAGCGTGACGCATAATTTGGAAGTACCAACTTGTTATGGAAAGACAGTAAGGGATTGTCTAGACTGGGTCAAAATGCTTTGCAAAAACATTTTAGCTAAAATTAATAAAGCTTAAGAAAGGGTGGGCGAAGTTTGATTTGTGAGTTGGCCAAGACATGCCCATGGGGAGATCCCCTTAATTAAATTATTACTAATTTGTTTACGATCACGGGTGAAGTCTCCACTTCTGGGTCACGTCACCTCTCTGCCTCTTTGTTTCCCAGCTTCCTCCTTCTTTACCACATCGACTTAAGACCGCCAGGCACAAGAGCTACCTATCCATGCTCACACAGGCCCGGCCAAGCAGCATGGCTCTTCTGCAAGCAAAAAGGGTGGGACAGCCACAGCACCAAACTTTCTGGAACAGTCAAGAAGCTCGGACACAAGCCCCATCTTTTTAAAGCAGCATCGATGCTTAAGGCCTGAATTTAGCTGCAGGCTCTGACATAGGCGCCTATCTCACTTGCTAACAGGGGGTTTTCAGTGTGCCAGGTGCCCTGCTGGCAGGGGAGCCCCCCTCGGGCAGGGGCAGAACTGAAGTGGGCAGATTATGCCGTGAGCAACAGTCCTTGCCCATGCTGCTACTAAACAAAAAGGCATTGCAGGTAACGTCGTTATTTGGAAATAAGGTGACAGGTACACTGTGCTGCAGATCTCAGGGCAGCCCAACCACGTCTTTGCTAGTGTTTGCAACAGTTCCCACCAGAGGCAGCTGGTAGCAACCTACCTTCAAATATTCTCTAGCTGGATGGTTATGTTGAAGACATGAAGGAGGTTTGAAGCCACCAAAGAAGGCAGTAGTTACATCGTCTGGATCGTCATCATACCTCTGCACGCGTCCCTTCCTGGAGAGGTAGAGGTGTGCATTTTCTTCTAACCACTTCTTCAGTCTCCTGCTTATGGGTAGTCACCGCATGTCATGAAAAGCTGAGTGTGGCCTCCTGCTCCAGCTCAACTTTCAGCCCGATTTAAAAACATTTTATGTGACTACGTAACCAAACCTAGCCGAAATAGCAGAGTCCGGGGCCTCTCCCCATCCATATGCTAAAATGCAGGTAGCAGGACAAAGAAGCCATAGGGACGGAGTCCATCATCCTGCAAGTCCTTACACGAAATTTGCACCATATTTGATTGGACAATTAATGACTGCACATTTCCATTACATTTCTTACACTTGCAGTGCTTCGCAATGGCAGCACTGCCCCTTCCCAGCTGCCTGAGGTAGTATGAGTATTTCCATTCTCACGCTGCTGCTGCCACCACTACTAAAACGGCAGAGCAGACGAGCATGTTTGGAGCCATGGTCCGTTTTGCCTGCTGTTACATCCTCACAGAGTCGACGTGACAGGTTGTAAAAAGCCTTTACAACCTGGTAGGCTGCACATAGTGGTCTGAATCAGAACGATAGGGCTGTCTCGTGTGGAAAAGGTAAAGCACAGAAACTGCTTCCCAGGACGGCTTCTAGTATCACTTACACCGGGAGACGGGACATTTCTCTGAGCAGCACGCTCCAGACGAACGGTGCTCAGGGCCATTTCCTAAAACAAGATACCAGGACACTGCGTAAGACCCTGTATGGTGCCATCAGAGCTATTCCCTCCTAGGCAAGGGTGCCATGCTCCAGTGTTTTCATTCCCAAAGACTGGCCGCTAAAAATACCTGGATTCTCATTTAACCTTCCATGTCTAAAAATGATAAATTGGGTCCCTAAAAGGTCTGAAACGTCAGACTGACTCCAAAGTTTAAGAAATACAGGTTGCCTTACACCTTTCAGGTGTAAAAATGACAAATTTGGTCCCCTAAAGGACTGAAACATCAGACCGACTCCAAAAGATCAGAAACACAGGTTGCCTTAAGTCCGGTTTGAGCCTCCAGCCCTTAAAAAAAACCCAAAAACAACCCAGAAACCCAGCAACGAGGGAATCTTTTAAAACTCCAATGAAGGAAAAAGAGCGAGCAGCAATTAGCAGCCCAGTCAAACCACCCGAGGAGAGAGGCAAGAGACCTCGCGCGCGCCGCCAAACCTCAGGGAGCCCCGGAGAAGGGCCGGGAGCCGCCGGGCGGGAGCGGGGCTGAGGCGGGGGCGCCGGGGGGGCCGCCTCGGCGGCCCCCCCGGCGCCCCCGCCTCAGCCCCGCTCCCGCCCGGCGGCCTGCCGTTACCGGCTTCGCGCTAGCCCCCGCCCTCCCGCGTCACCTGACCGCGCGCCCGCCTGTCGTCACAGGCGCACGCGCGGCGGCCGTTGGCGGCGCCGGGGAGGAATGGCGCTGCTGGTGCGGGACCCGTTGGCCTCGCGGGCGCGACCCCTGCCGCTGCCCCCCGGCGGCGGGTCGGTGCGCGGCCTCCTCCGCGATCGCGCTCGGGCGCTGGTGAGTGGAAGGTGGTGGTCGGGGGGAGCAGGGGTGGCGGCTGTGGGGACGCGGCGACGCCTCAGGCCTCGGGAGAGGGGCGGGTGAGGGCGCTGGGCTCCCGGTGCTGGCGGCTGGCAGGCCGCGTGTCTTGCCCTCGCCCCCTTCCCCGCTCGCCGTGAGGCCTGCCGCTTCGGCTGTCGCACGTCGCGACTGTGGGCACGCTCCTCGTTGCCGTCGCTTAGCTGAGCGGGAGGGTTTGCTATGAGGGAGTCCTGTAGTCTCTTATATGTCTTTTATATATATATATGGAAGATACCAATCTTGAATTCTTTACGGTCCAAAAAATGTGGGTATTGTTTGTTTGTTTCTTAATACAGAGTGTTTGAACAGTTAGTGTAAGTTTTCCCCTAGCGCGGCTTTTCCCCATTCGTGTTTACAAGCTGATTTAGACCGTGTTTAATCCTTGAGGAAACGGGAATTAAAACAAGCACCATAGAGAATGTTTGTGCTTTTAAGATTGTCTGATTTTTGCTTCCTCTCTGTTCCTACAGGAAGGAAGGAACCGTTATTTCTTAATGATTTACTTTCTCGGAATGCTTCATTCTCAGTCGATCACGTGACTCAATTTTGCTTTTTTTTAGCATATTCCCGAAGAAAGCTTGTATGTGAAATGTAACGGGCGACTGGTTAATGATGAAGATGTACTGCAGAATGGAGCCGTTTATAGTCTGGAGCCAAGACTTTGTGGTGGAAAAGGAGGTTTGTTGCTTAACTGTTTCCCACTGATTAGATTCTTAGGTTAAAAAAAAAAACTTTTCTTATACTGTAGTCTATACTGACAGCAGCAGTCCTAATCTATTAGCACATCTCTTTCAACGTGGATGACTGTGATGTAATGTCTGTGAGCTGAAATCAAAGTTTACGTGCAAAGCTGAGAATTTACCAGGGAAGCTGCAGTTCAGCCAACAACTTTGCTGGCATAGCTCTTCTTCACACCCCTGGTCAGCTCAGCTCTACTAGTAGAAATCTGTAACGTGCATCAAAGTGACTTAAGAGTTGAAATTGTGTTGAAAAGCACCTGGTTTCTTAGACTCCTGAGTTTCATTTGTGGTCACTTACGACGAATATGCCAGGTACCAATAGTCTGTGATTTGAATATGTTATATGACCTAATTGATTTTGTTTTCTCTTATTTGAAAAAATATTTAAATGCCAAGATCCCAGTAGCCTAAGAACTAAAGAATTCAATCTCAACCAGACTCCTTATATTGACAAAATATTTTTAACTGTGTTACAGAAGATATGTAGTAATTATACAAAACGATGTAGCCACCGACAATATGGACATTCCCTAAAATGGAACATGATGGGTGGGGCAGGTTTAGCAGAGTATTTGAGTGTAATTGGAGTTTGCTTTTTGAATCCAGTTCTCAGAATTCTCCAGCTATTGAGTTAAAATGCTGAATAATTGTGCAGCCTTGCATCAGGCTGCAGCTCAGCTTACTTTACATAGTTTTAGACAGAACTGGAAATAAATATTGTTGCTATAGCTTATGAGCTATTGTGGTTTTTTTAAATGCCCTAAAAGTGGCATATATGGTATAAGTTCACAGTATAGGATGCTTCCTCCTCACCTATTGTCCGTCAGCTTCAGTTATCCTGGGGTGGCACAGGATACGTGTTCTGTGGTTCACTCTGTGTTACTGATGTGCCGTTGGGGTCAGTTTAAAATTGTTCTTTAGCAATTTCATCTGATTCTAAAGTGTTCCCTTTGTTTTGACTTTATAATGTAAAGTGTGATAAAAACAGTCAAAGAAACAGGTCAAAGCTATTGAGACTTACTGTACGATCTCAAGGGATTACAGATCATGCTGGCTTAGAAGAGAACTGAGCATTTTATTATCAGACCTAATTCAGCACCTGTGACCTCAGTGAATACATTGCTGTTGATTTTGGGGAGCGTTCCTGGCTAGGTGTAGCAGCTAGGGCCACATTCTTCAGAATGTAAAATTCAATAGCATGTTTCATGTGCTACAGAAATTCTCCTTGCCAATGGCAGCAATTGGTTTTGCTAGCTGAACATAATGCTTTTTCTGCCTCATGATACAGTAGGTTGTCTGGATTGGTTTGTAACAGTTCTTAAAGGTGCTTTTGGGGCACTAAAAACTATAGATTTGTTCAGCTTCTGGTTAAAAGACAGTGCTTCCACATTGTGTTTCTTTGAGGTAGTTAAACAAGTGTCTTTCTCGAACTGGAGACAACATGGGGTGGGACTGATGGAGAGAGAAATCGGCAGCCTTGCCTATGAGTAATTAGTGGCTGAGGAGCATATAGAAATCTGTTTTGGGGGACTCTGCAGCGTAACATTGTACATCATGATCATCTTGATGAAGCTGCTAAGGCTATCTCCTAAAAAAGTCATTTTATTTTCTGCTAGATTTTTAAAAGGGGATTTAAGATTGGTGGGGGCTAAAGGGGCTTAAGGGGGAGGTATATCCTGGCTAAATTAGAAAGGACCCAAAATGTTATCTTGAGATGAAAAAGGTTTCAAACTGTTTCGCTGGGGGAGTCCAGAAATAGGCTTTCATGTTAGGAGTGCTGCACAGGTTCTAGTAAATCTGGAGTCCATCTGGTGTGGAATCAGGAGCCCAAAACCAAGATGAGTGGTAAACGCTGGGTACCTTCTTTCACTTAATGTTCCAGCATTTCACCCGTGACAATTCTCCAACATGTTGCAACTTTCAACTTACCCTTTATTTCAGTTGCACTGAGGGAGAGGAAAGTGTTGAATTCACTGTATTTTTTTTCCATAATTAATTATTTTGTTGTATACTAGCTCATCTCCATTTGTTTCTGTTTAGCTAATTCTTGATTACTTTTTTTCTCAGGGTTTGGATCTATGCTGCGAGCCCTTGGTGCTCAGATTGAAAAGACAACAAATAGAGAGGCTTGCCGAGATCTCAGTGGAAGGAGACTTCGAGATGTCAATCACGAAAAAGCGTAAGGCATTTTCTTAGAAGCTAGAATTATAAAGTAAACTTACCATGTAGTTCACTGTTAACAAAAGAGTTCAAATGACAGGCTGTTGTAGCAATGAAATTTTATTTTGAATACTAAAAAGAGCAAAAGTGAAATCTTAAGCACAGATAGACTGGAAGCCAACAGGATTCTTCTGACTAGAATTATATTACTGCGAAGTAGAGGTGATTGTACTGCAGCCTGCTTCTGAGAGACTGTTCTGCACCTCTTAGATTTCTCATCTGGAATTCTCACCGTTGTTCTCTCTGAAGCTGCAGGACCATGATACTGGGGATATGTGACCTTACTGCTGTTTCTGGCTTCCAAAATAAACTTTAGCCTCTTCTCTGTAGCAGAATCTCTATATATTCCTTCAGTAATTCCCCTGGGTGCTGTTAGTCGTCTTTTTCCATTGGCTCCCATCCTAGCAGGTGGTAGAAGCATTCAGTAATTGCAAAGCAACAAACTGATACTACATTAAATGTTGGAAACGCTCTCATTTTCCTGGTTCCGTCATCTGCAGGATGGCTGAATGGGTGAAGCAGCAAGCAGAACGGGAAGCAGAAAAAGAGCAAAGGCGTTTGGAAAGGCTGCAGCGGAAACTTGCGGAGCCAAAGCACTTTTTCACAAATCCGGACTACCAGCAGCAGTGTCATGAAATGGCTGAGCGACTAGAAGATTCAGTACTTAAAGGTACCACAGTTCAACCTCACTTTCTCTCCTCAAAAAAATAAAGCAAACTAAAAACCCTATAGCCTCACTCGGGTATGAAAATTAAAAAAAAAAAAAATTTAAAAAAAAAAAAATTGCTGTCAATAACTCCTTCAATTAAATGAAATTTTAAATTCCAGTAAAATTTGTTGGAATTCATTTTTCCTTTTTGGCTACTGCTTCTCTTAAATTGCATTGAACAGCTTAACACGGATACTTCACGCAGACGCTTCATCTTGCTGTGCTACAGTGTCATAATAAAAGCAAAATTCTGTGAAGGTAGTGTTGCTAGTTCAGCTGTAAGAATTACATAATCATTTTCAATGAAATGGTAATATATAAACAGGTCTTACGTAAAAACTAGAAATTGAATCCAACTACAAAATACCTTGTTTCACTAACTGTTCTTTGTAGTTGTTTTATTTATCCACGGATTATTCCCTTGCTGGCAGCTTGATAGTGAAACTTGAGGCTGAACGGGGTGTAGAACCTGAGAGTTCAGTTCAGGAATCCAATTTTAATTGACTCTCTGCCTTAGTAAAGCAGTGTGGGAAAGCTTTTGCTGCTGCTGAGTTTTTGTGAAGCTTTGAGTCTACATAAATGTGCACTAATAGTGATTATTTTCAGTTGGTGTTTTAAATTGCATCTGAAATTAAAAGGTAACTAGAATTTACAACGTATGTGAATTGTGTACTGACGATGTAGACTTTTAACTTTGTTTTGAAGGATTGCAGGCCACTTCAAGCAAAATAGTGTCGCCGGAAAGTGGCAATAGTCGGAAGCGTCCCGGTGAATCTGGAAAGAATGGAACAAAATCTCAAAAAAGAAGATGTTTTTGGTAAGCATTACGACTCTCTCTGTACTTAATACTCGAGTATTAAGCCTTGGACAGGATGACAGGTTAGGTACATACAAGTAAGCAACATTTTATCTGAGATGTAGACTTAAATAGTAAAATTAAATTGAACCAATTAAATCGGAGAACTGAAAGTAAATGTTGCTGTGTTTATATAATTCTGTCCCAGCTGGAGCAGACAAACTTTATCTGCAAAAATAGACATCCTTCCCGCCCCCCCAGCTTCTTCTAATATGGTTATATTCTACTACCTCCCATTGTCCTTTTTTTTCATTAATGAAGTAGATTTACAATTAACTTGGGGGGGGGGGAATTTCCTGGCATTTTTCACCTTATGTAACACGAAGGAGAAGCCTTAATGATTCCAGTGGTGTTTGGAATAGCAATAGGTAGCACACATTTCTGTATTGGGAATGCTATAAAAAGATACCTGTTTTCAGAGGATGTTGGGTCCTGTTTAATATTAGCAGCTCTTCCATTTACTAAACTATCCTAACTAGCTGCTGGAGTAGTTCACTGCAGCTCTCTGAAGTGAGTTTTGGAAAGAGAAGTGTGATAATAAAAATAATTTTAAAAAAAAAAGTGAAAATAGGTGAACATTCATTTGTAATGTACTGCTTATGCCAGGCTGGGATTGGAAGGGTTGGATGATCCTGACAGTTCAGATTGTGAGGATGACAGTGAAGATGACTCCCCTCATGCATCTGACGGAAGTTGTCCATCAGGCAGCAGATACAATGAAAATCCTGGAAACTCGAATGAATGTTCAAGCAGCTCTCTGGATTCGGTAGAAGATAGTCCAGCTACCAGTGCAACTGAGAAACCACTGGAGCCACCAGAAGGTACTGGAAGAGATCCACAAGGAAAGACACACACAGGTGGGCAAACTGAAATGCCAGCTGAAGAAAACAGTAAAATGACAAAGCCCTTGAAGGAAGAGGCCCAAGAAAACAATGAAGTAACCCAAGCTCTGAAAGAAGAGGAGCAAGAAAATGTTTCTTCTAAGGCACAGGAAACAAACCAGTTACAGAGCACAGTAAGTATGAAGCAGTACAAAATGTGTTATGTCTTTTTTCTTCAGCTGCTTTTACTCAATCACTTTTCCCTTTGTGGATTGCAGAAAAGGGGAGGGGATTTGTATCCTATGACTTCAATGCATTAGATGTACGTGCTTGAATTAGAATCGTAGTCTCCCTAAGAAGCTAATAGAATCTCCAGAGTTTGATTCAGAGCACAAAAAATCCCAAGGTTAAAAGGAAAAACAGCTTAACTGAAGATGCATCGTACGACTTACGAAAATGGAATGTAGCGAGTTAATGGAAACGGCAGCCAGAGAAGGCTCTTGGTTGACAGTGTCTCCATGGAGAAAGTTGAATTGTAGTATGGTAGCATTGTCTTGAGAGATGCTAAGTAGAATGGTTCAGGGAAGAACTTTATCAGATTAAGCTTTTAATAGTCTAGAGTTTCTACTAAGATGCAGTTGCCCTTGGCTGTTGGGTATTGTCTTTCCTGAGATCCATGTTTCTCTTGGGGTTCTTTTGTTGGTTTTTTTTTTTTCTCCTTCTATATAAATAGATACACTCTGGATCCAAAATTCTTCACTGAGGGGCAAAAAAGAAAAGTAAAACCCTTCCATAGGATGAAAGACTCTTATCAATACTTTTTGACACATTACCAAACACTGTCCAATTTGACTAATCTTATTTATAACACCATTTGACCTTAATGTTTATAATTGACCTCAATGTTTAAATTAGAAGTTGTTCCAAGTGGACGCCCCCTAAACCAATCAGCCGATCAGTCTTCTAAATTTTTTATAGTAAAAGGACTTGAGTCTAGTTCGTAGAGAACCCTAGTAGTCTGGTGCAAAGTTCAGTTCTTCATTGACCATCGAAGTCTGAAAGCAGCAGCTCCTTCACTAGAGAGACAGGATTACTATCAATGATGAGCTTCATCTGAACTGCAAAGGATGGTGGAAGAGTGGTTTTAAAATTGATCATCTGGCGTATGCATGGTGGAAGCAGGTCTGTACTGTTGCCATGCCATTATCTCTGCTGGCAGTCTGGGTTGGTGTCGCAGGCCGCAGCCAGATCAGGAGCAGCACTGACCATGAGGTTCCTTCTCTGGTGATTGGCAGGAGGATGGCTGGGATTCCTTTCCTGAAGAGGCTTCAGATCAGTCTTCCAGCCAAGAGAGAATGTAGCTTTTCCCACTGAATTGATGAAAGCCCAACTAATATTTGGCAGTAAAAGGTGCCAATATTTGTGCTTCATTGCTCCTTGCATAATACTGCTATTAAAAATTTTTAGGGGTAATGAATCTAGGCTTATTCTAGCAACAAAACAAAATGTGGTGCTTTTTTCGGGCTAGGGAGTTGCTTGGATTTTCTGCCTTTTTTTCAGCTTGAGCAGAAAGTCTGCCATCAGCTGCCAGTGCCAATGACTGAATTCTAGTAAGTGGAAGTTTAATACAGATAAATGGAAAAAAGACCAAGGATATAATCTGATAAATTAGAACTTTGTCATCTACTGTACTGTTAAGAGCTGGCAAATTTTAAACAGGATGTTTACCGTTCTTCACTGTTTACCTTTTGCTCGGTATTTGTGAGACTGTCTATTCCTAGAACAGGAAACTCCACCAATGCTGTGGCAGATTGTTATTGCAGGTGGAAATATTTTTATAATAGTCCTTGATGGATTTTTTTTTTTTTAAATGTAGGATGAGAATAATGAGGCAACCAGTCTTTTTTTGTATGCTTAGCAGGACAAAGGTTCTAATTCTGCTCGGGTTAATTGTTTTTGCTGAGTTCATAACGGAGTAGTCTCATTCCCGCTGCTGGTATTACTTGCTCTGAAGTCTCTTTGATAACTCCATCATGATACATACCATAAGACTAATATGTGCTTTTAAGTATTGAACGAAATGGGCTTAGATTTTTGTGTCCTTTTTAGTGTGTTAATGTTTAGTGTGTTAGTAAGTTCCAGCATTTGAATTGTCCAGTCTTTGTCCATGTTCTTTTGTGAACAAGGCCCTGGGCTTGGACTAGACAATCTATAGAGGTCCCTTTCACCCTCAATTATTCTGCAAATATACTGATTTCCTTTTAAGATGAAATTTTAATCCATTTTCTTGTGGCAGGATGAGATGTGAACTTCAGAACTTGCTTTTTGGCTACTCTTATAAAAAGAGGGTGCTTTTATATCTATTTCTATAATTACAGTGTAACTGCATTAGAAATAACTGTTCATCCTCCTTCCTGCTACTGCTGGGGGCGTGTTGGTTATATTCTACATGGGGTTAAAAAGGGGCTGTTAGCTTTGCCGTGCCTCTGGAAGCCAAGGTTAAGCTACTGAACTGCTAGGCGAGATGGTGGGCTGTTGTTTTCAATTCGGTTTTCTTGGGAGTACTTAACTTCCCTGGGGATAAAACTGGTATTGACTGTTTTGTCTCCAGAGGAATAGGATTAAATACTGCCACTTTTTTTATTTTACTTTTTCGGCACTCCTCTATTGCAAGTAGAATGTGTTAATTCTAGTGGAATAATTTTAAAAGTTCAGCGGTGTTTACATCATTTAAAATAACCAGTGCTTCTGTCTTGGAGGCTATGTACATTGCAAGCCTAAGCACATCTGCAGCTTGTCTGGACATGTTAGAGCAAGCCTTTAACTAGCTAGCAGAGGCACTGCGAGGAGTAGGCTTGTAGCAGCACAGTTGGACAGCGGGTACAAAGCTCACCTGGGCATTCACCCCGCTCTTGGGTGTGTTATCTCTGCTAAGATTTGCATGTTTTATGACGAGGCTGCTAGCTAGCTTCAGTTCGCTTGTACATGATGCAGTAATACTTTGGCTGGGTAGCATAAGTACCGCTAATAATGAGAATATCCAACATGATACATATGGAGACATTGCTCAACTTTATTAAGTCATTAGGAGTTTGAAATAATCCTAATTGAAGGTCTTCTGCAAAAGGAAGCATTCTGTCTATACTCTTTCCTCCCCCCAATCAGGAAGAAAATAAAAATAGTCTGATGTGATGTTTTATTCTTTGCAGGAGGTGGAACCGATAGACCTACTGGCATTCAACTCTGCTGCTGAAATGGAAGCCCTGGGTTTAGATAAACTGAAGGCGGAATTGATGTCTTTAGGGCTGAAATGTGGAGGCACTTTAAAGGAAAGAGCAGCAAGGCTTTTTTCAGTGAGAGGTCTGTCTAGAGACCAGATCGATCCTGCCTTATTTGCAAAGCCCTCTAAAGGGAAAAAAAAGTGATTTTTTTTTTTTTTTTTAAAAAACATCATTTTGTATCTGTCTACTTTTAAATTTTTCTTATTCTGTACTGCCACATAGAGTTCTTTGGCATCCCTGGGTAGTCTTTTGTTTCTACTCTTTAGGAATTTCGATTAACGTAACAGAGTAAGTTGCTAGATAGCGAGTTAGTTACGTGTTCAAAATTAAAGGAGTGAAACTACGATCATTTGATAAACTTTACAAATAGTTATAACGAGTCTTAATCCAACAGGTAGAACAAACTCACTGTATATGGAAAGGAAGAACCTGAATATTTTCTGGAAAATGGTTGTATGACACTGTCATCACCTATCTTAAGATATCTTAAGAAAAATAGCAAACCTTTCCTAGCTTTCTATTGAATCTCCTTTAATGTGTATTCCAGTTAGCACAGTTAAAACTGTCAAATGAGAAACATTGAACTTATGATCCAGGCTTAAAAGCTGAAGTTTCTTCATATAAAAAGAACATTTTTATATGGATGCGGGCATTATAAATAAATACGCTGTGCTGTGAGTTTCTGTGGGATGTCAGGTATCAGTATGGTATAAAATATTAATGCGTGCAAGTATTTCTTTTAGAAGAAGTTAAATAAGGGTATTTACTTACTTTGCTCTGGAAAAGTATCCGAGTGAGGGAAAAGAGAGAATCACGTCCTTAAGAAACTAAAAAGAATAAAGTACACTTGCTGGCTGCTGAAGGTTGGTAACATACGGAGTGATCATCTGAAGCCGAATGGGAAATTTAGGGTGGGTTTTAACTTTTCCCCTCCCCCCCCCCCCCCCCCCACTGGTAAAAGCAATGGAATTGTCTCCCAAGGGCTGAAAATATCTGCAGTGCTGGTGCTTTATCCTCGAGCAGCGTCTGTAATCTCGGTGCCGGGAGTTATCCCGTGAGGGGGTAAGGGCCCCTTGCTGGAGGGGCAGCGTGCTCGCATGACCGCGGGTGCAGCTGCCACTTCTCTGGTTTGAGAGGCTTTTAAAAAGCGTTTAGGTCAGTGCCTCAGATGTTACCACCGTATGCTGGAGAGTATTGCGTTTGTGATCCACTTACTGGGTTTTCTTGTAGAGACGCTTGAAAAATTAAAAAAGATCTCTCTCCTGTTCTGACATCATACCGCCCGCTTATCTGTTTTACAGTTTGGCTCATAAAGTTTTGAATTGCAGTAGCGGTAGGAGCTGGGCTTCAAACGCTAGGAAACCAGTTCACTCGTGTGGCGTTTAATGTTTCCAACGGGAGCAGTCTGTACCTGGTACGTCCGTCAGTTTTGCAGCCTGACGCCCCCTCTCCTCAGAAGCCGTTTGGTTTATGCTTGGAAGTTTTGGGCTGGGGGGGGGGCGTTAAAGCTCAAGGCTTTATCCTTGACGAGCTCCCGCGGGCAAGCCGTTGATACCAAGCTCGTGTTGGTGCAGCTGCTGCGAAGTGCCGGTTCACCTGGCGGTGCCCTGCGGGGGCCGCGGGGGCCCCGTGCCGGCGGGTGTCGCTGTGGGCCCGGCCGGCGGGGCCCCGCCCGCTCCCGCCGCCCTCGGCCGGGAGGCGGTTCTGCTGCTGTTCTGCCTGGGTCCCGGTTGGTAGGAGAGGGGGCTTGGCCCTGCTGCGGACGGGGGTGGAACTGGGAAGCGCGGAATTTACTTCTTTTCTTCAGCAGCAGCTGATGTCTCGGCGGCAAGTCAAAAACGTCGCACGTACTGTCGTTTTTCTACCCGCCAGATGGATCTGAGACCGTTTACCTCTTCGCAAGCGTATTTGATGTGGTTAAATAAAAGTCCTTGGTGTCCTTTCAACCGAGTATCCCCAACTTCTAAATTCACATCCACAAGATAAGCTTCATTAGTATCCCAAGGAGTTATGAAAAGGATGGGCAGGTATTTGCAGTGGCGGTAATCATACTGTCATACACAAACCCAGCACTTGTGGATCTGTTTGGCGCAGTGTCCTGGTAACATAAATCACGGCACTCGAGGGCTCAATTGTTAAAGCACATTTAAACTGTTCTCTGTTCACCTACGTATAGGATCCAAAAGTAATGAACTTAGCATTTTGCAGCTTATCATTAATATAATCTGGTTTATATGATGAGCAATGACTTAAATGCAGCAAATGATATAGTAGGTAAGAAGATGTGTGGTGGCAGTAAAGCACTTGACATGTCTGACATTTTACTCTATAAGGGAGTCTTGGAAAATTAAAAAAAGGGGGGGGGAGGAGAGTAGAGAGACATTCAGACTCTGCAAATCACATCTCATGGGGGTTGTGACAGGACAAATGGACCCTGGGTAGAAAGGAAATGGTTTTGTTTACTGAATACGTTTCGTTAGGAATCTGGAATGGAGGGTACCTGGGAGGTCACCTCAACATAATGAAGTCTTGCTGGCATAAATGCGTCGGCTGGGAACGTTACACACCAGCAGCAGTCCCACTTGGGTGGCAAGCCTTTGGTGTGCTTACTGCTGCTCTCAAAGGCATGTACATCGTTTGGGTCAGGGGAGCCTTCAGCTGTATGAACGCACTCGAGCTCCTCTGTAGTATGGCAAGGATAGTGTGGGCCGAGAGAGAACGGCCAGTTTAATGATGTGTTTTGGCAACAACTCTTGTCTAAGTTATTTCCCCTCACTGTAATTGCACTCTTGCTTCAGCTGCACCGACGCAGCCATTTCTAAGTCTACCCCACGTGTCACCTATTTGCCTTTTTTGGCTGTTGTGGATTCCTTGTTAAACCAGATCAGTTCGCTGATGTGGCTCTGACAAATTTGTGCCAGCACAACTGAAGTAGCATTACACAGGGTAGGGAATAAACACTGGTTGGTGAAGGGGAACTGGAATATTTTAAACCAGCAGTAGTGCCAAACGCTTTATCAATAAACTGTGTCTTCAGTAGTACCAGAATTAAAAGAAATGCCCTACATCTGTGTTAGAGGACAACAGCTTACGTGTACCTTGAACCAGCTCCACACTTGGCCACATTTATTTGGGAATTGTTTAGGTCCTGCTGAGCTAAGCAGGAACAAGTGCTTGCTCTGGGGTACGTCCACATAAAGGGTGGGCCTAGAGCAATACTGTGTCTGGAGAGCCGCACGGGCGCTCATGGGCAAGGCTAGACTTTCACCTGTCTGTAGGGCGTCCTTCAGAAAATAGCTGGATAACAAACAGGACTCGGACTGATCCTTCAACAAAACAGAAACAAGCAGGTGAAGCGCTTGAAGCTTTCTTAAGAATTTGCGCAAGAAAAGAAAGAAGTCAACAAATGCCAGTAAAAAAAAAAAGAATATAAGCTGAAACTATTCCAACGTAGTATGGGCCATTTCCATAGGACAGCATGGCCTCAGAATAGAGGGGATCTTTCTAGTCCAGGGCCAGAGGAGAATGCAGAGTTCGCAGTACCCCTGCCTGTGTCTTTCTTTTTCCACGGATTAATGCAGCTTTGGATTTCAAAAGTGTTTCTGGTTGTAAATGCACCAAAACTGTGAACATCTTTCCAGAGAAAAGGTTCATGCTCCTGCACAAATACTTCCCTAACAAGCAAGTGGTGTGTCTTGCAGAATTCTTCTGAAGTGTCATTTTAAATGCAATTATTTCAAACATCTAGAAGATCTAGAGCAGTCCCTCGTGCTTCTCTTGCATGTCAGAGTTACTGACTAAAAAAACTAATTAGCGAAAATACTGGCACAAACCTGAGGGCGGGCTTTTCCTCACCTCATACAGATCCATCTATACCCTGGAAAGAAATATAAGTACATATAATACACAAAAATAGCAGGGAACAGGCAAAATATTCAGATTTGATAAGAAATTGCTTCTGGCTGGCAAGTTCAGAATCGGAGCATACTGTTTCCTTCTGTGCTGCTTTCTAACGAGCCTTTGGTCTACTGATTGCTCAGTGCGTCAGTGCCAAAAGGCAACACTCTGGACCATCCAATGTTGCCAAACAGGAGCATTCATAGCTAAACCTGAATAATTTTTTTTTTTTCTGGCTTCTTTCTGTGACACAAAGGACCAGAAACTTGCTGCTGTTAAGTGAAAATTGGTGTTTTCATCCCAGCCCAGAAGAAAAAACTTTAGAGAAATCAAGTATCACAAAACCCCAGCTGGCTTGGCTTAACAGTGTTTTTGATTTCCACCTTGGGATCTCCCAGCAGTGTAAGAAGTACTGAAGAGTTCATATTCACGAGCGCACCGTAAGATTAGGACTCATTACCTGTTTTCTAAACTGCGCTCCTGAGAAATAGCTTGTGGAAATTTAGAAAGATCACCACCAGCAGGCACAGCAACTGCTGCCAGCCTGCAACCAAAAGGCTCCTTTCCCATTTTCCTCGGCTACGCAGTCCTCTGCAACATGGACAAATACATGGGTTACTAAAAAGCCACTTCAGTGTTTTGACCTAAACACCACTTTGCTCGAGTGTGCAGGAATTTCTTCCTTTGGTTTTTTGAGTCTGACAGCTTCTGCACTTGCTACTGTAGGTGGCACTGAACTAACGGCGGAGGATGTGTCCGGTTTCAGCAGCGCTGATGAAACCCTCAGCCCTTTGAACAAAACACCTGACCGGAGGCCCTGGCTCTGCCCCGTGGTGCACACGCGTACGGTGCTGCTGCAGAGCGGGGTTATCGGGTCACGTTTACGTCATCCTGCCTATTCCAGGAACAGCCAAGATGAATCATCTTGATCCACCTGAAAGTCATTCTTATCCAAGATTTTGCTTTCTGGAGAATGTTGACGTTGTAAAGGTTGGTTTGTA
Source organism: Aptenodytes patagonicus (assembly GCF_965638725.1). Lineage (NCBI taxonomy): Eukaryota > Metazoa > Chordata > Aves > Sphenisciformes > Spheniscidae > Aptenodytes > Aptenodytes patagonicus. The sequence goes on along the minus strand of NC_134951.1, from coordinate 111,488,526 downwards.
GCGATGTCTATTCTCGGGAAGGTGCTATTTTTAAATCTTAAAGGTTCCTCCAAAACATTTAACCGGAGATGTTAAAGACTTGCACCCTAGTTATCACAGCCACCTCGGCTGGCTTTGCTTTCAGTTATAGCTGAGCAATTAGGGTGGCTTTGCAGATTAACATACCTAATGGCACCTGGAGGTAGGGAGGTGACAACTGCTCTGACCTCTTCCAGCTGTCGAGGAGGGGCTGGGCAGGCACTGCTGCCTTCCAGCACTGCTAGAGGCTGGGCAGGGGCTGGCTAATCCGGGATGGTTAGTCTGGATTTAGAGCCAGCAGCTGTGCCTGCTTGGGAAGCGTCCCCGTGGCCTGAACGCATGTGCTGTGTGTCCTGCTGCTCCCCGCTGTGTTCGCCGTGTGTCTCTAACCAGGCACAAGGAATTGGGAATTTGCACAAAACCTGGAGCGCAAAAAGGAGCAAGAAGCTCTTGAAAGACTTACCTGGGATGTACGGAAAGAAGAGCAGTGTTTGTAAGGAGCCAGCTGGCTTGTGAAACATCTGCTGGCAGTATTACACATCTCAGCGAAAACATGATGTCTGGTGGTTATAGATGGTACCTTACGGCCTGTGTGATATTGTATCCGGCATACAGTAACTATCTGAGACCTCCTAAGGGTGACAGAGTTATTGACCACTGGGCTGGAAGTCATCTGAGAAGCAGTGATTATGAACTGATTGCATTCATTTTCAGCAAACAGAAAACAAACTTTTAAAGGGGATACGGGTACTTGGACTTTCAAAGGGGCAGAGTTACCATCACTGAGAAAATTAGAGGAGGGAAAAATGTAAACAGAAAAACACAAACATTAGGAGTACCTTTAAAACAATTACTAAATAGCTTTAAGAAAAAAAAAAAAGCCCTGATTCAGCAATTGTCAAAAAGGATACTGCGAGCTGTGGACTGATGACATGACTTCCCAGCGCCCAGTATCTCCAGATAACTTCTTATTTCCTGCCGTGGTTAAAAACTGTTTCTTGGCCGTTTTGTACCTGCTGGTTTAGCTGTAGGAAATCCCAGCACCCACACAGCTCTGGAGTAGTGCCCTTGTACCCCTGGAGCATAGGCCAGAAGGCAGCAGTTGTGAATAGCTTTTTATTCTGTTTTATTCTGAAATGTGCTGACGTTGCGCAGGCTGCTCTCCTGCACCTGCTCCAGGAACGGACAGAGGAGTTCAGGTCCTGGCTGCAAATCCAGCACTTTGCACAGGAGCTAATACTTCACATTAAAGTAATGGCAAAAACAAGGATATGTTGAGACTGTTAAGAGGCTCCTCTAAAAATATCAAAGTCCCGTGGGATCTCCGCCTCCCCCCTTCTGTTTGCCCCGGGTTCCCCTTTCCCAGACTCCAGCTGTTCCCAGCCAAAGCCGGAGGAGCTCCCCTGATTATCACCTTTGCTGGGATGTGGATTGGGCATCTGACTTTCCACTTACCCCGGCAATTAGAAGGCTGCCCTGAAAGGCAAAGTGTCAGACACTCTTGGTAGGACTTTGTGAAATGCAAAGGGAAAAAAAAAGAGAGAGGGAGAGGAAATAAGGTCTCACCAGCAGGGTAAAGCTGCAACTTCTCATAGATTTTGAAAGAAAATGGGAGAGCAGCCTTGGTTCAAATGAAACCACGGAAGGATCAGACAGGGCAACGTAACTCAGCTAACAGTGGCATTTAATATGGCTTACGACTTTTGTTCTCTCTCCTAAAATGTAATGATAACAGAGAGAGAAAGTGCTGCTGTCCTGCCCAAGCCTCTCTCATAAGAAAAGCTTTTGTGACACCAATAGATATCCCCATGTCCAGCTCCATTAAATGTCGCAGGACCTCACAGATCATCTCGTGAGCAGTGCCATGAAGGCAGGTCAGAGCTCACCCTCACGATACGCTTTAACTCAGACACGCTGCCACTGCAAACGCTTACACAAGAGCTTAACTTTAAGCGTGGGACTAACAGGGCTGTTGAAGCCCTTAATGTGAACAGCACATACCTCCTTCTCCTCGAGTACCACGTGGGTGCTCTGCGCTTTCAGTAGTGCAGGAGGATGCCCAATGTTTGAATGCTGGTTTTGCCCTAAAACACCTTTACATTTTTTGAAATCGTTTCTGCTTATATGTGGTTCATTACGCCGCTGCACTGCTCTTCCTTTTTTTTTTTTACAGCACAACATAAATATTAATGCTGAACCACGCTGCTGCCAGGTACGTGAGATGTTCTGCCTTTCCTCAGAGACTGTGGTGCCGCTCAGACGGAAAGGATGACGTGACAGCTTGACAGCCTTTGTATGCGTTACAAGTTGTACCAATATAAAAGCAGCAAGGTAGCACACAGAAGGTATCACAGCAAACGCAGCCTGGATTGAAGATGACAGGCTGGGAGATAATTCCCTGCAGCACTGGCTGATGGCTGAAAAAGCCCCAGGTGTGGCAGTATTTCATCCACAGCCTTCTGCCTAGGAGTTTGTGCTGTAGAAATCTCTGGAGCCTTCCCCACATCAGCCCGACCTGCGAGCCTGCTGCATTTTCACTGCAGCGCCAGCTGGAGTTTGAGGAGTAGTGTCCTGTCCCCCCAAAAGTGGGGAGTCTCAATCCAAATGTGGGTTAAAAACTAGCCTCAGCATCCATCATACCGAGGCAATAGCACAACCGGTTAATTTTTAATTAAGAAGCTTAATTTTTCAGCCACTTTAACAGATGACGGTGATGCTGTGCACAGAGTCAGGGTAGGGAGGGTCTGGGCGATACCGGGAGTCCCCAGGAGGGACGTGGGTACAGACTGCGGGCACAAAAAGATGGGGACGTGAGATGCCAGACATGGGTGTTAGCGATGCCCAGCCTGGTGCGTAGACACCGGGGCTATCTGTGCTTATAGCCTTCTATAAATCGCCTCTTCCCCAGGCCTCCGCTCTGTGCTTACCACTGGCCGCACGGCCCTGGACGGCCCCACACAGTGGGCTTGAGGGCTGTGAACACAGAGGGGCGGTGGGACTGAGGAGGGAGATGCCGTGACACCTGTGCGGCTCCCCTAGCAATAAATAAATATCCGTGCTGGCGGCAGGGCCGGCAGGACTTGATTGGTGACAGATTTGTGCCCTGTCCCTGCACTGCAATACCCACAGTTCTCCCCACAGTAAGACGGGGTCTCCTCGGCCACCGCTTCACCCCTCCCCATCTGCAGCTGTCACACACGTCCACACAGACCCACCACTCGCTGTTATGTACCTTGCGTCCACAGGAAGCCAGAGCAAAGGGAGCCGGACACAAAGCAGGGGGAGCTGGACACGGTGCAGGATCCTGGCGGAGAGGAGCAGAAGAGGGCTCAGCCCTCGTCCATCCCGCTGGTCCCAGCCCCGCATCCCTGCTGTGATGCTCTGCTCCCCGCTTCCCGCAGCAGCCTGGTCCCGATTTCTCCCAGGCCTGGGGGATGATGTCCGGAGTCCAAGGGCTGGAGGGAAGCCAGGGTTAATGCTCTTCATTCTCGGGCGGGAACCAGTTCAAACACTTTCTTCCCCAGAAGTGTGTGGATAAATCGACCGCTTTGTTCTTCATGGTGATCACTGAGTTCATGGCCTTCAGGCTATGCCCTGCCCTGAGCCAGGGTGGAGAGGAATTGGGGCTGAATGCCAATGTCATTAAGATAGATGCTACGTAGTCATGAGACTACTTCCTTCATGAGAAGGAAATGGCCAGAGATTGATCCGGCTCATCCAATTCTGATTCCAGTAACCCATGGTGCTGTAGCCCAGCACTGGTGACTGGTGAGTCTGTGCTTCTTCTTAAAGCTCTTCTTTCGCCACAGACGTTTACGCAAGTGAAAGGTGCCAGCTTACCCAGGGGCCAGCGGTGATGGCAGGGTTGCCTGGGTGACCTCAGACCTGGAGTCCTGCAGGGTAGCAGGGACACTTGACATCTCAGCCTTCCTGATGAATGACCCCAAGCCACCGCAGAGTCCAACGGGTCCCTCTTTTCACCTGGTCCATGGCCCATGGCCACCTTGTCTAGCCAGACAAACTCATTTCAGAGTCCTCCCACCAGCAGCGGGTTCAGCCAGGGCCTCGGGGACCACGTCCCACAGAGATGGACAGCAGTGACCAGCCACCAGTATCTCAGTGGTGGCTGGTCCGAGGAGAGGAGCCTGACACCAAGTGTGGAAATCATCATCATTGCTGACACCCTGGCCAACAGTTCAGTACAGTTCAAAAAGGGATTAAACCACATTATCATTGCTTTTCTCCGGGGGACGTGTTGGTCAGATGTCCATAAGGAAGGGTCAGGGTTAAAACGCTTCACCTGTGAAGGGAGGAGGGGGGAGGCAGCTCATCTCTTTCTGCACCACAGCTCCAGTTGATTGCCTGCAGGTTCTGGCACTGCGCTGCTGCAGCTCACACGGAGAGCATCCCCTCTTGCCTGTCAGATATGTTTCTAGGTTTTCTCTTTAAGAAAGTGTTGGCTTAAACTCCGCAGCAGCTCAGGGAGAAGCGCTGGTGGTGTGGGCTCTGTTCCTCCTGCCGATTCAGCCCAGACCCAGTCCCTCCCTGAGTAGATAAGCTTTACCAGAAGCAGGCAGGATCACACAGGTAACTGAGGAGAGCTGTTACTGTGTGCATGTTTGTAGGAGCTGGGCACTGGGGTACATTCAGAAATACGACACATTTTTCCCCCCCACTTTTAGACCTAAGAATAAATATAAGCAAACACATGGCTACTTTAATAATTGTATTTTATTGTTTCCTTGAGTTTGAAAGCACATGAAACTTGGAAAATATCCCTAAATTGAGATAACTAATACACAACCAGAAAAATAAGGGTCTGATTCTACAAACTGTTACTCACGCGAGCAAACCTAAGTCCTAGTATTCTCATTGACTTCAGGACTCTAAATTCTGCCTAAAACTGTACTAAGCCCATCGTGCAGAGGCCAAAAATATAATCCTTTGAGATCCAGATAATATTTTATGTATGTGTATATATGTATACATGCATACGATACATACACACATATATGTTCCTTTGAGCTCTGGACAATATTTTATGTACACATATGTATGTATGTAGACAATATGTATATATCTAATACGTATGTAGACAATACATACATATATTCATATACTATATATATGTACGTGTGTGTGTGTGTGTGTGTGTGTACAATATATACATGTAAGTGCTTCTGCTCTACAATTCACCATAAACACGACTTGGACAGACAAGGACCAAAACTTATGAAACGCCATGAGTCTAAGAATGAAAAGCTGAACCCACGCGTTACTTCTTCACCTGGCAATGATCACTCCTCCTTTGCCCGTAGCTGTTTGCAGTACTCCCGGGGTGGGGACTAAAATAAATTGGACGCAGGTCCATCAAATGCAGTGAAATTTGGCTAGCGTCAAGGGTCCTTGAAAAGCGTTAGGCTCCATAGGTACCCCTCACATAAGTATGTGTGAAGACAGATGCTCCTCTGAGCCCGTCTATATGGACAGTGCCTTTAAGTACACCCTCTCTGCAGGGTAGCAGGGCAAGTGGGAGAGCCGCAGCCCCAGCTGCTGCCAACCCTTGCAGGCGGGTACCTGGGGGTCCCCCCAGACCTTTATTGCGGTCCCAGGGCTGGGGACTGGGGTGGCTCTGGGCAGGTCTGCGGGGAATCGGGGGACTGGGTGACATCCCACTCTCCCCGTGAGAGCCGTGGGTCCCCGGCTGGCCGCCTGCATCTCACACCAGCGCCATGCCGTCCGTGATGCAGCTGCACTTCTCAGTGATCATGTTGGGAAACTCGGCTGCTTCGATCTCAGTGCGGTTGCCCCTTTTGACGAGGTACATCATGGGGAGCGGGGAGCTCTCTGCCATGGCGCAGGCACGCTCCCCGTAGCTGAAGCGCCGCAGCGGGCTGGGGGGCTGCAGGCAGCCCCCCGAGCACCGGTAAGCCTCGTACCCTGCCGGCTCGATGATCCAGTACTGCGTCCAGGCAAGCTCGCGGAAGCTGATGTAGTGTTTCTGCCGGCAGCAGGTGGACTTCCCCGGCACTGCCTCCTCCTTGCAATCCCCGGGGCCCCTGCACACCGAGGGAGAAACAAGAACTGATGGCGTAACTGGAAACCGGGAAGGTGGGAGAAATAATCCCCCCTGTTGATAGCATAGGCGGGCCCTGAGACGTGAAACTTGGACCACGCTCGGGTTTCGTTTGAATATTCAGGCAACAAATATGGGAAGAGGACAGCTGTGACTCAGCAGCAACTTTCTAACTCCTCCATTCACAGTGGTTTACTTGCGAGGGCAAGAGCTGCGTGCCCTGGGCTGGCACACGCAGTACAGTAATTCAGGGGCAAAGTTACACTGGAGACACTACAGATACAGGTTTCACACGTACCCATAGTCTTCCAAGTCGAGGGTGTAAAGCACCAGTTCAGGTTTGCCTAGGGCTTTATCCTTGGGGTCCTGAGAGGTGAAACGCACGGCTTTGGCCATTTCTGAGGCATGGCTGCCTACCCTTTCTCCTTCAATCCAGACCTCCAGGAACATTGGCTCCCGCCTCTTGTTTCGCAGCCAGTAATGCACGGCTTGCGTCACGTCGAAGTTCTTCCAGCCTGACTCGCGTATGGGAACCAGCCTGCGCGACAGGGGCTCGGCATTAGAGAAAAGCCCGTCAGATAAAGCCCCGGCTCGCAGCGCTGTTATTGCAGCAGAATAATTTGCTTCCTGTAGATCGTCATGTGCCTTGATTACACAATAATTTTTGCTGAGCGCTCTGGGCAAGCAACCATGGCAATTAACTCACACCTCAAAAAGAAGCATGCCGATCTAGCAGACACTGAAGGGCTAAATAAAACCCTTTGTGCATGCTCGTGTCAAGGTATTCATTCACGCTCATACAGAAATATGGCGGTGCAGGATTATATGCAGCCTCAGTATTAGTGACGACAGCCCAGTAAACACCACTACGCCCACCTGCTCCTGTCCTAGCTGTTTTAGGGCCGTAAGTTTCTACCCACCCAGAAAATTGGTTGGATGTCTAATTCTGCCTTCAAGGGTTGTAAAACTTCCACAGAGCTCAAGGCTACAGAATCAGATGCTTTTTGCATAATTTACTTATTCAAACCAGCTAATGAAATGGCCAATGGAAAGAATGCCAGCAGACAGTAACCCATGTGAGTTAGAGAGTGAGAGAGAAGTGAACCAGGTGGAGGGGTTTAGAGGGGAAGATCTAGCAGTACATGGCATCGTTTGACACAGAAATAGATTATTTCAATGAATCATCATATATTGCAGTCTTAACCTAATACCTGCTCTTACAAACTCATTCTGGGTTTAGAGGCTATAGAGCCTGATTCTACAGACATAACCCCATCAGACTGACCGGAGGCACAAACACATGACACCCAAACACAGCCCAGAGGACCCAAACCCCGTAACTAGAGTCCTGCTTTCAGGAGAGGTCCCTTTCTTACCTGGAGTCTATCAGGGAGGTCCTGTTGGTACCATCGTGCTGCCGTTGCACCCAGTACACGCTGACTCTGGCGTTGGAGACGGGCCTGTGAGACTGCTTGGCAGGCAGGTTTGCTCTGTCCAGAGGCTTTTTGAAGAGTTTCAGTTCAGCCATTGTCACTTCGCTGTTTTTAGGTATTCTGCCCTCCATGTCAAAGATCAGGTTCTGGCGTGTGGTGGTGTCAGAGTAGAGGACTTCTCCTGCCATGCCTGTGCACGTTGGGAACAAAAAAGAGAGCCTGTCATTGCCATTCTGTTGAGCAAAGCCCCCACACTTCGTCCACAATTATCATCACAACACACTCCTTCCACGCTCCCATATCCAGCCCTTGTGCCAGAGACAGCCACTAAACACACCTTTTCTAATGCATACTTGAATCAATGCCTTGCAAATGCCCTAATTCTTCTCCTGTGTCTGAGTCTCTGCAAGCTGGAGGAAAGAAATCTCCTATATAATTTGACCCTAAATTGAGCAAACCCCAAAAGGGGTTTGCGCATCTCTCTGTGCCAGCACTGGGCATGAAAGCAGGAAACTGCACCACTTGCAACGAAAAAGTGTTTTCACTTGCTGCCCAGGGTGCTATGTATGTCTTTTGAAAGTGAAACAAGCTCTAAGTGTCCTGGTACAGACACCATTGTGTCCGTACAGCTGATTTCCTCCTTGATATTTTTCCCAGACAAAAAAAAAAAAAAAGACTGAAACATCCTCAAAGAGGAGTGATTCCTGTTAGAGGACTTTCTGGAGGTTTGACCCAAAACCTGCAAGGTCTGCACTTTTTACTGACCTTTTTTTTTTTTTAACATCATTTTTCCACCTGCCCAAAATGTTGCCTGGGTACCAAGGCTTTTCTCTTCTATCAAGCTCCAGCAGCAGCCTGCCCTTTGCAAGGATTGTGGGACCCCCTCTCCAGGTGCAAGGAGCCACTAGTGCATGTTAATCTTTAAGATGCTGTTACACACGGCTCTTCTACCCAGCTCAGGTTTGGAGCCAGACCCAAACCTCATTCCCGCCGTGGGTTTGCCTCTGCCTGTCCTGCGACCCGCCGGGAGAGCGTGGCAGCTTCCCCTGTCAGCGGCACAGCGCTTTGTGAGTTCCCGACAGCGACGGCAGAAACGTTACCTGCGTTGCCAGGGATCCCCCTGAGGATGCCGGCCAGGCTCGGCAAAGCTCGGCGCTTCACCCTGTGGCGCTTCAGCATGGAGATGTATTTGTTCTTTACATGGTCTGGGATAACCAGATCCACCAAATCTCTCTTATGAAGTTTAGGGACCTCAGAGAGCCCCAGCTGCTTCAGCAACACCTCCTTGAACCCTTCCTGGGTAAACGCTCGGACCGTGATGACCAGGCAGAGCATGCAGAGCATCCAGACGAACCTCACGTCCATCCTCCTCTGTCGGCGAAGCAGCCGCCTGTCCAGCAGAGATGAAGGGGGGATCTCCCTGGGCTGCTCTCAGCAGAGATGCAGTCGCAGGCTGCCTGAGCAGGACGGAGGTCCCCTGTGCCGGGGTTTTATAGCCAGCCTCGTCCCACTGGCACAACAAATTCCACAAGTGGGGACGAAGCAGAGGACTTAAAAGGATCACTCCCCCGTCAATAGACACATGCCAGTTTAACACCTTCATCTACCACAAAGTTAATACAAGAAGGTTTAGGGGAGCTTCCAGATTCCTTCATGGGGAAGAAGTTTCCATCCTTTTTAATTCCCTGTAAACTTTTGCCCAGAAAACCCCTGAGTGATCAGTGTCTCATGTTCACGGTCAGGGAGGAAACACATCTGCAGAGTACATTGCTTTATGTACTGCACCATACGATTTTTAAAGGAAGCGTCAATCTTCACCGCAGGGGACTTGCTACCTAAAATAGCCAATATCAATCAGGAGAATAATGCTTTAGCTGGAAGTCCATCTTTATTGCAAGCATTAAAAAATAATTTAAAATTTTTTTGGGGGGTAGGTACCGCTTTGATCTCTGAATATTTGTATCAAGCGTATGAATCAGGGCAGTGAATCACAGCAGCTGAACGGTTTATGGCCTTTTACACTGCTTCTGAATCACAGAAGGTGGAAGATGTACAGGCCTGACATTTTAGAAAAATGTCCCATCACTCTTTATGGATTCCTGTGGGTTTCATAATACTTGTGCTTAAAAGAACAAGGCAGATCACCTTTCAGTGAACATGAGAAACCACTCTGCTTTTCCACAACATGGTTAAAGAATATTGGTATTTTGAACGGTATGAACAACTACAATAGAGAGCTGTCTCTGGAGAGTGAAGCCGACCTGGAGGCTGGAGGGGGGCTGGATGTTTGCCTTGAAGTCAACCTTTAAACTTGAAGCTCACAACCTTTGCTTCCCTGGCCTTTGCTGGCATAAGATGCGGAAGTCTATTTTTGAAACCAATCCCAGGAGAAGTGAATTGAAAAAATAAAATGTTATCGATAAAAGTATAAAGGAGCATGGCACTTGGGGCAGATTCTCATCCTCTCCAGCAGTGACGTGCCTGAGCGTACATACAAATGTCTTCAGCATCAAAAGGTCCTTGGGTTTTATATGTCTCTGTGAATGAGTCAAAACTGGTCCGGTTTCATCCAATGTCCAGGCTGAATGGTGTGCCCTGAGAAAAGCCTGGCTGGAGGACCCGATGTAATGAACTTGTAAAAAAGCACCCCGTTGCGGTTCAGCCCTCAATAAAACAAACGTCAGCTGAGGCAGCCTGTTTCATACACAGAGGAAGGCAACAAAGCCGTCTGAAAGAGCCTAACTAAACACTTCTGTTACTGCTCATTTTGTCTTTATAACCTTTTAAGAAACTTGCCTCCTTAAATATGATAAAGTCTCCATTAGATGTTAAAGGGGCACCTTATTCAGTTGAATTGAGTTTTAAGGCTAAAATGGAAACATAGACTACGAACTGATAGTTTGTGCGTGGCCTGGGGCAGTACATTCTTTAATCTTTCCCTTTGTGTAGCATCTTTCTCTGAACAAATCAATATTTTCTGGTATATTCATTCCCAGGACACAAATAGCAGTGAAAAATATCCACTTCATTTGACCGCCTCAACTTCAGCTCATGTCAAAAACTCCTGCTCTTGCGAAGAAGAGGAGGGAAGGATTTTTTTGCTGAAATCTTTGTGACCCTCTCAGCCCCTTAGGAAGGCTCTGTACGCCCGGCTGTTCCCTCTGGGCTGCCTCCCCAGCTAAATGGCACGTTACTGATTTGCATGGTATGGGACAAATGCAGTGACATGATGAACCATGGAGGCTTGGGTCGCAAACCGCATCTAAGCAATGTTCAGGTGGCTGACAAAGTTTCCTTTGGATACGCTCTGTAAGTGTTGGCTAACTCAGTTCCAGCAGTGAATTTGTTATGTTTATATAGTGACAGTCACCTGGATAAAACTGCAGTTCACGGACTTGTAATGGTCTCTCTCTCATGTCAGAAGACCCGATCCTGTAAACCTTTATCCATCCAATTAGTCTTCGCTCCGGAGAGTGGTCCTACTGTGTGGTACGGGCTCTTCAAAAAACCATGAGAACATGAAATGAAAATGCCTGACTGCTCCAGCAGCACCCGGCTTTCCTGGATCTGGATGTGATTTCTCCTGTGGCTGATGTCTAATCTACCAGGACTCTTCGCTGTCCGGTGTGTATTGGAAGGTGATTTATGGGCTTCACACATAAAATAAAATTATTGACCAAACACAGTGGAAGCTCAGCTAAGAAGAAAACAGAGGATGTGGATTGTAGGCTTTTCACAGGAGAGTGATTATCTGGTCCAATTGGAGGATTTGCCATTCCCCCGTTGTCATGCAAACAAGAAAAAGTCAGGAATTTTATAATAGCTCTTTTTGTGTAATGTGTATTAGAACCTGCATGGCACATTCAAAATGTCAAACAGAGGATTTAAAGAGGCTGCAAGGGATGAAGTATGAGCAATTCGCAGTTTTAATAAAAGCCAGTACTTAGTGAAGAGAGAATCTCTGTATTTAAGCTTTTAATTTAGTTACAAACGGTTCTCTAAGACATTTGCTGGGCATATCTATGCAATGATTTTTGGTAAATAAATCCAATGGGTTCAAAGAGAAAGTGTGAAAGGCTTAGCCTAATTACGTCGCTATTATCCTGGGAAACGAGAATGTTTCAAATGTATTTGCAGTATGTCAGTGAGGATCTGAATATTTAATTTTTCAAGATTTGAATTTCCATGGACATAATTATTTTGTATTACAGTTGGGCCCATATTAGAACAGCCTTTGCTGTTGCTGTGAAAGGCAACAATTTTTGCGTGCTCCAATAAATGCCTTGATTTGTGCCTTGATAAGCCTGTTGGCTTATCGTACAGAGGTGGGAGCACATCTCTATGTAGATTTTGGTCTGTTTTTCCCCAAAGTCAGGGTCTTTTGAATCTAGGGGTGTGGAAGTAAAAATAGTAGTGGTTAAGATGCAGGTATAAACTTGCCAAGTTAAAAAGAATTCAAGTAGAAGTTCTGTTTCATATTCTTTTTCAGTCTTAAGCACACCGAGTTTTACATAGCTAACCAAACACCGCAGAACTGGCTGGTCATGTGAAGTGCTGGGTTAGAGGTTTCAAAAGTGGACGTAAACTGCAGACTATGCATGAAGGCATGCCCTTCTCGCGCTGCCTCACCAACACACCCCAACAGCCACCAGGCAGTGCTTCAAACTTAATATTTCCACCATCATTTTAAACCCAGGCTACACACCTTTAAGCGAGATTTCACAGGCATCTTTGGCTTCCTTCTTGACTGGCACAGTCTGTGCTGGTGGTGGGACCCCTGTTCCTCTGCAGGGACCGGTCCTGTGTCAAACAAGTCCAGACAGCGAGCGTGGACCTCACGAAGCTCACCGCTGGAAAGCCACCCCGCTGCCAGCAGACAGAAGCTCCGTTTCATTCAATCTGGGTTTATGCCTAATTTCTACATAGTGACCGAGGCAAAAAGCATTTCCATTTCTCATCTCTCAAGCTGCGCAGCACCTTCAAGAGCAGGATGAGAGTGAGGTGTCACTGAGAGCAGGAGACAGCATTCACGGGGCTTGCGGCTTAGCCTGCCCTCGGTGCAAGCATGGCTGGGGGTGTAACACAGCACAACACTCGTCCCCCCGCCAGAGAGGCAGCCCTGTGTGATGATGTTGCCTTTACGCAAGGAGAAAAGGGCAACGTATGCCTCACTCCGTCCACCCTGTGCGGCTCCAGGGACGATGCAAAATGACTAGTGGTAATTCCTCAATAAGACTCTCTTATTCCACAGAGGCAAGACCTTTGAGAAATTTGAGAAATTCCTCTGGCACAAAGAGCAAGTGAGCAGGCCACCGGGTTATTATCACATTTGTTTGCCACTTTAACTCCAAAGACCACCAGCCACCGGCCTGGTCTAGAAATGCTCTGATTTGTACTATACTTGTTCCTTGAAAATGGCATATGCCTGCTGAAAGATACTGGGAAACTATCTTGCCAGGGCGGTGGCTTTCCATCCTCCTCTACCTCTAGAGACAGCTACGCTTTCATTAGGGCATGAATAGCTTGCTCAGTGTACAGAGCCAGAGTAACAGCACCCAGGACTTCTGTGGGGCCGGTATAGCTCACTGGAGTTTGCATGTGTGCTCCCCACGGCCTCAGCCTGCTCTGCAAGAATCTGGCATGGAAAAGTTTCATAAGATATGGCCTGATAACACAAGACATCCAGCTTTTATCTGGCTCCTGGGGCCAGGCTGGAAACAGCAGAGCCACTCAATGCAGAGTGTTGATCTGCACTAAATCCTTTCTGCTGGTTCTGATTTGTTCCCAAAATTTGGCCGTGTTAAGTTTTGTGCCAAAAGGCTTTGTGCTCGATCAGGTATTGCCTGACTTACCTGTCCTTACATATGCATTTCCATGCATCTCCCCTCAGTGAGCATAGAATCATAAAATGGACTTTACATCCGTAGTGTGAACTCTGGCTAAGATGACTCTGGGAAGTACAACCTTCTGTCCCACGTCTGAGCCGAACCATGTTTATTCTGACCTGATAGCGCACAGATCTCACACCAAAGACACTGCAACCACAGCCTCAGTCCCTAACGTTTACTCTGCCTGCCAGCTAAGGAGCCAGTTTCAGTAGCAAGTTCTGTGGTGCAATCGTCTGCTTGAGCTATACAGAAATTATCCAATGCATGTAATCTAGGCAAGGACATGAGCCTGCTTTTCCTCATCACCAGTCTAGGCCAGGCTGAACTGGCCATCTCCAATGGAAATATCTTGCAGATCATATGTCCTGTTGGGTTCCTCTCACAAATGCTGGTGGTGAAGCCCCAGGCAGCAATGGGGATAATGTTCCCTTATGCATTTATCCCACAATGTATCCACTATAGTAAAAACCCCATTTTATTTGAGAGAGATATTGCAAACCTGGTTTGATCTTGAGCTCAGCTCATGTAACTTCTGGTGCTGTGTGTCTTAGATTGCGTCGACTTAAGCACGCCTTCCATGGGCAGGCTTCTGCTTTTACTCATGGGCTTGTTTTGGTCAAACGGCCCAGACAAAAGGCTGCCTGTTTGAAGAGGAATAGATAAAATGTCTGAAGTCCCACCATGTCCTTGGTCAGCTGATGTCAGCTGGCTTGCTTGCAGGGTTTGTGTTGGCAGCATTTGCAAAGTGCCAGTGTTCTGGCAGAAAAGAGATCTCCAAGATACATTTTTTTTTTGACAGAAAAGCAAACACAACTGTTTAAATACAGCTTTTTCTGTCCCTTCAGCAGCCTCCTCCCCACCGCTCTAGTCTGTGCCTTGTCTGTAGCTGGGGAAGCAGGATTTGTTGCCACTCTGATGGCTACAGAAAAGGCTGCTAGCAAAAACGCTGACATTTAACATTCAACATCAAATGCTGTTGAATCAGATAAATAAGCATACTGCCCTAAATTGCTTGCTTTACACCACAGTCTACTTCATTAAGGAATGTCCCCATTACAGAGAAATAGCTGTATTTTGTAGGAGCACCACTTAATTTTCTAATAAGAGCCAATTTATCTGCCTAGTTAAAATGCTGCTTTTTTTTTTTTCTCTTTGCAGCTGTGTGTTTACTCTGTGAAAGTTTATCAGCTTTTTTTAAGAGTATGTTTTTCCTGCCTTAGTGATGTGAGAGCCCTCCTCTGTGCCAGGCAGGGCTGGTGAGGCTCTGAGAGGCTGCACAGGCTCTCCCTGCCCTTGGCGGTGCTTGCTACCGAGTCGGGCTTCAACCAACACGCTCCAGCGAATGTCACCATGAGGGCTCCGTGTGTGACCCCCTCGGCTGCCTGCCCCAGAGCACGTCTGTCCAGCAGAAGGGAACCTGTGTGCGAGGGAGGCGTCTGGCATGCTGGAGCAAAATGTGGCAGCTGAAGTTTTTAATGCACATGGTGCTATCAAGAGAGCTGGGTTCCATGGTGACACAGCTTTCAGGCCGAACGGCTCTATGGACTTCCGAAAGTTTGGTGCATGTCCACCAATATGAGCCGGCAGTGTGCCCAGGCGGCCAAGAAGGCCAATGGCATCCTGGCCTGTATCAGAAATTGTGTGGCCAGTAGGAGTAGGGAAGTGATCGTGCCCCTGTACTCGGCCCTGGTGAGGCCGCACCTCGAATACTGTGTTCAGTTTTGGGCCCCTCACTACAAGAAGGACGTCGAGGTGTTGGAGCGTGTCCAGAGAAGGGCAACGAGGCTGGTGAGGGGTCTGGAGAACAAGTCTTATGAGGAGCGGCTGAGGGAACTGGGGTTGTTTAGCCTGGAGAAAAGGAGGCTGAGGGGAGACCTCATCGCTCTCTACAACTACCTGAAAGGAGGTTGTAGTGAGGTGGGGGTCGGTCTCTTCTCCCAAGTAACAAGCGATAGGATGAGAGGAAACAGCCTCAAGTTGTGCCAGGGGAGGTTTAGATTGGATGTGAGGAAAAATTTCTTCAGCCCCAAAAGGGTTGTCAAGCATTGGAACAGGCTGCCCAGGGAAGTGGTTGAGCCACCATCCCTGGAGGTATTTAAAAGATGTGTAGTTGTGGCACTTAGGGACATGGTTTAGTGGTGGTTTTGGCAGTGTTAGGTGTACGGTTGGAGTCGATGATCTTAAAGGTCCTTTCCAACCTAAACGATTCTATGTCCCATACCCCTTACAGATTCTGTGCCAAGTTTGTGTAGCAAGTGGCCTTCCAATAATTGAGAAATGCCTCCGTTTTCCTGTCATGCTAATACACTTGGAATACTATTCATATTGCATCTGTGGCAGTGAGTAGCCTGGCTTAATTATGGATTGTATTTCCTCCCATTAATTTTAATTCTAATAACTTTTCCTTCACTGAACAGACTTTCCTCTTTTGCTACAAAAAAGAGAAAAAGAATCACTTTTTCCCAACTCAGGTAGATAGAGAAAGAATAACACTATATTCTAGCAACTGTAATTTATTTCTATTACCAGGAGAAGCTGCAAAGGCGGAAAGATTATGAACTACATGTTAATGAAAGTTGAATAATTTGCATTACTAACTGTGCTGGAAGATGTTTTTTTTTCTGCAGGCCAAAAATAAAGATGAAAGGCCAATGATGAGTGAGACCTAAAAGGAACCTCTTCTGCTAAGCATTGTGAGCTGTCATGCAAAACAGTAATTTGTTAGTGTAGTGCAAAAAAGAAAAAGGGCTGTTCCTTGCACGGAAAATTACAAAAACCAGTGCAAGATTGTAGAAGACAAAATTAAGTCATAACATGCACAGAGATGACAAGATAGAATCGATAAATACTTTAGACTTCTCTAATTTGGTACATCAGATGGAGTGCGGAGTAACTGCCCAAAGGCTTCCATTAGTCCTCACTGAGATATTTAAAATTAACTTGGGCAGTGCCTTAGCAAATATATTGATTGGAAAAAAGATACCTGCAACAGCAGGAAAATGAGCTAAACTACTTATACAGTTGTTTTCCATCCGTAACAACTGCTGCTGAAGTGACTTTGGGGCTATTGCATGTCAGTAGGTTTTACACCATGGAACCTAGATATATTCAGTTTCAAAATAATTACTTGCACGTGGCTTTTTTCCTTGATGCTAACAGCACGCTAGTGCCGTGATCAAAAGGATGATGAAGTGGAATTCTGAATGGGTCCAGCAACAACACCAGAGCTGCCTGCCTGAGCTCTGGGTGAGCTGGGCTGATAGTGGGGGAGGATGTCTGAGAGGCTTCCAGGGGGGCCAGGAGATTCAAGAGGTACAAAACAATCTTCTTGGAAATTACGATCTGGAGCAGACTATAATCCCTCGTCTCGATGCTTAATGTTCATTCTTTTTAAACAGAACGAGCAGGCGTAACTGGCTGTAAACATTGCATTGAACTTTGCAGGCATCTTTTCCTTGTCAGAGTTCTGCCATCTCTTCTGAGAATGGTCTTAAAGGGCTAGAGAGTATTCAAAATGCATTTTAAAAGATTTTAGATCTGTTAATAAAATTTCAAATCACTAACATCATTAGCTCATTTTTGAAAACCTACTGAGCTGTTTACTATTTATGCTGATTTATTATTTATCCTGTTCATTCCATTCCCCTTCTGTCTAGATTGGGTACCTTGTTACACCTTTGAGAATTGCATAATAACAAATATCAAAATAGCCCCCTAATTTTCTTTTGCCTTCAAACAATGCTGCAATGTTCAGAAAGGAGGGTGTGTGGATAGACTGCTTCTACTCAAGCAGTTACTACAAAGCTGTTTTCACTTAAATATTTATATTATCGTTGTATTGCTTTTGTAACTTTTTTGGTATGTTATCACTTTTTAATGAAAAAGACTTCAGTAGGAAAGAACTGGAGAAAATACAGTTCCTTGTATTTGACTCCAAAACAGAACACAAAGGGGTATTTTACTTCATGGCACACATTAAATTATGTAATTTCCTGCCATGTACCCATATCTATGTAAACAAGGGGCATAAAGTCTCGGATTTAACATGGCCCTTGTAAAGAGTAAAATAAAGCTGTGTGACCTGACCAGTTTTAATCCTTTTAGCATTCATACTACAGGACCCTGGGAGATGCATCATGGTCATTTGATTTTAAAAGGGAATCTGGCCACACTTGGCCAGGTCGCTTGAAGCGTGAAACACAAACTTCAGTAGGTTTTTTTTTTTCTTTTCTTACCTAGCCATTTGCTTATTCAAAAGCATTAATCCAGGAATGGCCAACATTTCCACATAGCAACCAAATGCATTTCTGAACCTTAATTTTGGATTCAACATGAGATTCTGCAGGAAATGCCATGCATTTGAAGCTGGTATCTGTCAGCTTTCCGGGCTGAATAACTATAGTAAAGACATGGTGACTAAAATTTGTTTTATTTATGCAGCATGACTGTTAGCTTCAGCAGTTGCCAGTACAGAATCCAGGGTCTTTTGACAAATCATACACGTGGAGAAGATTTTCAAAGGCACAAAAAGGAATTTCATTGATTTGAGCAAAACTTGGGTGCCTAGTCCCTCTTCTCCGCTTAGATTCTAAAATAGAGCGAGGAATATTTTACCTCTGTGACAGCAAAACTAGAAATAAATTATTACAATCAGAGCAGAGACATAGATGACCCAGGAATTAATTTGAGAAACTTACTCAGTTTGACCAGATCTGTAAGAACACCTCAAAGGCAGACTACAGGAAAACGGTGTTTTCAATGAAGTTCAGGTTCTGCAAATCCAATGGAAGGGATTTGAAAATCATGATGTGGAGCAGACTTGGAAGACTGGCTCTTAAAACTCTTTGGAGGTTGCACCACTTGATTTGTTCTCAGTCCCTTGTGGTAGGAAAGCTTAACTTCTGGACTTCACCATGTTCCCAGGCTGGTAAACACTTAAACACATGCTGTCCTAAATAAGAAAATGCTCCAATTCATAATGGAACATGAAAATACCCTATTGCCTGGGCTTGCCTTGAAACTGATCCAGAAACTGCAGCAATTACAAACACAGTTGTCTTGTTTCCTAAGGAAAGTGGATGAGAACTGGTTTCTCAACACAATTTCATGTCCTCTGAGAAATGCTCTCACTGTGATAATTTGAATAATAAGTTCAAGGTCTTACACTGACGTATGAAACCCTTCTAATCTTCACAGGAACTACAGTGCAAAGGAACTACAATCAACCTGGCTCCCTGTTCCCCAGAGCAGTTGGCAATTTGGGGCCTTAAACCTCAGGTTTACCCATCTCAGGCCTGCAGCAGGGCCAGCTTACACCTACTCTCTCAGCTGTGCCCATACAGTCCCAGGAACTGATCCAGATGGGGTGTAAAAGAAAAGGTGCGCTGTGTTGTGAAGGCAGGAATAGTTTGCCTAGGTGCTCCCATGCAGCACGGACCCTTTCTTCTTCTGCCCTGGAGTCCATCTCACTTCAGAAACTCCAAGAAAGTGGCTGTGCCACTTTACAGGACCTGCTTTTAACTCCTCCCAAATGAATTCTGATCACTCACTTCATTATAATCTGGTCTATAATCTGAATATATAAACATCTGCTTTACTGGATCTGAATATATAAACATCTGCTTTGCTGAAACTGTACAGAATATCAATAGGGAGGGAGAGCTGGAAAGACTTGGGATCTCTTCCCGGTTCTGTCCCTGAGTCAGGATAATGACCTTGAGCAAATTGCCTTGGCCAAAATTTTCAAGTCCGTATTTAGAGACCAAAATAAATAACCTGATTTTCAAAGGCACCAGCCAACCACAGCTTCTATCAACAAAACCCTAATCACCAATAGACTCTAACAATTACTGTACAAAAAGTATCTTAGTAAAACAAGAGATATCCCTCTCGCCATCTGTTACTGCTTACTTACAGGGAAGAAAGTTCTCCATTGATCCATAGATCACCCATGTGTTTAGGTTCAGCTTTGCAGTGACTACATTACTTTCCCTTTTTACACAGATCAGGCTGCACTCTCACTCATGAGGCAATGTCAAACACGCTGAGTACAGCTGGAAGAGATGCAAGGGAATACCTTTATACCCTTTGCATACCTTTGGAAGGAGAACGATGGAACAGAAAGACAAGAAACTGATTCAGAGAAAATAAAATCGTCACAGAAAAGGAAATGTGAGAAAGGATGAATGGGAGGAGGAAATAAACAACTACAGAAAGAGGAATGAAAGAGTGGATAGGGAGGGATGAGAATGGGAAAGTCAGAAGGTATGGTGACAGTATGCCCAACAGGTGATCACATGCTAAGGAATGGCCAGCATTTAGGCAACTCTTCTGCTTCCCTGAAGTGGAGGTGCCAGGAAGTCCCCAGCGGGGACCCACATGCCTGCAGCGTGCCTTGAGTGGCAGTCATGCGCTTGGAACTGGTTGGATGCTGCTGCACCCTGCCATTTCCAGTCACGCTCTAGTAAAGCCAGGCCCTGGGTGCGGGATCTTCCTTGCTGGAAAAAGCCACACTGCCCTTGGTCATGGCTGTTTGCCGTTGCGATAGCTCTTCACGGCTTCCTGCTTAAGCCACTTTGCATCCTGTCACCAATTCGCCCCGGACACTTGCGCCTCGCGTACCCGGCACCTGACCCCCTGCTTAGGCTCACCAGGATCATCCTGCTGTCATTAGTGGCCCCCCGCGCTCGCCCGCTGCGGCGTGTATCTGCAAAGGAGCCAAGCCACTGCTGCAGTGGAAAATGTAACAGGGACCTTCTCAGCTCTTTGCAATGCCAAAATCTGAATTTAACAGATCAGGCCTATTTCTAAAGGCTGAGACACACAAATCTACAGAGACAATTATTGGTTCAAGCTCCTAGGCAGAACACAGAAGCTAATAAAGTGTAACTCTTTTAGTTCTGCTGCTTCGGGTTTCCTTTGAGTTAACCTGAGATTAAAATAAAATCAAAGCTCTTTGAAATCCTCACAGTCTGCACTCTGAATTTTTTTCATCTGTAAATCCAGAAGTGGGAAGGGGGAATTCTTGCCCAAGGGAAAAAAAAGATTACTCATTTTAAAAGTCCTTTAAAAATTATTTAATCCAGATTTCTATTTGAATATATTCTTATTTTTTAAAAATATACTTATTTAAAGTATAACCACTTTTATTAAGGCTTAAGCTTTTGACACTTTAAAAATATTGTAAATTACATTTATAAACGTTCAAGCAGTGTGTTTGATGCTGACATTTTAAGGGAAGTCAAGTCAGTGAACCAGGAAGGGTCATCACCAGGGCCTTGGAACCATGTTCTTAAGTCTAAAAGCTGGGGATCTCACTGGACTCTTTGCAGATAGAGAGTGGATAAAGCAGACCAACCAGTTTAATGACTAGTTTGCTCCAAGTTGTCAAACTGAGTAGTATTTGGGGGGAAAAAAAAAAAGGGAAAAATTAGTTTTCCTCTTCTGATCTATTCTGATCAAAACCAGGATTTGAGAGGTTGGTTAACAAAAATTTACTTTCAATCCAAGGTTCCAGCAAACCCTGCTGACTTGACCCTCCAATGGTTTAGACTGCAGGATCTCCTGGAGCGTTTTGTGGCTCCTGCACAAGCAATCACCCAGTTTTCTGCTCCAGGGAAAGCAGAACCTAAGGCAAAGATGCTAATGTCTGTCCAGGTCTCACCCCAGTACTGTTGCAACAAGAGTTACCATGTACGGTCAGGACAGCTATGGGGCACAGAGGCTCTTGAGGACACTAGAGGTCTTTGCTAAAACTAACGTACATTGCACCCAAGAACAGGAAAACATTACAAGCTGTAAGTGGTTTGATATTTTACACTGGTAAAAAATACACCTGCTCCCTGATTCACCTGAATCCAATGGGTCATGTGGCCAGGTGCTGTCCTCTTCAGTGGGAGAGACAGATTGTGACAGATGGTTTCTCCATCTCCGTCTCTCAGGGAGCTGCCTTAATTATAGTTGGTGCTACGCCACCTATGCATGCACTCCCTTCAGCTTGTATACACACAGGGTTGACGCACGGATAGGCATTAAGATAATATGCATATTCAGAAAACAAGGAAGTCATCCATGTTTCAGGTCACCTTGTCCTAGTTTTGTTCCAAAGTGTGTCATGTCAACAGCGGTTGCATTTCGACAAGCTAATAATAAACCTAAAAATCCTATATATCAGCAAAAGATTCTCCACAGCTGCAACTATCTGCAAAACAGAGGTTTAAAACCTCATGCTGCGCACAGGTGAGTGATGAGGAAGTCCATGCATTGACCCCTAGTAAGGCATAGGCCTGTCTTAACCCAGGCAGGCCTACGGCAAGGTTCGGCAGCTCTCGCGGCTGGGTTTGGCCGTGTTTATAGCTGGGGTATCGGTACAGAAGCCTAGGAGCACTCACAGGGACGCCTCTTTAGACATAACCAGGATGATGAAAAACAATGATCTCAGTGCACAAAGTAGGGAGAATAATTCACCATTTCATAAATCAAGTTTAAATGCACAATATGTTGTAATAAGCTTACTTTTTTCTCCTGTACATTTCTCCCATACTTTTCAGTATTGCTATTTTAGATTTCAGTTACTTGTGCATTTTAATAAAATTCCAGTTTTCATCCAAATATAACTTGACAAAGGTCGTGAGAAAAATTAATCCTGCTCAAGCATCAATACCAATGCCCCATTCGCCATTTCCTATCCGACACAAAATGGGAAAGAAAAGCAAGGCAAATTTCCAGCATATATCGCTAGATATATTTGGTTAAATATCGTGTATAATAGTCAATTCTCTTGATTAATAGAAATACATTTCAACTTTAATGCAAGGCTCTTTCTACCTTGAAAATCAACATATTATCTATGAATGAGAAGCAGCACTACAAAAATAATTAATAATTATAGAGAGAAACCAAGTGTAAATTGTTAATGTAAATCAACACTTGCTGCTTGCTTATTTGTATTATGATTAGAGTTCATTTAAATCTGTCTATCTGTCTAGATTTTTCTATTTGTTTGTTTTTATTATACACCTATTAATGCTCAGGTCTTTCAAAGGAAGACTCCATAATGCCCACAGTAAGTCCTTTGGTATATTGAGGCTTGTAAACAGATTGCTAGATGAAGGCAAAGATTAAAGGATAGCAAAGGGCTGCCAGGCTAGAAGCCTGAATTAAATCCATTAAGATATATTTGAATAGGCAGATAAGTAAGGGGCAGCAAGCTGGGCTGATGAGTTTCTTCAGAGAGAAGAAACCACGGCGAGAGTTGCCACGCATGGCAAAGCATCAGGCCACCTGCTACTCACGTCCAGAGACTATTGATGTCCTGTTGGGAGTTCACCCATCAAGGGAAGTCCTGCTGTGATAAATCAAACTAAAGTGACAGTGGAGTTCTTCAGCCATAAGGTCATTTAATAAAGTAAGGGAAGAGTCACACATGTAAGTGTAAATACCCCGCACACTTGTTCAACTTGGTGCTAAAGAGCCGTTGAAGTGGATACAGAGCATGCAAAGTACAAGAAAGACGGAAGAATTTTAAATTCTGTTGACCTGCTCCCTAGGTCCTAAGGCTGGATTTCCATCTGCTCTAGCAACATAATTAAACGTTTGCTAACTAATGACAGTATGTGGCTTTTGTCACCAAAAGAACAGACAGTGGTAAACAAAACCCTATTTACAAGAGGTAGGGAGGAGGGAAATGTGACTCTGCTGTTGAAATTAGAGATAAACAAAATCACACCACTTAGCTAAAGAGCCTGTCTAGACAGAGGAAGAAAAAAAACCAAATGACAAAAGCTTGATGTTAGTCTTGTGAGAAAAAGAGGGAAAAATTATTTTGCAGCTGGGCAAAAGTCTTCAGAATGAAGAATGCCAAGACTACAATGTCAAGAGTGCTGAATATCACCTACTTAATGCTACAGAGTAAGATAGTCTAGCCAGAGCAAGGCCTTCTTAATTTTGAAAAATAAGGTAAGAATCAAAAGTACAAACAGCTTAGGAAATCAGTGAGAAAATCAACCAAACAGATTTTGGTCCTAGAAGTGTAAGAGCTGCAAGCATACACTGAGGCTTCACCTACATGGTAGGTCTACTCTGCTGCAGCTACACCAGTAAAATTTAATTTAAAAGGAAATGCTTATAACTATTCCACTTTGAAATCCTGTTTCGAAATAAACTGTCCACAGGAAGAGTTATTCCAGAAAAGCCAGGATGTAATAATTACTCTACTACACTCATGCCAAACAGCTTTCCCACCAACATAGCCCTAAGTAGAAGAGAGTGCGTTTTAAAGCTAAAATAGCTAACATCATTCAACAACAGTGGATTTCTTTATTCCAGCAGTGAATCTGAACCACCCTGCTTTGAGCTGAGAACTTCTATGCCATTTTCTAACATAATTGTTACGGCCAATTTAAAATCACAGATTATCTACAATGCAGCTGCTAGACAAATTATGAAATTCTACCTTGAAATGTCTCTCAATTACTGCAGGTAACTGGGACTTTTTCCTTTTTGTGGTATGGAGTGGGGGAAGGCACATAGCACATTGTCGTGGTTTAACCTCAGTTGGCAACTGAGCACCACGCAGCCGCTCGCTCACTCCCCCTCTTCCCCGGTGGGATGGGGGAGAGAATTGGAAGAGTAGCAGTGAGAAAACTCGTGGGCTGATATAAAAACAGTTTAATAATTGAAGTAAAATAATAATAACAATATAATAATAATAATAATAATAATAATAATAATATACAAAACAAGTGATGCACAGTGCAATTGCCCACCACCTGCCAACCGACGCCCAGCCAGTCCCCGAGCAGCTGCCCCCCCGGCCAGCTTTCCCCCAGTTTATGTACTGAGCATGACGTCACATGGTATGGAATGTCCCTCTGGCCAGTTTGGGTCAGCTGTCCTGGCTGTGCCCCCTCCCAGCTTCTTGTGCACCTCCAGCCTTCTCAGTCGGTAGAGCATGAGAAGCTGAAAATTCCTTGACTAGTGTAAGCACTGCTTAGCAACAACTAAAACATCGGTGTGTTATCAACATTGTTCTCATCCTAAATCCACAACACAGCACTGTACCAGCTACTAGGAAGGAAATTAACTCTATCCCAGCCGAAACCAGGACATACATGTACATGTACAACCAAACGCTGCTCTCCACTGTGCAGGCATTCCTGAAAAGTGAAACAAGGATTTGACAGAGCAGAGCAATTGTGGATTAAAAAAATGGCAGGGAGCAGGATAGCGGGTATGCATGCAGGGCCTTAAGTAATACACACAGTTTGAATACACAGGGACATAAGGAGTTGAAGATGGAGAGGCAGGAGCAGGACTGTCAAGTGGGGGAGATGCTGGCTTCTTGGCAGTTGGGATGTTCATTTCTTTTAAACATAAAAGTCAAGAGATGACTGAGATTTTGATCAGTGCAACATCAGACTGAACCTTGCAATGCCCTGATGATTTTGGTTGTTTTTAGTGGGTCGCTGTTCTGAAACATCACCGCTGCTTCATCCATAAGACTGGAGGTAGGGTGCAAATCTTTGAAGGCAAGTGGTCCCCCTGCCTCCCTCTGAACAGTTACATTTTCATCATTATCATAATCTTCTTCTTCCTCAGATGCCTGCTGCTCATTGAGGTCAGTCATGCCAGTCAGGGGCAAAGGGTGAAGACACAGGAGGACGATGGTTGGCAACGCTGGGTATCAAATGGCTGTTGAGGGAACGCTAAAATAAAGGGTGGAGAAGAGGTGGACAGCAGGGCCTTGCCGTACTGTGTTTCTGGCCTGTTGGCTGGAAGCAATTAACCCCCGTAAAGGATAGGACGTCTTTGTGGGTGGCTGGGATCAGTCTCATCCCAGCTCTGTCATAGACACATTAAGTTAAACTCCTTAGGTCTCATTTTTTTCCAATTTACAACATTTGAATGCTATTTCTCTCTTTACAGGCGTGTGGAGACAAGGGGCTTTGAATATTTTATGGAACATTCGCATTACTACTATTACTTAATTTATTTCAGAGTGACCTATCTTAGTGTATGGCCTGTTCCACTTGTACCTGCATGCTTGCCCACTTTACCAGATTGGGAATTGTGAAATCTCTCTCGAAATCTCACATATCTTCTTCCTTTTTTGCTATAAAAAGCTCTGTTTGGATCTGTTTGGGTTTTTTTAATGTTAATTGATAACATGAGTCATAGAGGCACAAAAGGGTTTCGTCCAAAACAGAGCACTGTAGTCCACACTACTCGAACATTAAAACTGAGAAATCACCAGGTAGTTAGGAAATCCTTAATTCTTCACCAGAGATTTTGTTTTTAGGATCCAGCATAAAATTTTCGTAGATAAGCAATGAACTTCTAAAGTAACTGTTGTAAACCGTTGTAGATATAATTTCAACGATAATGCATAAAGGGAAAGCTTGGCTCAAGGAGCTTTAAAGGCGGTTCTGGCATACACAGGCCTCCCACCCAGTTGCTGACCCCGCCACGTGGGAATAAAACCAGCTCCCAGCACAGCTCCGGGTGTCTCCTGTGCTAAAGCAAAACCCCGCCGAATAAAACCGGCCGACTGCATCTCCCGACCGCCATGTCACGTTGGGGGCAGATGGAAAGGGACAGCAGCACAAGAAAAACTGACAGCAACTTTCCCCCGGTTATTTTACTACAGGGTCCCTTCCCTGAGGGAAGCGCTTCAGGGTCTGGAAAAGAAGGCTAGAGAGGCGAGGGGCAGCAATATCTCCACGGAAAAAGCCAGCCGCCTTTGGGGCTGTGCTGCCCCGTGAGGGAGGTAGGCAGGGGACCAATGGCCGCCGCCCCGGCTTCTAACCGCCGGCCCCGGCCCAGCGGCGCGGCTCGGCCCGCGCACGCATGCGCGGCTCCCGGGACTTGTTGCGGCTTGTAACTTCGGGGCCGGGACGGTGCTTCGGTGCCGCGCCCCGTGTGGTGACGAGACGAGAGGGGAGGGGAGAGGCCGCGGCCGCCCCGGTGCAGGTAAGGGAGGGCGGGAGCGGCGCTGTCGGCGGCAGCGGCGCTGTCGGCGGCAGCCCCGGTCGGCGGCGCTGTGCGGGGACGGGACGGGCAGGGGCTGAGTGAGGCGGCCTCGGGGCAGGTCCGGCCGCGGGGAGGGGAGAGGGCGAGGTGAGCCCTGAGGGGCGGCTGCCTGGCTGTGTTGCCGGGTGGGGCCGGCCTGCCCGCGGGGGTCAGGGCCGGCCGCCTCCCGCTCCCCTCCGCCCGGCCCTCCTGAGGAAACAGCTGTTTCCTCTGGGCCTCCTCCCCGCTCTCCCGTCAGCGACCGCCGCGGGTCCCTGGCCCTCCGCGGGCTCGGGGCGGGGAGCGGGCGGCCGGCGCAGCCCTGGGGGCGTCCCCTCCCTGTGAAGGGGCGATGCAGCGCAGTGCGGGGGGCTAACCCCCGCGCATCCTCCTTGCCCAGAGGCGAGGACGGAGCAAAGGGGCTGACTCCCTTCGCGAGTTACGAGCCCTGAGGTTTTCCGGTGTGCCGCCTGGGGAAACTGGCCCTGCCAGCCCCGATTTCACGTCCCTCCCAGGGCCGGGGACGCTGTGGGGGTCCCAGCCAAAACAAGGGAAACGGTTTCTCGTTTCTACAGCCGGTACCGGTGCTCGCGTTCCCTGGAAAGGTGGTGAAGTGCCGCTCGTTTGGTTACCGCAGCGCAACTCCACCCGCGGGAGGTCTTGCCATTCTCTTTATCATCCTGACAGCAGGGTTATTTAAAAATAATAGCTTTCAAGAATCGGAAACGGTGTCTGATAAGGTCCAGCGTGTTACTTAAAATTTAGCATGCAGTCTCTGCAGTTGTTGTGATGAAGGTTTCCAGAGTATGTTCAAAAATACTTTCTCTTCTGTCAGCACTAAATTTCAATCCTTAGAAAGCGAGGATAGATTCACAGCACAAATTTTGTGTGTGTGGGTGTTTTTTTAATCTTTCAGTTTTGACTGAAACATGTCAGTTGGGACAAAATTTCTTCCCCACTGTGTCACACAGTCCAACATGTAGTAAATGCTGTTTTGGGAGGAGTATTCTCCATGCTGGTTTTCTGCTCTTTAAAGGGAGAACTTGTAGTTATTCATAGTCTTGTTTTAGTTTTGTTTTGTTTTCAGCATCCAGAATAGTGCTGTCACCAGAGACATGTGCATTCCTCTTACAGAGGCATGATACCCCAAAAGTAGTGTCCCTGGACCTGTGATGAGGATCTACAATACTTACTTTCAAAGGATAGAGTTTTTTGGGGTATGCTTTATGAATTTATCAGTCAGAAACGTGTTCTGCTTGAAGCATGCTTTTGTCCCAAGTACATGGGAACCATCAAGTTAATAAGATGCAAGAAAAGAAATGTTTGAAGTGGAAAGCCCCAAAAAAGTGAGAAATTGCCTGCACTGATAAAAAGACCTTTGTATCAATAGCCAAATCTTGTGCATTCTTGTATGTTACTACATTATCTGAGCAGGTCAGTTGACTAAAATGAGGTAGATGGCTGTTCTCTTAGAAAATTAGAAATACTCTTTGTTCTTTCTTGGTTATGCTATACTGTAATTACTGTGCTGTTCTTTCAGTTGAATTCTCCTATTAAAAAAGGAAGATCACACAATATTCCAAGAACAGAGAGGAGCATGTGTATTTGTGTAGTAGTTCTTTTCTGTGGAATTAGTGGTGAATTTGTTAATAATCTCAAGGTCTTGATGTTTGAATACAAAGTTCATGAGCCGGTACGTTCACAGATGCTTGTCAGCTAGGAGCAAAATCTTCAGCCTGCTATTGTTGGAATATCTAATGCCCTGTGTTACTCCTAGAATCAGAATCCAGGCTAGAATAAGTAGTCTAATGTTACAGGTTAGAAGATAGAGAAGTTTGTTTTGTGTGGGTCTTCCGTAGTCTTCCTCGGATGTCTGTAGAGGACATGGTTGGTTAGGTGTCTGGAATTCTTGCTTGGGCACTGCTATAACTGAGCTTGTCAGTTACTGTGAAATATTTTACAGGGAAAGATTGTCAAATATGACTTCGCTTCCGAAGTATTTTCCTGGTTGAATCTTCCTGTACTTTTTGTACTTGTGATGTTAGTACATCTCATAAATACTAAGCAGGCTTTTCACATGGTTGTTTCACTTTTTCTTTTCTTTTTTTTTTTAAGGGAAAGACAACATGAACCCTTTCTTTTTTCTGGGTTTTGGACATTCTCATCTAGTCTACTTCTGGAATAGAAGTGTACCTTTCAACTCAACAAATGAGACGTACTGCTACAGCACTGCCCAGGGCAGCACGGTGCTCCAAGGAGTAACTTTTGGTGGAATCCCAACTGTCCTGCTGCTTGACGTAACCTTCTTTTTTGTAAGCCCAGTTTCTATTTCTTGTATTAAAAATCTTGTGGCCTTCTCAGAAGTTAGATTGTTCAGAATGCTCTTATTTATCAGGTAGGGATTTGTTTCTGAGAATCTTCAGAATAAGAAATGTGCTAAGGCCATCCTGGGAACATCAAAACACTTTTCAAGTATTGATAAAGGTTCACATACAGTGACACTGTCATCCCAGATGTATGTCGGATATGTAGATGTAGACAGAGTGTGATATCATAGGGTCTGTATGCGGAGTCATGGTGGGCTTTGTAGTGGTAGCTCAAATTTCTATGTTTTGTCTTAACTGCAAGAACATTTTTTCCTTACTCTGGGTTTAAGTACTGGGTACCTTTTCAGGAAGGGAACACCATTGCTAACTTGATTGTTTTTCAAAAGGAAATACAACACAGAAAATCTGTCACTTCACAGATTTTTTTAAATTAGATTTCATGAAGCTGTCGAGGAAATAATGTACTGATCAGCTCAGTCCTGACCAAAGGAGGAATAGGATTAGTTGCTGGTCTGGAGGCTCCAAAACTGGAGCTGATCTGAAGGCCTGAGACTCCAGTAAAACTTATGGTTATTTCTGTAAGTTTGGTCTAGGTGGTCTTAAGCCACCAGAAAGAGCTGTAGATCTGAAATTGGCCTGATAAGTGAGGTTTCTGATAGTAAAATGAGACTAAAGGGTTCACACAGTTCCCGAGTTCTAGAAAGCCACTATGGAGAAACTTAAAACTACCTGTGTAAGGTCCGAGCTGGTAGTTCTGTAGGAGTGTAGAGGATGTTCCTAAAAGTTATGTTGTGGCATTCTTTGCTATTGATTTGGTGTATGCAGCATGCTACCCTAAATCCATTTTCTGAAGATGTCTGGTATTTACTGCTCTGTGCAACTGATGGCACAGCATTTAATAAGATTTAGTTGGAGTGTTTGGGGGGACTTCTTTTTTTTTTTTTTTTTAAAGCTGTGGTTGAATTTTAAGATACTGAGTCTCTGCTTTTGAGTTCCTTGCTGTTGAACCCTCCTCTCAAACAGTGTTAAGTAGAGAGTTAGATGCAATGTAGAAGGCTTCTCTCTTCTTCAAGTACCGAGTACTGCAATTTATTTATCAACTCCTGTATTCCTATGTTCATGACGTGTTTACTGCAGATCCCTTTAGTAACTGTCAGTTGATGGGTTTCTGAATATTATTTCTAGGCTGGTTTCCTAAGAAAGTGACATTTATATATTGCATTGTCTTCCCATTTTTGTCTGGCAGTTCCTCCTAATAACTGTAGAATATGTTAGCCAATTTCAACCAAAGTTGTAAAAGAGTCTAGAGAACTTTCCTGCCTGCATGAAGTTTAATGGCCAGATGAAGGAGGAAGATCTAAATTAATATTCCCTGTTGGCAGGAAGGCTCTTATAAGAAGGTTTTATTCATTGTAAAATGCGGAAATTAGCTGTGTAATCTTGACACCTCGATAATCTTGACACGTATCCTGGCTGGCCAGTCGGTATTTGCATAGAGCCAAATAAGTTACATCACTAGCACCACTTTCTAGCCAAACAGGTATGGGATGTAGGAGGGGCTAGGAGGTGAGGGCATATGCTACATATGCATAGAAAACAGGCCTTGTTACTTGTGCTTCATTGCTTCGTACAGAGCAACTTTCTTTAAAAAAAAAAAAAAAAAAAAAAAAAAAAAGCATCTATGAAATACGTAGTGGGTTTTTTTTTCTTGTTTTCTTAGCCTCTTTCAAAAAGTGAAAATACAGGGGGGAGATAAAAAATACATTGCAGAGATCAAATATAAGTTTCTGGGTTTTATGAGTTATAATATATTACTTTTACTGAGGATAAAAATAATTCTCATACTTGAGAAAACAGTTGAGCCCCCTACAGCCAGTTTACATCACTGTTTAAAAATAAAATAAAATAAAATTGCAAGTCTTCCATCATAGTTCTGCTCATTAAGTAATGAGTAATAGTAAAGGTGTATTATGAAAGTTTTGACTTCCTACTTGAAGGAAGTACTTGAAGTACTACTTGCTACTTTTCCTGTCACAAACCTTCATACACTTGCAGTTCAGAAGTATTTTTGCATGTGGTTCTCCTCCTTTATAAATGAGAACAGGAAGGCAGGTGTTCTGGTCCTTTGGCCCCAGACAGGTTGGTTTGTAGCATGGCCACCATTGGATTGGTTAACATATGGTAGTTGGTTTAGGAGCTAGGACAGCATTTTTTGACAGTTCCTATACACCTAAGAATAATCATTATGAAGTGGGAAAATAAATATTCAAAGATCTTTGTTTTTATCTTCTAGATTTTAATATTACTGTTTTCCATTATAAGAAAGAGATTCTGGGACTACGGTCGTGTTGCTCTGGTGTCAGAAGCTGAAAGGTAAAAAAGATATCCAATCAGACCGATTTGTTGAAACCATTTGGAGAACGTGGAAGTAGGTGCAGTAAACAGGGCTTAAATTAAGTGCATTTGTATCAATTAGATATGATTGTAATCACATGCACGTATTTGTTAAAAATGTCCTCATGCTGCTCTGTGTGAAACACGTCCCACTCACAGAGTTATTCTTTGCGGTTTCAGTAATAAAGTTGTGTGTTTGGCAATGTCGTGAATTTCATTCTACAGTTGTGGGTTAAGGAAGTGGGGGTAAGAAAATAGCCTGCTTGTCCCCTAACATGTCACATACCTACACCTCGATGTTTACAGTGTGTTTCTGTGACAGAAGGATATTAACTATGTTGTTTATCTTGGCTCAAGCCCAGCATCTTCCCAGAGCTCCCTATGCAGCCTGTGCCATAATATTTCTGAAGGTTTAAAAATAAAAAAGAAATGTATCGTTGCAGGTTTCTGAAATTCTTCACTGATGTTTAATAATACTGCAAATGAGCTTTTGATTTTTTTTTTTTTTTTAAATATTACTTCTACAGGATGGTGTCTTGGGATGTTTAAAAGCTAGCTGTCTATTTATGAAGCGGATAAACTTTAACAGCGAGCCTCTTCCTGGTATTAGTGGTGTAACTAAGTTGTAAATTCACAACTAAGCAACAGGAAGGGAATCAAAATGTGTTTTTAGGTGTAATCCATGTACTATTGTGAAAAGTAGATGGCAAAAAAAAAAAAAAAAAGATGGGCAATAACTGAGACAGCTAGCTCAGGCAGCAAGAATGAAGATGCTCTGGTATAGGCTTCCATGTGGTCTGTAGAGGCCTGCGTGGGACAAACAGGTCCTAGAGCAGTCAGACACCTAGGAGCCTATGTTGTTGTCCCTGCTGGACTGTGACCTGAGCCAGCTAGGTCAAAATTATCATAGATACACCTGTGAATACACTCCATTTTAACATGTATTGTCCTGTAATTATGGGCACATCACCATTGCAACCTTTCTTTTTAGCAACAAGCTAAAAACAGGTACTTTGCTATATTTGAGGGCTACAGAGTCTCTAAATGTTTCTAGTCTTGCTACAGCACTGAATTTGAGTGAGGAGGTGGCCCTGCAGGTAAGGGATTTAATTGTGCAGAGAAATTCTGAGTAGTGGCTGTAAGATGAAGGAAGAGCGGTGGAGGGAAAAGAGGTGATGTCTTGTAATGAGGAATATCTGAACAGGAAGCTACCTTGCAAATCTGATCCTCGCTAGGCTTCCAAACCTGTGTTGCATTCTTTTATGTTATTGTGGTTTAATATCCCAATAAAACATTGTTTTCTCTCTAGTTCAGTTAAATGCTCTCACGTCAGGAGCTCACATGTCCTCTCTTTTCAACATGAGACACAGCAAAAGTTTCTATAATTAAGCCTATGCTACAAGATGAAAACTACAGCTTTCCTAAGTGGAAAAAGTGTGTTTGTAGTACTTCCCTTAGTTACTTCAGAATTTTTAAAGTTGAAATAATTCTGTGGAATTCCATCATCTGTTAATAAGATACTTAAAAGCGTTGTTTAATGTATTTTAGTGAATCAAGATACAACCGATTGTCAACATCTTCATCAGTACCAGAAGATCTTGAATATGATAGGGTAAGTATTCTAGAGTTTCAATACGTTATTTTTTAAATGTAAACTACTTAATGGAATCGGTTGTAATTTGCCATTCCATGTAGCCCAATGAACCAGTCATTAAACTGGAAGACCATCTATATGCAAAAATTAGTAATGCATTGTGTATTGTGTTTTTATAGAACCATACGTAATCTCTCTCCATTTCCTGACAAACTATTGCCATATCACAAACCAGTATCTTGTGTCGTTGTTTTTAAGTGACTATTTTTTTTTTTTTTTTTTTAATTAGGAGGGGGACTATATGTTAGAGTTTCAAAGGAGAGGCAGGGAAGAAAAAAGACTACTAAATAATTAGTGCTTAAATAACAGTTCAAAAAGTTACATTATGTTCACATTGCAAATAATACCTAGTTGGTCTTTATAGTACATTGTCTTCCTCACGGAGATGAGAAAACTGGATGCAAGTGTGAGGCTAGTAATAATGCCATGTGCTCTTAATATTAAAACTGGTTTGGAGTGGAAGATAATTTTTTGGCCAAACTTTTAATTGGTTCCATCCATGGTCTCTCTGGAGTCTTTGAATTCACACATCTCTCTCATTTTGTGTTGCAGCTTCAGAATGAACCATGCGAGAGTTGTCCAGTGGTGGCAGCCTACATTTTAACATTTTTTATATGTATCAACTTAGTATCTAGCCTTGCGTGAGCATCAAAAGCATACTGGTGTTTGATCAGGATTGCTCTGCTATTTGTATAGTTTTCTTCATCTTTTTTAAAACCCTAAAGCAACTTTATCATTGAAACTGTTGAATAAAAATGTCTTTAGCTCAATACTATTCACTTGAAAGAAGAGGCCTTTCAAGAGACAAGATTTTTTTTGGACCATACTGGAACATTCAGTGAGATGTGATCTTTGCTGTACAGTTTCATAGGAGGATTTGTAAACCTATACAAGAAGCCTTTCTGTTAACGTAATCACAGTGTTGTTTGTAACTACCGTTTAACTGATTAACTTGGGTTAGACTCTCGTGGAACTTATCCTTGAAATTGGAGAGTCTCTGGAAATGATTTTGGAAAAAATAATCACCTTTTCTGCTCTAAAACAACCCTTTAAAAAAAATTCCTTAGAAGCCTCAATCCTGACTTCTGTTCATTGGAGATAGGATCTGGACACACTTGTATAAATTTAAGAAGCCCAAGCAATGAACGTGCAAGTAATAAAAAAAAAAAACAACCCACCCCTTAAATACTCTCTGAAGACAGACATATGAAGTACCTTGTAAAAAGTATGTAGAGTATGAGGTATTTTTCAGCATGTTTCTAAATGATGATTTCAGAGCAACAAACTGCCAGCTTTTTAGGTAAGAGATTGGCTCAATAGAAACACTTCTTAATTGTACAGATTAGAGACTATATTTTTTGTATGCTAGCTCCTAAAAACTTCCTTCTTTATTTACAGGGGTTTTGTTCTTGGATGACAGCTGCTTTTCGGATGCAGTAAGTGTATGAAACAGAAATAGTGAGCTGTGGTTTGCTTTGCTCTTTTTTAATTAAAAAAGGGGGTTTGCATTAAAAAATGTTTGGTGTTTTTTTTTTTCTTGAGTAGATAGAATTTAATACAAATAGTGATACAGGTGCCTTTGGTGGGGTGGAAAAAGAATATGAAAACAAGGTCAGCTTATGGGAATACTTCTTCAGGATACAGTCATCCTTCTGCTGGCAGCCCAGGGACTTCCTGATCTTGGGACAGTGTGTGAACCTGAGTGGCATTTATACAGATTCTGAGCTAATAACTAGGCTCTAGGCTTTTACCCTTCAAAGATTACTGTGTGGGTGTTCACCTATTTGAAGCCAGTAGGGCCCTGGGCAGGAAACAAGGTTTCCCTGCAACGATTTCTGTGGAGAACTGGTGGTTTAGTTGCGGCTGGAATTGACTAACTAGGAAAAGCCCATCCCACTGTTTCCCGGAAACTGAGCATTAGACACGTGATGTTTGTTCTTTGTATCTCCTGGGGCTTAGTAAATCATGATTTTTAAAAATCAATTTCTAGCTTGGGTACATTGAAACAAAGAAGGGGTGGGGATTGAGCCTATCTCTCTCCATTTTTGCTAGTTCAGTTCCTTCCTTTTCCAAGAACTCCTATTTTAATGATCTGTTCTGCTGACAATGGATAGATGATGAGAGTTCATTCCAAAGTCTATTAATATCTTCTGTTAATTGGATGTCATAAGAGTATGGTGATTCTGTTGTCATTTTCCTCATGGGGAGCCTTTATGGAGATGTGTGAACACTGTCACAGTGTGATCTTAAAGTTTGAGAGCTAGGCTTAACACCTTGTCGCTGCCATAAAGCAAGAGGTCACAGCAAATGACTTTGTCCTCTTTTAGGCTGATAAAAAAAGAACTTGGATTTATATTTGCTTTGCAGATAACTTGTTTCCATCTTAAATTCCCTCATGTTAATTTTTATATGTTGATACTGCAGAAGAAAAAGACACTTTTGGAACTTAAATTTATGCATGAAAGAACACAGCCGTGTTGCAAACAGATAGGGATTGATGGAGATGTCACTGGATAGACTGAGAAATTAGTGTATGTTCAAAAACTACCCCCCAAAACCCCAAGGATATTAAGTGGACTGACCATGTGCTTTTCTGTCTGTGATGCAGCGATGATGAGATTCATGAGAGATGTGGTGAAGATGCCATACATTACCTTGCCTTCCAGCGTCACATCATCTGTTTGTTGATTGCTGTCAGCATTTTGTCTGTGTGTGTCATATTGCCTGTCAACCTATCGGGTGATCTACTTGGTAAGAATTTTTTTTGTATTCTGAGAAGAATTTTGTGTTTTATATCATTGCAAAAGCTTTTAGGATTTCTTTTATTTTGGTAAACTTTATAAGGTTTGAGTGTTTGTTTGTGGGTTTTTTCCCCCCTCAGTCTGATGTGTGTGTCATTTTGCGTGAAATTTGTATGAGAGTAGAGGGTTCTTTCAACGTCTGGCAAAAACTCTTGTCAGAAACAAGATGGCAGACCACATGCAGACATAGACAGCTAGACCTAGAAGGCTCAAGGCAGAATTAACTTGACCTATGCCCTCTTAACTGGTGTTTATCTAGGCACTCTTTATGATTTTTATTGGTGGTGATTGCCAATGGAAACTGTCTTCACAGTTGAGAAATCTTTTTCTAGTGTCCAGTCTGAATCTCTCTTGCTGCAATTTAAGATCACTGGGGAGAATAGATTATTCTTTTCCTCTTTGCAATATCCTTTTAGTTGCTTGAGGATTATCAATTCATCTGTGCTTTTTCTTCTTTTTGATAACCAGACCAGTTACTTCAGTCATTAATGAGAAGTGTTTTCCATTTGCCTGATCATAAAAATCATCAGCCATCCTCTGAACTTTTTTTTTAATCTAGCTAGACTGTCTCCTGTTTTTCCCTTCTGTCTTGGTTTGCGGCTCAAAACTGGACAAATCTCACTGAGACTTTGTCAGTGCTGACTAGACAAAGAATTATTTCATGTTTCTTGCAGTCTAGTCCTGATTATGTCTGCCAGTGTGACACCTACCTCTTTCCATTATTAACTCACGCTCAACAAATACAGTAAGTGTGTCCTCTAGTCTGCCATTCAGGTTGCTAATAAGAATACTGGTGGACAGAACTCTGTTAAATCCTCTTTAAACATCCTTCCATTTTTGATAATGAGCCCTTATAAGCCCATTTTATACCTGGCTTTGTATCTGTCTTGTCAAGGTCATGTTTACATAGTAGTTCACTGTTGATCATCTTGGTGAATAGTGATGCAAAAAAAAAAAAAAGCAATAATTCATTTGGTTTTCCCAGGAGCTCTCAAGTGGAGTACTTGCTTGTGTTTTGTTTTGTTTGTTTTTATACCACAACAATTGCATCTTATTTTGTGTACTGACCTTGCTGATCTTTGTCCCTATAATTTATTCTCTTCTATTGTCCTTAATAATGTGGCCTAGTTTTTGTTTTCAGTTTACTCCTACCTGTGTTTTAAAGAGCCTTGTGACTTAGCCCTCATCTGTAATGGGATATGTTGTACCCGTGCTTTTAGTATTGTTTCTTTGTGGAACTGCTGTCTCTGACTTCCCTTTTATGAGCTCTTTCTTAGCAATTCTCTGTTTATGTGAATGTCTGCTTTCTTAAAGACCGTTGCTGTTCTTTTTTTCCTTCTTTGCTTTTCTTTTCTTTTTTTTGTTCTTTCAAAGGACCCTTTATCACTTCACAGTCACTTCTCCTTCCTTGCTTTCCATCTCTCTGTTCTCAGCCAGCATCCCTGGTTTTACAGAATCAAATCCAACACAACTGGTGCCCTAGTTGCTGTCTTCACCTCCTTCGTAAAGTAGAGAGAGAGATGCCGGTGCCTTTAAAGAACTTACAGAATGTAGTTCCCTCTTCTGGTGTAGTTACTACCCGTATATTTATACCAAAATGGATTTTGTAATATGCGTCAATTTGCGTGCACTGTCCTTCTCTAACTACAATTTGATAAAAGTTGTAGTATCTTGGATACCAATAGATGCTCTCTGTTAATGCAAATGGTAGATTATGGCTGGCCTTCTAAAGCACGAGAACACAGCTTCTGTTTTCCTGCATTAGTTTTTGTGATGCTAGGAAATATAGCTGAAAAACAAATATGAAGTTTTGGTGTCTCTCCCCTTCTGCCTGCCCTTCCACCATATGTTCATTTTGTGCATTTGCAGTTCTTTCTGTTGTGATGACTTAACTTGCAATGTGGTTTAACGGTCTATGCTAGAAGATTGTTTAGCTTTCCAGATACACTTAGCTCTTTTTCCTTTGTGAACATGTACTCAATTATCACTCACTTGCCTTTATCATTTTTAAAAATACTTGACATTCTAGGGAAACAATGTCATATAAACTTTCTCATTGTTGACCTTAGTAAGGTTATCAGTATTGTTTTGTCAACACTGAATTAATGCAGTTTAAAAAACTGAGATAAGAAATCAGTGAAGATGGAATAAAAATGTGAAGGAAATATGTTCAGATCCCTAAACAACGTTGTTAATGGACATGAAGGGAGATTGGAGGGAGAAAGGGAACTGCTGCAAAGATCAAGTATTCAGATTTTTAAAATAATCTATTATTTCTCTTGGTGGGTTGAATGTGATATAATCCTGGTTGGTTTTTTTTCCAACTTTAAAATGCAATACAGTGTAAACCAGCATTGATTATGATTCTAAATCTTTTTAACAATTAACATGCTCAGCATTAAAAAGAAGTACATCAACATTTTAAAAAAAACAGAATAAAAGCTGACTTTCTGATAGTTTGCATGTGAATGTTGCACCAGTTAATTATGCTACTTGTTTTTGTTCTTCTTAGATAAAGATCCCTATAGTTTTGGAAGAACAACTATAGTAAACTTACAAACCGGGTAAGTAAATCTTGCAGAGTACTTCTATGCTTATGTCTGTTTCCTGCCATAGTCTCTGAACACATGAGTTGATACTTGCAGCATGGCTCATGGGGTAGGAATTACTTATTCACGCTTCATCAACGGAAACTGGGATATGTTCTACTTCAGGCTATGCAGTTACAGTGCCGATAAGAAATCTGGAGACTCTCGCTCAGCTTTTACTTCTTACACCACATGTTTCTCTTGGCTAATGACTGCACATCTACCAATATTATTTTCAGAAATTTCCACATTAAAAGAAACCATACTTCAGAAGGAAAATAAAGCTGACAGCTTCACTAGAATGTGTAACTTGGATGATTTAAATTCTCTTACATCAGATTTATGTGTGTGCATATCTCTCCCATCCAAGATGACAGTTAAAATTACTTCCATGTGTTTTAAGAACAGTCTGTAAAATAGTTGAGATACAAAGCTGTACAATTTTTCTGTTTTATTACTTGATCGATCCACATCTATCCCTGCTACTATGTCCAACAGAGTTTCTGCCAATGCACTTTGGTTTTGTTTTTAACCATGTTATGAATCCTAGGAACTAGTGGGGATTTTTTGTTTGGTTGGGTTTTTTTATCTGTAAAATAGGTTCCTGTATTTTAGGTTATTTGTAATTATTAATGCTCTTCGTAAAACTGAAGAACTGTTCACAGAACAGAACTTCCATAAGCTTTGAGGAAGGAGCTATCAGAGAAGCAGAATTTACTCCCTGTATTAGGCTGTTTTCAATTTGAGTAAGGATTGTGTTCGAGGAGAGTTCAGTTATGCACTCAGCACAGTAACTAATAAGGCCAATAAAAAACACTTTGGCAAATAGCCTGGTGTGTGCTCTTGGTCATCGGAATGAGAAGGCGCAAGCCAAATGCTGCCTAAAAATGTCCATGTCATAGAATATCTGTTTTCTTTGTAGGTCTGTTACCCATAGAATTTTATGATAAGCAAGTAACCCTAACAACTGTCCAAGGCATCTGCATAGGCATGACTGACTACCAGTGACTACCTTTTTTTCTTATTTTGTGTTCAGTGAGAGGTTCTGATCTGCTTAGCATTTTGATGGCTACTTGTCTCAGTTGGACAATTAGTTCTTCCTGTTTCTCATATTCATAACATTTTGTCTGACAGCAATAATCTTCTTTGGCTGCACACGGTTTTTGCTGTTGTTTACCTGATTCTGACTGTTGTCTTCATGAGACATCACATGAAGTACGTCACATATAAAGAAGAAAACATAGTAAGTTTCTGTGTTGGGGTAAAAAAACCCATACAACATGTTTGCAAGTGGATAATGCTAAAAAAAGCAAATTGCTAAGATGCCTCCTGCTTGCTAGAATGTGACACAAGCGTGAAGGAATTCACTGAAAGCAAAGCTCCACTGAGTGAATTGTGAAAATGGACGGAGAGAAGGGGGTTGGGGAGGGATTTGTGAAATTTTGGTGTAACCTATTACCAATGTAGAAGGTGAACGTGGTGCTGTCTTGAATAGATGCAGCTCCCATCAAAATAAAAACTTCCTACATTTTTTTCCCCTCTACAACACAGCTACTTGTGCTGTTTCACTGCCTCATATTCTTGTTTTCTCTTTCATGATGTGGTTTCTCAAAACTGGAGTTGCGTTTTCTTTTACAGGTTAAGTGCACATTGTTTATAACTGGTCTTCCAAAAAATGCAAAAGAGGAGACAATACAAGGCCATTTCACGTAAGTTCCATGCTTGAGTAGTATCGTTAGGAACAGGAGATTTAAAATTGTTCTAGTAGTTTTACCTGCCCAAGCAGAAATATTCTTTGACTTTTGCACTATTTAAAATTCATATTATAGTATCTATCTTCTAAAAGCATATCTTATTCCTTAGGCAGAATTGAGAAAAGACTACATTTCAATAAAGTTAGTTAGCTGATCTTAAAATTGGAATCTAAGAAAGTGGCTGTGTATCCACACTTTCCATTCGTGCTCCCACATGGCCTTTACTTGGGAATAATGCTGCACATCTCATATTAAAGTAACTTTCAGCAACTGTCTCTCTGGAAGTCTACACTCTGATACCTCATTCAGAAATGAAATGAGTGATCGAGATGTCAGTTAGACATCAGTGATGCTCTTTGAAACAGTTTCTTCATTGTACTTTCTGTTCTTACGGTTCTCATGTACTGCTTCCTTTTCAGTGCTGCCTACCCAACCTGCACTGTGCTGGAGGTCCAGCTGTGTTATGACGTAGCCAAGCTTATTCACCTCTTCAAAAAAAGGTACTTGTTTTTGTAATCTACCTGAGTTTAGCATAATTTCATGAATGCTTTGCCAGTCCTTAATCAATGTATACCAGTAGTACTAAGCTTGCACATACTAGAAATGAATTCTGCTCTTAAAGTTCTGGTCTGGACTTCAGTTAGATTCAGCTGTGTTTTAAGGTGAGTTGTGGGGTTCAGCTTGTTTCTTGTAGGTGTGATATGTTGTGTGTTGCATAAGATAAGCTTTGACTTGCTGATTATTTATTTATGTATGTATTTCTTTAATTATTGTCAGGCAGTGCAAAGTGGAAAACCCAACTATTGAATTAATCACTCTGGGACCCTGCTTCTTTGGCCGGAGGTGCTGGTCACAGGAGAAAAAAGTGTTATCTTCTGGGCTATACATTGTTTTTTTTTCCTGGAACCTCACAACAAGTGTAGGCTGTATAATGCTATCACTGACTTGAAAATAAATTATACTAAGTAGCCAAAATAAAGTATATGAATAACTTTGGTGACTGATTAATTTGTTATCAGTCCTTGACAGAACTTTTTCTCTTGGGGATTATGTTCTTCTTAAGCTTGATGTTGATACTGATTTCTTGCAAAATGTTATGGATGTATTTTTCTGTCCAGAAAACAGGCAGAAAAAAGCCTGACTTACTATGAACACCTGCATCAGAAGTATGGCAAGCGGGTCCAAATCAACCCGAAGCCATGTGGTCAATTCTGCTGTTGTGAAATGAGAGGATGCGAAAGGGTAAGAGATTGTGTTTGTTTTTAGTTATGGCTAGGTAGATTGTTAGAAGAGTAGGGAATAGTTTTTCTGTGACATCTTGTTGAGCTTCAGAAAACTCTCTATTCATTTATTGCAGTTAGCTCATCCTTCATGTTCTTGCACTGTACAGAAAAGGAATTCCCCAAAACTTTTGAAATGTAATCTTAGTGCAAAAATTAAAGTACAAGAAAAACTTCCTGTTTTATTGTTTTCCCATTGTGACGTGATTTGTAATTTGTGGAAGTAGTATGAGGAAGAGAGACTATGGTTTGTGTAAGCTGTATTTAAATGACATTATTAGCCATTTGGTACTTGGATGTAACAGTCATCAATTTCCCAACAGGAGGATGCTGTAGATTATTATACCAAAGTTAGAAATG
This sequence comes from Aptenodytes patagonicus, assembly GCF_965638725.1. Taxonomy (NCBI): domain Eukaryota; kingdom Metazoa; phylum Chordata; class Aves; order Sphenisciformes; family Spheniscidae; genus Aptenodytes; species Aptenodytes patagonicus. The sequence continues at coordinate 111,446,945 of NC_134951.1, read as the reverse complement.
AACTGATGGAAGAATATTCAAAAGAAGAACAAGCTGTTCATAATAACCCATTGGGAATGGCTTTTGTAACATTTCAAGAGAAATCCATGGCAACCTAGTAAGTTGTGTCTGCTGTCTTTCTGTTTGTTCTCTTTTAACTGTAATAGTACACCTGATCTCCTGTTTGTGTTGCTTGTTTGCTTATGTTGGTGATTATTCCTTTCTTGTGCTTCACCATCCTGTGGATTTGGTCTGCTTTGCTTTCCGGTAAGTTTTCACGTAAGTGTGCATTTAGCCTCTATGCTTCGAGTGAAGAAAATATCTAAGGGACTAAATGGCTCTGGACATTTACTGGGATAAGGAGCCTTCCTCTTCTGTGTGGGATCCAGTCCATCAGTGTAGGTTAATAGTAGGCCAGACTAATTGGCTCTTGAACGTGAGTTACTGATTTCTCCATTTTCTACTGTGCAAATGAACCAAGTACCAAACTATCACAGTCTGTGCAAATTACACTGCTAGTTAGTCATCTCAACAAAGTAGTCAGTGACTGACATGGCCATAGATGATAGATACACATTATGCATCTCTCTTACCTGTTATTATAGATACACATATAGGCCTAATACCAGAAGGTGTTCAGCGCCTTTTACTCAGTCATTTGTTGAGAAAATGCATGTAGCCTCTCATTTTCTGTTGGCACTTTGTGAGCATCTTTTACTAACAAAAAGTGGGTAAAGGGAAGTAGAATAATATTTGTATTACAAAAATAACACATCATGCCTTTTTTTATTCTTCATAGCTTCTCTGATTTAAATTGTCTGCATTCTTTTGACCTTCAAGTCATGTTAGAGTGCCAGTCTTTCAGGCTTTTTTTCAAGGAAATCCAGGGTACAGAATTCCTTGCAAGAATTTGAGATGCTGAAGAAAGTTTTGCTTGCTGCTCTTAACTGAATAGTGATTGTGTGGTGAAATCTGCACCCCTCCTAATTTTGTAACGTTACACGCCATATTTAGAGAATCTAGAGCATGAAATAACATTTTAAGATGTGGAACTGAGAGAAGAAATAAGCACTGAAGTTCCTTCTCAAGCTGCTAATTTGTCATATACGATTTTGATGGGATAGTCTCTCCTTGGGCATGTGTTCTGAGTTGCGCTGCAGGCATCCCTCAGTTGAATTATCAAGAACTGAAAAGATTTTAGGTTTTTTAGCTTGAAATTGATGCGGTGGACTCCGTTTTCTGGAAAATTACATTAGATTACATGTGAAGCTGACGCAACCATCAAATTAGAAAGTTATTTGGTGCCCTTAGTGGGCTCTGCTCCACAGAGCCCTGAAATAGGATGGGAGAAACAGGAAGCCGGGACTGAGGTTCATGGAGTCAGATGGATGTAGAAGCTTGGCTAATGATGGTGATTGGTAGTATGGCTGGTAGTGCTAAAGCTTGCTCTGTATGTATTTTTAAAAAACAACTGTCAAAGTATAATTAACCTTTTTAAATACTTGCTGCTGCAAGATGCTGGGAATTTGACATCACTACTTGAATTCTGGTAAGGTAAAGATCTGGGTTTTGGGGGTTATTTTTGTTTGGTGTTAGTGTGTGTGGTTCTCCGTTTTCTTTATATTAAGAGCACAACTGAGAAACAAGCATGTTCAGGAATTTTAGAGTCTACCTGTTCAAATATAATATATACTGTTTCCATGCTAGTGTAATAGAGCTTATCTGGAGTGGAACTTCCTTTACTCAGTAATGCACACACAGGTGTGTGTGTGTGTATGTATGTATATATAAAATATATTTTATATATTTTTAATATATATATTCAGCATCTCTGAATATATGCCTAGCACTTCTGTTGCTGTGTTTTGAGAAATCTTTGAAAGCATTTACTCTGGACATGTTTAAATTTTGTTTAAATACATTGATTGTCAATCAACTCATAATATTAGAAGATAAAATTAAGAATTGTGATTATTTTAGGAGTGGGTGAAAGAGGGTAATATTTTGAATTGTGAGAATACCAGCATGATAAAAATTTTTCTGAGAATTTGTACTCAAGGCAAAATTGGCTAGTTTTGATGCTAGTGTAATGAAATGAGAGTGAAGACTAATCCTTCAGTCTGTTTTGATTTGAAAACAGCTGTAATTATGTGAAGAGGTGTTTGGGGAACTGGCTGTCTTTATTTTTTTCCAATGCTCTCAAGCTTTGATTTATCTTCTTATATTTTTTTAATATGAGTCACTGCTGTTGTTCGCGTTGGTAGAAGCACTGAACAGTTCAAACCAGGACTGCTTTTTGTTTCCAACTTCGTCAGATCTCATGGACCTGTGGTAGTAACTGTTTATATGTTTATATCTTGGTCTCTGGTTATTAAAAGCAAAAAAACCTTTATCGCTATTCCCAGTCTTTCTCATTACATATGCAGCATTTTCAGGTGTAAAAATTTGGAAAAATCCTCCTCTTTTTTTTTTCTTCCTTACAGTATTCTTAAAGACTTCAATGCCTGCAAATGTCAGAGTATTAAGTGTAAAGGAGAACCCCAGCCATCGTCCTACAGCAGGGAGCTGTGCATATCAAACTGGGAGGTTACATACGCTCCTTATCCTGAGAATATTTGTTGGTAAGATTCCTGTCTTACATCCATTTATTTATGATAATGTAGGTTTAGAATGGGGTCAGGAGAAGGGGGCTGAGTGCATTTTTCTTTAACCATAAGCTAAGACTTTATGTAGTGTTTGGATGTGGCTGATCTGCATCTTTATTTCCATTACTGGTGTTCTTCATTGGCCTTGGTTGGGGAGGCCTCTTAGAGGCTGACTAGAGTTTCGCCACCCCAAAGTTCTGGTACCTGCTGTTCCTGTTAACTAAAAAAAAAAAAAAATCAGCTAATTAATGTCTGTGCCTCAGCATTTCCATTTTTTGAGGTTAATGCATATGTACCGTTGAGATCTGAGGAAAGCAACTTGGTGTTAGTGCTGAGTATTCTCCAAGTACGGGTTGGTTTTTTTTTGAGGTGCCACATGACGAGTATAATTTGATCCACTCTGTGAACTATGGTCTGTCTTCTAACATCTTTTTATTGACCAGTAAATTTCCTTGACTTCACCCACCGCTTACAGAAGAGTGTTGAAAAACAGATAAATGCTTGTTGAATTAAACCGTTTCTGTGCTGCCTTCTGTCATGCTTACAGGCTAAAAATGACTAAACATTTTCCAACTGCTTTGCAAATAACTTAGGGTTGGGTTAATATAATCCCCTGTTCATATAACAGTAAACTTGTTGTGACATTTCCATTGCCCAAACCAAAACTGCAAGTGAGACACAAACGTGCACAAGTTACTGTATGTAACTTCTTTTTCCTAATGATTTTAATAGAAAATTACTTTTAAGGTGACTATGCCATCTGTTTCTAATAATTGCGAGGTTTTCTCTAGAGCTACAATTCTGCAGTTGGGAATAAAGTACAGAATCTTTAACTATAAAGCAAGCAACCATGATTCTTCGATGTGTCTTTTGCAGCCGTGTTATTTTGAGACATGAATTAAAAATCTCTTGCAAGCTGCTTTCAAGTAGGGTCAGTTTAATCTGCCTTTTTCATGAAAGGGTTCTTGCATGCGTGCGCTTCGTTTCCTCTTCCTTTCTTCAAGCACTGTCTTATGGGCACAGGAAATGATCGTTGAAACTCGGTGGGTTGAAGCACTTACAAAGCTTTTCTGAACATCTCTGCAAGGGGAAGATGGTGGGGGTTTGTTGTTTTGTTTTTTTTTTCTGTTCTTTTTCTTTTCTTCCCTCCCCCTTGAAGAAGCGGAGGCACAGGGATTTGCCAAGTTTCTTACCTAGGTTCACAAAAGGAGAGTTGTCGTAACTGGGGATGTTACTGAGCCTCTGTATCTCTGTTTTGTCTGTTCTAAATACTTGGCTTTGGCTGGAGCTCAAATGATTCCAGTCCTTTTGGGAACCATTTCAGATAACATTTAAGAACTTTACCTGTTTAAGACCTACGGTTGCTGTTTTAATATGGCAGGAAGGGATGCAGGGTGGTTTCTTTTTTTTTTTTTTTTCAAATCACAGTATCTCGGTAGATTCTGCTTCTGACAGCTATTCTCTTTGCAGAAGTTCTTTGTATCTTCTTCTATCTCGTGTCTCTTCTTGTTCTGACTTTGTTTGGTACTTCCATATTATTAAACAGTAGAAGTGTTTCATCCCAAACCTTAACTACATTAGACATTGTGTTTGTGTTATGAAAGACTATGTTCTTCTGCAAGCGCAATTTGTGTTATCGTTCAAGAAAGGTTGCACAGTTTTCTTTATTTCTAATAGCAACTGGAACTTGTGCAGTGCTTTGTTATATAACTTTGAGACTATGAAAGCTCAGTTTAGAAAAAGCAGTGCCACCTGTAACTTGACAGATAGTATATATATATTTTTTTTTTAACAGTGAATGCTTACTGCTTGTTTTTGTCCTTTTTGTTTTTATTTTTTTTTCTCAGGAAAAATCTTTCAGTGCATGGACTGAAATGGTGGTTTAGATGGGCTTGCATTAATTTGCTTCTTTTTATTGTGCTGTTTTTCCTTACTACTCCTTCCATAATAATCTCAACCATGGACAAGTTCAATGTCACTAAACCTATTCACTACCTTAATGTGAGTATCACCATATGTTTGGATATAGCTGTGTATCAGACCAAAATGTTGATAAACTGATAGGTGTATATTAAGACAGTGAAACAATGTGTATAAGCTAAATTCAGTTGGAATTCTCAGGATTGTTTTACATAACTGCTGATTAAAAAGCATGCATCCAGAATCAGGTCTTTAGTCCTCTTTTGTTCCTTGATAGTAGCCTGAAGTAATTTCATCTGAAACTTTATATTATTATAAATGTCTTATTTGTTTGTAGTAAAAATTTGCATTCCAAATTTACATAATTCTAAATTTTGTAATCAAACACCTTTGCCAAAAATGGAATTTCAAGTCCAACTTGTATTTTGATTTTTATGATGAGAAAGGGGGAATTCAGATTTTAAACTCTGAAGTAAAATGCCATGGTTTTATTTTGCTTATTGGATTCAAAACAGGATGGCATATAAATCTGGTCCTAGTTTGACTGCAGCTAAAGTCTCTTGCAAACTGTTCATTTTAAATACTTTCCCAAGCTAGTGTAAACTACATAAAAACTGCTTGTGAGACCTCACTCTCATGGAATTTAATTCCCAATCCTACTTTTTGTTTTTTGTCTTGCACACCAGTGCTGAGCACTCACTCATTTTAAGACTTTATCTGAATATAATTTCCACAAGTCCAACCTGCTATAGTTTACAAAAAAGCAAATATTGCAGCCTCTGTTCTACCACTGCTGCATTAAAATGTTTTTAATACTTATTCTTACTTTTTTTTTTCCCCCCACTAGAATCCCATCGTCAGTCAGTTTTTCCCAACGCTCTTGCTCTGGTCCTTCTCAGCTTTGCTACCAACAATTGTCTATTACTCAACTTTGCTGGAGTCCCACTGGACAAAGTAAGCAAGATTTTTCTCTGTTTTGGCCTTATCAGCTGAATTACTAAAATAAATGGAGAAAGTGCTTATCTTTCATGGAGCTCTTAAATCTGCAGACCTCTTGTAGCAGGGAATGTCATGTTCTTGTCTCTTTCTAATGTTATAACCGACACTTTGGAGTTTAAGTAATTTGTAATCAGTGCAGCAAGTGTAATCTTGCCACACGATATTCTTATGCTTCCCTGCCTCTGTGTTTAGTCAGAAAAAAACGTATAAGCAGGGTCAGGGCGTGTAGCTTCAATAGGAGCACGGGAAGTGCCTCTGATCCCATAACTAGCTCTCTTTCTGGGAAGATAGGAGGTGTGGGTTTGGATCACCTCCAGGCTGAGAACACCACAGAACCCCAGAATCCCACTTCAACAGAAAGTGGTCCAACTGCTGGCATGCTACTTAGAAAAGGGGCATCCATCTTTTTGTTGTTTTGTGTGGAAAAAATGGTCTGCATGTAACTCTTGGTGCACAACTCAGTTGCTGTTCGATATTGTTAGTAGCGATCTAAGAAGACCTATGGGACTAAGGCCCAGCAGATGTGTTGATGCAAGATTTTCAGATACGACCGGTGCACTCCAGAGATGTCAAGCACAGTGACGTGCTGCTAACGTGGAGAACTCAGCACAGCTTGGTTTGGCATACCAGATTTCATCTCCAGTTTACCTACAGTCAGATAAAAGCATGATACTGCACACTGAATCCCAGCTTCACTCAACTTCACTCAATCTTTTTCCATAATGCCTGCAGCCATTTTTTGTTTGTTTTTTATATTCTAAGGTCAATATTTTTTTGACTTTTTAATTTTTTGTAGCATTCCCTTGTAAGACATCATGTCCAGAATCTACTATTTATTGATAAAAGTTGTATGCTTTTCATCAATCATTTTTTGGTAGTTACACTAGGCACATGAACTTTGAGCCCTTCTCAGTCAGTTGAAATAGTTTTCTAAAGTCACTAGTGATCACAGATCTGATTTCAAGCCTTGGTATAGTTATACTGATACGTCCCACAGTGCCCAAGGGCTACATGATCCTGTAATAAAACCCCTGAGGTTTTAATGCCCTATCAGATACCACCTTTAACAGTCTGAATTGTTTATAGCAATCGCTGCGCTTTTCTGGCAACAGTGTGTCACTAGATAGATGTTCCTTCTACCGTAGTGGGGGTATAGCATTAGTAGTATAGCATTAGTAGTGTCATGTTGTTCCCAAAGACTTGACACTTGGCAAGGACAGTCAAGTAGCTTGTCAAAGTGTCTGGTTTCTTGGCAGAGGTGCCCTTTTACGAACTGCCTAATCCCTCTTGGCATAACACTTGAAGAGCTGTTTGTTTACAAGCTGTTGCGAGATGTGAGTATCATCGGATGAGAGACCAGCTGTGATTGTCGCACATCCCCTTGCTTGTGGTGCAGTCCTGTAGTGATGCTAATCCAGAGCCTGGATTAGTGTTCAGAAGTGTTTTCTTTGCCCAAAAAAATACTGGGAGCCTGCTTGGTCCAAATTAGTGAATATCCTAAAGATGTTTGGTTTGTGAGTATCTTGTAACAATGTGATACGGTAAGGGGAAGCTGAAAGTCTGACGGGTGCTGACATTTTCTGGGCAAGATCCTTCGTGTGTGGAAGTCTTTCATATGAGTTTCTGACTCAGTGACTTTTTATGTTGGTAGATCTGCAGAGAACAGGATAATGATGCATAAAGTCTACATATTTTTGATCTTCATGGTATTGATTCTGCCCTCCCTTGGTCTGACGAGGTAAAGAATCATAGTTTAACGGAGTAATGTTTGAGTATTTTTATCATATGAGACAACTTACTTTGTTTTCTGGTTGCTAGTTGAAGTATAGTTGATGTACCCCCACTCCCTCCAGCGTGTATGGTTATATTGTCATTACGCATTAGATTTCAATGTTCAACATTCGTATGAGGACCTCATAGCCCTTAAAGTTTCCAAAGGCTGACTTTTCTTTTAGCAAAGAAATTTAAGACCTTGTAAGATCAATGACTAATTGAAAGTTGCCCATACTCACCATCGTAGCTGAGAACCCAGTTTTCTGACTGTCTTATACTTGAGTTATAGTTGTCCTTTTCTTTCCACCTTTACAGTATTTGACTGTTTCCCTGGCTAACTGGGTAACATGTATTTGTCTTATCTATATAATAACTGCTAAAAATGAATCATTAAAACTTTAGTATGAGTAGACATTTCTGTTTTGTTTGATTCTGTATCTTTTTTCCTGTTTATGACTATCAGTAACTGTGATAAAGCTAAAGTAGTGTTCAGATTATTTGATTAAATTCTCTCTATCCACTATCCTGATCCGAACTACTTAAAAAAGAAGCAATTTTACACAGTACTCGGCTATTGGAGACTGAATTACATTAAACATCTTTCTTTCAGCCTTGATTTTTTTTTCCGTTGGCTGTTTGACAGAGAATCGTCTGATTCTGCAGTTAGGCTGGAGTAAGTATTAGCAACTCTTTGCTAAAGGAATACTTAGGACTTTTTTTTTTTTTTTTTGCTGTTGACTAACCTTGGTTAGTGTTTATTAAAATTTGCTCGGGGATGGTATGCTGTGGGATGATGTTGAGCTTCTGAATAAGGGGAGGAGAATGCAAGTGATTTTGCTATGAAGAAATCCATACTTTTTTCCTGCTAGCTAATGTACACAAACATTCAATAGAGACAGTTATTTTCCCAAAACCTTACAAATTCTGTAGAAGACAAGAAAGGACAGGATGATATGATGCAGGTGAGAGCGTACCAGAAAATGTACTGAGGATTGTTGCATATCATGGACAGGGGATCTTCCCAAGGATTACAGTGAGACCAAATAGCTGCAGCAGTTCTCTTCCTGAAATCCATTGACTCTTGATTTTTAGAAACATGAATGTTTTTACACTAGTATTGCAAATTTGCAGATGTTGCTTATTAGAAGCTCTTGTGACTGTGGCTGGAGGGAAAAAGTAGAATGCAATTATTAGGACATAGTTAGGTTTCCAAATGCTGTTTCAAAATCAGTAACAAGAAGACAATTAGGAGTTACTAAGCTAGGAGAGACAATTATTCTATTGCAGTCTTATCTCATCTTGTCTTGGGTTGCTGTGGCAGACATCAAATGATGCTTTTGTCTGCTATCAGCCACCCATCAGACTGCTGTGTCTTTTCGTGAACAGTTTATTCCTCATCCGAACTGCAACTCAGCCAGGCTCTTACAGTATACTACACTTACTGCATTTATAGCTATGTAGTACTCTTCAACAAGATTATCGAAGTCTTCTAGCCACTTCTTATGGTGTCCAGTGCTTTATCCTTATGGTAAGAGATTTCCAAAGGCGATAGGGATCCATTGTATATATGCTATATTTGCTTGTCCAGTCAGCGTCTGATATCTTTCCTTGCAGATGTGTCTTTTTGCCTGACCAGGGGGCCTTCTTTGTGAACTATGTGATTGCCTCTGCTTTCATTGGCAATGGGATGGAGCTGCTGCGCCTGCCTGGCCTCATCCTTTACACCATACGCATGATAATGGCCAAGTCCACAGCAGAAAGGAAAAACATTAAACAGGTATTAGAGCCCCTCCTTAGCAAGAGGCAATTAAATGACTGATCCTTATCAGAAACAGTGGGAGCCCCCATCCTTCATACCATTAATTATCATCTCCTGTCACTTTTGGTTTGGCCTTTGTTTCACTCATCCATGACAGATTCATATTCCCTTCATTTGCAGCACAGATAACAGGGAGGTATTTATTCAAGTCAGAGATGGTCAAAAATCAAAACCCAAGCTCTGAATTTCAGGTATTATTCTCTTCGTAGCTCCAAGTCAGAGTTTTATGATTTGGATTTTATAGGATAATTCTGATTTTATCTTATACTCTAAACTTCGGGGTTTTTTAAATTCAAATCTGTCTATAGTTAGTTTTTTCTGTCAGCCTGCAGGTGTGCACAACTTACTTTAATCTGAACATACACCTAGCAAAACATACACTTATCGTCTATATTCCATTTAAAATGGTAGACTTTCACTTCCAGATGATGTGTTGTCTTGCAGCTTGAAATTCCAGGTGTTACAATGGGAACTTAAGCCTGTATACAGCTGCCCCATTCTTTGTCTTTTTTTCTTTTTTTCTCTCTTGTTTTCTCTTTTATGGGTAGGTGGGTTCCATGTTTAAAAGAATCTTTTAAAAATTCACTTCTGTTAACTGTTGCATATTACCCCTTGCTCTGGTTGAAATGGTTTATATTGATTTCCTCATCCCAAGAGGAAAAAGTGAGAATACTGACCACACCAAAGCTTTGATATCTTGAGCTTTCCCTATTGGGAAAGCCAACACAAGGAACAGTACAGATTCAGTGGAATCTGCAGTGAGATGAAGGTTCTGAGTTTGGCACAATTATTTTCTGCCTTGTGGTTTTAAGAAGTTGCTTCTTGTAGATGAAAACAGATTCCCTGAGGAATTACTTTAAGGCTATGAAAGAAGCAGCATATTTTCTGTAAGTACAGATGCTTAAAACACATAATACTCCATCTCTCTGATTACATCATTTATGCCTCTTAGGGAAATAGTGATCTCTCATAGGGAGAGAATAAGAGAAGGTGAATTGTTGCTTTAGTGAATCTATTCTTAATTCCTGACACGTTGATAGATGACATGAGAATTTTGGTTGTTTTGTTTTTGTTCCTAGCAACAAGCATTTGAATATGAATTTGGAGCAATGTATGCCTGGATGTTGTGTGTGTTCACTGTCATCATGGCCTATAGCATTACGTGTCCCATCATTGTCCCTTTTGGTAAGTTTTCTGATGAGCTGTGGGCACTGTGTGAGCAAGATGGGCACATGTGGGAGGCTTGGAAGGCCCAGTTCTGCATTCTTATTCCAGTTCAAATGCTGATAATCCTTAGGACTTGGATCCAAGTTTCCTTCCCTTCTTGTGGAAAAACAGGGCAGAAGATGGTGAATTATTTAGCTCTTGTCTTGTACTGCCTTTAGAAGTTGAAAGTATATTTAATGTCTATTAGATACTTATTTTATTTCTCAAGTTTGAGTGTAGTAGCTCTGGTGGTGGTTTTTAATAGTTAAGTGTAGGAGTTTAGGTAGGTTTGGGGATGAGGGGATTATTTTTATCTCTGGGTTCTTGAGGTCTGGGAGAAACAAGCTGCAGAGGGTACCCAGCCTGGAGGTCCACTTTAAGCAGCCAAACTTGACTTGAGACATTTGGCACATTTGAAAAAACTGTTGTCCTAAAGTTTGACTGATGTGTGTAAAATGAAGCACAAAAATACGCATGTTAATCCAGTAGCAAGAGACTGGAAAACTACCTGTCCTTTTCGCTACTGCAGCTCTTCTGCATCGCAAACCGTTAGTCTAAAATTCCACATCCTGAATGAGAATGAGAAAAAGGGCTGTGGTCATCACTGTGCTATGGACAGCTGTGCGCTCCATGGTCCTGACCCCAGGGATGTGACCCAACGATGTGCTGACTGCTTTGCTGGGACATGGTCTTGGTGAACACCGTAGCTGCCCTTTGACTGGAAAAGGAAATGCTGCATACTTTGGTAGATTTGCTGGCTTAGAAAACCGTTAACAAGGAGTTCAGGGCATGTGGGTGGAGCACAGCTGCCTTGTGGTGTAGGTGGAGCTGCAGTCCTACAGGACCCTGAGAAGGTCTCCAGATCTTTTGAGTCACAGATCTCCTTTTTCTAGGATGTTTCTCTTATACAGTTAGTTTATCTCTGTCCCATGAACAAGACTTAACATTTCTGCCTGAAGTTGCCTATATATCTGGCTCTGACTACTTTCTTCTTCCTGTACCAGCCATTAAATCCTGTATGGGTGCACAAGAAACTTAGCAATCTGTCTAGAACTCATGGACAGTTGTCCATCTCTAGTGACTGTGACATGATCTACATCTTATTTTATTGCATCTTTCATTCACAGATATTCTGGACTGTCATAAGTATTATGCATAAAAATATCATTTCAGCAACTACAGATATTTCCACTCTGGAAACCTGTTTATCAGGCATAAGTAGTACTAAATCATTTTATATAGTTATTTTCCTCTTCTAATCCAAAATTTTAGAGAGCTAGATACAACAAAATTAGTTAAATTAGACATTGTTCAGAACTGGTTTTAATCAATAACCTTATCATTGGGAGAATGTGGCCATTTTTTTTGTAACACTGTACTTGATATTTATTTACATTTCATTTCGAGTGCAGTTGTAAATATGTGAATGTGCTACTGCATACGAGAGCTGTTGCAATTCATAGCTGTCACAGCAGTAACTGGCACTTTTGGGATAAGAAATAGCTGACTTGAAATCCAGTCATTAATATGTTGAAGGCTGAGAGGTCTAACATTAAGCTACTGTTAGACCTTTCTTCCTTACCAGTACGGTGCTGGAGGAGTTACCAAGTCTTCCCTACTGGCTTGGCCTCATGTGCAGGCACTAGGAAGGAGCTCTGGGTTGACCCTGGGAGCACGAGTGGTGCCACAGAGAAGTGTGCGGAGAGGGGGAGGGATGGGGAGACCCCAGGGGTCTTGGGCTGGGGATGCAACAACCTTAGGAGCAGGCTGCTGTCATGCAGCTGTACCCTATTCATATTTGGGCTGTATCCACCATTGGTATCTAGATTTTCAGTCACCTGGTTAGTGTAGATCTCCTCACAGAATTGCTGCTTTTTATCAAGTCTTCAACAGCCTCTCCTTGGTTCTCCCTTTTTTCCTTCCAGGTTTAATATATATACTCCTGAAGCACATGGTTGACCGTTATAACCTTTACTATGCATATCTCCCTGCCAAGCTGGAGAAGAAGATGCACTTTGCAGCTGTGAATCAGGCCCTTGCAGCTCCAATTCTCTGCCTTTTCTGGCTCTATTTTTTCTCATTTTTGCGGCTAGGTAAGTTTTTTTTTTTTTTTTCTTTTTCCACCGAGAAGCTACTCCTACCTCTCTTGCCAACTTACCTAAATTACATGTCAAGTTTCATAGATTTTATGAGCTTTTCTTTTTGCTTCCATAAATGGGAAGTCATGGTGATTACCTGTGGCACTGAATTATACAACATTTGCAGCTCACGCAAGTTTGCATAAGATACTCTGATGGAGATGGCCGATATGTTAACTTAAAACTGTTAGCGTGGAGCTTCATGTTTCTTCATTTTACAGGAGATCACATGTTCCCTAAATCTGTAGAGTTTGAATTGGCCAGTTGGGCTGAGGAGTGACAGACAGTAAAAATCATTAAATAAAACAAAAATCTCTTCAGAATTAGCTCTTTCTAGTAAGATGGTCTCTGGCTTCACTACCTGCATTTGTGTAGTCTGTGCATAAGTTTAATTTGCCTGGGTGAATTGGCTGCTGCCTCTGTTGTACAGCTGTCATTTAGAAAAGAACTGTTAAAATGTTGGCTAATGCTAGTAAGACCTGTGTTCTACATCATCCGTCAAACTTTACATGCAAGACTGCAGTGAGACAGTGACTCTTCTTCCCATATTGTAATTTAAAAACTCACGTTTTGTGTGTAATTTATTTTAAAAATGGTGATGTTCTGTATTTTGCAAATACTTGGCATTGATAGTATTGGCTGTGGTGTACTAACAGCTTTGACACCAGAAAAAGTAGGCAATAGCTTATGGCTTTTAATCCATGATATAGGAGGAAGCATTTGGCATGGAACAGGGATGCTGGTGATGCTAGAAGGAGTTGAGCTTCCCTTCTTGAGAAGGAGGCCCTTGGTATCTAACTGTATTTTGCACTCTTCTCTGCTTTCACAGCACTGATGACAAATGACTATGCTTGCATTGTATTTTTCTAGCATACCAGTAGTAAAAAAGGTATTGTTGGGAGACTGTCATCTAACTTTAGAGTTAGCTCCCTGTGGATGTAAGAGGCACTCAGAACTATTGGTTTGGGCTGTCCTTAGATTTGAGCAGATGTCTCTGCATTACTTGTATGTTTGAGAGCTTGGTTTTTTCCCCTTGTTTTGAGAGCTGTCTTTGCAACCAGGAAGACCAACAAGTCTATGTCCTCTAAAATAACAGCAGAACTTCTAGAGCATGCTTTAGAAGAATCAACTCCAAACACACAGTAATTGATGCCCCTCTTTAATTGTTATGAACGAAATCCTGGTGCAGTAAAAATTAAATCTTTATAATAAAGTTTTCTGGTTCTGCATCTGTGGTAAAACCATCACTTGTCATGGAACTTAGTAATGGAAAACACAGACCAGACTATCATGTTTGGCTTGGTCAGTATAGAGGATCCTGTTTACAGGATGTTGTTCAGTGATTTGTTAGTGCACAGGGCAGTCTAGCCAAGTGGTATGAGTCTGAGAGGTAGGAACTTGAGATTTTGATTTCATTGCCATTGATTTCATTGCTGCTTCTTGTGCCAAAGAGAAGGAAGGAGGGGGAAGAGTGCTCTGCTTCCTTATCTGCAGAATAAATCAGTTTGTGGTGTGTAAAGCTTGATTGCTTAGTCATTGATTTGTATAGTTTGCCTGGTATGGATATTTCAGTCTGGTTGCAGAGTACAGTGATAAAATTCTGTTTTGCCACTCATTATATTAAAGTAAGGCTGGAAGGACTTCTGTCCCAGTTCTCAGTCAGGATCAAATATCACTTGACTGCATACAGAAGGTGATAGGCTGTACTGGTTTCTTCTGTTTCCTTCTCAGTCACTGTTTTCTTCCTCAGCTCTCATGCCATCCATCCGTTATACACCAAAAGCACCACTGGGCCTCTCACAACAGAGAAGGCGATGGTACTATCTGCAGTTCAAGCCCTGTCTCCTGGGATTACTTAAGTCCCATGTTCTCTAGAGCTGTTGGCAGGGAGGAGTGCTGAGGACACAGGGCAGGGAAAACTGGTCTTTGGAGATTGCTTTTTCCCTGATCTCTGCTGTTTTGCCTTGTGGTTCACACCATACTTTGGTGTAGATATGCCTCACCAGCTGGTAAATACTGATGTAACCTACACTTACAAAAACAACCTCTTCTAAAGGATGTTCCAGAATACCCATAGGGAGGTTTTTTTCACTTCCCTTTTTGGTTTGAACAGTGACACGTTTGTGGGGATTTTTTGGAGAGTGTGTGTGTGTGTGGTTTTTTCCCCCTCTCATGAACAGATCTGCACAGGGCTTATATAACCTGCTAAAAAGTAAAACTTGGCTGTTCTATGCCACTCCATATGCTGGGGTTACCACAAAAATATTTGAGGGTTGGTGTTGCCTCTTTTGACTGAAGAAGCTTGGAAACAGCTAGCTTTGGGTTTTTTTTTTTCCTAATATCTTATTTATGTCACTTTTGCTGCAAAATGAGATTAATTTCTTCAGAATATTTCCCCAGTGGACCTGAAGAATAGTAAGTCACTGTAATCGTTATAACTTTTCCCATACTAGAGGCTGCTACCATGTTCTTTCCTATAGTTCTCTCAATCTCTCTCTCTCTCAAGAATAACTTACCTTTTAGCTGTGTTCATGTTTACTCAGTTTCTTTTCTTGTTCCTTTTCCTTGGATTCCTCCCAGTTCTGTCCATATTTTATCATGGTGTCCTACACAGACCAAGGCTGCTCAAGTTGAAGGTTCGGTAGCACCAAATGATTTTGTATAGGTACCAGAGACTTACCTTTTTTTTTTCCTTCCCATGTTTTGTGATAGCATCACACTATTGACTGCTTTCCAGCTTGTAATCATCAGTTGTATTCTGCAGTGCTACATGCTTGTTATCCCCCATATCTACATTTCATTTTTCCTTCCAAATTGTAATTATTTACAATTTCTACATACAATTTCATCTTACTGTTTATTTTTGGTTGGTTTTTTTTCCTTGAAAGAGGGTGGGGTCATCTAATTTATCAAGGTAATTTTGATTTTTTTTTTTCCCCCCTATTACTTTTTTCCTTGGGTTGTTTGCAAGCCATCTAGTTTGGTGTCATCATCATATTTAATAAATGGACTCTATCTATTGCTTTCATTAATGATCTGTGAAATGTATTTTAGAAGTGGGTCCAGAATAGATGACTGAGGGAGGAGGAGAAGAATCACTCTGAGTCTTGTTTATTATTCACGTATTGCAGCCGCCTTTCTTGGCCTTTAAGGAAACTGGGGAAACAGCTTGCTCAGCAGTTTTACCAGTCAACAAGCTTTGTGCATAATGAGGTTCTCCTGTTTGTGGCTGGAAGTGGTGTGTCCAGTCCTCTAAGGAAATAAAAACTGGCTTCTGAAAATGGGGAAGATAAAGTAAAGGTTTGTTTGGTTTGTTTTGTTTTTTCCTGCTATGTATTTTTATATTGTATTCTCTGGATATTTTTCTAGGCTTTAAAGCACCTACAACCATGTTTACCTTCCTAGTTGTCAACATCACAATTGTTATTTGCTTGGCTTATACTTGTTTTGGCTGTTTCAAGTACCTGAGCCCACTGAACTACAAGGTAAGTGATGGATACCTAACACCTTTCAGCACCTACCTATGTGCTTGACGTAGCACCAGCTATTCCTACTGGGTTGTTTGTGCCTTCTTGCTAGCAACGTCCGTCCACAAAGGTTCATTCCGGTAAGATGGCTAAAGAGGGCTGATCGTAGAGGTAGGCTGCTCGGCACGGTGGAAAGTCTGTCAGTGTTACAGGAGCTGAATTTGAGAGGAAAGAGCAGTATGGAAGAAGTATGCAAGAAGATTGGAGGAGAGAGTACCAGTACTGCACAGAGATATCTCTGTGCAGGTTTTCAGGCGCTTACGATCTCTGTATATTGTTTTGACTTACCAATTTGATATTGTCTCTCTTCCTTTCCCCACCTGTTACTGGTTACAGATAGAAGACATGCAAGGTGAAAGAGGAAATGACACAGATGTACCAACCATCCCAACATCTTCTGTAAGAAGTTAAAAGTTACTAATATTCTCTTGCGTTTCCTAGAAAAACTTAATTTCTCACCCTGCTTACCAAAGAGCTTGTGTAGGACATATTAGTCTGAATGGACTGTGGGACTTCCCATATGCGTGTGGGACCAGAGAGTTCTGCAGCTGGGCTCCTTGACTGTTCCCAGGTGGTGTTCCAGAAGTACCTTCGGCTGACGTTTTAGGAGTAGTTGAGACACGCTACTTCAGCAGCTCTGTATGGTGTGTTCTGGGCCTTACACCAGACCGATCCTCACATCTGGACAGCTGCCAAATGCAGTCAGTTACCACTGCTTTGTGACTCTGAAAGTTGTGACGTGTAGCAGGTCTTACCTGCCACGTCACTTAAAAGGATGTAGGACTGAGGTAGAAATAGAGGTCTTTGTGCCACAGTCTACAAGTACAGGTGAGTGTTGCACCAGGAAGCCTGCGTTAGGGTGCAAAAGGCCTTAGGTGTTAAGGTGAAGAATGGGAAATGGATGAAAAGAAGAGTGGCGAGGGGAAAAATTATCCTGGGTGAATTATCCCAACGTTATACTTTGAGAGACTAGTAAAATCCTTAACGCTTGTGATTTCAGATGTACGTCCCCCGAGTTTTGCATCCTCATTCTACAGAAAGGACGATGCTTGCCCATAAGGAGCAGCAATCATATGGCACCATGGACAACACTAGTTCACAGGCAGAAGAAATCATGAGCTATTCTGCTGGACCTGCAATTATTGAGCAGGCATCGAGAGGTTCGCTTTGAATGCCAAGGACTAACACAAGGTGGAGCACTTGGTCCAGGTTTAGGAGAGCTAACTCCCCACCACCACCTATTCTGTTTTATTTACATATTCCTGCCTACAGAAGAGGTACAGAAATAATTCATTGTGTGGTCTGCAGCTGTGCTTGGAGATTAAAAAGCAGATGCCTTGGGACTGATTGTTTTCCAGGCTGTCTACACACATTTTGAAACAAACATGTTGAGCACAGAGATGCTGATCCTCAGGGACTTCACTTATGCTATCTCATCACTTGCCTTATGAAGATAACTTATGCTGCGTATAGATAACTGGTCACCAAAGTAAATGCAGCTATTGCAGCTGTCATTTATTTATTCAAAATAATTCTTGCTTTTTAAAAAAATAATTAAAAAAAAAACCTTTAGTATTTATAAACCTCTTGGGATGTGTTAAATCCTGAGGCAACGTCACTTTTGATAAAAATGCTGTTTGCATGGGCGCTGAGGATGGTGTGTGGGAGTCTCTCCTCTTGTCACCCAAAGTAGTCACTGTAGACTTGACCATGTTACTTTTTTCCCTTTAAAAGAGATGAGGGAGTTACTGTGCACTTGGGTACTAAAAGTACCAAAGCAAAAAGACTGGTGTAAAGAAGGGAGTGATTTATCTGATACTGTTTTTATATATTTTTTGGAGGGCATTTAGGTTGTTAGTTTCTGTTCACTATTTTTAAGGGCCTTCCACAATGAAAGTTCACCTGCCAACAATAAAGGATGTAAACATTTTATCTTTCTTTTAATCTTGGGTCAAAATGACAGATCTCTGGGTCTTCTCTATAGTGCCAATTATGTGAACTGTAAGATACTAAATTTTTAAATTATGTAGTAGGTGCCAATTTATTCCAAAGTACATTGTGTCAAAGTGTAACTAATAATCACAAAGCAATAAAACACCGAGTTCAGAGAAATTTCAGGCTGTCTTGACTGATTTATTTTTTTCTTTGTGTATTGAAACAGTTCTCTTGCTAGCTGCCTCACAGCACGATCAGCATCATGAACTGTTTATAAGAGCACTGTCATGAGGCTTAGAATGACAGTATGTCCCATGAGAGATTTGAATGCTTTTAAATTTCTCTAGGGGATGAATCTTGGTGACCTTTGGGTAGGAGAAGGTTTTGGCCCTCCCAAGCCCTCTGTTTGCCTGCTCACTGTTAAACTGTTAGTTCCTGAACTTGACCTTTTCTAGCATGTCTGTGAAGCAGCAACATCTTGAGATTGGAGTAGAATTTGTGCCATAAATAAGTGTGTGCAGATGTTCAGTGTCTTGCAGGACTGCTTCCAGCTTCCCCAGAGCAGCACTCTGGACAAACGCTGAGCAGGAGACCTGCTCTGCTGCAAGGAGGACCCTGCAGAGCTCCGATAACCCTGATGACAAGCCCATCCTGTTAGTTGAAAGTACACATAACTCCCGGTTCTTAAAAGGCAAGTGAGGAGCCTTGTCTAGTGGGGGGGCATGGATTTGTGTCAGACTTTATACTATCACTTCAGTGTTGCAGTTTAGTCGGGGGGTGGGGTGGGGGGGGTGTGTGTGTGTGTGTGGGGGTGTTTTGATTTTAGCAGTCGTGGTATTACTAGAGGTGGTATGTACGCTGAATATTGTGGGGTTTTTTAGCGATCGTGGTATTACTAGAGGTGGTGTATACCCTGGATACAAACTGCCATTTAAGATTGATAGTCAAACCAAGAAAAAAGAAAACCAACAGACTCCACATTTTTTACTTGTCTCGAGTCTCTCATACAGATGTGAGGACAGAAGGAGGAGACAGAGCCTGTTGTATTAATTAGATCAAAGTCTGTGATTGTTCCAACTCACTTCTAGCTGCAGTACCCCATCTCATACAGGTGTCGCAGAAGCAGCGGACGCTTATGTGTATACTAATTGAGGAATCAAATAAATGATTCAGCTACCACACTTGACCTGTTTACAGTGCTGGCGCTGCGGGATTTTTATGCTCTGTGGTATAACTTACTTTTTTGAACAAGTGACTTTTGATATTCACTGTGAGGTTTTATACGTCGTATCAAGGACAAAAACTCTTTTGATGATTGGATTTCCTTTTTGTGCTTGGAAGGCTGCTGAACCCTGGTAATGAAGCTCCTTGTGGCTGGCACAGGTTTAGTACAGACAGGGCCAGCTCTCCTGTGAACTTGAATAAACCCACCTCCAGTCATGCTAACGTGCTTCAGATATAGAATATGGAAAACCTACTAGGTAATGGAAAGTTGCATCTTGCTAAATAGTCATTGCTGGCATTTGAGCAACCAGTTCATGTGTCTGATGGGGAAACTACCTGCATATTTCACTTATCATGTAGCAGCCATTCTTGTTTGCCACTGTACTCTGTTGCAGTTAAACTCGCAGAAATGTCTATGATATTAGGACATGCACTAGTTTGAGTAAAGGCTGGGATCACCTATTAGTAAATTATCATAAGACCTCCATGTATAGCAATACACAAATTAAAGGCTGGTTTGTCAGCTTTGCTATATTATGCTTGCCTCCCTAGTATCTTTTGGGTCTCTGAGAGCTGGAAGTAATTAGGAAACTGCACTGGCTCTAATTCATTCCTTCATGCTGGTGCATCTCTCTGAGAGGATAAAATTAGATCAGCAGGAGAAACTCCTTGCATTCCTTGCTGAGCCTTAGAGAAAAGCTGAGGGATGGAAGCCTCAACAAATGTGGATATTGGCTGCACTGTATTTGAAATTCATATTTAAAGCCATTGCACATTCTTTACTGTTCTTTTTATAAATCTTTTGGCAGGAAGCCTAAGCAAATGGCCCAGCTGGAGTTACTGATTGTAGCTCCCAGAAGCCATATTTGCTGAGATCCAGCGCCTGCTGCTTGCCTTGCATTGCTCAGTTGGAACAACTCCTCCCCCGCCACCTCGCTCCTTGCTAAGTCCTTACTTGCGTTCTAGCAGCCGCCACCAGCAGCGCTCCTGTGGAACAGGAATCCTGGACAAGTCTGACACTCAAACATGAGTAAGCCCTACAGCGCGGTCTGTGATGGGATTCTCTGTGACACAACTGAGGGGACAACCTCTGGAAGGTTGAAGAACGGAGCCCATTTGATATTTGTACAATTCAGTGCACTTCTGCAAAGACTTAGATGATTTTCTTCTATAGTGAAGAAAATGCTATATGGTATGCTGAGACTCAAAAAAAAAAAACAAAAACCAACCTTGGCTTGAGTAGATACACCCAGCTCTGTGCCAGTTAGAGCTTATTCTATACGTATGCCCAAGCTGGTTCACCTCCTGCCCCATTGCAACACATTCTCAACACCCAAATGAAGATTGCAATTTCTCATTTGCGTTAGGTGCACGCATTCATGCCTTGTTTTCCCTTGGGCTTTTCCCATGTGCTGAGCCAAAAGGAGATCTCTGTGCTGGCTAAGTTTTTACATGCTTCAGTGTAGCACTAGACCATGTTCTTTCTGTCTCTTTACAAAAATCCAGTTCCCAGCTCTGCTTACCCACAGATGCTAGCAGCACAACTGAAAGCTTTCTCACGTATGATCTACAGATAGTTCACTTATTAGCATTTTACTTTTATGCTTTTCAAGACGGTGGGCTTGTCCTAGGAGCAGCAGACCACAGAGTTGTTCTCCTGGCTCTTAGCAGAAGTGAGGTGAGAGGTGCAGGAAGATTTGGGGAGGAGGGATCTTTTTCTGTCACTAACACAAACCCAAGTCCATTGAGTACAAAGAAAAGACACACTTTAATGTCTCTAAACTGCAACAATACAAGGAAACACACAGTTGTAATTCCAAATGATGGCCAGGGTCATAACTTTCAAAGAGGACATGTGTCTTAAACTGGCCTTGCAAATTCCTTCTCTGTCTAATCTCAAGACTTCTTGAATGATTCTGCTTGTCACCTGTCTGTAACAGCTGTGAGTGCCTGTTTCAGATATTTCAGAGGTACAGAAGTTGTTCTTTCTTTCTGAGGACAGCTGTCTGATGGATCAAAACAGAAAGGAAATGACCAAAAGCGGGGACACTGAAAATTGGGTCATTATAACAGAACATTCTTCCCTCTAATTTTTTGGTTCTTGGGTTAACTCCTGGCTCTTGCTTTGTATTCGACATCCTATTGGTTAGGCCGTAGCATCTCAGCTGCAGCAAGTGCAGCTTCCCAGTTTTTTTGTGCTCAAACACAGAGCTCCTGGGTTATCTTCACTTGTTCGTTGTCAGCAGAGTCTGTAAGCATTTGTTGTTTGGAGAGAATGTGTATCAAGATCAGCTGTCTTTCTGTTGCATGTACCATAATTAGCTTTTAATTCTTTTGATGAAACAATGAATGTGGCCCCATGTGTTAACTGGTGTAGTATACGAAGCTACTTCTCCCTACTCAGTGTGCCTCCATTACTAATCTCTTCCAACCAGGAGCCTGCCGTCTCCAGTAAAGGGTGACTCTGGATTCCTGGTTGAAAGCAAATGTGGTCGCTTTCCTGGAGGAGGATCTGTTCCCTTCTGTAGCAGCTTATTTCCTGCCTTCTTAGGTAAGTTCTGGTGTAACACGTATCTGATCTTCTCACCTTTGAATGGATTGAAAGTCCCACCTCAAGACCAACTTTTATGTCTAGTGGAAAGTAATAGTCTGTGGTGTTAAGTAAGGATTTCACTAATTTAATGAGCTAAATATGTTTCCAACTTCAATTCTGGATGGAGTTCTCTTTCCACTAAAGTTCTGATTTGGAAATGTCCATAACAGCCATGATTAGATTTCCTCAAGTCTGGTTAGATTAAGAGTTTGCGTATTTAAAAAAAACCCCACTTTTTACTACTGTGTTTGACTTCTGCACAAAAGCTTCTCTTTGTTTTGTTGGGGGGTTTTTGGCCCCCTCCTTCCCCTCCCCTAAATGAGTAGGTGGAGATGGTATTGCCTATCAGGCAGAAATTATATTCATTCTGCTGTAACCCTCCTCAGACCTTGGTTTACCTGCTGCTGGAGGGATGTTCAGAAGGTTCAGTACTTATTTGTAGAAGTGTCTAAACAACCCAAATTCTCTGATTCTTAGTTGTCACCTCTCTAAAATTGGGTTGGCAATGTCTACTGATACAAAGTTTGTGGTCCTCAGCAGTCCAGAGCTTCATCCCATCTTATCATTTCCCTACGATGTGATGGATATGTGATACGTATGATATAACACAGATACGATAGTGTCATTTTAGAGCCTTAAAACACTTTTATCTTCCAGACTCTAACCTGATGTTTATGTTTAGGTCTTGAAGTAAACTAGCTTTTTCTGAGAAGTCACAGGACAGTGGGTGCGAGATCTGATAACCTTGAACACTCTGAACTAGATCTGTGCGTGATATTCAAGTGGGAATGGGTGGGACTGTAAATAGCCAGGAAGAAGAGAAGGAAATTTTCACATCTGTTTCTAGACTCAGTGGTTAATTAAGTGCTGGTTAATAGTTAATGAAGACACTGTTCTCAAAAGTGATGTTTAAAATAGAGTTCTAGAAATCTAATGTATGGTATTTCAGAAGGTACTCCTAAATAAAATAGGAGCCAGAATTGTTGCTGTCTCATACCATTACTGCTGTGTGGTGGTGAACCTCCAATTTTTATGTAGTGATGCAAAAGCGTGAAAGTTTGTGATGGAAGTTAGTGACTGTTTTTGAAAGGTATCTATTTGTTGTGCTTCTCAGATGTTTGTTTAAAAAAAAAAAAGTTGCAGTACAGGAGGAAGATTGAGGGCAGAGAGAATGTGAGATAGATGTATTTTTGTACACAGCTCGCCTTCCTTCTGTATGAAAATCTTTCATGCATTTAGTGGTGTTTCATACCACTTTTCAGATTGATTAGGTTTATTACAGCCTGCTCTCCTGAAATGTAAAGCACCAAGTTGCTTCTTTCAAGTGAAGATGTTCCATGTCAAAACTTATTTTGAATTCTAATTTTTTTTCTTCCTAAGGCAAATTATCAGTTTTGGGTTTTTTCCCCTCCATCTATAGACATGAAGAAATAAAACCAGCAGCTATCTCCACAGAGGAAAATAGAGAAGGAAGTAGTTTAAAGAATTGCTAAGTACCATGATCTGGTTGCGGGCATTGAATTTTTTATGACAGGGTTGTAGCTTTAGAGAATGGAGTAGGCTTTTCTTATTCTTTTATGTTTGACGTCTGTAACTTCAAAATTGTTCCTAAAATAGGAAGAATTCATTCACTTCTGAGACCAGAAATCAGAATCTACTGGAAAGGGCAAAAATTGAGAAATAAATCGCTTGTGCACCTTTAAGAGGAATCATTTAAGCAATTATTTCTGTTATTTAGCTTCAAAAGGGAAAAGATATAGTGGTGAAGTTAGGAGAATTAATTATATCTGTGTTCTGCAGCGGGTTCTGCTGCTCAGTTTGTGTGAGATATTACTTAATCCCTCTTTGTCTCTGGATTCTCTGAAAGATTAAGAATGCCTTCTGATCACTGCAAAAAGCTTTATCAGCCACAAAAGACTTGGGGTGATGCAAAAAAATTCCATTGAGACGAAAATGCAGGGGTGGACCTTAGTTCCCTTGAGACTGTACAAGAATTCCTAGAACTCGAGATACAAATGTATTGACATACAAACTCACCCCAGCAATGCAGGCTTGGTTGCAAAAGAGCCTAAGAACTGCTGGAAGATAAAGCTGCTCTTAGACTTCCTCCATGTGGGGAAGTTGAAAGGTTAGTAGGCGCGCTCTGAGCAGAGATGAGATTCTACAAGGCAGCGATGGCCATAGTCCAAAAGCGCGTGGGACTACTTGGGCTCAGCTGGAGCAGAGCTGCAACCCAAGCTCATGAAATCGCACTGAGCGAGGGATGCCATACAGACAGTGGGAAAAATGTTAGCTGGGCTACGCCTTTCCCCGCTGCAGAGGAAGACTTGACATCGCTTATCTGAATACCTCAGGGTCACATACTCTTGTGCAACGGACAACTAGGAATGCAGCAACAGTACGTGGATCGTGTTAAGAAGGATGGGGTATTTGCCAGGAAGCCAGTACTGGCAGGAGAGGCAAAAGCGGGTTTTGCATTGGATGCGCGGAGTGAATACCAGTGGGGGACAAGTCAGGGACTGGGAGGAATTTCAGAGCTGAGTGTGCAGTTTCTTTTTTCACCTGCCTCCAGGGCCTGGCCCTCCCTGGGCCCAAAGCAGGCTGCAGCTGCTGCTGTGAGGGGCAGACAGCTGGGCTGCTGACACAGCCAGAGCCCCTTGCTCAGCCTTGGGGGCAGGAGGCTTTGCAAGCGGGATTCTGGGCCCCTTGCAGCTGCTGGGACAGGCAGCATAGGCAAGGTGAAGCAGTCGGTTTCCCTCCTTGCACCTCTTTTGTGCTGTTGAAACAGTCGTGAGTCAGTCTTCACATATAGTTGAGTTTGTCATGTTGGTACCTTTGACTCGGTAGCTGGGCAGTTGAGTGTCGTTTTGTCTTCTCATGTTCCTGTTCACCTTTCCTCTGTGCTGACTCCCTCTGCACTGATCATCTGCAGTGGTTTGAACCATTGCTGCAAAGAGGCGTTATCTTTCATTTAAGAAGACGGAAACTCATCACTTAAATCTCATTTATCATTAGTCCTATCCTCAAAGCTGCAGACATTCAGTTATTAAACACAGGGAGAGCATGAGCGTCCTTCTTACCTTCCTGACTGGATTTTAAGATGTTATTTTGAAGACTGAAGTTTGGACTAGATCTAGCAAGGGGAAAGAGCTGTCACTCAGCGTAGATCTGTTTATAAATACTCTTCTCCAGAAGACAACTGACAATTGTAATGGGGCTAATTCTTCTAGCAGCATTGGCATAACACCATCAGGGCTGTCTGGCACTGCACAGGATATTTCTTCCATGAAAGAAAACTAATCCTAAGCAAGACGGTTTTAGTGTGAGTTATGTTCCTTAAAGTGCTATTACAGCAAGTAAAACAAGTGGCATCATTTCTCAGTGTTTCAAAATAAGCTACCCTGAAATCAATATGGATTTATTCCTTGTCTCTTCCCACAGTATCCAGAAGGATCTTGCCATTCCTCTTAGACAAAAATGTATCTTCATTTAATGCATATGTGCTGTAAAACACAATGTACATTTGATTGACTGTCTTGAACCAATCAATCCCTGCCCCCAAGCAATTCTTGCTGACTCAGTGGTGATGAATAGTGCCCCTTATGGATCTAGATCTAACTGTGATGCTAGACTTAACAGATTCTACTTCTCACTAAATGATGGTTTAACTTCCTTTTTCGTATGAAAGTGTGATTTCTATTCATATTTTTTTCATTCATAATCTGAGTAATGCCTGACTTTTTTGTTTAATGTATGTGAAGTCTTGTCTTGTTTAGTTGTATAAGATGTCCAAAGGCTGCATATAGTGGCTTGGATTTTTCAGGACTTTATGGTTTGTAGTTTAAAAATCAGAAGTCAAATTTGGTTGTAGTGGGAGTTAGTTTAGCTGGAGCTGTATGAGAAGATGATGACCATACTAGTGTTTTTCCATACCAGCAGCAGATACTTTCCAAAGCGCTTCAGCTGGGGGGGCAGAGTGTAAGTTCTGTTTATTATCAGTGGCATCTCCATGGTTCTGAACCTCTTATCCAGACCCTTCATGGGCTCTAACTGGCTAATTAAAAAGCAGAGTTTAGGTCAGCTACTTCTGGTTTCGGTGTGGGATAAATGGAGGTTTTGGAGAAACTTAAGGAGGAATGGCTTTTAGGACAGCAGTTTCACCAAGAAATGGCTCTGGAGCAAAACAAAATGTTTTGAGCATCACAGTGTCACTGGATCCTGGGTTCTCCTGAAGGCCGCAGCTACTATTTCAAAGAGCGAGCCTTATTCCCAAGAAACAGCTCAGCTGGCCCAACAGCGGTGCATTTGGCCTTGTTAGAGGAAACTCAGTCTGAACAGCAGGTGCTCAGCTGGCTCACTTAAATAAGAACAAGTATAACAGAGCCAGGAGTCCTTTCTTATTACTAGTACAATAATCTGATATGCGGTTACTTGCTAACAGAAATGTTAGAATTATTTCTGATTATCTGACTGACTTTTGCACTACTGACTGTAGTACTGTACCAAATAATTGCCCGTTAGCCAATACCAGAGTGTATCAGAAGTGAGACTGGATTCACTCAAGGTGGTTATCAAACCCAAATCTCAGGCTCATGGGAGAGTTGCTCCCTGCAGGAAGAGATGCAGGTGCTATCACTAGCCCACAAACACTTCATTAGTATTAAACCTTGCGCTACATGCAGGATTGGCTGTGTCTTGCTAAAACCAGATCATTATTTTGAAAAAGGGGAGGGGAATTGATGGCAGGCTTTACAGCTGGCACATAGCTGAATTTTTTACTCTTTCACATTGTCATAGTATTTCACTGAATCTTTGTATCTAAGTGTAGATAAGTAGGTGATGAACAACAGCTGCTGATAGCTGTGGGCTTAAGGTTTGAGAAGTGTGACATCAGAATTCAGAACAACCTTTGCTATGTAACAGGCATTCAACTATCATTTTAAAGCTTCTAAAGTCTATACCTTTTATGTCCAGATTTTTTTCTCTTTCAGACCAGTAGCTAATCAAACCCATTTTTGTGCTGGATTTAGTGTCTCGGTGCCTATCATCTTCTATACTAAGTAAAACTGACAGCGTGGACAGCTCGTGTTTGTAGTAGGCTGAAGTGCACTTACCTGGCGTGCAGAGCGGGGCAAGGATGCGCTCGCTTACTGTCTGTGTTCATTATCATTGTCTCAGATTGCTGAGAACTGTGAGGCATATTCAAAAATACAAAGGTTCTACAGGCGGTTGTTTTTTGTCCAGCTCTCACTGGTGACTGAGCCTGGATGAGCTGCTGTAACATAAGATTGCTTAGCAGAGACCTGATGTGCTTCCTTTCATTGAGGCTGGGCCCCTTCAAGCAGATCTGCTCCAGAAGGGAGAGAGAAAATGCTTTGAGCCTTCTACTCACATCTGAAAATCGGTTTGGCAGGTATCATATAGCAAACTTCCTTCCCACTTACTTTATCTGCGCTGTGACTGAGCAGTCTCTGGGGAAGTATTTAGTTATATCAGTATATGGCAGTGCTCCCTAACACCACAGCAGATGTCTGCATGTGCATTAAAGATGAGAGAGGATGATCTCCAACTCTGAAATATAAGGCCACACAAGGGACAGAAGTAAGGCAAAAACAAATGGCCAGAGATCAAGACTCGTGCAAGAGGGAGCACACTGGTGCCTGTAAACAGCTGTCGTTGAAGAGGTGAGCTGATTCCTTCTGAATAAGCAACCTTTTTTTAATATACTGAACCTGAAACAAGTTTGGGGATGGTCTTCTCTGAGAGGAATCTATTTTAGACAAAGTGAATGATTCTGTATTTTCTTCCTGTCTATTCAAAACACACTGGCCTGAACCACACAATATTTTGCAAATGAGAACACAAATTTGACCAATAAAAGCATTTACAAGTAAACGTAGAATTAGCGCTTACTACTAATCTGGAAGCAGTTAGCTGTCTTAAAGAATTCAAGTACAGCTTGAAGGTCTAAGGCAGCACTGCAGCCAAATCTTGCAGGGAGACCTGAGAGCTACTGTGCCTTCCTCTCCTGGCACCCAGGCGCAGAAGCACAGAAGGCTGAGGAGAGGTAGCGAGAGGTCTCATCTCTGCTCAGAAAACCGATCCAAGCTGTTTCACAACTAGTCTGCCCTAATGATTTTCTGTCATGGTGTATCGGGTGGCTTTGAGCACCAAGATTCAAATGTGCCCAGCAGGAGCGTTGACTTGACTTGCCTTCTGTGAAACAAACTAGTTGGTATTCTTGAGTCTAAAGCCCTGTGGGATGGAGCAGGGCTCTGCCAGAGTGACTGTTATTTAACAGCTTCCATTTCAATTAATATTGTGAAATAATACTAATCCGTGCAAGTGTTATTGGTGGATTGTATTTCCCTGTGCTTGCAGGGGTAGGGAAGTATATCAGAAGTGACCAGAGAATAAAACCATACTGAAATCGGTCATCTGGATACAGTTTAAGAGTGTTTGAAGCTCAACTGCACACACTAGGGACTGTTGCTGGCAAAAACATACAGCCCTTCAAATTCAATTTTCTTTGAGTAGTTTGCCTTCAATCTGACCTTTTTAACAGATGCAGTACAGAATTGATAGGTTCTGAATTGACACTTCTCTCTGCTGTCACCAAGCAAAATCTCAGTTATTAAAAAAATTAAAAGAAACATACAGGTCTCATTCAAAATTTTAATGCAAGTTTCTTTCTTTTAATTTTGAATTAATCAAATTTTTATTATTTAGTAAGAGGTATTTACAATACCCTGCAGAAGCAGTGCAAAGCCACATTGTCTTGAGCCTATCCAGGGCTATGATTTTAGTTAAGAGTACAAATTCAGCGCAGAGGTAGCTTGGGCTATAATTACTCCTCCCCAACCCTGCCTTCTGGTCCAAGCTACAGGCACCTGTGTGTTTCAGCTGCTCCTCACATGTTGCTGTCCCAGGAGCCTGGCACAGGGGAGCTGAGCTTCCTCACAGCCAGGAAGCTGCTTAACAGCCCAGGCTGGAAGAGAAAGGCAGGCAGCAGTAGCCAGCTGGCTAGTTTAAAGGTACTGTAGATCATCGATGCTGATTAACCAATGCACTCATGCAAGTTGGGTCTTGCCAGGCTGTTCCCCATTGTTTATGTGAACATACGCCAGCTCAAGTTTTACTGCTGCTGTGAAAAAAAAAAAAAGCCTTTCATAACAATTAAACTGTTATTAGTTGTAAGGTCTATTTTTCAATTTCAAAGCAAGAGTCAGCAATACTACAGAACAGATTTTAGAAGCCTGTGCTTGGGGGAGAAGATAACCAAGTAATCTTCATGCTACTTTCTTAGTCTAGCTGAACAAAAAAACCCAACCCAAAATCAGTAGCTCCCCCCAGCAGTATCTCACTGAGATATACTGCATTTTTCTTGCTTTCCTCTCTCACAGCTGGTCAAGAATAAGATCTAATTACATGGATTACAGTAGACTTAGTAAGGCTAAGCTATAAGCAATTACCCTGCTGTTTGTTAGGGGAGTTATTCTCCTTTCTTTCTCCAAAGTTGCTCTTTCTCTACTTTCCCAACAAACTGCAGAATATCTTCAGCAAGAAGTTCAGGTTCCTCCAAAGCTGCAAAGTGGCCACCTCGAGGCATGAAATGGAAGGAAACTATGTTGGTGTATTTCTTCTGGGCCCAAGCCTGGGGTGTGTGCATGACTTCATTAGGGAAGGAGGCAATGCCAGTAGGTACTTGTACTGTGAGCCTGAGAGAGAAAAGAATAATTTTAACCTTTCAAAACATTCAACTCGGCAAGAAAATGAAAGTCCCAAGGAAATGTTGTTCTTAAAGAGCTGGGCACACTGTTGTTAGGCAATTAAAATTTTACTTCCAGATCCTAAATTTGAAGACAAGACAACGCTCCCATTCCTGGGAAGAAAAAAAAAAAATTTTGCATACATTGATATTAAGGCAATTTTGCAAGGGATCTAGGGCATGAGAGTTAGAAGCATGGAAATTGAGAAGAGAGCCCTAGGAGGTGGTGGGTATCAAGTTTCCTCATGCTGCATTCAGGGCTCAGGAGTCATGTATTAAGGGGAAAGCGCACAATTTGACAAGGGCTGGATTGATTACAGCTAGATGACAAGGCTGAAGATTACAACTAGAACATGTTAAGCCTGGCAGGACAACTGGAGGGTAGGCAGGGGAAGAATTATCTTGAACTGCTGCGAAGGGGGAGAGGGGAGGAATAATAGAGAGTAAATCTAGATTCGTTCAGAGGAAACATTTCTGATCATGAGACTTTATACCCTGTAAAGTAGCTCTTGCTTTTAACTGGCACAAATGCACTCTACAGAACGCTTTGCACATTAGCAAGAGGGAAGCAACTGCATTTGAGGGGAAGACTATCTTACAAAGTGGAATGATCCGCGCTTGTTATAAACAGGGCAACATTTACTAGGTTTAGGTTTAAATATCTTGTACACATAAGCTGCATTGTCAGAAGTGACAGACTTTAAAATTCAGATGTGCCCAACAATTTTTGTATAACCACCGGAAGCCTGAAAACAGGGTGCCTAATTTTATGTAGGTCTTTGAGACTTCTTCCTCTAGCCACATAGAAGCTCATATAGCTCATCTCACATAGGCAGAACTGGAGCAGGATACTGCCCACAGTGTAGCCAGAACAGCTTCAAGAACTGAGTCAGCTTCCTGGGAGCATCATTTCACAGCTAAATAAATACCATAGCAGTGAGCTGTGGTTGCGAAAACCTCAGGGCAGGTTTGAGCCTTCGCTAATACTCAAGCTGACATAAGTATATGCAACCAAGCTGCCGTCTTAAGTGTCTGCACAGCAGGAACAGCTGTCTTAATGACTTTCAAATTATGCAGTTTGTCAGTATACTGAAGTTGCTTCCAAAGGTAGGACTTAAATCTTTTGCAGAAATAGGCAAACTGTGTCCAGAAAAGTACCAGAACTACAAAACAATAAACTATAAACAAATCTGACTGCATGACTCAGTCACAGGCTAATTTATTAACTAAAGTAAAATCTGGAAGTACTTGCACGTGCTTTTCCCTAGTTGGATACACTGTGAATGGGAAGTCCTCAAGCAGTGCCTCCAGTCAGATCTCCTTGCTGATGGGTCAGGATTCTCACCCAATTACCGTGTTTTTCAAGCACAACACAGTACATCAACTAACAGACCTGTCCTGCGGAGGAGCACTGTGATACAGCATTGCTTTTCCTCCACATTCAGAAACTTGCAGCAGCTATAAGACATAAGCAACCTGTCTGCAACCATAAAACTAAGTTCAGGGCGAAATATTTAAAGCAAAAAACCCACTTACCTTTCATGTTTCTGTGTGCCTATCCCCTTCTGCAAATTCTCTTTGTAGAAACGCATTGAGGAGACTATGCAGCCTGACACCCAGTAGATCATGATATTGGTGAGCAGATCATCCAGGTTAAACTTCCTGAATAGGTAAGCCCAGAGATTGCTTAGTTAGAACCGAATACCATTTTGCATTACTTTAGCAGGGACTTGACTTTGGTTTGGTTGTAAGAAAAAAAGTTACAGGAAAAAATAGTTAACTTGGTTAAGAAAAGAGTTGAGAGGTGAAGTATTGTTACTCCCCCTCTGTCTGTCAGTGACCAATTAAGCAAGTTAAAGGTTTTCAGACACAAACTGGGAAGTGACGTTTTAACTTCTACACGGAAGACAGACTCCAACAAGGACCTTATGGTCCAGCACAGCTGTCTACACTGTCCATAGACTGGGAGGGTAGGAGCAGAAGAGCACATGGAACAGCTTGTGCTATTTATTATTCATAATTGGAAATGCTACCGTGAGCCTTCAATAGAGCCATCACACCAACATGTGCTGTTAACAGTGCATGTTTCATATCAAATTATTAGCTGTATGCAGTGCAAACATTCTATTCGAATCCATTGTCACTGGACCTTTTCATAACATGCCCCTTCCTTTGCTCCACTCCTGCCAGGTATCTCGGCAATTTTCAAAGGGGACTTCATCTCAGATTTCTGCCACACACCAAGGATAATCCTTTATTAGCAAATGGTAGGTAGATGAAGCAATACTGATCAATTTAAAGCAAATTCACAGAGAGTTAAGTATTAGAATTAAAATGAATCATGAGTTCTGTTTCCCAGCATCTTAATGTAGGTTAAACTTTTGTTTTTCTGTCCTAATGAGATTCTCCCACCTAAGTCAGTTTTTAATCCCCAGAAGTTGCAGGGTGTATGTCTTTTCTAGGAGATCAAAGTGGGAAGGGAGTACATCAGCCTTCATGGCCTATTTGCTTCTTTGCACGCTGTAGTACAGCACTGCACCATTTGTGGTCACTACAGGCTCCCTACGAGATGTGAGGCGATCAATTCAAACTTCTTTAGCTATGACTCTGGGCTGAGTCACCTCATCCAAAATGGCCTAAGAGGAAGTGCTTACCTCTCTAGTCCTCCATCCTCTAAATTACGGAATTCCAGATCGGTCCACGTAGAAAACTTCTCCAAGATGTATGCGGCCAGTCCTACAGGAGAGTCATTCAAACCACAGCCTGAAAAGAAGGAAAATTTAACTAAAATTGCAATATCCAACTACTGAACTCAGAGTGTTATAGAAGCAACCTATTATAATACAGGGTAGATAACTTTACAAAGCTGTTGCGGCAGCTGTATTCTTAAATAAATAAATAAAATGGTAGAACAAGTTGGAGCCATTTATTATTGAATCATAAACTGATAGTATCTGCAAACCAACAGGCTCCGCATTAGCTCACACTGTGTGTTTTTTGAACTGATGTAACAGTATTGGATTTCTGCTGGCTTTTTTCTTCTTGAAAGCTAATAAGATTAAGCTCTATGTGCCAAGTAGGGTTTGCTTCCATTAATCTGGAAGTTGTCATATATCAAACAGCATTACAGGGCCAAACCCCCCATGCTTACACATGACCAGGAGAATTTGCACCATTATCTAACAGCAAAAACATTTTAAGGATTATCAGAAAGTCATTAAGGAAGAGCAAGGCTTTACTAAAAGGTCCATCTTCTGAATTAGCAATAGCCAACTGCCTTCACATAGAATAAGGCTTAATATACTTTTTATAGTTTGTTTTGCTTGGACAGAAAAAACACGCCTGCACCTGGAACTTTGCTAATACATCCTAGTGCTGTGAAATACAGGGAACATAAACTGTCCCAGCTGCTCAGAAAAACCTTAGAAAAAGCTTTTCCTGAGGAACAGCAATATATTTGAAGTTCCACCCATGCAACTCAACCTTCCTGAAAGATGCCTAACACTACAGCTAGCACAATTTCATCAGTAATTGCTATTTAAACATGATAGTTGAGTTTCAGTTATCAAACAACTAACACTGATAAGTGAAATACCAAGTGTTTGAAAAAGTTATATTGAGCATGCTTTCCAGATCTGCAGAACTAGACAAGCAATAACCTGTTCTCATATACTTACTGTGAACAAAGAGTACATCCGTTTACGTATGGGAAAAATTGACATCGATCCTAACAGTACTTTGAATATAGGCGCTGCCTATTTCAGTCAGTTGAAAACGAACCCACACTCCATTCAGGTTTCCCAAAGAGTAAGTGTAAAATCAAATCCATGCAAGCCACTTTGATCAAAAGCCAGCTCTGAAGCAATCAGGAGTATAGCATTAGCCAGCACAGTATATATCAAGAGCCAGAGATAACTTCCTTGCTTAGGACAGCTTGCACGGTAGCCCTGTACCACCAGAAGCCTCAGGAAGACTGTGGTAGCCTCCGTGGCTGTGCTTCTTCCAGCTACCTTATGCTCCCTTCTCCAGGGTGTCTTTCTTCCTACAGGAACCTGCCACCTGCCATGCTCCTCTCTTCTGTGTCCTCAAAACTGCAGGAATGCTCCTGCTCCAGCTCCCAAAACATGAACTTGCTGCTGGTTCCCAGTCTGCACAGTCTGCCCTGACAGACCACACGTTACTGGTTGGGACAAGAATCAGCCAGAAAACCACAGCAGAAGGAGCATGACTAGGCATCTTTTAGCTACCAGCTTCCCCATCTTTTCTTAAAGCACAAAAGGAATTACAGACTAGTAATTTTTAGAAACCAAAACTCAAAGGAAGCAAAATTATTTAAAATCCATAAAATTATCATTTTGCCTACACATTTTAAGAATATACCTGCTTCTGTAGGTAAGCTTATGGAAAACCATTAAGAAATAGTTTCCTTAGCTATGTTTTTAATAAAATCCACGAGTGAACTGTTGCTGCACTAAACCAAAATATATTCAGTATTTTTGACTCAGTTGTCCAATTCAGTTGCAAAATATGTTTTTAAAATAGAAACACTTAATACTTAAATACTTGAAGTAGTTAAGCAATCTGAGTGACTAGCTCATCTAGAAAAGAACATTCATAGGTACATTTTTTTTTCCTTGAAAGTCTGCAAGTGAT
The DNA here is from genome assembly GCF_965638725.1 of Aptenodytes patagonicus. NCBI lineage: Eukaryota > Metazoa > Chordata > Aves > Sphenisciformes > Spheniscidae > Aptenodytes > Aptenodytes patagonicus. The sequence goes on along the minus strand of NC_134951.1, from coordinate 111,412,766 downwards.
TCAGAACAATGAGTGAGAATTAAATTTGATTTTACTTTTCAGGTATTACTTATCCCTCTAAATAAGCTACATTGCGTGCCGAGACAGCTACAAACTTCTTGTAGTTTACATCATTTGAATGTGATCCATTCTCTGTGAAAAAACGATCTTTTGCTCTCAGCATAGCTGCATTTGAAATAGAATTACAGTCCCCAGTGATAGCAGAAGTGGAAAAGTATTAAATAAACTATTTTATTTACGAGAACTGAAAATAAGGTCAGCGGCACTTAGAGCATGCTCAATTTTGATGTGCAGATTTACCGCTTCTGCATGCAATACCGAGTGTAATACTATATACCCATATGTAACCTTTTCTGACTTGGATACAGAAAAGGAGCCCACCTTTTAAAACCTCTAACCTTCCTACTTCAATTTCCCTGAAAAAAACCTGATTTTCTGCATATTTTAAGCAGTACGTTTTGTTTCTACGGAAGTACAACTAAAAGGAACAGACTAAGTATTCTAAGCTCAAAAGGTTTTTTTGTTTGTTTGTTTTACCAACAGTATCAGGCTTTGTAGCCTGTATGTGAGCGTAGCCAGACTCCAGCAAGATCCTGTAGAGCCCTTTTTTCAAGAAGGGAAACATCCGCCTAACATCTTCATCCCGGAAACCGAAGAGCCCTGGAAGATAGCGGCCCAGCAGAATGGAGAGCAGGTGAATGAATCCCATGTTTGTAACTGAGGCTAGATTTAAATGGAGACCTTTCATATGGCTAAAAATAAAAACAGAAAAAGCCCCCACAAATTAACAAAAATAAAATGTGATTCAAAGTTGTTATATTTAAAGTGTTATCAACAAAAATGGACGTACTTAAATTCTAACCTGCTAGTTACATCATGACCTTAGCTGTACTTTGTAGCGTGGCTTTTCACACAAAAATGACAAGTCAGTAATCAGCACGCACTCCCGGACGCTAAGCCACACATCCTCCTTTTGTTACAAGTACTTATCCCATTCCAGACCCCAGTGGGGCCATTACAAAACTATTGCACAACTGTTTGAAAGAACAGGTATATAGTATGAACTAAGGTATGTAATTCTGGATCACTGCTTAACACTGAGCACTGTAGAGAGAAACTACGCAGTGCTCATATGAGGACTTGGACAGGAACTCTCAAGTGCACAAGAAATAACTATTTAAAGAATAAAACAGCTTTGCCTGCCGATCATGCAGCACTGTACCAAAGGGGTACTCACTTGGGAGCTATCTGGGCCAGATTGGTGCAGATGAGCCAGCCCCAGTCACCACCTTGTGCGTAGAATTCATTGAATCCCAGTCTGAGCATCAATTCATAAAAAACAGAAGCAGCACTAATAGAATTAAAGTCTGCATTAAAAAAAAAAAAAAAAAAAACCACTGTTGCGTTAATTCCAGCTACACTTCTGACTGTGCAGCATTTATTCTTCCCATAAAGGCAACGTTCAAGTTCCTAAAAAGCTACAAGTCCATTTTTCCTTGCCTGACAGACTACATGGAAACCCTTGTCACATCATCCAGGGAAGGTCTAGAGAGCAAGCAGAAACCATGAGGAGAAAATCCAGCCTTCATTGCAGACTAGTATTCTCCGAACCCCACCAGCTGCCCCACACACTTGCCTGACTGAGGGGTGCCAGACTCCCTTTAAACTGTAGTCACACTCCAGCTGAGCCCTATCAGAGGCACTGAGCATTGCCCAGGCAGCGTTTCCATTTTGTCTACTGTGAGCAGTCTCATCTTAATGATAGTTGGAAACTTTAAGTTTCCACTAGTAATGCACTTCTCCACTAAACGCTGACCACATAAATCACAACCAGGGAAGCGGAGAAAAGCAAAACCAACCTTCCCCACATCATTCACCTGCACACATAATTAAATACTAAACTCAGTATCACTTTAAATACTACCTTGCTCCGATTTGTTGCAGCTTGTGTTTATATAATTCAGAGCACAAGCTGCACAAGCAGGTATTTGGCTGCAATCTACCATGTAGATACATGAACTGATTTGTTTCAGCTGTTGCTTCTTACCTACCTGTATAATGCTGTTGGATATGGATTCAAAACACCCAAAAGGAACAGTAACAAATGAAGTTTACTTTTCCTGCTCACCCACGCACAATTCATTGACTCAATTATAATTCATGAGTTGTCACTTCATAACTTTTTATAGTCCTTTGTAAAGCATCTATACATTGCTCCTGAAACTAATCAATGGTGTCACCTGAAGTCACACTCTTATCTCCCTCTTCCTACATGACACACAGGATCTTTATTTCTATGCTGGGAAAACAAGAAGAGCCAGGAGTTACTGTTCTGCTAATAGGGGCTATCTCACTATGAGACTAGGCTTGTGTTAGTTCAGTTTCTTCTCATACATCGTACCTTTTTTGTGGGGTGCTTCTGAAAAACCATAACCAGGGATAGATGGGCAAATGACTTCAAAAATGTGTTCATCGCTGAGGCCATGACTGGCAGGGTCCGTCAGGAGAGGGATGATTTTGTAAAACTCGTAAAATGAGCCAGGCCAACCATGCACCATTAATAATGGCTTTGCAGACTGGCCTTCAGGCAAACGAGGAGGCTTTACGTGAACAAAATGGATATCAATGCCTGTAAAAATAAAATAATTAATTAACATGCCCAAATTTACCATGACACTGAAAACTAATCACAGAACAGATTATGAATAAATCTTTTCTGAAGTCTTTTTTTTGGTGAGCATGCAAACACGCTGCACTTCTCTGGATCCATTTATCCAAAGACCTTGAAGTACTTTATAATGGGCAATTAAGCAGCACAGCAGCCAAATGAGGTCAGCGTATTTCTGTTTTAAAATAAATTGGCAAATTAAGACATAGAAGCGAAGCAATCTACTAACGGTAACACAGTGACTCACACAGATTAAAGGCAGAAGAGACGATTACATCATTTAGTCCAAGTGCCCTTAAATTTTACCCAAGTGTCCCTATATGGCACTAGATAGGCTTCAGCCAACCACAGATTTTTCTTCCTGAAAGGCATACAATTGCAACTTGAAGGCAACAAGAGATAGGGAATCCATCATAACTAACAGCTGTTTGTTTGGGGGCGTTAATCACTTTCCTTGTTTTGTGCATGCCTTACTTTCCATTTGAACGTGCCTGGCTTCTGTCTCCAGCCATTGATCCTAATGTTACAGCAAAAGGAATTTAAAAAGCCTTCCGTAAGTATTCTCTGACTGTGGAGGCCTCCTGTAATCAAGTCACACATCTTAACTGCTGATAAACCAATTATACTGAATCAAGGATTTGAAAACATGCCTTGCTAAAAAAGAGTTAAAGTGTTCAATTTTGTAGTTCTTTTCTACCTTTTGTCCAAAGCTTTCAGTATCTCTTTGAGTAAACCAAAACAGGACACTATGTTCTAGTACCAGTCTCCTCATTGTTAAGTACAAAGGTAAATATTGCAGTCCTATTTCCTTTGTGATCCTTACAATATGTAAGCAGTAGGCTTCACACAGCATTGCACTAGTTGTTCCAGGTGAACTGCTTTTCTTCAAACCCATTCAGGGCTTTGCTTTCCGGGAAACAATAATTTGCTTTTAGTAGAGTCTGAATGCCTCACTTCTTGATGTATTTAAGCACATTTTGCTCACATCAACTCCAGCTCACCAGCAATCCCACCCCGTTTCACTGACTGAGATTTCCCCATCCTTGACGATTCTGTGGATTTCTGTACTCTGAAAAACTTTCAAGTGATGACAGAAGCTAGGAATGAGATATACGGCATGTTTGATCTGGTCTTTTCATGGCTCATCTCTGTAATCATTCCTAATGTTGAAATTTCTCTTCCTATTGCTATACATAGTGCATTGTCCTTAGCTTCTTTTCCCTTTCTTATCTCAGATGATACATTCTTTTTTTTTCTAAGGGAAGACTTCTTGCTTTTATCTTTTTCAGCACTAACCATGTTTTATGCACTTAAATAAAAATCTTATGTTCTAACCGCTATGTAGCAACCGTTCATTGTCCCAAATCCATTTTAAATATTGTGGTGAACTGCCCCATTTGAAATAATGTACAATTATGGGTGCAAGTGAAAACATAATAGCATAATCTCAAGCTTGCATTTTGCCGTCATGCAAGACAATTGCCTGCTGTGCTCTAAATCTACAACCGTACCCCCAAATGACCCAAGCACAACCCTAATTCAAGCATTTAAAACCTCCAGTTTGACCAAGCTCCAGCACCAGCAGACCTTAGCTGAATAGGCTCTTACAAAAGGTGTCTGTGCTTTGAATGAAAAGACAAACCATTCACTCACACCTGGCAGCACACCAACCCCAAGGGAAAGGCATTCTGCATTTCTAGACCTGTGAATGCTTGAAATGGTGCAGCAGAGCACATCTGCCCTGCCAAGCAGAGACAACCTGAGCAGCCAGCACGCCCAGCTGAGGAGGGCTGCCAGACTGATGGCACCACCCTGACAGCAGCAGCTGGGGAACTACATGGAGCAAGAGGAGGCATCTGTGGGTATTTCTGCATGATTGCATGCAAGTCAGGGAACACGTGTACACCTTAAGATCCAGTTCTGTTTCCAAATGCCTGTGCTTGGCTCCTGTTAACACCAGCTGACAACCCATCCATGCACAAGGGAATTTCATTTGTCATTCCTTGTCCTAAAGGCTTCAGTTATGACGGAGTTTCTCGCTGCTTCAGCAGCAATGCCAATGATCACCACACCATGGCAGCCGGGGAGGGAAGGCCCATGCGACACAACCATAACATTCTTACCACTGAGATCCCTTGCAGACAAGATTATGTATTACTGTTTATTTTTTAAGGGAAAAAGCCACACACCTTGAATCTTAGTTTTGAATTGTGGGTACTTGTTGAGGACTTCAACTTGTTTCTTCCAATTGAACTGGTTTTTCCAGTAGGAGACAACCTTCCTGAGATACACCGAGTTAGTCCCATAATGGAAGCAACTGTTCTCCAGTGGCTCAGTGAATCGAGCCTGGTCAAGTCTCCTAAATAAGTCCTACAGGGAAAAAGAAAGAAGAGACATTACAAGCACTTGTGTCTGCCATCTTAGGCTCTACTGTGCATGGTTTCTAGTTATTCCCAAGTGAAGTGAGAACAATGAAAATAACATCTCTAACAACACCTGTGCATTTTGCTGATGCTCCATCAGCTGTTCCAATTCTTTTTCTCCTCCAGATGGCCTCCTTCCTCTTCCATTTACAGCTGTTCTTAACACTCTCTCTGTCTTTGTTTTGCAGGGCTGGCTAACCTGTTTGCCAGGCTAATAACCACAGAGGACAATACACTCTTCTGACAGCACCGTGGTTTCACAGCGTAAGCCTTGTTGCCTTTCCACAGTACTTTGCTCCTCAGGTTACCTGCGAGCCCAACCTCACAATCAACGCATGGATCTGGCCCAAACCTTTTGCTCTCCTTCCCAAACCAAGGGCCTGGGTGTCTTCACTGGGAAACGCTCTGAGGGATTTCGCATGGCCACAAAGTTGGTGAAACTAGACTGGAGTGAAAGTTTCCCAATCTAGAATAACTATTAAAGTGACCTTCCTACTGCACTTCAAGGTTACAGGGGATGCTGACGATACTGCAAAATCAGTCCAAAGTCACTCAGCAGGGAAGGACAGCCAAGAGCCCCTTCCTACTGCGAAGAGAACCACAGAATAGTTGAGGGTGGAAGGCAGGTCTAGAAATCTAATCCTGCTCAAACCCCTGTGGGGTTTAAGCCTGAACAGCATTTTCTAATACAGCAATAGAGGTAGCTCTCATTCTGACTAAGATGAGTTAGGTGTATGCACTGGCTCATGCCTCACACTGAACAGGCAGTGTCAGTCTAGGCAAGATGTTAGTATGTAAGCTCACTGTTTTGGGCATTTTACACATGTACAGAAAGCATGGATTCTTAAATGAAGTTTTTAACATGTCTTTACATACATGCTTTTTGTCCATGCTCGACACCTTTTAAAAAATGTTTTAGTAATGTACGCTAGCATAACTTTAGCTCCTAGTTTATGTACAAATTAGAAACAGAGTTTTCTACCAATGGATTATGTTGCAATAGCTGTCATAATACAGAACTGTGTGTTTCAAAAACATCTGTAAGTTAGAAATTATCTAGCTTTGTGTCTACAGTGTAAGGAGAAAACATATTGGAGATCAATGTCCATTGATATTCCTAAGGAGGGCAAACAAAGTGTTAAAAAACCCAGGCCCTACTGAGAAAATAGGAACCCATTATAAATGAGTAATATGAGCAATCCCATGAGTACTGTTTGAACCACTACTACACACAGATCTATGAAATTGTGCAATCCCTGCACAATTAAACACACACAATCAAAATCATGCTATCTAACAAATTCTGCAACGTATGTGTTTATTGTAATTACCACTATGGTATTAGTGTTGACCAAAGTAGATCATTAATTACAGAAGAATCAGCATCCAACACAGCTGCAAACAAAGCAGTCAAGAAAATGAGATATTCATAATTGCTTCTGAAAGGGAAAAAAAAAAGACATTGTTCTTATTCTGGTCTACACAATCAAACTGAGGAAGTTGCACAAACAGGAACACAGAGTTGAGTAATCTGTAATATGATTTTTATGTTTATTAGGCTTTACAGAGGAGGTTTATTTACTAGCAATCTTGCAACAGCCAGCTGAGAACAAAATTGTATAGCAGGATATGAAATCTGCCTACCCATACCTATCTTTTGAAGTACTGAAAAATCCCATTCCCCAGCTCCTGGACATCATTGCTCATTCTCATAAATGTAACTATTAGTTCAATTTAAAAGTTACTTCCAAACACGTTCTGCATTATTTGGCCATTTCTTACTTCTCTCTCCCCACTATAAAGATTTGCTTACGCTCAGCTCTTCTTCTGTAGTTTCCACCTTAAATGGCCAAATAGTTATATCTTCTTCAGTGTCAGGCTTTTGTCCCTTGCCCCACCATCCCTTTTTGAAGGGTAATGTCTCTTCTTTCTTCTTGGAAAGTAAGAAGTAGATGATGACTGTCCCCAGAACCAGGAATACTTCGAGCAGCATAATGCCTGCAAGAGAAGAACAGAACTCTGGTAAGCCCAATCAGATAGTTCAGAGTCATGCGACGTACTTTGTAAAGACTATGGAGATTTACTTGCTTTTAAAGATAGGATTCGATCTACATGATGTTCTGTCACTCACAGGACATGAACACTTCTGTAAAATTTCAGAAATAGGATGTTTTAACCTACGCAACTTAAATGGGGAGGAATTAAGTGTTTTACATAAAAGACATTTAGTAAAAACAGAACTCAAAGCAAGTCAGGAGATCACATGGCTTGGTAATTAAATAGTCCTTTGATTAAACACACCACATTGGCTTCCTTAGTGGCCGCTGATTGCTGCTAAACTTCAACAGTAAAAGAGGTGGCTGTGGATATAATTCAAGTTTAATGCTTTCTCTTCCTCTGAAGCTCTAGATTTCCCACAAATTCAAAAGCAGAGCATCTCTTCAGTAAGGCTCACATATCTATTGTTAGAGATTTGGAAGGGAAAAAACCCAGAGGGTAAAAAGTGTAGAGCACGAGGGCAACCACCTCGTACCTCCCAACCAGCCTGGGGGAGTGGGGCAGGGATATATTTACATAACCCTTGAACAGCAGTGCAAAGGGCAGAAGGACCTTCCCTTTCTTTCTCCCTCTGAACTGTTTTAAAGAGAAAACAAAAGACCACATGCATGCTTTCCTGGCTCTCAAACACCCTTCCCCAAGTGATAAAATTCTGTCAAACTGAAGAACAACCTGATTTCACAGTGTATCTGCACAGCGTATCTGAACAACCCAACTACAGGGTTGTTGTGCTGCAGTCAAACAGAACACCTTAACAAAAAAACAAACCAAACACATTTTGAATATATTTGAACTGTTTCATGCTGCAAGTAGAAAAAATAGTTACTCAGACTCTTTAATAATTAATGTTTTCAAGCATCCCTTTAACTATGAGAAATGTTTGTAAAGTGCTTTGGGGAACAGTACTGTCATCATTTTAATGCATAATTTTAAAGAATGTCGTGTTTCAAACACTGATTTGCTGGAGAATTGATAAGACATGAAGTATTTTAAAACTTCTGTAGGGCAAGCATTGTTTATGACACAGAACAGTCTTCATTCTCTCCAGAGCTGGAAGGTTTTGTTGGTTTTGCTGCTGCAGAATAATTTGATGCTCTGAAATTGCTCAGAGTCAACAGAATGGACCAAATTTATTCCTGGATCAAAACAGGAATTGTAACACAATTAACTCCATGTAACACATGGGAGTCCACATGATTATAACAGGAGTAAAACTGACCTGTCTTGAAAGTGCCTTTATGCGACAGGACACATTTTAGTCAACCTCTTGAGTTTAATTTTCTAATGGCTGACAATAAATAAATAAATTTTAAAAACGGTCAAAATAAGCATCCACTGAAACATTTGCAGAGAAATCAGGCACTATGCAGACAGGACAGCAAGCTACAAAAATATATTGCTTACATATGCACATGCTACAGCCTTGAAAAGTGACCTGAAATTCCTTAATCCTCAGAGGCTGGAGAAATGGAAATGACAGGCACTGCAAGAACTTGATCTGTTTATTCATTTCACTTGTCCTTCCATAATTTCTGTTGTTTGAGGACGTGCTGGTTTTTCTTCAGCATGTTCTCTGGAGCACAAGACAACAATCTTTTCCCACCTCCAGCATACTCAGGCCATAATTTACCCCAAAATTAAAAAGTTTGTCCAATTTCAGCTTGCTTCAACACATAAAGCAATGCAGTCTAGGAGCCTCCAGAGCACAATTAAATTTTACTGCAAAGCAGAACTGGAGGGGCTTTTAGAAACCTCAAAGCACTTTACATAGAAATAATACCTACCACAGTATTTAATAGCACTTCTATTACTAAGTCTTCACAGAGAAGAACAGCAACTTCCCTGAAATCACAGCACAACTCAGGCCATGTCTAGACTACAAAGGTTCACCAGCATAACTGTGTAAACACCACATCCGAAAAATTCAAACTCTTGGCCAACTTCAATATGTTTACAAAGCCCCACGACAAACAGCCGTGCCAAGAGAAAAGAGAGCTGCTGTCAGCACCGGCCCCATTGTTCAGCAGGATGGCTGGGGTACCTAGAAAAAGAGAGGACTTTTTCTCCTGGCTTATGCTGTATCAGCACCATGGCCTCTGCCAACACGGTGACAGAAGCACAGCACCTAACACCGAACTGCTTTACCCAGGAACAGAATCCCAGCCCATTCTCTAGCAAGAAACTTGTATGTCCTAAGTCACTGGAATACCCAGAGCTACAAAAATATTTCTGCTTCCCCCATCTGCTCTCAAGGAGACTTGAGAAATCAGAATTTTTGCAGCAGAAAACATGGGAGGGATTGTGTGCAAACATGTATTTTGCATTCACCCTGGAGTGTGTGTACAAAGAACTCGCTATGTGAAAAGATATCCATTTTTGCAATTAATTCCAAACAGACTTTAGGATGAGCTTGTTTACAATCCAGCAATAAGTGCCAAAATCAATTTCAGGTTTCACAAAAGTTCTGTCTTCTATTCCAGAGAATTGGGGCCAGTGTCAAATTGATTTGCATGAGACGTCATTTTGACTTGGAAGAAGCTGCCTCTGATACTGGTTGGATTATTTTTTGCTAACGGAGAGAGATCCCAAGTTGCTTTCATATTCAGTCTCTCTCAGTTCCCTTGAAAGTGCCTGTAAAATTCCTAATTACAACGAACACTGGGGCCTAGAGCTCCAACTATGCTACATTTTTTTCCTGAGTGCACAGGAGGAAGAGAAAGGGCAAAGTGCGTCAGCAGTATTTTAACTTGCACCAGTTCATAGCACACTCAAAGGGATTGTTTTGCTAGTGATGAGTTATGGGAACGCAGCATGCTCCTACCAACCTCTCCAGCCTGCGCTGAGAGGAGACCACTTAGAGCAAACGCACTCAATGATTTCCCAAGTTGCTATTCAAGCTAGTTCTCTAAAAGTCCTGTGTGTTATTTGAACAGCGTAAAGCAGCCTCAGTCGTGACGCATCTGCACCAGAATTTCCTCTGCTAATCACTACTGAGCTGTTGTGAGATGGAAGTTACTAGCCCCTCACACTTCTTCCATAATACAGCAATACACCACCACAAATGCGGAAGGAGAAACAGGTACAATAAAACTTTTCTATACTTGCAGTTTTCAGAGATGTAAACAACAAAGTGCTGGTGTTTTCATTCTCTGAAGTCTCTCGATGCAACCATGCTGGCATGCTGCCTTTAAAAATGACTACTTCAAAGGGAGTTCATGTTTTGGTTTGGCTTTTTCCTCTTTTCATGCAACCAAAGGCAAGACCTTAGAAGAAAATATTTCCATTTATTCCATGGTCAAGTACTTAGGCTCCAAGACTTTGCTGTACCCCAGGGTGGACATTGTTTGTAGACAGCACTTAAAACCTTAGACAGTACTTTTATCCTAAAGAGTCCAAGGAAGAACGCTTTTGTTTTGCTACTGTAAAAACATGTTTTGAAAGAAAAATGTTGACGTGTGATGGATCCAGTAAATAGCCCAAAAACTAGCTCCTCTTGAAGAAGGCCAAGTGCATCTTGGCCTTCTTCAAGAAATACGCTGTTTGCAAGAAAACCCCAAAGCTTTCTTACAGTATCTTACTGCTCCTTGTTGAAAACACTCTTGTTTTTCAGCATTGTTTGCATTTTGATTTGCACTGTCCTCTGTTCGTGCATCAACAGCAGAGCGAATAGCTCCACAGGAACAGAGCAATTGTTATTTACATCAAAGCTATGTCCTGTCTCATGCCCTGTCTTCATCAGTATCCAGTAACAGATGCCCCGGAGAACAGTGCTATTTATTTTTTAGAGAGGTCATCTATGAAATAGCTTAATGGTAAAATCCCCATCTTGTTCTACTAGTAATCATTCACCTTTGCCTTGCAGTGTCAGAATCCATCTGAAACATGTTATTGGAGAAATAAGCAACTGGGAAGACTTTCAACCTAACGTCTGAAAACCCATTTTGGCCCAAACGATACGCAACCCAGCACAATACCCACAACTCCGAGTGGTGCTATTAAACCCTATCAGCGCAAAACAGCTAGCGCATGGGTGAAGCAAAAGCTCTAAGAGACCATGCTGCTTTCAGACACATGCCAGAGGTGATCGTGGTTTAGAGTTAATAACATTTTCTCTCCAAGGTTGGTTTACTAGCAGACTGCAAGGTAGCTCAGAGCACTTCGCACACTCTGACGCTGTCAGATACAAGGTTTATTGATTAATACTTACTCTGCAGGAGAAATAACAGCTCAATTTAGAAGTGATGTTTCTGTTTATTTTTGTTCTGTTACATGAACTCCCCTATTAGGTTCTACTGAAAAGGCACGCCTCTGCCGCAGCGTCTTTGTTTACAGATCGGTTCACCTGAAGAGCGGCAATTGCAGGTTACTCTTCCCAACAGATCTGAAGGAAAAACAACGTACTGAAGGACTTCAAAAACTCGTGGCACCTGTAACAGGGTCCCCTAGCACTGGCAGCCTAAAAGGGACTAAGACACGGCACAGTCCCAGAAGCTCCACCCTGTCTACCTCCTACCAGCTCCGGGCATGGCATTTTTGTCATTATGTAACACCAGAAACAGACAGAAAACCATGAAGTGAAGACATTTGTATAAGAAAAGCTTCCTATTTATGTAGTTTATGGAGCATTATGACAAGCTTCAAAATAGCGTAGCAACGCAGGAATTGCTTTGCATACAACTGATAACATCTCCCAGGTGAGCATAAAGCGATACATTAACATTGTAGGAAAGGAGGAGAGGTAGGCATCGGATGAAATAAAGCATCCTATGCAGGAAGCAAATCTAAGGCAGGAAATACAAATCCAACAGAGTTTCTGGCTTGTCTCAATAAGAAATTTAGCATTTACATTTTTTATTGCCATAGGGAGGTGGCACACAATGCTATCTCCAAAACAGCAGGAAGAGATGATTATCATTCTGTTCCACAATCTTTTTCTAGACTGTTCGCAATCAGGAATTAGCCAGTACAGCAGGAACCTAATTAGAAGACTACAACCAAGGAAAGAGGTCACCTCCCCAGAGAAGGAGAAACCACACTCTCTCTCCCAGGGGGATGGCTAGGCTTCTCCCAGGACAGGGCCGGGGGTACGCCTCCATCACCACGGAGGAAGGTCCCACGCCTGTGGCAGTGAGGCACTGCTCCCTCGCAGCTGTTCATCTGCTTTGCGCTTTGGACAACAGTAACAATCAACAGAGAGCCAATGTAAGGCTCTGGGGGTACCCGTACGCATCACCCAGAACTTCTACTTATGGCAGTTAGTCCCTGACGCACTTCATTCCAGGGGAGTAGCTGAGCACCGTATACAACATACTCCCACCTAATTTTTCCTACAATACTATGACAATCAAGTGGTATCATCTCTTCAGTACTACACTGAAATCCGACAGGCACCGAGACCCAAGACTAGCTAAGTATAAAAGAAAAGTCATATGGGACTAAGTTCACTGTTATCCACTTTGCCTCACCCAGAGGCAGCATATTTATGCAACCACTGGCCGGTCAAAGCTCATCTCACAATCGTAATTTAAAATACTGCATGCCACATTTTTAAGAGGAAGATACTCAATTTAGAAGAACGCATATTTAAGCAACATTACTTGCTCTTTCAAATCACTGCCCAACACATTCTTATGTGCTGCTTAAAAACATGTCTCGTTTATCTCAATTTTCCTTATTTTGCTTTTGTAATGCTTGCACAAACCCACTTCCTTCAAAGAGTCTGGAAAAAGCCTGTGGGCTGCATAAATGCAAACTGGCAGAATTCAACCTAGGATCTGTGTGATGTGACTATTGTGACCTAACAACTGTGTGCACGATTCAGGGGAAAGGAAATCTACTCTCCACCTGCAATAATTCCTGTTTAGGACTCTACAGACAGAAAAGCTGCTAAAGGATTCTTAAATCAGCACTGTTCCGTCACAATAATTAAGGGTGAAAGAACTGTTTAAACTTTCATAATAATGCATTTGATAGCTACAACATTAAGGTTAGATCATGCAAAGATTTTTATCCTATTTATCCTATCCAGCCTTTACCTATTCAGTGACCCTCAAATTCCAACAACAACAACAGAGTTTTTTTGCACGCACGCAGAGAAGGCACAGAAGCCTGGCACACAACTTGGGGGTGAACACAGCTGAAAGCTGGGTCTCCTAGACAGAGCTCTCTCAAATCACACGTTGCCGTTAAAAAAGGGAAGGATATCATGCCAGTAAAAAGTTTTTAAAACAGTTCTTAGCCACTGTCCAGCCAACTAAATGACACAGTCCAATAAAATAGACTCCAAAGAACATCTCGAGCTTTACTTCAACATTTAATTTCTAATGTCTGAAAAGAAATTATGAATAGCACATTGTTCTGCTTTGCCTTCCACCGGAGTTTCTAGCAACAACGAGGTTAACCTCCTCATCCTGTGCCAGTACCTGCATTTTATGGAGGGGGTGGAAAAAAGTGCAGATGAACCAAAAGAGTTAGATATTACAGATAAGAAAATGAGATCGAGGTCATTGTTCCTTAGGCCTTAAGGGAAATTTGGGCTCTATTTTTAGCTTCACCAAATCCTCCAGTACTAAAGAGTAAGAGGTTGCCTTCCTCCCCTGCCATGGTATTATTGCCAGTGTTTTGGCCGGTCTGATCTCTAGATAAGACTCAGATTCATCCCGTACTGCTTGGTGGTACGGCTCAGCATGTGTCCTTCTGTTTACTGTGGGATTTTCCATTAGTCTAATTCTCTTAAGATTCTTCCATGAAATCAGAGAGGGAAAGATCTTTAACTAGCAGCTTTACAAGCTTTTTGTATTAGCATTGTTAGAAAACTATGTTACTAAAACCTTTAATTATTAACATATGCAGAATTGACGTGTACGTGGTGCCTTAGAGGGGAAAAAAAAAAAGAGTGCAGTTTGAAATCTTGCACTCCAAAGTATGTAAGAACAAAGTACATGACAATCTTTCAGTTAAAAGAAGGTGTGGAGATGGAAACGATGAATATAAAGACTGCCAGAGGAAATTTCTGGCAATCTGCAAGACAGTAAGATGAGGTGCACGCTGCAAATTTAAATTAGGATCATGACTCCAAGTAGTAAGGGCAGCATGAATGAAAACATGTATGAGAGTGTAAAAAGAAAAAATAATAATAATTTTTTTTTATAAATTGTGACTATGGAAACAGGAAGAGATAGAAACTTGGTATCGCTCTATGAAGACTTCATTCTCAAAGAGAAACGGAACTTTGAAGGATGAGAGAGGAGGGGAACAGATGGTAGTCATCATTTTCTGTCAAATAACTGCAACACCAAAAGGATGTGCCAGAGTAAACATCTAACAAGAACAATTCTTGCTGCTTCATCTCTCTCTTAATAACTACTAAATATTTAAGTTCTCTTCAGATTTAAGGGCTTCATCTAGAAAAGTGCACTACCCGTACCCACCAGATTAAAGCAATTAACACTCATGATGAAGCAGCCAAGAGGACTAGGTCCTTCAACAGAGCTTTATTTTTGATTCATAATACATAGGCATTTAACCTGAGAGAAAGACTCGTCTTCTATTAGACAGCAAAGCATACCCAGGGTACAGACGTGGTGGGCAGCCAGGGCATACAGAACAAACTGGTAGAACAATAGCTAACGTCTTCGTTGCAGAGTTGAAAAGAAAAGAAAGAAAAAAAAATCTACTGCTGGGTGCAGGAAATATGAGGAGAATTGCTTGAGATAGAGAAAGAAGGAAAAAAAAAGTTTGCTGAGCCTTTACTTGTCTTGAGGATTACACCTAATCATTTTCAACAGATGTTTCAAAAAAAAGTTGGAGGAATGTCAGAGAACAGCTCACTTTTCAGAGAAGAAACCTAGAAAACAGGTCCTGTTCTTTACCCCAGTAGGATACCTCCATAAACATGATCACAGATAATTTTCTCATTCTGGCAAATGCACTGGAAGTCAGCATCATACACTATTGAAGAAAGCAACTAACAAAGTACCGCTACCACGATTCCTACAAAAATATTCCCAGCCCTGCCAATCAGAAAGCATTTAATCAATAACAATATGCTTAAATACATATCAAAGCTGATAATGCCACTTTAAAAAAAACCAAAAAACCCGAACATAAAACCCGGGGTGTATTCAAATCATTGTGTTAGCCATCCTGCTATGCCCAGCATGACCAAGGTATTAAAGCAAATGCCATTTTAGAAGTAGGTTTTTATGCTTTACTATTTACGTAAATATCCATTTACACACACAATGATGCTTTTAATTAAAAATGCGTTCAGAGGAAGAATGCAGGACTTTTTCAGTAGTAGTATTCAGAAGGGAAAAAAGTATTTTCCGCATTAATTACAAGCAGACCAAAGCTCTTCAGAGAGAAGCAAGACGCTCTACTTCCCAAATGACTTCTTTAGGGACTTACACAGTAATTAGAGACCCGTTTGCCACGTTTGGAACTTGCACATTAAAGAAGACTGCCCTGGTTCTGGGATTGTGCGTTGCAGGCTCAACGAAGCAGTGCACGCTCTACCACAAAGCGTAAGGCTTTCCCTCTGCTCGTCTGGCCACAAAATTTGAATACTCCAACTATAATGCAAGAAATGTGCATAGGAATATGTAAGATAATCAATTCATTTTGCCTAGAGCTATAAGCTGTACTTCACCTACCACCCCCATCCCTGCTTTGCTACTTCTCCACTGACAAATTACTTGACAAACTATCACTGAAGAAACAAGAATTTCTGGGACTATTACCATTCAGGAATTATTACCCCAAACCTTTTTATTTACCTGCTGTAATTATTTAGAACAAATTGGCCACGTATATTCAACTAAGAAGCCTGAACTTGTTTCGCAGTGCTTGCCACACTAAAACATTGCAGTTCTATGTCTAAAAACACTAGGTAAGTCTGAAAGCTTTGCTGAAACCCTAGATAAACAGACTGAAACAGGCTGAAAACATGGTAGTATTACCCTATGGAATGACCAAATACAAGAAGTATAGTAGATCAAGAGGAGGGGGAAAAAAGGCCTTCTGAAGCACCTAATAACCCAAAACCTATTTCGGGCAATTCATACAGACAAATCCCATGTGGATTCAGGCCGCCCTGGTTATTACCGACTGTGCTCTATTTCGAATTGTTTACTTCAACATCATGATTGCCCCTATGAAAAAAATAATAGAATTCAGAAGAAATAACAAACAAACGGAGTTTAAGCAAATCACAAGTTTTTATACAAAAATTCAGACTGGAAAAGATGTAGAATAAAGAGTCACGAACTTGACGCTGTGCCAGGACCTTCCCCACAAAGACTTCAGCTCTGACAAAGATCTAATCCTTGTCCTTGGACAACTTCAACTGTGGATTGATTTTCAAAGCTGCCTAATTGCTTTTGGTGCCTATCTCCCATCGATTTTCCGTAAGCATTAGCAATTTGTGTGCTCAAGTCTCAGTTTTAGCTTACTTCAGCCAGGAGTAATATCCGTTTCAGAGGAGATGCACGGCATCTCAAAAGAATAGTGCCAGTCAAAGTATTAACCCCACATTTGTGGCTGTGTAAGTACATTTGAGACAGTGGCTTCTAAGACTGATCCTATCTCATAGGTTCACCTATGAAAATAAGGCAAGAGAAAGCAGCATAATTCAATAGATTTAGAAAATTAGGCAACCTACTTGATTATGATGTTTTAACTGCAGGAAAAAGTCAAAATCCCAACCAAATTCTGACAAACTGAGCCAAACTTGAGGAGCAAGTGCGTCATTTGCTTAGTCTTTGCAGGCTGCTCAGTTATGCAACAAAATACAGTCATTAAACTTAAAAAGTTCTCTTCTCATCCCTAAAATGCTTGTTCAGCAAAGGGAACTATGTATATGGTACTCATTCAAATAATTTTCAGGTTTGGCAAATGACCCATAAACCAAAAAAAAAAAAAAAAAAAAAAAAAAAAAATCGATTTCATATCCCCATTTAGAGACGAGTAAAAAAACCAAACCAAAACCAGACTAAACCATTTATATGCCAGTAGTTAAAGCCACTTATTCTAACTAAACCGGGAAACCTGGCCGGATTCCCAAGGAACACTAAATAAAATTGTTGTTTCCGTAAGTATTGTCAGCCATAAGGCCAGCTTATCGGGAAGCTTAAGCTGGACAAACAACCCTGGCTCAAGCAAGCCGTCGGGGAATGTCACATCTACTCTCTCCCCAGAAAAGCCGATTAGGGCCTTCCTGTTCCCAAAATCAACTCAAAAATCCCCACCCAGGCCACTGCTATTATTCAGACTCTTATAATACCCATTGTTAATAATATTTTGATACTGCTGGCAGAGGGGCACACACTCTTTAAAATAACGGTACTTAAGGCACGTAGGCGCAGAGCCCCCTTCAAACAGCCCCCGCTCCCTCTCTCTCGGCGTTCAATGTCTGCAGGCTTTGGCAGGAGGCGCCGCACGCTGAGTAACCTGTAAAAGTCGTTTCATTTACGGGATGGAAAGTTCAGGCCGAGGCCCCCCGCTTCGCTCCCTCATCCCTCAGCTGCGTTACCGCCGCGGCTACGAGGGCAGAGGCACCATTTCACCCCCCGGGCAGGGAACTTCACAAACGCCCCTCGGCCCCCGCCCGCAGCGCGGGATTGCCCTCAGCTTCGGCCGCCGCGGGGGGCCGCCGACTAACGTCCGCCGCACCCTGCCCCGGCGGGCGGCAGGAGACCAGCGCCTCGCCCGGCGAGGCGGGGCGAGGCGAGGCCCTCCCCGCTCGGCCGCCGCTACGCGAGCGGGGCGAAAGCTGAAACGCGCGTTAAGCACCGCGGTTGTCTTGCCGGGCGGCTGCGGAGCGACTCGGAGCGGCGGACCGGCTGCGGTAAGGCACAACCCTACCGCTGAGGGGTTTAGCGCCTCTCCCCTGAGGCGAGGGAGTAAGTCCGCGGGCTCCCCCTCGCACCCCGCCCAGCAACCGCCCGCCCGGCGCTGTTACCTGCCGCGGCCGGAGCGCGGGCCGCGACCGCGCACGCCTCGCCTCGCCTCGCTCGCCGCCGGGGCCGCCCACCGGCTACGCCGGGAGAGGGGCACGGTGCCGGCCGGGCCCCTCCGTCCGCAGCCCGCTGGGAGATGTAGTTCCTGCCGCGGGGGCGGGGGGCGCCGGGCCGCGACCCGGACCGCAGCTGAGGCCCTCCCCGGCTCGCCGCAAGCTGAGCGGTGCGGCCGGCTGCCTGCGCGGCCGCCACGGCTGAAGGCGAGCAAGCACACGGCCGCGAAGGCTTTAACCCCTCGACGCCGGCCCCGGACAAGGGGCGTTAGCACCTGCTGCCCCCAGCCGCTAGCAGTGCCGGTCTCTCCCTGCCCGCAGCGCTCTGGCACGCTGGTGGTCAGCGCCGACCAAAACCTGGGCAGTAGGGAGCGAGGGGGCTCACCTGGGCTCCCAAGCACACGGGTGGTCACAGAGTGTTACAGGCTTCAGCCCAGCAAACGCTAACGCGCTGCCGTCATGCCAAAATTAGGACACAGCCAGGCAGCACCTAACTATGGAGTGGCACCACGTGTGAGCTTCCTAAATGGCCTCCCAGCCAATCTCGCCAGCACTCGCTGCAGTGTAGTAGGGCTGACTTCAGAGAAACACAATCGAACTGCTCCACCTCCCCAGCTACTGTCCTGTGCAGCACAACCACACGCCTAACAGAAGGAACAGACTGAGAATGCATGTGGCAGGGGTACTTCTTCCCTGAACCTGTGTTCTCCAAGGCCTGTCTTCCAAACTTGGTCAGAGAGAGCAGAGCAAGCCTCAGGTCAAGCTGTAGCGTAATCCCATCAGTAAGAACATAACAACCAACTTCAGTTCTTTATCAGCTCTTTGAGGTTTTTCCATTCAATCTCAGTTTTCATCTGTCACTTCACGCCCAAGTTCCAATCTTACTTTTTCCATCACCTCCACGCCATCTCAATTCTCTCGTTTGGATTGTTGAAGAGAAGTCTTAACAGACGGACTTGTGATCACAGATAAGGATTCCTTTCACGTCTTTCTCATCCCAGTCTGCTCACGCAGTCCTTTGCCCAAAGAGTATTTGGTGCAGTTCTCATGCTCTTTTGCTATGAGCTGCAATATCAGTTAAATTTAAAAAAGTAATCTGTTTTAAAGCAACAGTTCTGTAAGTAAGGCTTGTCTTTTTTTGTTGTTTTCTTCTTCCACACCAAACATGCTGGCTGGGAGTTCTGCCCCTTCTGGGACATCTATCCTCACCAACAGCTCCGTTCTACTTTTCTTGAGACGCCAAAAGCATTAGTAGCAACCCATCTTTCTTCCGTAGGACTACAGGGATTTCACAAACATACAAATAAGACTGTGTTGAATTTCTAGTAAAACATAACAACTTTTATAGGATGATAGATAAAATGCAACTGTATTACGTCCCACTGTCATAACACTTTATTACAGCTACCAATAGATACCGTATTTGACTATTTTAGTTAATGAAAAATTGCATTTCTTCTATCCCCTATTTGTTATAAAAATGCCAACCCTAACCTCTAGTTAGCCAGTAATTCCAGCCTCTGTAATTTGTTAAAGAAGTAGTTTCATACTTTATCCAGGCTGTCCTATATTCTTAAAACACGTGTCTTCAGTCGTCCAGGAAGACACCCTGTTACCTCCTTAGCGCCTTCCAGTTACTCCTTTCATGAAGCTGACAGGGTAGTTCAAAGTCCCTACCATGGAAGTATCGCTCTTGTGTATAGGTCTTCCTGTGGGTGTCAACCGTCTTAAATTGCCAATTCATATTATTTTTTTCCTCTGCGCTTTGACAGTACTAAACATATGATGCTTCTGGTTCATCAGCGGGACTCTTAGGCCCTATGGTAGTAGCAGCAGTAAACAGCAATGAGCAAAGACATTACCTCAAACAAACAGAGAACGGAGGAAGATTACATCAGGTTTAGTTCTTCACGTGCATTCCTCCTAACTGGAGCTGTTTTGGCTGTTCGTTGTGAAAATTGTACAACTCCCACAGCCTGTCAAAGGAAAACACGGAGATGCAAATACCACTAAAGCAAACAAACCAGAGACACTGAAAACACAAGCAACTCCATAGTCCAGCATTCCTTATTTTTGCTTTAGAGTCTTGAGCTGAGGTAGAGGAGCATTACACAGCATTATATCCACCTTCAAAGCAGCTGGCGCTTGTTACAGCAAACAGAAATTAGGGGGAGGATACGGCCATGATAGAAACTTACAGGACTACTAGTGTGAGGGAAACTGCAGAGAGTCCTGGCAAAGATTCATGTAAGCACAGAGAAACTGACAACAACATGGTTGGAGAACAGTTTTTATCTTAAAATATAAGGAACCATTTAAAAAAAACAGATGTTGATGACAAATTATTACAGAGAATTGCTGATATCTAATCATTACGAGTTGTAGACTGGTAGGCAGCCATCAGCCAAATAAAGTAATGTCAAGTAGTATGCAGTTTGCATTACAGGAAAGTAAATTAATTGCAGCAGTCTAGGTAGATACTCCAACACTGAGTTTGAGCAGAAGGAACTTCTCATTCGCTAAAGCCTAAGTGCTCTTTTCGATATCCAGAAAAAATATTTTCTTATACTATTATTGGATAAGGAAGTTAGTCATGCAGTTTATTATTAATGCTTCTGTGACACCTACACACGTAGCCTTCGCAAGTGTGACAACGCAGAATCTCCCTTTGCCAAAGCTCAGATTTGAGAACGAAATCCTCTACTACACCTACAAGCAGAATGTAAAGATGCAACCGTATAACAATCCTCTTCCCCCAAGCCAACCAAAAAGTCACCGTGATCAACTATAAAGAGGAAAATAAGAGGAACACATCTTAAAGATCTAAAGAGAAAGAATAAGTTTAAAACAAATGAAAAAGGAAGGAATGAAGAGTCAGAAAAGAAGGAAGCTTAATACAGAAATCAAAAGAATGAGGAAGAAAAACACTCTTCTCTGATTGTGAAATCAAAACAGTCCATTCTCACCACCAGTGAAATCATATCCAGTAGGTGTTTCAGTATTTGTAGGCGTTTCGAGGGTTGGCCACCTGGATGCATTCTGGAGGCGCCTTAAGAATTTATTGGGTTGGAGCTACCGCACACTGAACAGTTGCTATTGCAGTCACATACGCCTTTCAACGCGCTGATCCCTTCTTGAACCCCTGCCCCAACATCAGCACTTCGAGAATGTTAAGAATTACAACACAGTTTTATAAATCTTCACCTTATATTGTGTGTTCAGTTCCGGTTACTCCATTTGAGAGGCCACCAGAGCGTTACAGGCTTTTAGGGAGAATATCATCTACAATGTTTGGTTCCGCATTTTCTGTACCATCCGTATGAACTAGAACGATACAGAAACAAATTCAGACATACCTAGTTTTTAGGTAAATATTGTACGGCATGTACCTTACAGAGCATTCAGGGGGACAGAGAGGAGGTTTTTACAAGCAAGTCAGGGAAATCACACGGTGCAAGTTATTTAGGCTGTGGTCCCACGGCAGCCTAAGCCAATCTAACTGCTGGCTCTTTCGCTCCCATCATTCTCCTCACCCCTCTTGGGAGCTCTCAACCCCTCCCATTTCACCGCCTCTAGCGCTCACTTGACCTTTTGTGAAGCCGTCTCAGCACACTAACCAGGCAGCACACCAAAACAGCAGCTCTCCAGAACATTAAGGAGTTTTCTGATGCACTGGTAAATTGAAATGGTTCAGCTGAGGCTCTGAGGCAGGCTAGGATCGGTGCCGCAGAAGCAACAGGGATGAGCAGCCAGCTGTTACATTGGCCACGGCTGGTGTGGAATCCCAGTCTTTGCACGTTGATTAGATGATCAACAGGGAATATTGCTGCAGTGGCTAAGAAGCTATTTGCAAAGCAGCTGTTCGCTCTGTTAAAAGCATGGTTGGTCATTTGCATGTTTCAATATAGTCACGGGTTACGTGGGTCTGCTGCGTGACCAACACAGGGAAGGTTTGCCTCTGGGCACAAACGAACAACCCTCTGGTGAATCTTGTTTATTTCTGTGGTTACTGCCCTCAGCCGTATGGTAGCACTGCCACAGCAAATGTGTTTAAAAAAAGTTAAAAAAGCGACCCAACCGTCAGTCACTCACTGAAAAGGTCAGCTTCCCTCCTGCCCCCAAATTTAAAAGGTATCTTTTCATGGCAATTTAAAGTAAGACATTGATTTTCGCACAGACGTGTCTGAGGCATTAGTTCATCCTGCTGACTCCTTAAAGGAGCAAATGCCTTCGGGAGGCAACATCTTTAAGCCACACACACAGTTTGCCAGAGCTCATTTGTCAGTGCCCTGAGGCAAGCCTTTCATCTTTCAGCCACATAATGATAGCAGAACTGCATTATAGATGGCTGTATTTACATGCATGAGCAATCCAGTTAAAATACATATTTTTGCTGGCCAATGCGAACAGCAAATTCTCATTTGCTCACTACCAGCCAGCAAAGCCATTCAGTAGGTGTCCAGAAAACTCAACCCCCTCTCCAAGAAACCAGACTTTGAAATCTTGCTGTGAACACATGCTCAGGAAGATTCTGCTCAGTAGAAGCCAAACGATGCAGATTAGTCTTCTTATGAACAGATACCACTTCTTCTAGATAAAAAATGAACCCAAGATGCAAACACAACTTCAAAGGAAATAAAAACCCCAATCTCTCCCAGACCTCTTGGTATGACTGATGTTTTAAATTCTAACAAAATGACTAAGAATCACCACAAAAAAGGGGACGGAGGAATGTGAGCACAAAATGAAAACTTGCTACAAAACCAAAGAAAATATCCTCAGAGCTGGTCTTGATTTAAACAAAAAACACTTTCATAAATACCAACATTACAGTTTAAGAGAAACACTCTACTCTTAGTTTTATAGCACCTCGGAACTGTCTGTATGAGGAGTACTAATGGGTTGAGCATACCGGTTCTTGCTGGAAGACTGGGCGTTTTCACGTAAGAGCACTCGGAGGTGGCACTAATGACTTAACGTGTTTTTAGAATGGCAGAAAGTAATTGCGTTCCCATTACAGGACTCCAAGAACATACACCTCTAACTAACTTTGGCACGATGTAAGAAAATAAGCACGTACTTTCACCAGAAACAAAGACTACATTCAACAATAGGGCCTGAACTTGCATAAAGGCAATTAACTCTGTTGCACCGTGACCGTGGTTTTATTGGCTCGGTTCCCACAGACTTCAGTTTTACACAGTCCAGTTTAAGCCCACATTCTCCTGAGAGCATTTAGCCTGTTAGAACAGTTACAGGACCTATGCAAACTTGCATGATAAGCAGGGCTTCGCAAGCTACCACGGTTTGTATTCTGCTGAGTAACTAATCTGCTTCTGAAGTAGTGGCATCATTCGTATCTCAGAAATAACATTTCTACAGACTAAAAAGCCCACATCTGCCTTCAGTGCATAGTAATTAAAATGAGATAATTCAGCCCAGCATTAAGGTGGGGAGGTTTATCTGGAAGTCAGTCTAGAGAGTCTACTTATTGTAAAAGTAGTAAGAGATGAAACGCATGTGTTTATGTCATCCCCAGCAACAAACACAATTCAACTCTTGCCTGTATTTAAATACCAGCCCTTGAACTCTGAAAGCCTTTGTAAAAGATAAAATCTTTATAAACGAAGTTGTGTTATCTTGAGTCATGCAGCATCTACCTTTAAAGTGGTATCAGCTTTTCAGAATCGACACTCCCATGTCTTGAAAAGCAAATCACTATGAACTTCGGCAAAAACTACACGTAGTTCTTCATAGCCTAGTTTCCTTTAAAAAAAAAGTTAGCAGATACCTTTCTTAAAGGATCTTCACAAGAAGGTTCCTTAGATATGCTTGACCAAACAGCTTTGTTTCAGTCAATTAGATTTAAAAGTTACCTCAGCACAGAGCATTGTACGAAGAATAATACTGTTTTCAGCTAAGTTCCTACTCCCTGAGGTCACACACTAACGCTCACAGACTCTTGAAGGAAATTGGACTTGTGCACAATCTGCAGTCTAGATGAAAAGAAGTTATACAGGAAAAAAACACCTATTTGCTATATATTCATTTTTCCGCTTTAGATCTCAAACTTAATTTAAAACATGGTTACAGTACGATTTCTGTGTTATAATTTTATCTTCCCCTAAGCCAGGAACAGAAGTGAAAAAAGCACAGGTGCATTGGGGGACAACACTGCGTTACCATCGTTACTTAAGATGAATTAAGTGAGAGGGTTTGTTCTGCCTATAGCAAGAGGGCTAACACACCTTCCAGATGACGTAATCCTTTAAGATCAACCTGTGGTAATAAGTGATCATCTAAGTCTTACTGACCGCATCTGGCAGAAACCAGGGTTTCTTCACATTTATTACAGCAAAATATTGGTATTACCCACTTTTATACTGCAGGAAGGAACTTACTGAGATGAAATATAATCATTTTGACAAGTTAAAACGTTTTTAAAAGCACCTGCTTGGCTTCAGTTCCATTTCCCATTTTGACAGACTCAGGCACCAAAGCATCCACTTTTCCAGAATAAATCTGTCACTCTTAAAAGCATTAGGTCAGGACTTCAGTGGAAACAAAGGCCTCTTTCATAAGGATCTCTAGAACAAAGACCTGTGACCAAAATTCTCACTTCTACAGATAATTTAAGGATCTAATCCAGAATACACAGAATGGACTACGTACAGAGAAGCTCAGGGTTAAAACCCCTGAAGGAAAACAAGTGATGTAGTTGCACGTAAGAGAGAGCTCGGACACCAGGTCAGCTTCAGTGCTGTGCGCAAAGGAAGAATTGAAATCAAGACACTCCGAGAAACCAGGAAATGAAAACACCAGAAAAACAGAATAAATTCCATGCGTAAACTAATCCAACTTCTTTGTACAATAACAAGATCCATATTCTTTATTAAACTATTCTCACAAAACAGAACAATTACTGAAGGTGAATTACTGAAGGTAACTAACATGCAGCAACAAAATTAGCTATAGCAAGGGAAATTTTTTTTTTTTTTAAAAAAATCATTCCACTTCTCCTGCAAAGGTGGCTACCCGTCTATAACTGCTCAGGTTGCCTGTCTGCTCCCGAGCTGCCTGCTTGCAGCCTGTAGCTGGCACAAACTCCTAGCTGGTGATCAGCAGCATTTGCTGCCATGCTGGGCTGCCAAATGCAGCGCTTCACACGCAATGCATTCGATCACCCCTTTGGTGCAGCAGCCATATTAAGCTGATTTTTTCATAACATACCAGTGGACACATTCAAGTAGATAGCAATATGATGGACTAACTCATTGAAAGTTTATTAGGAAAGCGATCAGTGAACATATGCACACACGCACACTCTCACCAAGAGTACAAGCAAGAATATGCAGAGCTTTGAGTTCTACCACCCCATGAACACAGCATTGAAGTTGCTGAGAATTCCAGGACAAAGTCAAGAAGCACCTGTCTTTTTCTAAAGAAGTTTCCAAAAGCTTTTTTTTTTTTTCCCTCTAAAGCAGTAGCTTTATCAGTGTTCTTGTGTATTACAACTGCACAGAACCACCACAGTTTTTCTGTCAGTGTATGGAGAACAAGCTTAACACCACATGCTCTTATGAAAGTATCATCAGTATTTCCTTCTGGTTTTACAGAAATGATTTCCGAGTTTAGAAAACTAGAAATCCATTTCCCTGCCTCTTTTCCCTGACAACTGCTACTCTAATATATAGTACTGTAATTGCCCCCCTCTAAAACCTGCTCAAGTATATAGCTTAAGCCTTTCAGCCACTTGGGATACCAAGTCCGTCTACAGTCTTCTCTCCCTCTCTCTCCTTTTATCCCCCATGCACGAGCAAATACCACTCAAGCCTTTCTGTACCTCAGCTCACAGAAGACATCTACACACCAAACCAATTTATGAGATATATCCAAAAATTACACTAAAATAGCTGCAGCCTTTTCACCTGCCAATTTAACAGCTTAAATCTTGTATGAGTTCGTGTAGCAACCATTCATACTGCAGAACAGTGTTTTATACAAAAATGGTTTAACTACTTCATATACTACATTGGAAATATTAAGATAGTAATTTGGAGCACCAAGGAAAATTTTCAGCATTACAGTATCTTAAAGTTTAACTATGAACAAAGTTTAAGCCTTCTCTCTGGATTTACTTGTATTTCAAAAGCCAATACAAAAAGAAAAATGTTACATACGTACCAGTCACTCCTGTATACTAGAATTTGAGCAGCCACTGGGAATTTAGCACCGCCATATTTTCCAACAATACGCAACACTATGTTCAGCTGAAAGGGTACTCTAATGCAAGCCTGGGTTTTTTGCCGAGCCCTTGGCAAACGTGGGAACTCCACTGCTTCCAAGTAGCTCAATTATTTTTATGTAAGTGACAGCAGGTAGCTATTTAAATAGATTGTTTTGTTATCTATAAATGCCACTACAGGCAAGTCTTCATATGGCTCTGCTTTACTTTCGTGGATTGGTTCAACCCAAAATATTAGTCCTGGAAAAGCCTAGTTAGACCAATAGCATAATTACATTAAAAAAATCCATCTGGTTTTAAGCATGCAAGATCTAGTCAAAGCAAGCATAAATTTCAGCCACTGGTTTTCAAGCAAAAAGCCTTTGCAAAAGACAATTATGGCTTCCATCACCCTACCAGAGGTAACAATGAGAAGCAAGTCTAAGCCACAGGAGCATTGGTCTATTTTTGACAGTGGTATTTAAGTATTTATTAAGCTGTTTTCATCCATTTATTCAGTTGGCTGACATCCATCTGCCACATGTAACATTTGAAAATGCACAGTTAGCAAGCTGCTGAAATAAGGAACCTGGATAGTATTTGGTTGCATTTTTTGGTTAACATAATAGGCAAGAGCTTCTAGAATTTGTCTTGCTGATATACTTCAACTTTGCCTGAAGCAAGGATGGGAAAAGGTCCCCCCTGCTAGTATAAAATAGTTCAAGTACTGGAAAAAAGCCACATACATTTTTAATAGCAATATTTGCATAAGCAGAAAAGAAACTCCCAGTTTCTCATTGTCTCTAGCAATATTAAAGCAAAGTTTAAGTTTTAAAATACAGATGTTTAATTATTTAGCCAATATAAGTTCTACAAACTGCATCACAGATAATATTGCACAGCTTATAACCAAGATCAATACTACAAGCTAAAATCTTGCTAGTGACAGTGCTAATACAAATTGGCAATTTTAACCTTCCCATTCAGAAAACATCCATTCTTCTGAACCCCGCTGATGTATACCATTTATGTAAATATTTATTAGATCCAGTCATCGTGCTACAGTATTAGTCAGGTTAATAAACCTTCTCACTGTGAGAATACACCAGCATAAGGTATGAACACAATGAAATCCATATGAAATTTAATTTTCCAGAAATATCCTTGTGGCCCATCACATTCAGACTAAAGTACTGGAAATTTAAAATATTTACTTGTCTTCTTAGCATACCCAATGTGTAAGAATAATTTCTTGTTCAATTCCCAAAAATAAATAAATGCTTTCAATTGAAAGCTAGTATTTTTCTGATTTTCCAAAGTGGAGTCCTGGGGGAGCGGGGAGAAATAGCTTCAGACTTGTCATCAGTCCACTTCGGTACATAAAAGCATCTCCTGTCCCAGTATTCGTTCAAATCCAAGAGATATTTTCTTCCAGTGAAATATGACCGGAGCACTCATGTTATTTTCAGCAATTCAGTCTGTTTCCATGGCAGCACTGCGGGATTCCTTAGCCACCATGAGTCGCATTAGCTGACTGTGGAATTTCTCGATCTTCTTTACGTCTTGCGCCTGGTCTGTCCTATAGAGCAAACACTGTAAGAGAAAGTTGCTTAATATCAGATTTCACTGAACTGCTTTTATCCTGTTTACAGTTGCAACAAATTTGTGCTTGGAACACACAGAACAAGGGAAGTACTTAAATGTTCATTTGTGGCACGTTGTTACCATGAGGCAGCACCAACACATACCTACCCTGTTTTAAAAAACACACACATCTGTGTTTACATTTAGGTTTCTCTGAAAGGCTCATGCCTTCCATTTTGAAAATAGAGAAGCTCATGATTTATCCTAGTTTCTTCTCTCTCAAAAAAGGTGCTAAAACTTGGGTTTTAAAGCTGTCTTTAAAGACACCCTCGTTTGTGTTGCCTAAAAACAGAAGCAGATTTTAAACCTGCAATTACTTTCCTATTCTCTATATTCTGAAAGCAAGTTTATTTTGCCTTTCACAGTCCGTAATGTTACACTGCCCATGATGTAAAGTCAGTTCGGTATTTCCCATTGCAGAGGATCCCCTCCCCCAAGTAAAAATCTGTTTCTAAGACACTCCTAAATAAGGAACATAACATCTGATTAAGATCAAAAGGAACTCCTTCATGTGACAAGCCTGTAAACGCAAAAGGAACAGGAGTAACATGCCAGTGATTTACCATAGAAAGACCCGCTTAGGTTTTTCTGCAGACTAAGTAATTCCTTACACCTGTACAGCATGAGTACAACTGCCCAGGCTGATTTAACAATGAAAAAACCCCAGAATGCTCCATTCTCCAGTGCTGTCAACACGACAACTTTTGCCAGCATTAAATTCCTATTTTAATTCAGAGGCAAACAGTAGAAAAAACAGGTGATTTTTTCCTTCAGCTGTATTAGTTCTACAGAGTCAGCAGCAAGGAAAACTTCCCTTCCCACCTTTAGAAAAAAAACCCCAAAGACACAAAACCAACCCAACCCCCTGCTCCCCCAGCGGTGTAACAGCTTCCCGTGACTGGAAGCAGGTAGGAAGGCCTGTAACTGAAAACAGCCCAATTTCACGAATCACCCGACTCCAACTTTCCCCTATGGAAGATTTCAATTTAACTGCCTTTCACTTCCCCCTGTTATCAGTGCCCCATACTCAACATCTCACCCACACTAAGCCCTATTATATTATCAAGTGTCATTACTGGAGTTTCACATCTCTCCCAGGTATTGGAAATACCAATGCCAGGCTATTTTTCCTGGAAAGAGGAAATCTGATTTTTCCAAATCTGAAGATTTGGAAAAACAGACTGCTGTTTCTTACTCTGGACTGCAGAACAACAACTTGGCTATAACATCACTAGCACCAAGAACCTGTCGCTGGCGTGCACGTCAGCATGCACACGCTGATGCATGCCGACACATTTCTACCAGCTGCCCACCATCTCACATCCCAGCCCCACACACGCTTCTAAGCATCCTCCCAGACTATTTAGGACAAGGGCAACCAGTAAGCGCAGCAGCTCTACCTCCTTGTACAGCAACCCTTGGAAGGACACTGCAGCATTCCATGTTGAGTGCACACACCACAGTTTTTACTGAATGCGTAACTGACACTGTACCAGTATTTCAGAAGATGGGATTTCTGAACCGCAAGCGAATCTTGTCATTCAGTCTGCAGCACTCCACTGTCTCATAATCACAAATAAGGAGCTTAACCTACAGTTGGAAGCTGTCACCACTCTGAACAAATTAAAAGGACCACACTCGCATTAGTAAACACATCTGCGTGAAGATGCTCCTGAAATACTTCAGCAGAAGCTACCAATGTAGTTCCGTGAAGCACTTTCAGATAGACAAGAGAGTCCAAGATTTTTGTAGTGCTCTTTTTCTTTGTTTTCATAGAATCCCAAAATAATTTTGTTGACACCCATAAAGAACACTGAAGTGTTAGAACTTCTCATGGACTGTACAGAGTTGATGTCAGTCACAGACACAGCAACTAGGGAAGGCTGGGCACAGTAAGTTTTGAGAAAACTGTCAGGCACTCTCAAGGCAATGGCTAAGAGCTCACAAGCTGACAGCAAAATGCAAGTCTGTGAGACGTACAATAAGCCCTGAAAGGGGAATATATTCTGTACTTACAGCTACATCGTCCGTTACTTTGATACAGAGGTTCCCATCACAGTGTCGATATTTGAGAACAACTCGCACCTGAAATGACAAACATTTTATGAATTAGCACCTACAGCTAACGATTCTCATAACATATCTGCAGGAAACCTGCCCAAATTCAGACTGCCTTTTACTAGACTTCTGTACTGCTTACACATTTTCACCACCTCTGTGGTGGTCCTCAGCTCTGCTGGCCACTAACCCTACCGCCAGGATGGTTTGGAAGTTGAACCATCACATTTCCCTGCCTAACATTTTAAACTGCTATTATAATAGCATCAGGAAGCTTCACATTGGGCATGTTCAAACCCACTATAAATACAGCAATGACAGTTGCAGGGACCTCAGCGACAGGTAAGATAAACTAGGAGAGTCATATCAACACAAGATATCCCCTCGCCATACATCACACTTCAGAAAAACTAAACGGAAGCTTATGTTTATAGACTTGAAACACAAATAAAAAAGTTCTACATGAAGATTTGAAAGCTATTAACTGAGTGGGGTAAGCTCAACATTACTGCTTTTTCTTCTATGGTACCTAAACTATTATCTTTTTAAAAAGTTGTATTTCCAGTCACTACAGTTAATTCAATAGCTGCACATATTTGAAGTGTTCTGATGTTTTGCAAGTGGAAAGGGATGGTACAAGAGTAACACTTTTAGAGTAACTAAAATCAGAAGACTGAAGAGAGTTCTTGCAAATTAAATTGCTTTCAAGACTCAGTAAGGCTACATTTGAAGTCTGAAAGCAAGCATTCATCTTCTCACTAAAACAATTACTGCTGTAGTCACCTGCCCTGCATTTTAACCTGTCCGCAGTCCTTCCGGACTCTCAAATCACCAGAGTTCTCAAAACCGTGGTGATAAAAATCAATATCCTCAGCAACTGACTGAACATTAAATGCTTCCTCCTGAATGCAGAACTGGCCAGAGACTTTGTATCTACTGTTTCTAGTCTCAGCTAGCATCAGCAACTAAAAACAAAGCAAGGTGTCCTTTTGAGAACATTCTGAACTCACGCTATAAACAGGTCTTTGTTGTACAGTGACCTGTGCTAATGGTCAACAACGTCCTTGACTACAAAACACATTTTGAAATTCCTGCTCTGAGATGGATCTCATCAGATTTAGCCTTCTTGTTTAGCAAAGTGTCATACTCCCACCACAACACAGCTGTGTAACAGAACATCTCTCAACTGCGCAGGCCCAAAAGCACAAGAGAGGCTGCCACAAGCAGCACGCATGACCTCAGTAGATAACTTGCTCCCACAAAAGGCAAGGCCACTCACTACCTAGCCCCACCAGCCCGCGAAGAACGCACCCCCATTCCCATGATTCTTGTTATTCCTTCAGTTTCCTGACAAGCCGAATTACATACAACAGCTTCTCAGGCTAGTTCTTCGGCAAATTAAAAGGAAGGTACTCATGTTGTGACCCTGGGGCCTATGTAAACTCCTTTGTAAATAGACAAGTTCATTGCTGTGGATGGGAAGAGATTGCCTTTGGATGTACGTCCCTTAAGAAAAGGGGGAGAGCAACTCCTGGCTGCAGTGACATCCCTCCCAAACACTTTCATTTAATTGGATATTACAGAGCATAAGAAGGTAAAACAATTTATTATCTGTACATAGGTGACAAGTGCATATGAAGTGGTCAACCGTGCTAGTTAAAAACAGATGTTAAACACTACTTCTGAAGGTTTCTCTGTGTCCTCTATTTTTGGTGAGGAAAACTAGGCCTTTCTTACATAAGTCTTCTCAGGCATATGAGTTCCACATTACCTTTTGTGCTACTTAGTTAAGACGCAACGCTAATTCTGAAGACTGAAGAATTGCTTTTAATGTTTGCACAAACTATACTCCTGAAGGAGTTACCAGAAATAAAAAGCAGTCATATACCAAGAAGTTAATTCCTAGAGCAAATATTCTTTAGGAAGCTAACACCGTCCAGCCTGAAGTGACACTGCAGGCAACAGTGCAATGCAGGAGCTAATGAACGCTTTCTTTTAGTATTTTAGGAAAACAAATTCAAACGATATAGCCTTATACGTTGTAAACTCATAAAATAAACCAACTCTCGACACACTCTTCATTCAACACAAATCTTTTAATCCCGGTTTCTAAGACACAAGTACACTGCAAATAAGCGCAACGTCTCTGAAGTTGGGCTCTCGAGGCTCGTACGTGTCGCTGATAACAACACCTGAACACCGTCCCCTGTGTACGTTTTTGGGCTGTTAAATGAGAACTCCCTCCTCTTTCGTGGAAAAGGAAGGTCGGGTGCGACACCAGCGAGTTACCCCCCTTCCTTGCCGCCGCTTCTTGTCCCCTCCATGCAGGCCACTCGGACTGCACCTCGAGAAACCCCTCCAACCGCTTAGCGCCGAGCGCCCCCGCCGAGCGCAGCCAGCTGCGCACAGCCAGGGCCGCCTTCGGGAGCACTGCTCCCGGCGGGGGCGGCGCGGCTACAGCCCCTGCGAGACGCCGCGGCGGCCTCCGCGGCCCGGCTGGGACAGGCACACACACACCCCCCGGGAGGCCGCACCGCGCGGCTCCGCAGCGAGCTCCGCGGCCCGGCGAGGGCGGCCCGCCGGGGCTCAGGGGACCGCCTGCCTCCTCGGGCGGCCAGAGGACACGAAGCGAGAGCGCCGGAGCCACCAAGCCGCCCGCGCCGGCGCCCACCACCTCACCCCAGTAAGCCGCAGCTCCCCGGGGCCTACCGCGGGCGGCGGAGGCCCGCCCGCCCTGCCTCTCGGCCCGGCTCCCACCCCACCTTCATGGGGTCGGCGAGGTAGAGCTTCTCGGCGGCGCGCGTGAACTCCTCCCAGACCTGGTAGTGCGGCATGGCGGGCGCGGCGCTGCACGGCGCGGCGCTCCGCTCCCCCCGTCGGCGGCAAGATGGCGCCGGAGGCGGGCGCTCCGTCACGGCAAGCCGGCACCCCCCATTGGTCGGCGGGAAATTGTCGCCCAATCGCGAAGCGCCTGAGTCAGAGATTCTGGCCCCGCCGGCGGAGCGCGGGCGGCGAAGGCAGGGCGCGCGGCGGCGCCGAGAGGGGAGCCCTGAGGGCGGCGCCGTTGCCACAGCGACCCCGCCAGGCGCGGCGGGCTGCCGGCAGGCGCCTCCCCGCCCACAGCGGGGGTGAGGGCTCCCATCGTGGGCTGCGCCGCCGCATCGCCGCGGCGCGGGCTGGCAGCCCGCCGGCCGGGCGCCCGGGGTTCGAGCCCCGCGGCCGGCGGAGGGACAGCCCGCCCGCCCGCCCGGCTCTGGGCGCTCGGCGGGGGCGGCACCCGCGGGGCTCTGCCAGGCCAGGTGCAGGCCGTCTCCGCGTCAGTCTCCCGGCCCACGGCGGGGTTTGGGGGCGCGGGTGGGCCGGCGTGCGGGCGAGGGGCCCGGCCCGGCCTGGCCTGACCTGGCTGGGAGGGCCCGGCGGGAGGTGAGGCCGGGGCCCAAGGCCAGCCCCGGCCAGGCGGGCGAGCGGGCCGCAAGTGTGATGTTAACTCGGTTTGCTTTCACAAGTGAATCGAGCCCAGGTTTTCCCAGGCTGGAAGGTCCTTTGTTAAGCTGGGGGGTGGCTCCGTGTTGAACAAAAAGGATATTTAGGAGCAGCTTGCTGGCTTCTCTGGGCCGCCGTGGCAGCCGCAGTCCTGCCAGAGGGGTGCTGAGGCTCGGCTTGGCGCTGGAAGTCAAGCTGCTGGCTTCAGAAAGAGACTGAAAGTTTTCAAATTACAAAGATCTTGGGGAACCCTGCTTTTCAAAATTATATGTGTGTGTCTGTGTAAAGCATTTACATAAAACTGACTAGAATTCATTTCAAAAGAGAAATGGGGGGGGGGGGGGAAAGATCCACAATTTCTCCTGTTACATTTTAAAATCCCATTTCATTTAGTGACCTGTGATTTTGTTCCTTAATTGCACAAAGATTGTAGCCAGCCACAGTGCTAAGTATTACGTTACACGGCTTGCATAGCGGCTGCGATTACAATAAACACGTAAAAATTGCAGTTCTGTATTTCATGGGGACGCACTGAAAATTCAGAAGCTCCTGATAATGACTCACAACTTTAAGTTCATTTTACTGAACTGAGCAAACCTCAACATTGTGGCCAAAAAAATAAACTGGAAAGTTTAGGGCAGATCTGCATGTAAGGGGACGAATTATGCAGGCCGTTCCAGTCTCCACTAGCAATATGGGGAAATACTAGCTGTAGTTTTTTTCACGATAGGCGCAAGGGAGAATGAAGAAACATGGGACAGAAATAAAAGGGTGGATGAGAGGTAAGGGGAGAAAAACTAGAATGAATTTCCCTGAGTCAGTAAAGCAGAAAATAATTGTTACTGTGGGGATCAACTCTGAAAAAGTCTGCAGTGGTTCCACTGCCAAACTTTAATAAATTGCGACTTGTGGGTGTTATGTGGTCTAAACAATTCTGTTAAAGGGCTTTGCACCAGTGAGTGGAGGCTATGAAAGACTTAAGACTTTTTTTTCCTTTCCAGAACCACTCACAGAGTTTAGATGCTGGTGTGTCTGAGAACCCAGCTTCAGAAACGTAAGAGTTGTCTTTCAGAGAGGCTGATAATCAACAGCTCTGGCTAAAAGTGGTAGATGTACCGACAGAGCCTAAAGCAATTACCCCAAACACAGAACCTAACCTGCAGGGAGTGCTTCTCCACTATCTTAGGTTTTGGGTAACCATTTATAACAGCAGAGTAGGAATTGCTTTCGGTAGTGCTTTACAGACATGTAGGGGATGTAAATACATGAAAATGAAAGGTGTGGGGAGTGCAAACCCTGTTTACACGTATAACATTTCACAGAACCATTGCTCATGAAATTTGGATCCGGGCTTTCAAGTGGGACACGGATATTTTCTTTCTGAAGGAGAAGTCCCAATTTTGGGCTGTCCAGAAGCACCTTAGGGTTGCTTTTCAGAGGATTTTCTTTTTGACTCAAATGTTCAGGATCCTTTATGTGTTCTTTGACACAAGAGTTGTCTTAAGAGCTTGCCAATGGCCAGTCAATAGTGCTGTAATACACAATTTCTTCAGTTAAGCTAATGCAACGGAGCAAGATTAGAAAACAAACCCATTTTCGTATTTATTTTTCCTTAACCAGATGATTTCTGTGATCCAGTTTAGTATATAGCTTCTAAATCTATTATATATGCACAACTTTGAAGGTAACAAACTGCAGTAGCCAGGGCAAGGAAGAGACAGGGATTTCGTAATTGTCCTTACCTCTGAAGAAAATGTGATGTGTCACTATGACAGTTATATACAGCCTGATACACAATTCCACATAGCCTGTTCCTGGCCGCAGATCTTAAGGACTTCCTCTTCCCCACCACCTATGGCCCCACGGTTGTGCTGCCACAGCTGTTTGTAACTCTGTGCCGGGGTTCAAACCAATGCTTGGATTAAAAGCAGCACTGTTTTTAGTAACACTTTTTTTTAACCGAGATCAGTTCATTTTTCCAGTTTACTGTGTGGCCTTACGTACTGTTGTGCTGACACAGCTGTTGAAAATGTACCTTTTTTGGTGGCAGGACAGGATATGGGAATTCCTACTGTTTTTGCTGGCTTGCCACCAAAAATGGGGGGGCGTATGTGAAACCATTCCCCCCCAGCTCCCGTGAAAGCAAGGCCAGTTGCTAAAATCTCGGCAATTAAAAACAGAGGCTATTTCTGAGCCTCAGGGAATGTCTGATACCTATAGTTAGTGTGCTGCTTCGCCCTGTTGTTCTCAACTTGCTTGGAGAACAGAACATTTTCTTGACATGTTTGAAAAGTAACTTAGACCACCGCAGTTATTCAGCTGTAAGTTGTATTTGATGTATGTCCAAAACTGTATTTTTCAAGTGAGTTCCAGTGAATGCAGTAATAGTAGAAATCTTTCAATGGGCTTTTTGTTTAGTGAAATAAAATGAACAGTTGTTTATCACTATGTGGAGTGTTTGGTGTCCGGCCAATAATAATTTAGTAGTTAGTAAGAATTCTGCTAAAACATACATACTTATCTTGCTTTCTTTTCTTGAGTTCCTGCTTTCGTCCATGCAAGAAATCATTCCAGCGGTCTTAACGGCCATTCCATCACTTGTAAGTGAAATCTGGAATGCTATAAAACCTCATTTACCCTTTCCTCAGTCTGTCCTTGTATATCCTCGCTATATTCCCTAGACCACCTTAGATAATGTCTTTTTTAGCTTGGATTTAAGGCCATAAAAAGCTATGAAGCAATAATGTAAGTACTTGTGTGATGAAGATTTTTCATGCGGTTTTTCCTCGGGCCTTTCCCCCTCATCCAACCTGTATGTACATGATTAATGATCTCTCTTTGAGCAAGCTTCTACATGCATTGCCACTGCAAGTTCTGCTTCGTATAGTTATGTTCAGGCATCTGGATTCCACGTGGTAATTTCTTTAGTTTTTTAGCTGGTGTCTTCCTTTGCATAAATGACAAACTGAAAGAAACAGTAGAAAAAGACCTTGCATTATATCTTAAAATATCATCCGCGGAGATCTTGAGTTCTTGCAACTCCTACAAAGTTCATGGAAGTTGCAGCTGCTCAGCATCACTCAAGGTTAGATATTTGGTTTCCTGTTCTTCACATTAATGCTTTTATTCAATCTAAAGCACGTGCCATATTCTTATTTGCAAGTGTACTTTTCTTTCCTGGATAAGGAATTCAGATAAGAGTATTACATTCATTAAAATAGTTATCTGTCACCATGACATACTACTGGTGGGTAAAACAACCTGGTCTTTCCAGCTAAAAGAAGCTTTGTACACAATACTGTGCATTATCATGCTAAATTATGGATTTGATGGGAAACAATAGGACAAACTCTGATCTCAGTTATGCTGCTGTAAATCCAGAGTCTTTCCATTTATTTCAGTGTTTTTTTTTTTTTTTGTATCTGTAACAGTTTAATTAAGAGCAGACTTTGGTGCTGAGATGATAATCCTGCTCTTGGACCAGGAGCAACATAAAGTCAGCGCAGTTATACAGGTCTAAAAGAGTGCTAATGAGGAGTTAGTTACAAGGCAATTATTGCTGCCAGGAATGCTTAATACTTAAAGAAGGAGATACAGTCACTTCTTTCAAAATAGCTTCAACCCAGCCCTCAGTGAAGTTAAGGAGAAGGCATGGGCACGGTGATTATACATTCCATTCTTGTGTGTGTACGGTCTAAACCAGCTTGGGATTTGTACTGATGCAAACTTTAATTACACTGGGTTATTTTTTTTTGTAAGGCCATTTATGTGCATAAGGATGCAGATAGTTCTTGAGTACAGTAAGATCTGAGGTCTTTGACATCTCACTGGCTTCGGAATCTCAGTACCCATGAGAACTGAGTCTGCAGTCAGAAGCAGTTCGTGCTCCTGGATGGGTTATAACACGCCAAACCGAGCCACAGGTTTCCACTCCACAGCTCCTGAAGGAGCACAAAACACACTGCTCCTTT
This sequence comes from Aptenodytes patagonicus, assembly GCF_965638725.1. NCBI lineage: Eukaryota > Metazoa > Chordata > Aves > Sphenisciformes > Spheniscidae > Aptenodytes > Aptenodytes patagonicus. The sequence continues at coordinate 111,375,226 of NC_134951.1, read as the reverse complement.
CTATGGGTTTTCCCAGCCTGAGCCATGTATAGTTAAATACATCAATGCTATTTTTCTATTTCTTTTGCATATAAGCATCTTATCGAGTGATTCAGGCCCACACTGTCCTAACAGGGTAATTAAATATTGGTGTGACTTGATCGTTAAAATACAGTTCATGACAATTAAGGCTGTATGTGGACAGCAGGATTTGGGGCCCTGTCCCGCTGCCTGTCCCAGCCAAGTCACAACTTCAAGTCAGGATGAGACCTGGGTGCCTGTTACTCTCCTCCCTCCTTTTCCCCAGTGCCCGTGCTCCTGTGAAAGGAAACACACTCCAAACATGTCCCCGATCGGGGCCGCTGGGGAGCCCGCAGCCGTGGGCACACCGGGATCCAAACTTGCCATGTATTTTAGCCATAACCTTCCCCAAGGCAGCATTGTTTCCTAGTTTGCTTCAACCGTTAGAAAAAAAAACCCTGTCATTTAATATGGTCCTCACTGTATGTTAGGGAGCTTATGTATGTGCGTGTCAATAGCCGTTCCACTAGCAAGAGAGCTGTCCCTACGTATGGCCGTGTTGCCAGCCTGGCCTTAATAGAAACTGCCCTTTCATTTTTGGATGCTGTTCTGACAGCGTTCTTGTTAAGCCGTTTGCTTGTGGTAGCTAGAAAGATGCATCCCTTCCTGTTAAGTGGTCAGTTTAGTCCCTTCAGCATAATAACACATTCAAATTAATGTGCTGCCATGAAAGAAACATATGTTAGAGGGCAGACTCTAGGCTGTCACAACATTGACTATTGAGATTTGAGAATGAAATAGCAGTCCTCGTGATGGCCTTCGGGGAAAAGACGAACACATGTGGTAGCCAGCTCGTGAGCCGACATTTGGAGCACTCTGGAAGCAGACAGACACTCTTAGCATTAACTGCTCATAGATTTTGTATCACCATTACGTGAAGTTTCTGAGCATGCTGAAGATGGGGTTAGATCATCTGCTGGCACACACGGGAAGCACATTGATTTCTTACATTAATCTTTAAATAGAAAAGCTTTTTATTTGATAGGCATGACTTAAGGCTGGTTTACCTGTGCTATTCATGCTGCCATGGCTGACGTAATTGAAGAGTACAAACCACCAGAACTGGCAAGTGAGATTAGATGCTTATAGCGATACCTTCCCGAGTCCTCTGGAGCAGCGTAACTGCCCCCGGGGCAGAAGGGCTTTCAGCACTTTTTACTAAGTTGACTTCTGATTCTAAACTGCATGTCTCAGCCCAGATCAGACGGAAATTACCTCCTTCTCAGTTCAGCCTGCAGAAGGGAAGACATGAGCAGTTCCTCGTCTGCTGTAACGCTAAAGCTTGAACCTTCCTGGCAGGTGGACCCTGCCGACTTCTTGCTTCAACGAGAGAGTAACACACTTCCCCTTCCCCCTGTGCTGTTGTGAGAGCAGCAACATGCAGCTGGTGGGAAACAGTAACTTTTGTCGTTTGCAAAGTAAATTCATGCCTGTCCTTGAAGTTGCGCGGCCTCATTCGAGTGGACTCTTGATTTAGCTGTGTCAGTAAAAGAGGCTGGTAGTCCCAGCCACTTGTCATTGCCTTTTCCCAGGAATTAATGCCCTCTCATGATGTGTTTGCAGAGATGCTTGTGTGAGTGCCCCTTAACCCACTTCAATCAAACCGGGTTAGCAAAAACCTCCTACTTAATCCATTTAAGCTAAGTCTGGCTCAGGTTGGCCCAAGTAGGTTAGGGGGTGTCCACACGAGCCACTCTGCAGGCAGATCTGAAGAGGAGGTAATTTCCACAAGAAGAAGTAGGACGGGCTGAGCAGGGGGAGTGGATCTGAATCAGCAGCTTCTCCCGTCCCCTCAGCTGCAGGCGGAAGAGGACGCCAGCCGCTGCCCCGCGCTGCGCACACGCACAGGCGTGTTGGGCAGCTCGGCTGGCAGGCAGAACTTGGGCAGCCACAGCGGTGCAGCTGTTTTCCCATATACCCCTTCCCGTAGTTACAACAGTAGAAAAACCTTGTGCAGAGCAGCTGTTGCCGAGAATGCACAGCAGACTGAAGCCTCTGCAGGCTCCTCACGCTCTCCTGTTCGAGCGTTTGTCCTTGGTCAAGAGTTGGTACGGGTAGAGGTCCAAATTATGGTCAAATTAGTGTCAAAGTGGATTCTCGGCATTTGCATTGCCAATTCCTGAAACAACTGCAAGCACACACGTTCCTTTGGTGTCTACAGAACGGCAGCTTTCTCTAAAAGATGTCTGATGCAGAGCTTGTGTAGCTATAGGGCTCGCAGGCCCACATAAAGCACACGTAAGAGCTGGGATCTGTGCTGGGAAGGGCTTCCTTGCTTCCAACATGGTGCTGCTGTTACAATCCTTGTCACGGAGCTTACAAGTACTCGCCTGGCCCTTTGGTTGGCTTGAGTCTGCAGAGAAATTTTAACCTCAAATCTGTAAGTTTAGTGTTTTCATAAGATTTGGGGTACATTAAAAACCTGAAAGGAGATCTAGGTAGTGGGTAGGAGTGGGGGCAGGGAGAATATCTGTATAAATTACATGCCAGGGCTGTGACTTTATGTCGAAGGGATAACTACTAACAAGATTTGAAATGTGTCCTAACAATTGCATTCTCGCTGAGGTGCTTTTCTCTCTCCATTAGCAACTTCTACTGATCTCATTATTGGTTTTTATGCGTATGAAGTAAGTCAAAGGTTGAAGTGATCTTGCTACTTCAGGAATAAATGACAAAGTTCCCCCTTCTTTCAGATGAGGCAGAAGTTTAGAGGTCACACAGATACCAGGAAAGCATATGCAAGGGATGTGAACGAAGGAGGAAATACTCACCGCTCTCATCATTTTAGAGCCTGGAGAAAGATGAGGGGCCTTCAGGCAATTCCCAGCCTAATGCTGACCCTCCTTCCTTGTCTCCCTGCCTCTTACCCACTCCTGCCTGGGAGGGAGAGGAACTGGGAATGGTGGCTGCATGTTTTCTGAGGAATCTCTGTACCAGATCTCTATTTATAAGGATTCAGCCAATCTGTGTCCCCCTTACGCAGCACAAAGAGATGAGGCAGGGCAGTGCGTCTGCTCATACATATTTCAAATCCTTTTTTTTTTCCTTAGGGTTGTTTTCACTTTTATTTTAAAACAGGGTAAATCTAGCTGCCCTAAAGCTAGCTCCTCTTCTACATAGTTTACTCTTGTTGATTTAAAAACAAGAATCATGAGAAAGCTTTGGCAGCGTAGCACTTGCTGTGCAAAATTTACATGCAGCTGCTTTGAACTAAATTCCCAGCAGAAGTGAAAGGATTTTGAGGCTTCCAGATCTTAGCAGACTACTGTTTTTTGCAGACAGAAATCTGTATAATATGTACTTCTCCAGAGATCCCTCCCAGCCAGCTAGGACTGTACTATCCTCCTCCTACCCCACTGAGACATATTATCAGCTTTTGGGAGGGGATCCTTCTGGACCTAGAAAGTTAATTAGCTTTGCTTGCGAATGTCTGCCATTGAAGTGACTGATTGCTTTTTGGAGGGAAGGAAAACTCGTCTCTAGAGTTGAAAACAGCAAAAACATGCAAATTTCTGTAAATCTTGACGCTTATTTCTCTTCTGTGGGGCAACACTCTTCTCCGTAAGTGGGGAAAAATTTCCAGCAGTTCTATTTCAGTTTCTGGAGTTGTAGGTTGAATCATAAATTTAGTCTTATAGATCGAGAATATGATCAGGAGTGTTTGGAGGCTGTTTGCAAATCAAATGCTGGTAATTTCGAGTAAGATAGTCTTGCCCTGCCTGACTCCAGCCTGACCAGTTTCACAGAAGCTGAGAATCTGTTGACACTGATAGTTTTTTGGGGTAATGAAGCCATGATCTAATCCAGGGCCAGAGCGGTAAACAAGTGGTTTGCTGTTTAGACATGTAAGGTAACTAACACAATTAAGGTAAGGCAGGCCACTTACAGGTGAGGTGAAGATGTCTCCTGCGTTGACACAGGAACCTCCTCGGCGGCAATGCTAACTTCAGCGTGTGGACGCTTTTCTCCTTAGGAGCAGGATCAATTTGATGCCCCGAAAGTCTTGTTAGGTATTCTGTTCATTCCTCAGAGAAGTATCATGAGGGTTAATTATTTCTCTGCTCTGACTCAGACAGTGATTTTGTGCCAGAGGATTCTGGCAGTAAGTATAATCCTAGTGATACCCTCAGTGAGGAAACCATTGTTAACGATGTTGATGAGGAAGCGCTAATGGAAGCTGAACCAGAGCCTGATATAGAAATTGAGAGACCTAAGGCAAACAAAGGAAAGAGGTTGGAAACCTGGCTGTTTTCAGCCTTCCGCAGCAGATCTTACAAAAAATAACTCTTTGTCTTCTTCCCCTTTCCCCCCCATCCAAACGCAGGCTGCAGAATGGCTCTCCTGAGGCTGAGCTGTGCTAGGGGGAGGGAGGAGATGCGCTGCTGAAGTGCTGGTGCCGATCGTCGTTCCCCCGGGGAAGACATGCAGCAAGGAGCAGGTTTCAAATGGAGTGTCTCTTCAGCAAAACCGGGTTGCCAGATGGGGACTGAGGCCCTCGCTCTGCCCAGGCTCCAGCAAGGCATTGCTCCAGAGCCAGTCGGCACTGTGAATTGTAAATACATTGGCCTTGTTACTCTATTTAGGATCGGTGCTCTGGAGTTAGATGTTGCATGAATAAAACATATTTTCCATACTGTTTTTCTCTATCAGTATTTTATAAACTCATGGTGAGAGACCGGTGATCTCTGCCTGCTGCGTAACTGTGCTGTGAGAGGCAAAAGGGCTCCCTGCGCCAGCACGCAGAGCTAAGCACAACTTAGCCCTTAAAAAGTTTCCCTTGTCCCAAAGAGATTATTTTCCTCTCCTAGTCCCGTGTGGTTTCCAAGGCCCAGTTTAAACACATACAATGACATAGGATAGATAGCTATTTTCCATACATGGCATTGGTTGTTCAGCAGGAAGCATTCATCGCTTTAAGACAGTACTGAAAGGGATTCTGTTCTGCACTCCAAAAGAGAAGCAGGCAGGATTATCTTGGGTCACATCTTTCTTCTATTAGTCAAATGGTGAAACCAGACATCTGAGTTGTTTCAGTCTGTGACCTTAGCCTGTGCTTCCTGACAGATCTCACAGCTTTTCAGTTGTCCCTAGTTTATATGCAGGATTCTTCAGTCCCCCTGGCAATCTGCATTCTTTCTTGAGCTTTTTCCTGGTATCTTGGGCCCTTGGGAGATCACAGCCTCGCCTCGGTTTCTATGTGGCTGCATAGCTAACCACTCCAGTAATTCACTGCCTTAGTCTGGATCCCTCCGCTGAACAGGCTTAAAGGTATTCATGGCCTTCTCCAATGTTTCGTGATGCTATTCAACCTATACAGTCTTCTTTCAACTTGCATTCCTCCTGGATGCCTCCAGAAGCAGAACAGCAGGCTCCAACATTTCCTGACACTGTGGCCCTTTATAGCAACCAGCAGTTTACACATTTGTCATTCAACTCACAATCTGTTTCACGGTTTCTGGCATCTTACGGTCGCGCTCTCATTCCCTAACACGCTATAGCCTTCTTCAGGCTCAGCAGCTGCTCCAAGAAGGTTCCTAAGGCTGGGGAGCTTTTTGCTGAAAATATTTTTCAGATTCTCCCTTATGCTCTCTAGCAATGAATTTTTTTCTGTTTCATGATATAATACGGTTTTCCTTGGCATATTTCTAATTGCTTCTTCATTTACCTTTATTGGTCGCTGATCTCCAGCGGCGTGTGTTATTCCCCATAAAATCTGGACACTGTGACTTTATTATTTCAAACATCCTTCTAGCTATACCCAGCAACTGTAGCCCTTCTTGATGCGACTGCATTCAGTAACGTTCCCTTGTGTTAGCTGATTGTCTTTTGTGTCCCCAGCAATTCTCAGCCTTCTCTGGTTTTCATCGTCATCCTGAGGCTCGCATCGCGTAGCGTTGTGAGGCTTTCTCAGACAGCTCTGTCACGATGATGTCTCCTCTGGTTTTCCGTATCACCCTGGGACCTCTCACATACATATCTTACTCAACTTCTCTTATGTCCCACAGCACTACGCAGGCTTTTCCTACATGCTCAGCAACTTTCATGGTACTCTGATGTCCCCTGGCTGTTATCTGGCTCTCTTTGATCTTTCCCAGCTGAATCGCAGCACTCCCTTAATATCCCTCTCTATACCCTCTATGACCTTCACAGGCACCTCTGGCTCGCTAATGGTTATTTCCACATCCTTTTTTAAGTTTGACATCATCTACAAACGTTCGCAATCATGCAGCCAATAAGGACATTCTGGAAAAGCAGCAGTTCAAGCATTCGCTTTGTTTCTCTGACAACATTTTTTAAAAGTAAATACATAGCTGTCTTAATGAATTTTGAGAAGAGGAGATTGTTACAGCATTTGCAGCAATGTATATGAGCAGTCTGAGGCTCTTTTACTAAGTGACTAAAGTAAGGTAAGGGTTATACCATGGTGAGCTTGCCCCGTGTATAAAGACCCTGCAGAGAATAAGACTGGCAATGCTCTTGAAAATTTGATCCACAATAGCGGTGCCTTTGCTTCTCTTTGATAAGATGCCTGTCACTGTTCAATGCAAATTCACCTAGCAATATTTGTAAAGTACTTGAAATGCTTGGGTGATGGGTACTGTGGAAGTTTAGACTGTTGCTATTCTTACATTAGACATCTTTACCCATAACAACAAATAAGAAAATCCTGAGCTGGCTATGATGAAGCAATTTTTACTTGCCTGCTAGCTGGCCTCAAAACCTGTTTGAGGTTTGAAGTTTTCAAATAGAAAAAAGAAACAGATGCTGAAGTTTACGAAGCTGTAGAATTGGCTTCATTCTAATATCACCTCTTGAAAATACACGAGCATGAAAGAATACAAGTTACATTTCTTATTAGCTATTCATGTCGTAGCATCATCATCATCAGACTCGTCTCAGCTGGTATAACGTAAGCCAACTGCATCCATTCTATGTGGATATCATTACAGAGTGAATATTTCTTCTTCATAAAAATTCCAGCGCTCAAGCATATTTGTATACTTTGACTCTCTCCTTGTCCCCAGTGCTTTGATTGCAGTAAGAATCCTAAAATAAGTAAGTTTGTTCCTGTCATTTGTCTTGTGCAAACATGCACACCCGTTCCTGGTTTCCACTTACAAAGATGATTACAAAAAAATCCCCGTGATATAAATCATACAGTAGTGCATTACAGTTTTATTTAGCTCCTTAGTCAACCATGCTTTTAAGTTATACCCAGCAGTAGACGCCATGTTTAACGGTGCAAGGGCTACATGCTTATGTGCTTACTTTATTTCCTTTACTGCTGAAGTTCTAAAGCAGTCAACAGTACTTTAAATACGGATTTATCACTGCTTACGTACCACTGAACTGCAGGGGAGGGAGGATAAAAACGTTACCGAGTACAGTGGGGTCAATTTCTTTTTGCATGGAAGGACTGCTTAGCAGAAGGGGAAGAGGCTGAACCTGGTGCCAGCTATTTTTGCACTAGCCAAGTCCTGTCATCCAAACTGCACGGGGGCTGTGCTAACTTAACTCTGCAGTAGGAGAAGGTTAACTTAAACTTCCAGATGTACGCTTCCACAGACCCCTGGTCCTTCCCTTCCCCTCTCTTCGCTTCGCTCCCCACAGTCCCCTCTGGGACAAGTGCAGAAGCCATCCCAGCCAGGTGGACATCATCAGGTGAAGTCTGGAGAACCTAATTCAGCAAGTGATCCAAGTTCAGTCATGGCCTAACTGGGTATAATTTTTTTTTAACATGAAAGCTGAGCTGGACCTGGCAGCTTTTAAAACCCGGAAGATTTGAGGGGAAAGGAAAAACAAAAAATATTGAACACAGTCTATATCACTTTTGCATCAGATAGATGTTTCTGTTACTGTTTTTCCTTAGTAGGAATTTCCCCGGCATGAAGGATTCCCCCGTGGGTGCAGAGCGGGCACGACCGCCTTCTTTCCAGATACGGGCTATCATCATGGAGGCTGGAGGATAACCATAGAATAATTTAGGCTCGAATGGGCCTCCGGAGGTAATTTGGTCCCACCTCCATTCCAAGCAGGGCCAAGTAGATGAGGCTGCTCTCTGATAATCCTTCTTTGATAGATGGCCCATGGTGAAAATAAAGCCTTTAAGTTTAGATTAGAAAAGCATTTCTTAAACTTCTTGTGACCATAACCCTCTCCTGAATCATTTGTCTTCCCAAGATTTTCCTGAGTGCAGCACTTCTGCCCAGACTAGGGAACAGCTAACTAACACTAACTGATAGCAACAGCCCAAATTCCTCCCAGGTGAGGGAGTGAGAATTGATTATAATTTACTCACTTGAAGTGTGAAGATCCATTTCTTTGCCTTGGAAGAACTGCACTGCAGTGGGCAGTTAGATGAGCTTGCATAAGTACTTGCAGCCAGTTCTCGTGCCCGTATCCTGCAGGAAATGAGCAGCATCTAGTACGTAGATTAATTGCTGTTCTCTGTCTTGTTTTTTATTGTATATTTTTCTTCTTTCTGTAATTTACCTAAATTCATGGTTCATACTTCTCAGTTAAGAAGGAAAATATTTTTCCTCTCACTTAAATGTTTCAGACTCCTTGTGATTCTGTTTGAATCCTTTTTCATTGGAAAGGATACTCTGAGCTGTCTTTGGCCTGGCACTGGATAAGTACCAGAATTGGAGAACTGCTGGTTAACAGGCAGATTGAACATGGGCATTGCAAAATTAAGTTTTCTATTGCTTTCGCTTTGTAGTTTGCCTCTTGGTTGATGTAGTGGCATTACCTCTAGCAATGCTCATTCTCTCTTTAGCCTCTGTATTGATATTTCCCCCAATAAGTGAGAAATCTATTTTTGTGAGCATCTTGTGACAACCGGCTCAAGTGACATAAGCCACTGAACAGCTATTGAACAAATCTAGGCTAGATTCAGAATAGTAAATTAGAGGGAGAAGCCTCCATGTTCAAATAGCAACAACGGATTAATCTGGACCAAATTTTTGTCCTTCAGCTTCTTTGTGTGACAACTGTCCACTTAAAATAGCGTGGAAATGAAAACGAAAAGGAAGCTGTGACGGTACTTTCAGTCCCCCTGCGGAAGGTGTTGGTTCACCCCTAATGCATAATGCACAGCCTCTCCGAAATACACATCCCATCAGTTCTCAGCATCCGCAATGTTATAAAGCAGTTCGGAAAAGAAAGGGAAGAATAACTTCTCCAAATGCAGCTAGAGAGAGGAGTCTGAGAGAGCCCTGGATATAATTACCTGAGCTGGAGTCCAGCCAGGAGAACGCTGAGCTAAGGAACAGTAAAGTCCTGACTCTGCACAAGGGATCCAGGCAAATTTGGAAGAAACTGCAATAACAGAAGTGGGATTTGAGCATCTGGGAAGACGTTTGAGAGAGTGAATGAATACAAACTAAGGCCTCTAGGGAGTCTGATAGGAAACAAAAGGAGCAAAATCAAGAACAGAGGAGTATAATGGTAATATATGTGGCACTAACTGTCTCATAGTCAGTGCTGCCTGGTAAAACTGCATCTTGTACGTGATCTAAGAGAACTAACTTCTCTGAGTTCATTTAACCCTCTACCCAAGCCAAACTACATGAACGAGGATGAAAATACGACAAGTTATCTCTGTTCTGTTCTTAAACAGTGATGAGTAAGAACAGAGTCAGACCTGATAAATATGGTAAATCTTTAACGTAACACCAGGTTAATTAGCCACCATTAAAGGAAAGCTTGTGCAGGAAGAAGGATTTCTCTCTGTTGGGCTGCTCCTCTGCTAAGGAGACCTGGTCTCAGCCTGGATGGATTTTACCTTTAATCCCAAATTCCTTAAAGGGTAGTTATTCTAACACTTGGCCACTCTTTCTTGCCAGCACCGGTATCAAACAAGCGTTTCAATTTTCCTTCACTCATACTTTTTTACAAAGTCGTCACAACTCCGGAATCAGCAAACCGCTATACCCAACGGGAGGATGATAAGGGGTCTGCTATCGACTACCTTTCATTTTAAGGCCCTATTCTGTTTTCCTTTGTATTTGATGGGAGCTAAAGCGTACTCAGGCAGCTACCATTGATCAGACCATGCACAAAGCTTTTCGGTTCTTCTGAACTGTTCTCATTCAGGCACGCTAAATGGTTTATAAGGTTTGCCAAAGAGAAGTGGTTTAAAAAGGAATGCAAATGAAAAAGCGGAGAGCTGATCGATGAGAGCAGGGGAGGTGGTCCAGAAGGCAATGTTAAAAAAAGAAAAAAAAAGGAGGGGCTGGAGTGAAGGTGGAACATGAGGAAATCCAAGTGGGGTAGCGTCCGAGATTTGAAACTCTGCATTCTTCCCACTGGCAGATTTTTTCTTACTTTCCCTTAGCTCTTTCTTTTTTCACATTCCTTTTCCCTCAGCTCATTTGTTTTATGCCAAGAGGCTTATTTGTCTTTCCTGGCTAATTTGTAGTGCATCTGGATTTAGGCATCCTGATAAATCAGTTCCTCTGAAGACTGTGATCTAAAAATGAAAGTTGGGATGGATCTTGAGCTAATTTAAACTGATACACATCCGATGAAGTGAAGTTTAGCCATGTAAAATTCCACTGCTTGAGCAAATGCATAAACAATGAACATTATTCCCCTTCAGTGTGTCAGAAAAAGAAATTGTCTGCTCCTTCCAAAAAGATTATTTTAAATTTGAAACACGTACCTATAAATGTCTGTATTTTGCGGTTTTGAAAATCTAAGCACGGAAATGTATTATGTTAACACATACCACGCTTCAAGAGATCACATCATTTTTGAGAAGTGGTAAACCTTTCATTAGTTTATCTGCCTGAATGTATTGGTTTAATTATGTTTTATTTGTTTCTATAATATCATGTGTGCTTACTGTGCTTTAGCAGACAAATGTAAGCCGGGGTCAGAGTGCAAGCTCAGACAACAGTCTGCAATTTTCAGCACCCTGCAGGATTCGCCACTGCATTAGTATTTTTTGGTTTTATTTTATTATTAAACACAGAATGAGAACACCATAGAACTGTTTCATTTTGGTCACTGTTTTTATGTGGCTGGCTTGGAATCTAAAAAATATATTTTAGAGGCAGCTTTGCTTCTGATCTTAGGGAAAGCACTGATGGGGATTAGTTAGGCACTGCTACTTAAAAAAGAAGGCAGGTAATTAGAATCCAAATTTTAATCATGCTGCCTTTGAAAGCAAAACAAAATCAGTAACAATCTGAAATCATGTCCCTTGCCGCTTTTCATTTTAGTCAGAGGATGCCCAATTCCCACTAACGCCAAGAGCGTTACTCCGTGTTGGGAGATGAGCTGTGGTGAATTTTGCTGCAGCAGCTACAGAAGTCGCTGCCCCAGGCTTCCCACCCTGCTGCTTTGCTGGAGGTTATCACCACCCGAGCAACGTCGGCAGAAAACAGTACGTCACATCTCAGTGTCTTCATGGAAAGCCTGGTTGTCTGCTTCCATTCACCTCGACTGGGTTTTAAACTGGATTTGCACCAATTCCCCCACGGAGGTGGAAGCACAGGCTTCCCGCTGTGCACTCGGCCGTCAGGTGGAGACCGCCGTCAGAAGGACGGGGCAGCTGAGGGTGGCGGCTCTTGACGTACCACAGCAATACTCATCTGTCAGTGGTGGGGGAGGCGCCAGCTCGCCGGTGTATGACAACTGCGTGGCAACAGTAAATTAGGCAAGAAAGAGATTAGGGACTTGAACAGCAAAATAAAAACACACACGTATAGAAATAAGAGAAGGGCAAAATGCTTTAAGATCCAAACATGAATTCACGTGGTGAGTAAAATGATAATTTTTTGGAGAGCTACAACTCGACATCTTCCATTTCTAACAAATATTTTTCTCTCACTTCAAGCTACAGTCTGTGTTCTGCTGATTTGCTTCATTAAAAAGGAAAAAAATCCCAAGAGAGAGCCACTGGGTGAGCTGGGGTCTCGGCAGTAGGAAATGGAGACTTTCAGCTGTGTGTCAGTAGCTGCAGTGCTGTCTGGATGGGTCTTGATTGTGTTACCAGCTAATGCTGCTTAATATGTTCTGTGAAATGGCTCACTGGTCTCAGACCAGGTTCTAGCGACAGCTAATGCTGCTTTGCCACCAGCTGGGCAGTCAGAGCAGAAAGGACAGAAGACGAGCAACCAATGGACGCCGAGTTATAAAATTGCTTTCAAAATGGCAAAAGATAAGTCAAGTGGGACGAATAACGGGGATAAGCAGAAGAAGATTTGTGCTTTGATTGTCATATGCACGAGGCCCAAGTGCCACCACGCCAGTGGTGCTTAGTCCTTTCGTTATCTCTGAAGATATGAGAATTACACTCGGAATAAAAGCGCAAGGACGCTGTGGCCTCCACTGGATCTACCACCTGCCATGAAGAGTAAAAAGCTATCATCCACTTCGAACGTTTGGAGTTCAAAGATACTGGCATGCCAGCCCTAACTAACAGATATTAGTTCTCATCCTTTAGTCCAACCGGAGACCCAATGTTTAGACATCTAATTTCTTAATTCATTATTCACCTTAACCCTGTCTACAAGCAAAATCCATTTGTCCGGCAAACTGTGTGCAATCACTCTGGGAACTGCTGAGCTCCTGCCTTTTTGGTGTGCTGTTGAAAATCAAATTATATAGCTTTAGCAACAGAACTATAATTAGGGTCAGTGGAAAACTGTGGGTAGGATAATATTGTGGACTCTGCAATTTTTGTCATGTTGCTCCAGAAGATGCCAGAACCCAGTAGTTTTATTGCTCCGCAGTGCATTAAGACTGTCAGTGAAACATCCCCTACTTCCTGACGTGGAGCTGGCCCTTCCGAGAGCACGTCGCCAAGGCTGGCCTCAATTTACAGTAATCCGCAAATGGGGCCCAACCGTGCTCCTCCTGAAGGCGACGGCAAAGCCCCTGTTAACTTCCGTAGGAGCTGGGCAGGCCTAGGCAGGGAAAACAGGGATGGATAAGGAAGATGACAGAGCAGAGCTGAGGAGAAAAGAAGGCAGGCTATCGTGTTTCATTATAACCTCTCCGGTTATCACTGGATCTCATACTGATGTCACCAGGAGGTTTGCTCATAGATTAGGATTATGCTGTAACTAAAATTTAATCAGTACTTATTTTCCTGTTTTCCATCACGCTAAGAAAATCTCTCCTCTAGGCTACTGCTGCTTCTGCCTCTGGGCTCTTAAGTTCCTCCTTTTCCTCCTCAGATTTTCTTCTGCTTATCCCTCATCCCCCCTGCACATCTTTCTTCCAGCCATTTCCAGATCTTGCCTCTTGGGGGGCTTCATTCTCTCCCCTTGCACCGTTCCAACCCCCAAAATAATCAGCTGCGGGCAGGCTAATGACTGACTGTGATGTGCCGTTGCTGGCCCTTTCAGCCAGGAGAATACACCTCCTGAGAGCATTCTTTCAGGATGTCAGCAAACTCAGGCAAATGTTACAAGACTGATATCATAGTTGGAAGGCTGCCAAGAATCAGTTTTTATCAAAAAAAAAAAAAAAAATCAAGTTTTAACTCTCGTGACTATAGAGGTGGTCTGAGGACGTAATACAGCTTCAAATAATTACAAAGATAATGCAAGATCCAGGCTCATGCTTCATTCCTTGTGACAGAAGAGGGAAATAAAAATGATGAAGGAAAAAAAAAAGTGAGCTAATTGTGGGAAAGCAGCACAGAAACAGAGGAGGTGGAAGGGAAAACAGGGATGGAGAAATATAGAATGCTCTCGTTTTTATTGAAAAAGGGTGAAACAAACAAACAAACAAAAAAGAAATAAAAGCCTAAGGAGTGAAGAAAAAATAAAAGGACGAAGAGAAGGAAAACTAGTGAGATAAGCTGGGGGTTGGCTGAATTCAATTTGAGCACTGCAGCAAAAAGTTCCAGCTATTGAATTACAGTCCAGATTCTTTAGACTGCAAAGTTGTGCGTGAAGAGACTGGCTCTCCTCTGTGCTTACACAACACCCACCGGCTTAGGGCCTACCACCACCCAAACACTTACTAATGCTAATAATAAAAGGTTGAAGTAATTCTTGTGCACCAGATGACTTGGAGGAACCGATGCATGAGGTGGCAGAAATAAAGACTGTATACAAACGGAAGTGGTCAAAGCAGATAAGCAATGGTTGCAAGGTCAACATCAATTCTTGTATTTCCTATTTTCTGAATGCATTGACATTACAAGTTCCTTTCAAACTAGTTTATGTGTGTGTATACACACACACACACACACACACATATATAAAAAAAAGAATTTCTTAGCTTTTTAAGGAAGGAAAGTTGATGTCCTTTCACACGTTACCACATTTAGTTCCCTTTGTTTCATTGGAAGGGCTGGAATTCCAGATCCACAGATTGAAGCAGAGGTCCATGGACATCTCTTACTATGTAGAAGTGTATCATCCTCTCTGCGGGCTGCAAGGAGACAAGGCATGCACTTGTTTTAGTGGATCTCAGTAGGAAAAATAGAAAAATACTGCAAGTCAGAAATTCTGGGTTCTATTCCAGATTCTGGGAGGAACACAGCTAGGCACAGAGTCAGCTCTTAACACAACTTTGAAGTGTTCAGCTCCTGGTCCCTCTAGCTTTTCCTTCTTACAGTCCCAATTTCTCCCCCTCTTACCCTTACATCTGCTTGTCCCCATCCCTGTTTCTCGGTCTCCTTTCAGCTTCACCTTTTAGTCCTCGCCATTGCTGCATTCCAGCTGCCGGGAGCCCCTTCTCCTAATCCTTGTCCTAGGCTCTCCTGCTTCCAAGCTCCACGGGTCAGTCGCTGGTACTCCAGGTACCCCCTGGTACCTTGCCACAGGGCTGCTCCCCCTGCTCTCCCACCCAGCTCTCTGTCACGCCACACAAGTTTAATCCGAGCCTGTCCATTCTTGACTGACTGAGTGCAGAGGTTTGGCCAAATTGGGAGGCTCGTGGCATGAACAGCAAAAGGTGCCTCCTTGATATCGGCATTTGTGATGCCTTCCTCCTTCAGAGTAAGGATGGGGTAGGATTTTTACAGAAAAGGATGTGAACATTTTTAAGGCAAAACGACACCCTTCTTTCTTGCCCGGGTTACTTTGGCTAGAATTATCTAAAAGTATTCAGGTGAGGTGGATACCCAGCACGGTAACTTTCAGCCGTCATAGTTAGTACTTGCTAATATTGTAATACTGTAATTCAGCTAGAAAACAGTGACTTAAATGGAGAGTGTAAAAACCTCAGCTACAGGAAGCCTTATCTTTATTATCCATAATGTCACAACCTACTTTATAAAATAGCTACGTCTACTTTGAAAATCGCAACCGAAGACCTCAGTTCACTTTAAAAACATTTACAGTCTCTCAGCCTTCCTAGGAGGGGGAAATTATTACCGCGCAGGCAGAAATGGAGGCGCAGAGGCATCGGAGGGCGGTTTCAGAGTACCACAGGGGGAACGTGAGGGAGGAACAGATCCCGCGTTACCCTGAATTCCTGTTGTACGCTAAATATCACCATTCTCTCCCCGCGGTGTCAACTGATTTAACGAATGAACAGTAATTGAAGCATAGCGTGTGCATGGCAGGTGTGCCAGGAAAGGCAGTCGTCAGCGAGGTCTTCTTGTGCTATACACTGGGCAGACACAACAGTTCTTTTCCCAAAGACGTTTATGGTCTAGGACGCTGTTTGCTGTTGTATCGGTTATGCCAACAGTTAATTCATGAGTGACAGAGCCCAACCTACTCAAAGATCCTTATGATTTGCAAGATCATGGCTTAAGAAATGAGGTTAAAAATTAACTCATGACAGTTTTTGCTGACTTCACCTCACCAGATTATTTATCATTTAGCACATGACCACGGCTGTCACTGATTTACATGTGAAACATGAGAGGTTTTTTTCTCGGATCCTGACATCCCAAGGCTATGTGCGTGTACGTAAAACGTATGTAAAAGAGAGGAGCTCTGTTTTCCAAGTGTGAAAAGGAAATTGTTCTAATGTGAGACATACGTCATTGGCATCCCTTTCCCTTTGTTCCCAAACATGGTAAAGAGCAATAAAGCTGTTTGTGGACTATAATGTGACGTCATGTAAGAATGCACAGTTCTCTTTTTTTCATGCATATATGTATATAACAATCTCAGTGTGGGCATCCAAAGAATTAATGGTTATGAAATACTGAGCAACAGCAATGTATAAAAGGTAAATGACACACAGCAAAGGAATCTCCCTTCAAATCACATAGCACATGAAACCATTCTGGTCTGTGACAAGTACACCACTAGATTTTTTCCATGTTTATCCAAAGTAGCTTAGTAAGCATATCATGCATGCCATTCACTAAGTCTGTGTACCAAAATACGGAGTATGATGACCCTAAGCAATGTCTGCAGTGCTTGTAAGCTTGTCAGAAAGGGGGACCGGCTGATGTTGTTGCTGCTGTAAAGCATTTATTTCAATTAATTTTTGTGAGAGAAGCGACAGAAATAGCTCCCATTCTACTATAGCTATTCAGCTGCTATTTTGGTGGAATTATACCTGTGTAACTTTCTTATAAAAAGAGGTAGGAGTTGTGCACCTGTTCTGTGAGCTAATGAGACTTCAGAAAAGGTTGTCAAGAATGGCACAAGGCATATCTATTATTTTCAATTCAGAACCAACCCATTTATCTTTTCTGTTTGCTAAAAAGGGCGATTTCAGGGTTTTTCTGGTGACTGGAAAAAAAATGTAATGCTAGATGCAGGCTTCCTTCTGTCCCATATGTCTCAAGTGTACAAAGCTTTTTTTAGAGAATAGCTTTCTTTCAGGGCAAACCAGTTCTTACTAAAAATAACTCTTATGAGATCAGATAAAATGAGAGGAATGTTGCTGGCAGATCCTGGTGCCTTATTTACAAAAAAATAAGGCTAAATCAGCCTAATCCAGGCCTATAATACAAGGAGAGAGCTGAAGAACCTTCCCTGTTCCCCAGGGCCGCGGTTGACGGCCCAAGAGCTATTTTGGTGGTTGTGGTCAGAGGATGCAAAGGGCCCGTACAGACGCCTCCCCCCGTCTGCCCTGGGGAGCAAGGGGGACCGGCCCACAGAGACGGGCATGGCCACACGCTGGGGTTTTTGGAAAGGCACAAGGGACAATGGGCACGCCCATCTGGGGATCTGCAACCACAAAGCGCAACAGCATCTCTTAGATTAGTAGGACCCGCCTAGATATGCATCGGCTTAATTTTAAAAATTCAGGTCTAGTTACAACAGAGCTAGAAATACAGCGAGGACTGGCTACATGCACGGAGGCGATTCTCCCTCCAGCAGCTCTTGAGGTTGCATCCAGTATGAAAGTAAAACTTAGATGGCTTTTTAGAGTTAATGTCCTCTTGACTTTGGACTTCACAGTTCTGTCTCCTCTTCCTTCATACCAATGTCTTGTCTCAAGCCTTTAGGATTGAACGGTGCCAGACCCCCCCTAATTTCTGGTGTTGCGTATTATTTTCAACCTTTTTAGCCCGTTATTGAGGTAGACTGCAAGCCCCTGAGGCAGGGGCTTGCGTCATCTGTTAAAAAAAAAAAGCTCAGTAATTATTTGTGATTCGTTTGTGGGATGGGATTGCAGCATTTGCATACATTATTTAATAACAGATATGGACCACAACTGTTAAGCAGACAGAAAGATCCATAATGTCAGGAAGACTGGAGGTGATTTTGCAGATTGCACGTGTTGTCAAATACCTACGTCAGCAGACAAATTTACTGCACGTGTACGTTCAAATCAGGCCAAAGCATACTAGTTGCCTTTTAGTTGCTTAAATATCTGTTCACACGAAGCATTGTGAATTGCTTATCCATACAGTTACTTGAACTGCATCAAACTAGCTTACGTGTAATTGCGTGGTCTGGTTTTACATCTAGCTTTCTTTACTCTTCATTTAAGTGCACAACTGAAAGGTCTGAGAGGGTTTGGGGTCTTTTTCTCCAAATAATGCATTTCCTTATAAAGAATTCATTGACTTACTGTGTTAAAAAACTGTCCCTCGATCAGGTTAATTTTATTTTCGAACTAGAAGAAGAATCCCAGGATCCGGTTGTTCATTTATAATTCAGCACTAAGCTAAAGAAACAAGAGCAGAAAATGCGTAGTTGTAAATCATGCTAGCAGCCACAGAACAACATAATGCCGAGCAGCCATTTTAGGTCTTCGGTTGCTTTATACCCTTTCCACATAATGAAGCCTGTTAAATGAATCCTTATGGGAATAATTCATGAGGTTTGCGTTTTGTACATGAAATTCCAAGTACAAGAGATTAATCTTGCAAAGTAAATGGTCTGTATTCTGTAAAAATTAGTTCAAGGTACTTTTTTTTGGAAAGGCTTCTTGCTTTCTAGGTGTAACAATAGTATTATCCTTTTAATAAAAGATAAACCCATTCTCTCTGGAAAAAAAAGAAATAGATTTCAGTGGGATTATTTCAGTCAGAAGGAATAAAGGCGGCAAACGCAATTCCTGGTGTATTTTATTCAGAAAGATTCCCAGAATTTCCATACATGGACCAGATCCTACCTTCTCCTCTATTACAGAAATCTCTGAAAGAAACAAACTGTTGCTGTTTCATTTCAGTCTTCAAAGTGAAGCCCTAACAGTGGATGTAGTAGAGGCTCTACCTAGTAAATGTGTGTAATTCTAGCCCTCTTTTTTTCTAATGCTTTGTTGATGAAATTACCAGTCGCTCTCTTCCCAAAATTTGCTTGTGGATAGATGTATTATTTTTTTCAGTGAGAAATAATCCAGGTGTCCAATCAACCTAAAGGCTGTGCATTCATTATTTCTATTTAAGTCAATTAGAACGGTGCAGATGCCTTTTCTATTTGATGATTTGCTTCCAGAGAAAGATTAGAGAATTAATTAAGATACACAATCTAATTGAACTGAAATCATAAGATTTTGTTTCTAGGAAACAAATTATGAGTAGAGATGAATCTAAAGTTGTGCATTTATATCTAAGTATAGAACGTATCATTCCAAGCCGCTCCACCGAAGTTTGAGTCTGAGGTTAGTTTTCAGGCTGCAAGTCTAATTTAGTTTCAGAATGGAGAGTACAGCTTAAGATTCCTAACACCCAGAGACCTGGGTGGGGGCGTAGGGGGGGAAACATGTGATTTTGGTTTCAGTTAATTTTAGATTTATTTCTGTTTATGAGATCAGTTGTCTATTTCTAAAAGTGTTTTCATTTTGGCAGACTCCTGAAATGAAAGGCTTATTTCGAGACATTTCCTGTTGAGTAACTGATGTTGCCGCTGCTGGGAGGTAAAGGAAGACATATACAATGCTGAAGGGAATGTATGGTAGTGTCGTGGCAATGGCAGGCATGAAACCAAAGGCTGCCAAGATCTTCCCTTCCATCACAGAGGAGCTTAACAGGCAGCGCACAGGCAGAAGACAGTATATAGCATTATCAGATCTACCCCTCCAACCTTTTGGGTGAGCTCTGCTAGCCATGTATTCTGAACATGGATTATAATTTGCATTTCGTGTGATCATAGCGTCTAACCCTTCCCTTTTCTTGTACAAAGATTCCCAGTCAGCTTTGCAAATGATCTATTTTTGGTGAGCACAGGGATTCTTCATCATTTATTTCCATCGTGCTAAAGACACCAGAAACCAGCAAAGCAGAATTCTGCATGATACTCCCGTTTGGACAAAGTCACGGTAAAGTGAAATAGTGGCAAAGATTCCCTCTTTTGAAGTGAATATTCAGAAATCTTGGCATTTCAATGAATTATGGAGGACCACTGTTCCCAACTAAGCATTCCTTTCTGTCTTCCCCTGCTAATGACCACGGCTGTGCAATTACTCTGTAGTTTCTGTACCCATCTAAAACTCTTACCCCGTTTCACCGCTGTAATAATAAATTTAACATTAAACAAAGAGTTTCTTTACATAATAACAGGAGAAGAGACAATGAAGATGCAATACTGGACAGTTAAGAGGAATCTTTTTTTAATTGCCTTGTGGATGTTCCGCTTTTACATTTAAGTCCTTTGAATACACTTACGCAAACCTTTCCCTGGTTCTTACAGTCAGTCAGAACTCCTTCATTTAGCTGCTGTAAGAATGCAGTAGCTGGATAGAAATCATTAAACGAGTGAGGTCAGCATCTCAGGAGAGTACGTCTGCAGAACTTGATAGGTAAAAACTAGGTTATGGAAAGTTCTTAGCTTTTGAGGAAAACCTGTTGTAAAGGGTTTAGCAAATGTACATGGTAGGATATAGGAACAGAAACACGTTTGTGGCTGCTTGAGAGCCCTCACAGAAACCAGTAAGATGTGCAAAAGGTGAAAGTCAGAGAATTTGAGGGAGAAATGCTTATGAAGCTGAGCAGTTTTGTGAATTGCAGCTAACTTCACAAAATTCTTAGAGGAGGAACAAAAACTGCAAGGCAGTCTCTTGTGTGCTTATTTAATGTAATTAATTAATGCATTTTGAACCACTTTTTTGGTGCAAAGGGATCTTAATTACAGCATAAAATTCAGGTGTAATTGATGTAGAAGATCTTCATGTAAATGAAAATACGAGCTGCTATGTTTGAAACCGAAGGGAAGAGGAAATGCCCTGTTGTAAGGTCACAGCTTCTGTGGGTCAGAGTCTCATCTGATTTGCATGTGCTAAGGGACCAACTCAGACAGAAAGCAACATGCTCAGATACTTGTGTAGCATATAAACCAGCATTACGTTGTCATGGGTGAGACCGTAATGCAGAGATAATGAAGATAATTTGCTTATTTCTATGAGTTAAAAGTTCCATTCCAAAATTCGCCTGAAAATACTACAAATGAAGAGCTTTGCAGCGTAAGTTCATTGATGAGCTGTGCTCAAGCAGAGCTCCTGTGTCCGAGACCTTTCTGCAGTCTATACCAGGCTGATCTTCCTGAAAGAATCAACCGCTTTGGGCTTTCCTCAGCGATCCGTATGTAAGCAGAGGCAAGAACACCTCTTTCTTAGTTAACATATGAGTGCGACCAATATTTGTTTACTAGGGTGAAATTTCCTACATCTCCGTACGAGTCACAGGCAAGGATTCAAAAGCAATGCTTTTTAGTCTCATTTTGTTCAGGTTTGAAGGCATCACTTCTAGTGATGCGCTTTGACCTAATGTGATCTGATTAAAATCCCGCTAGGGTTCCTTGGGCTAGTTCATCTTCTGTGCTTTAGCTAGCTCCTCTCCCTTCCCAAGCATAGCCCGCAGCAGCTTCCAGCCTGCTCTGAGTTACCGCAAGCACAGTCGACCCGGAAGGACCGCTATGAAGCAGGAATCCCTGCACTTTGGTGGGATGGGGGACACGTCTCCCCTTTCAGCTGTCCTCCAAACACACCATCTAATCCAGATTGTGGAGAAGCACGTGAAGGGAACGATGATTTTTGTCAAATGAACCTTGTAATGTGTCTTTCTTAAAACTTCTTTTGAGCTTCCATGATGAAGTTACGAGATGGAAGGGTGATGCATAGCAGCTTTATCAGAATAAATAGCTGGCCTTCTTTGGTTTTAAAACCAAAATTAAAATGATAAATGCAAAGCCCACCTCTACAAAGGCAGACTGGCTTTGGTATTATATTTTCTCTGGGATCAGGCTTAGAATAATGGTCTATGAAGCACTATTATATGGTATTTCTTTTAAAAAAATACATTCCCTGCCTTTGTAGATCCATATATTGTTCTTTTCTCAGGAAAAATGCTGATTAATTCCTACAGGGTTTTATCGGTTTTTTAGCATTATACCCTCACCGCCTTTTTGCTAAAATAACACTTCTTTTCCTGCTCTTGTTCTCAGCCATTGCTTCAAAGGAGCACACAAGGACTTCCCTTGCTGCTGGGTTTTAGGAACAGGCTTGCAAATCCTGCACCGCTTCTCATTCAGTTCTGCATTTTTCACCCTATCAGTCACCTCTTGCGGAAAGGGACAGGCTTCTCATCTTTCTAGCATCTTTTGTCTGAGCATGTTCTCTTACCATCACATCAGCTCGTATTACTGATGATTTTATGAGTACACCAACCCAATCTAATGGTTATGGTTGCTACCAGCTTAGGGCGGTTCTAAACCATGAACAGGTAAGAGATGGAAGGCTTTTTATTTCTTTGCAGATATGCCAATATCCTAGTTGTACGGTTGTTTTAATAATAATAATTTCAAACATTACAAAGCTGGCACTTCCCCTCCACCCACTGGTGTAGTCCCAGCAGAATGAATGGTTCATTGTTGTAAGAGTCATTTCGCTGCACAAGGCAACCTCTATTCACAATTAGAAGGTTAGAAATGTTCAGCCAGTCGTGACAATTAAATAAAATGATTGTCTGAGCATCCCTTAGGGTTATAAATCAGTCTGTCTTCACACAGTTGGTGCTACCTGTTTTTTATTATAAATCCACAGACTCTTTTAGAGTGACAACAACCCTAGTGGAAATAGTGTCGTGAAATGTGATTTCCGTTTCCATGTTCAGAAGCAAAGAGCAGTCGGCTGCACCTTGAATAGATATTAGTTTTGCACACCCAGGACTAGAAACATTGGAGGGAGCTTAGAACAAAGCCACAAAACAGTAGTGGAGGCTTTTGAGGAACTGAGCTATGGGAACATTGAAAAATCTTGTTTAGTGACATAGAGCAGTTGATGTTTTAGGGACAGCTGATGTCTGAAGAAGCCCATGATAAAATTTACAGCTATTTAGAAGAAAAAAATACAGGGAAGGTAGAATTTTTCGAAGCATAGTAAGCCTAAGAGAAACAAGGAAAGTTTTACAAAGAACTTCCCGACGGTGAAATGTATTCCAGATAGTATAATGTTGGTTTCTAAACAAAACTCTGGAAACAGTCTAGTGAGGAACGTTTCTTTATTGGTCTTTTACTACCTCTATTTATTTACGTTCTCCAGAAGAGCAATGCTTTCTTACTAGCCAGTTAGAAACCCCAGCGTTCAGCAAGCATTTGAAAAAGGCCTTATTCCTATGAAAACCTTTATTTTTTGAATGTAGGCTCTCCAGCTGTACTTTTTAATGAGCGGTATGCTTGGAAAGCAGTTGGTTGACCGTAATACCTAAATTCCTGACTGCACCATGCCAGTCAGTGGCAAACAATCGGTATGAGTTGTTTAGAAAAAAAACCTGTGAAATAGGAAATGGGGTACGAGACGGTTCTGTTCTGTCTGAGGCTGGAAGGAGCAGGAGAAAATCCATCACTGTTTATGTGGTTGTATTTGTGAAACATGGGAGCTGAACTAACAGAGGACGTGGAGAATACTCAGCAGAGAGAGCGATTATTGTTGAGATACAGATCCCTAGTCCTGGAAGCGTGACTTGGGGCCAATTGCAAGGAATTCCTTCTCATTGATTTTATAGAGTATATCTTAATTTTGAAATTGTTGCTAACTAGTTATAGTAATAATAATGGCATGTGTTAGTGTTGTAATCTCTTAAGAGCTCATTTCTTCACATGCCTTTTTATAGAAACATTAATTCATTTGGCAAACATTTTTGTGATGTTCTTTCTAAAATACTGAAGAAGAATATTTTTGCAACTGCTGCTTTGTATATTTTGGGTCTCATGCATGATTTATCACTTACTAAATTTGAAATCCAAATTATGGAGTTGGCTATAGCTATTGCCAGAAAGCAAAATCTGCAGTGCTGGAAAGGACTAAAGAGGTTATCATCATCTTACTAAGCTTCTACCTTCATTGGAACAATATTTGTATTGTAAGTTACTTCCAGCTTTGCAGCCCACAGGTGCTCACTCACAATAGCAAAAGTGTTGTCATTCATCTATAATCGGGACATTATTTTTACTGCAAGTTATTCCAACTTTGCAGTCAGTGGAAACTAACCAGCTATAGTAAAAGTGTTGTCATTCATCTATAACTGGGACAGTACTTTCATCGTAAGTTATTCCAGCTTTGCAGTGAATGGAAACTAACCAGCAATAGTAAGCGTGTTGTCAGTCATCTAAAATAGAAGGGAGGAGAAAGGAGAAAGATGGTCAAAAGACAGAACGTATTTGCAATGGAGTCAGAGTAGAATATTCCCAGGGTTTCACAACATGTTTTGAAGTTGTTTGGTTTCCTCCCCCCTTCCCCCGCCCCGTTAAAGATTAATTGCGAAGTGCAAGGTAGCTTTAAATTGGTGAAATTTGGTACAGGCTTCCAACTGAATGGCTACACCACCCCCTTTGGCATCTGTCTACCTAAACTCGGATAGAATGAAGGGGTACGGTGCAGTGAACATGCTCTGGTAAAGTCAACTCTCTGCCGGTGTTGGGGCCAAGAAGCGAGGTGAGCAGCTGCTCGCAGAGCTCAATGCAGTTTCAGCTAGAATGTACCAGGTAACTAATACCAGCTAACTGAGCTAAGTATTTTAAAGCTAGCTCAGATATGGGAGACTGCAGTGTAGATATCCCCTTAGAGTAACAGCTCTTTTAGGCAAGGAGCCTGCCCTTTTTTTATGCTACAAGTGCACTGTGGGCACTTCACAATTATTAATAATAACTAATTCATAATGGGCCAAATCCTTGGCTGTGGTTGAGGAACTTAAAACATAACTCATCTGGAGTTGTAAGAAAAGATGGCTCAAAACAATCTTAACCAAATCCTGGGCCAGCTTTGTGCCTGGACTTTTCCTCCAGCATAAGATAAAGCAGCAGAGTACAATTTGTTCTAAGACATTAGCAAGGGAGAGCAAAGAACATAATGAATAAAGTTTATTGGTAATGCATAAGAAGGCAGACTGGTGGCAAATAAGACCATTAGGGGATAAGAGTATAAAATTAGATGGAAGGTAAGAGATGAGATTGGTCTCTCGCAGTGGTCCTAAATCAACATGTCATCTCAGAAACCACAAAAGTCAGCAACTGAGTGGAGGTGAATGAAAGACAAGGGTCAAAACAACAATCATAATTTATCTGAGTGTCAGAAAAGCATTTTTACACTTAATACACAATGCATCGATTTACACTTGATAGACAGTACTTACACAAAAAGAGACTTCAGCCTTCACTGAATAGCCTGCAGCACAATACAATTCTTTTCATGATAAATCTAGGGGGAAAAAACAATCTCTTTTTATTCGAGGAACTTTCACTTAAGTATTTGAGTCTACTGGGAACAGACTGAAAGACACATACCATACTCCAGACTCACGTCTACAGAGGCTTGTGGTTAGATTTGCTAATGCTGTTTGACAGTACGAGGGGCACTGTTGGGAACCTTCGTGGAAAGATGCACAGTGGAAAGCTTCAGCTGTTGTTTTCATTCCTCTTCGGAGGTGCTTGGTGGAAGATCTATGAATTGTTTGCTTGTATAACGAGGAGCAGGGTATGCTGGTAGGAAGACCGAGCTTCACATTCAGGAGTCAAAGGACTGTGTTTGATAGCAAAAGATTTGCTTCCTTTTCTGGTGATGTTGTTTTGCCTTTTTTACAACAAAACAAAAATATTATTCCATTAAGAAAAGACCTTGCTGGCTATTGTTGTCGTTATCTGCCAAGTCATGGCAATAATTGTTTATTTTAGCATTCTTAAAGAATTTTAGAGATAGTTTACTCTCCCTCCTCCACAAGACAGTTGAGAAATACTGCATAATTTCATAAATAAAATGAAGCTAAAGAGTTTTTGGTTGAAAGCATTTCCTTTATTGGTCTGCTATGCAACACTTCAGCAGTCGGCTGACTCATGGCAATCTGAAATTGAAAATGACTTGGGGGTGAGGGAAAGAAAGAAGAGGACAGGAAGAATTATACTAGCCAGTATATTTTAACTATCTATATAGTAGTCTGATCCTCATCTTGTTCAACTAACCATGACCTCATGGAATTGGTTCAGGCGTCAGCTCTGTGTCTGGTCCAGAGCAAAAGATGTATTTATAAATTAGATTAACATAATCAGTGATGAGAATAATATATTAAATTACTTAATTCACTTCTGTTTTGATAATCTTAGATGCTAACAGGAGCACGCTGTCAGAGCCATTTTCTTTTAGTCCACCATTTTTGGAAAGCTCTTCACTATCACCAGAGAGGAAGCTCATGCTTTGTTGCAACTCTCTCACTTCTATGATATAGTAAATTGCATTTTCTTTCTATACTAGTTCTATGGAAAATAATCCAAACAAGTGAAATAAAAAATCTTTTCCTACATATTAGAAAACCAAACTCTAGACACATTAAGTAAAAAGAACAATAAACTTCAAAAAACCAAAACCACCAGAAAAACCCACTTCCCCCCACTCCAGAAACCTCTCTGACTGTGTATCCTGCATTATGCTATTTACAGATCATCAAAGAAGGCCAAAGTGATCTTGCATAAGCGCTGCTGTCCTAGGACACTGACTGTAGTAAGACATATGAAGATCTCAGCTACTTTTTCCTCTTAAATACAAACAGATTTTCGAAAGAAACAAAGACTGCAAAGCAGGAGATTGTTTCAGAGAAGAAGGGGGGAACCTCGCTGTGAGAGGAAGGATTACTCCACTTTTTGAAGCTTTTTGATTCCCCTAATGTCTTCACAACATTAGTCATGCATCTTCCTCATGACCCTGTATTAAGGGTGATCCATGCTGATGAGATGGGATGGATTCGGCTGGGTTTGCTCAGGAGTAGCCTGCCAAGCCTCTTGCATCTGGCTGATACTAAACAGAAACACATTCTCTTCTGGTTTATGCCTGGGCGAGACATTTCTCTAGCATTCAAAAAGCCTTCATTAGTCGGGTTGTTTGGAGAGCCATACCGCTCAACCTGAGCTGGCTTAGCCTTTGGAAACATCTGAATTCCAGTCCTCAGTTGCAGCTGAGCAGCAGAAAATGCAAGAGGGAGGGATGCGAAGTGGCTTTGGGGTATTCTGAGGTGCTTGGATCCAGAGGAAGGAGGGCACAAACACGGTCCTTGGACACAAATGAGAAGAGCCATTACGTGGCTCTGCCTCGTAAGTTGTCAGCGGCCCCAGGTTATTAGCGTGACACCACCAGCTACGAAGGCTTTCTGCCACATTGTTTTTGTCATTGCCAGAAGAAGGAAGAGCGGTGGGAGGTGATGCGGAGGGCATTAACACCCATACTGTGCCACTGGAGGGTCCCGTCAGCGAGAAAGATAACGGCAGAATTGCACAAAGTGACTTCGACACATCGAACGATTACAGCTTGAGAACACACGGGCCCACTACAAGAGATTACAGATTTCTCAATGCATAATTCAGTATCATAAATATGTACACAGCACTAACTCATTCTTCTGCTAGACTACTTTAATTTCTTGACAATAACATCGCTAAATTGACCTGGAAATAAAAAGGCACTCAACATTTATAATTGATCTCTGCCTGTTGTGGTTTAACCCCAGCCGGCAACTAAGCCCAACAGCCGCTCGCTCACTCCCCCCCGGTGGGATGGGGGAGAGAATCGGAAGAGCAAAAGTGGGAAAACTCGTGGGTTAAGATAAAGACAGTTTAATAGGTAAAGCAAAAGCCCTGCACACAAGCAAAACAAAACAAGGAATTCATTCCCTACTTCCCATGGGCAGGCAGGTGTTCAGCCATCTCCAGGAAAGCAGGGCTCCATCACGCGTGACAAGACAAACGCCATTGCTCTGAACGTCCCCCCCTTCCTCCTTCTTCCCCCAGCTTTATATGCTGAGCATGACGTCATATGGTGTGGGATATCCCTTTGGTCCGTTGGGGTCAGCTGTCCCAGCTGTGTCCCCTCCCAACTTCTTGTGCACCCCCAGCCTGCTCGCTGGTGGGGTGGTGGGAGAAGCAGAAGAGGCCTTGACTCTGTGTCAGCCCTGCTCAGCAACAACAAAAACATCCCTGTGTGATCAACACTGTTTCCAGCACAAATCCAAAACACAGCCCCATTCTAGCTACTGTGAAGAAAATTAACTTTACCCCAGCCAAAACCAGCACATTCTCCACCCCTTATTCCATACCATTGACGTCATGCTCAGGTCCCACACTACCCAATACATCCTCATTAACCACCACCCCCTTTCCCATCTTTTGATACAATACACAGATATCATTCCCTTAGTCTATGGACCAACCCTGAAAATGTCCACAAAATGCCCATTGAGTTCATTTAGTCCTTGACTTTGGGCTCCATCTGTTATGGTGGTCACTCGGGACCAGAGAGGTGGTGTGTTCTGTGGAGCTTTTGGGCACCAAAGCCAGCTCAGGTCGGGTCACTGCTGCACTTGCACTGCTTCTTGTAAGGCTTGTCCTCCATTGGTTCCTGCTGTAGTAATTCCTATAACATGCAACTCAAATCCTGGGTTACAACAGTTTAAAGGTATTTCCATTACAATCTCCACCCCTGGTCCCTTTGGGCCAGGTCATAGGGTTTAACATTGCAGTGAACTCCTCCCCTTGCCCCTGCTCTGGCTTGGACTTATCCACAGACTGCTCCAAGTGGAGCCTTACCTATGAGCCACAGTCTCTCCAGGGGTATAACCTGCTGCGGCAGAGACTTATCCACAGCCACAGTTGCTTTGAGGAGCACCTGTTCCAGCCTTCTCCATGGGTCACAATGCCTTCAGAGATACACCTGCTCCAGCGTGGCCTTACCCACAGCCACGGTCCCTTCAGAAGTAAACCTGCTCCAACATGGCCTTACCCATGGCTGCAGTCCCTCCAGGGCTGTACCTGCTCTGTCATGGGCCTATCCATGGCCACATGCTTTGAGGTGCTCCAGCGTGACCTCGTGCACAGCCACAGATGCTTCGAGGTGTACCTTCTCCAGTGTGGACTTATCCTTGGGCCACAATCCCTTCAGAGGTCTACCTGCTGCGGCACAACATGACCACGGCCACAGACGCTTCGGGGTGTCCTGCTCCCGCGTGGACTCATCCACAGGTCACAGTCCCTTCGACTCGAGTTCACGCTGGAGTTCCAGCCTGTCCAGTACGGCAGCACAGAAACAGCAGGGATGCCCTGGCCATCTGCCAGCCCAGGCGCATGGCCATTGCTGTTATCAAATGTTCCCAGGCACAGCACAGCAAGGTGATAAGCAGCACAGCAGTACAACAAGTAGCGAAAGCAAAAAGCAGCCACAATCGAGCACTAGACTCTAATATACAGTAAGGCAAGCAAGCCCCATGGCAAGCACAGGAGCCTGCCCATGAATAGCCAAAGAGCAGTAACAGCTATAAATTCGATCTAGCAGATTCCAATCAAACCTGTCGTTATCTCGAACCCTTTGAGCCCCACGTTGGGAGCCAGAAAGGACTGTCGTGGTTTAACCCCAGCCGGCAACTAAGCCCAACAGCCGCTCGCTCACTCCCCCCCAGTGGGATGGGGGAGAGAATCGGAAGAGCAAAAGTGGGAAAACTCGTGGGTTGAGATAAAGACAGTTTAATAGGGAAAGCAAAAGCCGCGCACGCAAGCAAAGCAAAACAAGGAATTCATTCCCTACTTCCCGTGGGCAGGCAGGTGTTCAGCCATCTCCAGGAAAGCAGGGCTCCATCACACGTGACGGTTACTTGGGAAGACAAACGCCATCACTCCGAATGTCCCCCCCTTCCTCCTTCTTCCCCCAGCTTTATATGCTGAGCATGACGTCATATGGTGTGGGATATCCCTTTGGTCAGTTGGGGTCAGCTGTCCCGGCTGTGTCCCCTCCCAACTTCTTGTGCACCCCCAGCCTGCTCGCTGGTGGGGTGGTGTGAGAAGCAGAAAAGGCCTTGACTCTGTGTCAGCCCTGCTCAGCAACAACAAAAACATCCCTGTGTGATCAACACTGTTTCCAGCACAAATCCAAAACACAGCCCCATTCTAGCTACTGTGAAGAAAATTAACTCTATCCCAGCCAAAACCAGCACACTGCCCTATATCATTTTGGCTCCCCTCCTTCTCATGTAACTGCTAATATGAGTTACTGCAGATTTAATATTTTGTTACAGATTAAGTCAATGGGATTTTTGACTAAGCTAGCGTCCAGAATGACTTTGCACTTGGTGACATCTGCAATGCCAGCATGCAAAATGATCCTTCTGGCATTTTTACAAATTGTATTGTACCACAGAGTATGTCTTGAGAAATCCAGCTATGACCATATCTGATTTGGCTAAGAACACTAAGCAATATAACACAAATAACGACAATATTTATTTTGCAGGAGTAAGGCTTCTGGCTATTTTCATTCCCTCTCAGGCAGACTTGTAGCCCAGGCGTACTTTTAGTAGTTTTTAGACACCTGTCACAGCCAAACTTCTTTTACATTTGACTAATATGACCAAACAGTCCAACCAAACAGCCACATTATGATCCTGATTTTTTCTGGTATAGAACAACTGGGATCTAAGAATAAAATCCTTCTTCTTCCGACTGTCTCTGCCATTCCTTCTACTGATACATCTTCTGGAGCCCGTTAGATATATATCTTACATATATCTATATAGATACACAGATATATCAGTTAGATATGGATCTTAACATTTATATTTGGCTGCCTTCAAGATATTTTTCACTGTCAGAACGGCTTTCTTTTCAAACGTTATATTTGGAGGATGTTCTGGTGATAGGAAGCCCAGATCTTAGAAAATTCATGATTCCTT
Organism: Aptenodytes patagonicus; assembly: GCF_965638725.1. NCBI lineage: Eukaryota > Metazoa > Chordata > Aves > Sphenisciformes > Spheniscidae > Aptenodytes > Aptenodytes patagonicus. The sequence goes on along the minus strand of NC_134951.1, from coordinate 111,344,649 downwards.
AAGAACTGAGGTCCATTGTCAGTCATTCGAGTCCTGAGTATTTGCTGGGAGCAATTAAGATAGATTTATTTACCAGATTCAATTGTGCCCCCTTTTTCAGACTGTGTTTATATTGTTGTGAAAGGCACCCACTTAATTTTTAAGAGTATGATGCTGCTTTTCTTCTGATTACTCATCTGCATTTTGTGATTCACCTCTACTGCAACATTTTCATTGACATCATCCCTATGCCAGTAAAAACACGTTAATTTTCTTACTAAACTGTTATTCATTAGCTCCAGTTTCAGAGCCTGTCCTTTTTCCTGAATTAGTATTTCCTAACAATTGACCATTTTTTTCATCGACTAGCTCCTCTCTTACTGCGTTACTGACGCCATTAATTGACAGTGGATGACCCTGGCTCAGATACCATACTGATCAAGGAAGAGGTTGTACGCATAGTGTCAAATAACTGAGATTCATGGTAAAAAAACTTAAATGTGTGAAACCTAGATCAGAAGTATATAAAGAAGATACATGTATTTCTAAAATTCTTTACCTTTTTATATCTAAAAGTCTAGAAATTTATAGAAAAGATATATGTACATTTATTTCTCATGTACAATAAATTTTTAATAACTAAACCCTAGAAAGCGCTGGTATTTGTTAGGGAAAAATGAAATCAGAGATAAAAAAGCACTAAGATGCCTTAACGTCATTGGAAATTGCAAAGATACTTGCTCATCACCTCTATTAATGGAGACAAAAGAGAATGGGTATTCGGTGCTTGACAGAAATGAGCTGAACATGAGCCGGGTCAAAGAAAGATCTGCATTCCGCGTCTCGGATCCGCTGGGAGCACTAAAAGCAAAACGTAACCTGTATTTAGCACAGACGCGGGACTAGCGAAAGATGTAAAGCTGAAATAACATTCCTGTGTTCCTGAAAACGCGTCTGAGGCCACACGCTTCCGAGGGCACAGAGAGGCGGTCACAGAAACCCGCAGTAGTTTACCTGCCGAGCTCACGCAGCGGGCTGCGTGGGTTAAGCGTTCTCTTTCCTACGCACAGACTCCAGTGTTACCACTAATACCCAGCGCCGGTTACTCGGGCAGACAGACGCCGGTGCCGGGAGCAGAGGGGCCGGGGTGAGGAAGGGGAAGAGGTCTGCTGATGCTCGGAACCGGCCTTGGCGAGCCCGAAGCCCCGAGAGGCGCAGAGCTCCGCCGGCCGGGACGCGGCTCCTCGGGAGCCCGGCCCGCCCCGCCGCTCCGGGACGCCTCCCAGGCGCCGGGTCACGGCCCGTGCCCCGCCGCCGGCACTCCCGGCGGGGCCCACCCGAGGCGGGCCCGGTTCCGCTTCGCCCGGCCCGAGGGGCGGGCCGGGAGCAGGGTCTCGCCGCGGTGCCCTGCCCCGCCTGTCCTCGGCCCCGCAGGACAATGGCACGGGGCCGCTGGGGAAGGAGCTGCCGCGGGCGACCGCTTCTCCCGAGGACGGGCTGAGGAGCGCCTCCCGGGGAGCCGCTGCCTCACCTGAGGACGGCCCGTCCTACCCCCCAGCCCGCCCCCGCACGGGGCCGCCGAGCCCCATTCACCCGCGCGGGCGGCAGCGCGGCGGTGGGCGCGGCCTCCGCAACCCGCCCCTTCCTCCCGCCCCCCCCCCCCCCGCCGCGTCCCCTGCGCGCCGCCGCCGCCGCGCCCCCCGCCGCTCCCTCAGCCCCGCCGGTGTCTCCGGCCTCCCCCGCGCTCCCCCCGCCCGCCCATTCTCCTCCCCCCCCCCCCCCCGCGCCCTTCCCGCGCGTTGGTTCGCTCCTCCCCGCCCCTTTCCCCCACCTCTCTCGTCCCCTCCCACCCCCCGGCTCCCCGCGGTGGTCTGGCCCGGCCCGGCGGCGGAGGGAGCGGCGGAGACGGGCGGGGAGGCGCTGGCGGCCGGGGCTCTCGCTGTCCGTTTGACGCGCCGGCCCCTGCGGAGCGGCGAGGAGCGGGGCGGGGGAGAGAGCGGAGCGAGCGAAGAAGCGGGAGCGGCTCCCCGACCCCGGGCAGCACCATGAGGTGAGGGACCGGCGCCGGAGCGGGCGGGTCGGTGGCGGGGGGTGTGTGTGCGTGTGTGTGCTCCGTACCCACCGCCTCTAACGGTCCACAGCCGTGAGGGGTGGGGGGGGGGTCGCTCGGCCGGCGGAGGGGGCCGGGCTGAGGGGAGCCCCGCGGTGGGGGAGGGGCCCATTGTTAGTGGCGGGTGGGGGAGGGGCCGCCCCGCCGTCCCCGTCCCCCGCGGCGGCGAAGTTGCGTTCGGGGGGCGGCAGCGGGGCCCGGGCCGGGGGGGTGGGGGTGTGCGGCCCCGCTCCGGCGCCTCCCCCGGGCTGGCCGCGGCGGTGCGCGCCGGCACGGCGTGAGCCCCGGTCGCCCGTCTCCTTTCTTTCTTTCCCGGTGTTCTTTTTTTTTTTTTTTCCCTTTTTCCCCTTCCCCTCCGCCTTAACCGGCGCGTGTTGCATTGCAGCAGCAGCTGGGCTTTTCCCTGTGTAATCAATAAAGAGGCGTCGGGGGGGGGGGGGGGATCCCCCTCTCGGCAGCCGGGAAAGTGTCGCGTTTGGAGGTTTCGGATGTAAACACAGAGGTGGACGCGGCTGGGGGCCGGGGGAGGAGGGAGGGAGGTGGGTGCCTGCCTGCCTGCCTTCCCGCCGGGGACTCCCGCTCCCCGCCGGCTCATTCATTTGAAGGCGATTTTCTGCCTCCCTGGCCCGTCCCCCGTCCCCGTCCCCCCCCCCCCAGCTCTTTTTAGTGCCTGCTCTGTTTCCATAATCTTCTTTCTGGATTGGCGCAGGACCCGGTGAGAAATGCGGCTCGGTAGCCCGAGCCGCTGGTCTGTCTGTCCGGGGACGGTGTGCTCCCTGTAGGCCCGTCCCTCGGTTAAACAGCTGGGGAACCGCGTTACTCTTCTTTTTCTTCCTCTGGAAGATACTGTCTGGCTCGTAGTTGGATTTGAATCTTCTTTGTCTTAAAGATGACCGTAAGTGGTGAGGTCCTTTGGGGTATAGCTCGGCAAGATTCGTGTGATGAAAACCAGCCAATTCCCCTGCTGCAAAAAACTGACGAGCCATTAGAATTCTCTGTAAATTACAGTAAAATCCTAATTACGTTTTGTGAACTTTAAGGGTGTCCCCCTCCCCCCCCTGTGTGTGCACACCTTCAATGGAAAGGGCAGATTTGCAGCGGGAAGCATGGGAACAATCTCCCTGCTGTTTTGTTTACAATTGTGTTCTGTATTTCCCTCTAGCTTTCTTTGTTAACCGTAGGTATTTATGTCCTGTGTTATTTTAAGCTTTGTTTGGCTTGTGATAATTTATTTTCACTTATTCATGTTGCTCATGTAGAAGTCAGGTGCCCCGAAAATAAAAAGTTACAACTTACAAAACTTACAGTTCATATCCAGATCCTTTAAACAGAGGTGGGTTTTTTTTTTTTTAAATCTTGACGGTCTTTAACACAATGACTGCTGTTAATCTGGCCAGAGTTGGCATAAATATTTTGAGAAGCCCGATACAAATTTGGTTTTCTTACTGGCAAAAAGTACTTCAATTGTGCGGCTGATGCTGAGTGAAGTAAGCTATACCAGCAAAGACTACTCTTTCGCTGATGTAACTGTATGTGTGCTAGGACTTCTGCCAGCTTGGAGGGAGCACAAATATTTCTCTTAACCAGCATAACAGGAAAGTGTCTAGGTTGAACCTACCCTTAGGTTGCTTATTTAGATGTTTGAATAGTTGAATTGAAGCAGTTAGTAAGTATAGGCAAATGAATATATTATAAGTCTGAAACTTTCTACCTGCTCGTGAGTGCAGAGTGTTAAGCTGGTAAAAGGGAATGTCCTTGCAAGTTGGATGGTCGCTCTGAGTGGTCATTGGGTATTTCAAAGAATTCTGATTTCAAGAACGCTCGGTTCCAAGCCTTTCGAAAAAAGAAGCAAACTGTACCAATTAAACTACACAGGCTAGGAAAATGATGTGGTCAAAGAAGTATTTTCTGTCTATAGAGGCACTATTAAATTGACTCAGTTTTGTTTAATTGGTCCGACTCCAGTACAATGGCAAGCTTTCACTGCATGCTCTCTCTTTGGACTTGTTTAGACTAGGATTGACAGTATATTTCTGAAACATGTTTAAACAGCATCTTCACGCTGTATTTTGTTCGGGCAATGTCTTTTAATGTGTATTTGCTGGTCAAGAAGGCAGGTCGTGATGGGGGAGGAGTGACAAGGTAGACGGGAGAAGTGACCAGCGTTTCATATATAGCTCCTCTGTTTGCAGGAGGTGTTAAATCTTAGCAGTTAATACTAAAAACATACTTTTGACACGATATTGATGGTCTCCTGGAATGCATAAACTGCATTCTGCTATTGCTGTTCTGCAAGTAAGTATGCAGTTGCTGCTCCGAAGAATACAAAAAGAAATAAATACTACAAGTCTTTCTGAGATGAGCTGGAGGAAGAAAAAAAGCCCTCAGTTTCTGTTCTGTCCTTTGGGACATACATGCGTGAGAGCCTATTCTTCAGCCATCACGAGCCTGAAATAATTCTGATGATTTCATGTTAAGATCTCACATCTTGTCTGGGTGGTTGGTCAGTTACTGAAGAGCAAACTGGTTTTCCTTACATCAAATAAAATGAAACATCATTGTAAAGAGCCTCCTCATATAATAAAATAATTAGCAATTCAGTAAGACACAAAAATAATCAGCAATTCAGTAAGACACAAACATCAGCCGTACAAATTGACCACAGGAATTAATTCTTGTTTTGTATTTGAATTAAAATCATGTGCTATTTGAGTAGCATCTGTTAGGGGTTTTAGGTTGCTGATAAACTTTGGATATTAAATATTCCAGTTAAATGGTCTATCCTAGGTATGAAGTTACTTGTTTCAGGAGCCAGCTTGAATAGGGCTTGTGTGTGTCTCTCTCCCCCGCTTTAGGTAAACAGTTGATTCCCATGAACACCTGTTGTTCTTACTGTATTGTGGTTAGCTGACTAAGTACTGCTCTTAATATACTTTCCTGAATGCACTTATCTCATAATAGGTATCCAGGAATAGGCATATTCAGTGAGGTTTCCATTTACTAGCTGACTGGAATGTGGTGGAGGGAAAAGGTAGTTAAAATCTAGGTAACGGCACAATTCGGTGCCCCTGTTCTAGTAGTAGCATAACTTCCCATCGTATTTGTACAAGCAGAACGTGTGTGAACAGACTTTTATTGAAGCATATGTTGAAATCTGTATTATGGAAGCTGATAAACATAACTCTCCTGCTAGAGCTGGGATTCTGCAGTGAAGGTTAGCTGCATTCTCTTAAATTTTTAGTTTTTTGGTATCTAGCTCATTTTGTATGCTAACTCCAATAAAAATAAATGAGCTTTCCAAGATACTGACTTTTTTTTTAATCAAACTGTACAGCCTTCTCTTGGGATTACTACATCCATTTCTTTGTGTGGGAAAGAATTGTTTTTCATTAGTGTGCTAGTCAGAAAGCAGACTGCTTAGTCTGGTTTTGTTACCCAAGTTGCAGGAATTGGGAAAGAAACAGTATTTTTTTAGAATTTAAAATTCTAGTATTTCCAGAGCTCAGTATATTAATTTGTATTTACGATGGGCTACTATGCGTATCATACGTGTGAATGTTCATTTTGTATTTAGATAGGGCAAGCAGCTAAATTGTTATAAATTTTGAGTTTTTAGAAAATCATGTCATATCCTCACTTGTGTTTTCAAGATAAAAAGCTACATTTGTGGTCTCTAAACCATATTAACATTCCTACTTACTTACATTCAGCAGCTTTTCTGCTCAAGTATGCTGCTTTAGAATGTAATCCATGTTATCATTTAAAAGTCAGTGTATTTTGTGCCTGGGTTAGTAAGCCTTCATTGTATTTCAAATGTTGTGCTAAGATATCCGATACCACACTCACTGGTTTTTTTACATCTTTAATACATGAGTGAAAGCCCACAGCAGAAGTAACAAAACATGTACCTTCATTAGGACTAGGGATTCTTGAAGGAACCCACATACGTTTCCCAGGGTTTCCAGAAAAGTGGGTATACAAGAGCATTGTGTTATTTGTGACAGTAGTATGGTGCAGTCTACTGCAATAACTGCAGTTATTTAAGGTAGTAAAATACCAGAGTAGCAAAGCCATTATCTTCAACGGTGGCATTAAATTATTGTGTACATCAGTATGTAGGGTAACACTTTGGAATTGTGCCTTTGCTTTAGTTTTAATACTTGCACGAATAGCATATTTGAAGTAGAAAGCTTAATTTAGTTGAGAAATATTTGACAAAATGTTGGAAGTGCAAGCAGGCAGTTAAATTAGACTGGATACGCATAACTGCAACCAATACAGTTCCTAAAATTGCTCATATCTCAAGAGTAAAATTGGTGGCGTAGGCAGGTTTTTTTTTTTTCAGGTGAGTGCAAGAATTCAGGTTACTTTCCTTGTTCTTAAGTAAACTAACAGATGGCCTGAGTCATCTGTCTGATAGAAGTGCAGTCTTTAGTTAGCACTTTATTTGTGACAGTTGCAAGTAATTTTTGGACGGGTTGTTTCTGCCCACCTGATACGGAATCTGACAACTGGTTTGCCCTCAAGGTCTCTGGATAGTTTAGTGAATTATTTTGATAGTAAAAGTATAAGTCTTTAAAAGGTTACTGTGTGAATGGAGGGTGTGGGAATCAGAATACAAATTTTTTAGAAAAAGCTATTTATGACCATCTTAGCAATTATGTTGTCAGCCTCTAAAAATTAGAAACAGTCTGGGAGTGTGTATAATTCAGGAATGCTCTCTGGAAGGGTATGTACAAGTTTTTTCTTGACTCTGATTCAGGGCTTCATGTTGTTTGGAGGTCAGAAAACAAGACCGAGTTAGTTAGCGTCCTGCTTCAGACCGCTATATCGTAAAAGCCTTTTTTCTACACTTCCATAAACAGGAGAGGAATTATTCTTCCGGCACCTGTTTTGGCGGATGCTTTGCTCGCACACTTATGCCCCAAGTGACGTATCGTGGCGCTGCCTTAGGCATGTGATTGGAAATACTTAGTAATGAGAACTGCTTCTTGCCATGCCAGTGCATTTCATGCAGAACTATTACAGAAGTAGGTTACTGAACCACTGGATAGAGTCATTTGCTTTCATTACTAGAGAGCAAATGTATTTGTGAAACAGAATTATTCCCTTCTTTACTTTGACCTTTCATCTAGAATTGCTCTTGACAGATCATGCCTACTTCCACTCAGCAGTGTAGAAATACATGTGCCAGCTCTCTAAACATCCAGACGTGTTTAGGTTTTAAGAGTGCTGTAGTGTTGAGAGAAAGCAGAAGATATGTGTTTCTTATGTTTGATTCAAAAAATTTGACTTTTAGTAGTCGCTAAAAGTAAATGTAGCAGAGGCAGAAGTCACACAAGCCTTGTTGAACAGCTTCAATATATTTAAGTAATTTTCAATAGTGCCTATGTCACTCCCCCACCCCACCCCTGCCTTTCCCTGCCAGTCCTTGTGAATTGTGTAAAACTACCTTGTGTTCTTGGGCTGTTGGCACCTCTCTTGGGATTAATATGGGAGCAAAGCCACTTTTGTATCTGTCACTTTAAACCTGCCAGATGAAAAGCCAGCGTTGCGTCCCTAATGTCCCTCCCCTGACCTAGCTTCCCATGTGTTCTCAAAAACCTGGAAAGGAACGAGGTTTGTATACAGCTTTTTTTGTTCAATAACATACAGAATCTTTTTTCCCTTTTAGAAATGGACGCACTACCTTATTTTAACTTTCAAATTTTCCAACTGAAGAAATAAAAACATATATCTAAGTAACTGAGTTGGAAGTAGTTTTGCCTCATTTTAAAATGCTCTGTACCAATACAAGTTTTAGAGGAAAACACTGAGTTTTATTTCAGATACTCGTAATTAATTGTTCTAATAGTTGATCAGCCTTTCCCCTACTATGACTTATTACAAGTCTCCTTCACTGTAGCTGTTTCATGCCTAATGTTTAAAAAGTTCCAAAAATGAATGTGAAAAGCATGCTTACTACTTTTTGACACTGTTATGCATGTGCTGCTCCTAATCTTATAGTTCTGTAGACACTTACGGGCAGCTTATGGAACTGCTCCTTGGGAGGTGATGTGACATTTTTCTGGGTTTACTGCCCAAATGCTAGTGACAGCCTGGTGGAGAAAACGGGACTGTTCAACGTGATGTGAGATGAATTGTCAGTCTACTTTGGATTAGTCTTTCCAGTTGAGCTGCTAGTAATAAGCACATGTTTTGGGAATCAATGCACAAGTTACTGTGAGGAGTTGAAGTAAGATTCTCTTGCTCTCCGTGAGTAATCTTTAGGCAGGGCTCATTAAAAGAGAACACGATCAATATTCATGCAAAAAAAAAAAAAATCTGCTCTTAGTTTCACATATTGAAAATTCTCCAGGCAAAGCTGGCTTATATAAAGGAAGAATAGTAAAAACTGTTTCAGTTTAGTCCAAAACTAGTATGCTTCTCTGCTAAGTGTGTAGGTTGCTGTTGTGGCTTTTTTCTTCTATTTTTTTTCTTTTTCTTTTTTGTTTTTTTTTAAATTATGGTAAAGAAAGGTGCTGACACCCAGTGAAGTATGGGGGAAGAGAAGTGGAAACTGATTGCACTCCAGAGGGTGGTACAAAAATGCTACTTTGCTTGACTGGTATGCTGCCAGAAATAACTCTCTAAACTCCTAGTTTGCAGCACAAACAAGATTGGAAGGATTTTGTTTCAAATGTTCTCTCATTCTTCTGTTATTTTTCACAAATTTGAAACTTCAGTTGCCTGAATCAGGTTACAAAGTAATCTATACTTATTGCAAATTCCATAAAGAAGGTGAGGTGTGGTTGTTGTATGTTCTGAGCGTACTAGCCGTCTAGTTTAAAAAATACCGAATTTTAAAACTCGGAATTTAGCAGAATAGTAAAAGAACAAGAGTAATCATCGGTATAGCTAAAGCCTCTATTATGCCTTAGTTGCAGTTTTATAGCAACTAGAGAAATATTTTAATTTTCTTTCTAGAGGAAATAAATTTCTATGTATGTGTCATTCTCCTTAAAGCAACTTCCTAAAATATAGTTTTCATACTTAAAATTTTTTTAGGCCACTGACTGCTGTCACTTTATTGCAAGTTACCGTACAGTGATACCAGATTTTTTAACTGAAACACTTTGAAGGGCATGTTGTTACGGAAATGTTTTATTGTGGTCTCGTCTGGCTACAGGTAAATGCTTTTATATTTCAGTTGTATAGACCAGTATATGTCTTCATATGTGGTCATATCTGCTAGAATTGTGTATTTTGTGGAGACTTCCATTGAAGTTGCATTTTTTCTTATTGTATGGGATTGAAAATGCAAATGCTAAATGGGAAGATGATTAGAATTCTGTTGTAGTTCATGTATTTCCAACAAAATTTTCAATACTGCTGTATTAGTGGTATTTTTACTGGCATTGGTAGAAAGAGGCGGTTGGTATTTTTAGGTTCTGTTCAGCTTTCTGGTTGGCTTTGCAAATCTGACTTGTGCATATGCTCTGAGTAAATCTGGGCCTTGAACCTGGTAGTGTTACTGCTTGAAATTGCTTTTGTTAAATGTAAGTGTTTTTCAGGTACCAAGCTTCAACTCTAGGCTAGCAAGAATTTTTTTTTTCCCTAGCTACTGTAGATGTGTCAATAATGCGTTACAATGAGCAATATACACTGCTACTTGTTTTGAAAACTTGTTTTCTCTCTATCTTTTCCCATTCTATAAAAATCTCTTTCCCCTTCTTTGCTTTCTTTTAAAAGCCTGGAGTCTTTTATAAACAGTGCGTAGTGATGTGTACATCTTTTATGTCCTCTCCTATGTTGAACTCTTGCTGATATTCGAGGAAAGTATATGATCCTTTTGGCAAACCTCAGTCCGTTAAACAATGCTGACTCTTCTATAAAAGTACTCAAAGTTAATGGAACAGATTTTTTTTTTTAACTTGCTGGATTTGTACTTAAAATTGAACACAGTGAAGCTTTACTAGAAAACTTGTACTGTGTTCTTGAACACATTTACAAAGCCCATTTTTAGAAAACTGCAATTGGCTACTGTGGATTAAGTTAAATGGACTTTACAACTTCAGAATAAACATTGTTATCTATTGTCTGAAATAGATGGTGTGGCCAGACTGACAAAACAGTGAAACCTAATCCAAATGAACCTAATTATGGCAGAGATAATAAGTCAAAGTAGTGAATAACAGCACTGTTATGAAAATGATCAGTGCTGAGGCTCAGCATTTGTATGTGTAAGTCTAAGAATGGAACATATTACTTAAGAGCAGGCATAGTTTGGTTGTTATGTACTCTAGCAAAAATACTGATTTTTTTTTTTTGTTTGTTTGAAATTAGGTTTAAAGGTACTTTTCTAGTTCAGAATATTCCTGCTTTGATAGGTGTCTCAGAATATAGTCAGAACTCAAGCAACTATTATATTTTAATTTATTGTTATACACTGATGTATTTAGTTGAATCACTTTGGTGTGAGTAGAGCAGGAGGACGGAGCAGGAAGTAGCTGATACATACACACACTGAATGGAGATACAAAGTATATGAAATATGTCTTGAACACAGGACTGCCTTCCTAGTCAGATATGAACCATCTGGTCTGAAACGGAGCATGGAGACAGTAGTCACTGTGTATAGTAATCAATACTTTTCTCTTGGTTAGAGCCTGCTGTTTGCGGGGTGAGTGAAGACATGGAAACCCTATCCAGTTAAATGTTCTTCTGACCAAGAGAAGGCTGAGGAGATAGGTTAATCTTAGAAAGCTAGCAGGAAATCCATGTCTAATCAAGAGTAGAAGGAAGAGCAGATGAACGGCTAGAGCACTCGAGCAGTAAGTTGTTGCTGATAAACTTAGGCAGAAGTTGAATCCAGTACTTCAGCTGCTTCTTCAGCGTTACATGTTTTGGAGAGTAATTGAGCATGAGGTTTCGTAGCATTTCGGTGGTCTCGTTGGGTTTTTAGCTACTGTCTGGAAATGCAGTAGTGAGTTTCAGATGAAAATTTTAACTTGAGATTGAGGGAGAAGACCAAAGCATCAAATACATAAAATAAGTAAATTAAACAAATTTTGCACCCTAAAGATCTTGTGCTGTAATCTGAAGGATTGTGGTAGTACCATTGTCCTAGTTTCCACAATATGGTGTGATGAGTCTAGTAGCCTTTAGTTTAGTGATCAGCTCAGTTAACTGCATCATATATGAATTATACTCAAAATTATTACTGCTGAACTTTACATCTGACCTTACAACTAAGTTGTGAGGTGAAGAAATCTGGACTACTGGGTTCAGGGACTTCATTTTGTATTTTGCCAATATCTTAGAGTAGTCTTTTCATAAAGTTTCAAAGAATAGTGCATCTCGGGCTTCTTGGTTTGGCATACTGTAAAGGCAACTTTAAAACCAAAGCGTATTCCTGTATATTTTTTATTTTCTGTACATTTCTTATTCATTGATAGAACAGTTCCGTGTTCCTGTAATTGCCACTGTTTCCAACAGTAGCTAAATCCATGAATGGATGACAGTAAGATAAACACAAAGGTTGTCTCGCAGATTATGAATACTGTTGCTGTAACTGTGTTGCTCTAAGGATATAAACAGGAAAAAGGTTTTAGAAGGAGAGGCAATACCTTTTATTAGATCAACTGCTGCAGTGGTGGGGAACAGGACAACGGGCAAGCTTCTAGACAATCAAGTGCTGAGTTCCTGAGAAAGTTATTCAATTCTTTGGAGACACCATGTGGAGATTTTGTACTGTGTGGATTGTTGCAGGCACGTTGCAGATACAGGTGAATGTTGCTGTGTGTTTTATTTTTTTATAGGTAGCTCATAGTTTTGATGTCTGACCTAGTAGCAATATTTGGTATAACTATTATTTCAAAGAATACGGAACTAGGTGCTTGAAAACAGGTAAGCAGCTGTAGGATACTATTTAAATTGCAATTTGTTTTTGCATTACTCTGCAAACATGATGTCTGAATAAAGGAAGTAGAGATTGTATTGCAGAGAAAAATGTCAAAAAGTAAAACTGTGAAAATACTTTTCATATGTTACTGTTCCCGTGTAAAGTGTGAAGGTGTATTTTCCTTTGAAGCATCTGACTACTGGGGATCACTGGAAAAAAAAAAATGCTTGGAGTGCCTTGTTTGAGGAGCCCATCTGTGTTATTTTTGTGGGGACGTGGTCTTGGTCACTAGTGTGACTTGTGTATAGTAAGTCTGTAAGATGCAGATAAAAGTGGATTGCATTGCAAGGTTGTATCTTTAGACATGACTAATGCTTAATAATACTTAGTAGGATTTTATTTTGGCCTGTTGAAGCCCCTAGTTAGTCATCACAGGATAGAAGAGTGTACAGTTAAACCAGTTCTGAATACTCTGAATATCTTGCCTTCAATTCATGTGCACCCTTTTCTTAGGGCAAATGGATGCAAAACAAGCAACCTCTCCTCTTGCATTCCTCCCTGCCCCAACAATAAAAAGAAAACACTCTTCCTGATGCGTACTGTTAACCTCTCTGTGCTGCCTGTGTATGAAGGTGTTCACTTGTTTACGATTCCCAATATTTGATGCACAATCTTCACCTACGATCAGGTAGCTGATTTCTGTCCGGTCTGTTTTGTGGCTCACTAGTTGTGAATAAAGAGGGAGAGAAGTGACTGTATGGCATGAGAAATCCTTAGCTGTTTTGGATTGGGAAGTGTTTGTAAGCTTGTTCATTAATGGTATGTTTTACGTTATCCAGGTCTTACATAGTAAGGCCTTCATAACTTCTTTTCTTAACTTGTTCTTCTACAGAAATTGCACATATTTTGTAAGTGATGTTAGGATGAAGACTGAGCTGTTAGTGCAACTCTTAGGAATGCTTTCAGGTTTGGTGATTTATATAGTGGCAATCTCAGTATTCAACATCCATATAATTGAAATTTTTTCCTTCTGAATTGAGCTTCCTGTCTTCAAGTATGTCTGCAGTTGGGGTGGGTGTAGGGAGCGGACTCACCCCAAAGCCCAGTCATTAGATATTTTGGTTGTAACTCTCGGGGAGCTTACCATGATCTTGTCTGGGATGGGGAGGGTGTTTAAAAAACCCAAAAACCAAAAAACTGAGAGGGGAATCTCCCCAATTTGGTGTTGCATATTCTCATAAAACTTACGATGTATCAATGTATCAATTTCCCAACCAGTTGAGTGATCATAATTTTCCTATTCTTCGGGGAAGGGGGAGACATTTTATGCAATTCATACTGTCTTACAAAAAACTTTCTCTCCTGTGAAGAGACGTGTCCACACGTAGTTTAGCTTCAAAATTCATAACAGATCTTAAATTCAAAGTAGTTTGGGTTGATACTTTTATTTTTTTGCAAAACACAACCAGTGCCCCAAACACACACACACAACACAAACAAAACAAAGCAAAACTATTTAGAAATAAAGCCATAGGCTTTTCTTCTAGAATTTGAGAGCTTTAATTTTTTTTACATAGTATGACAAAAATCTGGTATAAAATCATGAGACCATTCCACATTTAAGAATGGAAATTTTATGCATCTAAGAACTTTTTATCAGACATTACTATAGAATTAAAATGTTGCTGGCCATATGCACTGTAGCAATGAATTTTCTCTCAGCAGCACCATACCCTACAACCATGTAAATATACAGAATCGTTTTAATGTAAAACAGAGTAAGTGCTGGACATAGCATCTTGGTTAGTTTGGTGACGAAGGTAATGGTTATGCCGTGGATGTTCTGTTTCTCAGGAAGACTGGGGTTAATTGTAGCTTGGCAAGTAAAAAAAAAAGTTCCATATTGTTTTTCTGCAGTAGATTCCTGTTGCTATGCAACAAACAGAATGTCACTTAGTACAGGATATATTAAATTTGTATTCCCGGCACATATCTCTGCACGTTCATTTTATACTTTAACAGGAGGGTATGGTTCTGACTTCCTGTAGGACTGTAGTATGAAGTATATATTTGCTGTAGCTGCGGTGACGTCAGCGTACTTGCAGAGCCTTTCTTTGTTTTCGGATGGATGGGACACCTGTGCGACACAATCAGGCTTCCAACCAGACAAAAAGGGGCGGTGGTTATCTTCCCCGAGGTGGGATGGCATTGCCAAGCAACATGTTAAGACTTCAAAAGGGAGAAATTTCTTGTACAGAAAAAATCTTAGGCTATGAATTCTGAAAACCTTTAAATGTGATGCAGAGAAAGTTAATGCAGATGGCACTGTATGAATCTTTAAACCAAAAGATCCAGTTAATTTTTAACGATTAGAATTAACTTTGATATTTGAATGTGTTGATACCTCCCCTCCCTACCTCCCCACTCCCCCCAGTGCTAAAACCAACCAATCTCAGCATCCAAACTCTTTACATTCGCTCTAGATGGATTCTGGAATAAATGTTCAGGGCGTGTTTGGGAAAATTATCTTCTATGGCTCTGGAACCAGTAATTAAGTAATAGACAAATGACAACATCTGGTAAGGCATTATTTTATAATCTAGTTAGACTTCCGTAGTGGAAAAGGCAAAAATAGTATTTAAAAGCTAGAATGATGTTAATTTGATCTTTGTTTCAAAGGCTGTCATGCAATATAGATGGCTGAAATACAGAAACTTGAAAGCTGTGGATTTTTAATACTGTGCTTTTAGGAATAAAATGCATGCATTGTGTCTTACGTGCTATGATGTTCATCCTATGTAATAATCCATCTTATTTTAAGCAGTTCTCTGAGTTTTGTTGTGGATTTTGAAAGCCAACTTACAAAATCTAAGCTGAAATTAAGTTAGATACTAAAATTAGCAGGTCAAATACTGTCACTTTTTCTGCTCTTAGAATTTAAATATGCCATTGTCTAACATCTCGTTAAATTGTCAGTGTGAAGCAGATTTGTAAGTAGCTGTTTTTTAATGTTATTGTAAATTTACCTATGTGTGGCTTCTTAATAAAGCAGAAGTCAAAAGGAAGAGTCAAAATGAAGTTAGGAGAGATTCGAAACATCTCTCAGTACTGTTCTCTTGCTCGTTTTGCCTCTAATATATAAAGCATCATTAAAGGAGCAAGCAGCCTTTAATAATACCATTTTCTTTCTTGTAGTCTGCTGCTTAATTCGGAGCTCAATGCCAGAGCACTGCATGCCTGCTCCCAGGCAGACCCAATAAAAACCATTTCTCTGTGTACACAAAGAGAACCTGATGCAACCTAAAAAAAATTCTTAGGGCATTCTATATTTGGTGAGATCAAACCTGAGCTCTGTTGCAGAGAAATGATTTAAAGACATGGACGGGGATGCCTGGGGGCTTTTTGCTTTCTGTTTTGGGAAGGGGAATCCTTGCTTCTGTTGCAGAACTGTTTGGCGAGAATGAGAATACTGCCCGTGGCTTTCAATGCTATGATGACTTGTTTTAATGGTATCTTTTGGCACAGGAAACAGTAGGGATTTGTAAGACTGCCTCCTCTTCTTGAGGAGGGGGGCAGAAAATAATTTAATTGTGAAGCTAACAGTTCTATGAAATGAACTTATTTTAATGTGTAGAATGGAGAAGTTCTAGAATATGCACAGGAAATTGGGAAATTTGAGATGTAAGTTAAGTAGTGCATTGGTAGGCTACTTAGGTAAATCTTAAAGGAACTCAAAGTAGAAAATGGATGTTCTAAAAACACTCTCGTTATAGGACAAAGAACATTTAAAGTTAAATGTTAAATGCTTTAAAAACTAATAAATTTATTTTTATCTTCAGGTATCTAAACTACCCCTCCACTTCTATCTGATTGGACCCTAAATCCAACTGTAATGTTGTGGGAGTAATCTCTTAATTTCCATTATCATGTAGCCCACCCTCTCCTTTTTTCTCCAGGTCTGGTAACAGCTATGATTTTGCTGACAGCATCCAGGGCTAACGAAAATCTCCACAGAAATTTTCCAAGTATAACTTTGGGATGGAGAGGCAAATGATTGACAGCAAAAATTAACAGCTAGGAACAAACACTGTTTAAAAAATTTTTTTTTTTCCTTTTGTTCCCTCCCATCTTTTCTTCCTTACTTTTATTTTTTTACTTTGAGGAGTTTGTACTGTTGTGCTTCATAGTATAATGGAGTAGCAATCCAAAATGAGCAAAAAGATGCAGCAGGTAAAGTAACAATCCATTTCCATGTTAATGGTTGCCAGATGAAAGTAATCAGCGTATGGGTAGTGCATACTATTTTGATTTCTTTTTTTTCCCTTAAGCTCAGGTGCTATGCTGCTATAAATAGGGCTATTACAAAGTAGTCAGCTTTTCATACCCATCATCTGCGGGCCCCCCCCCCCCCCCCAGTTGAAATTAAATTGGGGCAAATCCTGTAGATTTGATACAAGTAGTCCAAAGTTCTGTTTGGCTGTTGAAAAGCGAATACATTCTTTATGTATGTGTGCTCAGTCACACTAGCCTACCAGCTCTTGGTCATTAATTAATACCTGTATGCATACACTATATGCAGAATTATGTAAAAAGAATGTGGAAGCACGTGAACGATTACATGCTATTTTTCCTTCCCTACAATAGAGGCTGGATTGCAGAAAAAATTAGATTGTGGTTTGCAGGCTGCTTTTTTTTTTTGTTTTAGGTTGTCCTTCTCTGTTGCAGAGGTTGGAAAGTCTAATGAATGAGGTAGGGAACTGCTTGAAGATAAGATGATTTCATGGTCTCAGCTCAGTGTTTTCCGCAAGAACTGATTGCCTTCCCCCCCCCCCCCCCCCCCCCCCCAAGAGTTTTTGTCCTTTGGTGCTGGTTGAGTTGTTCGGAGTTGTCAGGGATGTTCATTAGCAATGTCCTGACTTGTTTTCTTATTGACTAACTTAAGACTGCGGGCCTGATCTGTCAAAACGTTAAATTATTCAGCATATACCCTAATCCTTCAAAGCACAGAGAACATTATATGGCTACTGAAGACAAAAGGCCCTAGATCATCTTGGATTAAATGATCAACATCAGAAGACTTGGTACACCAGTTATTGCGCTTCAGCTCTCCAATGGAGGAAGCAACTTCCCATCTGTTTCTCCTTTAATTTCCAACTTTTGCTAATTTCTTAAAAATAAGCGTGTTCAAGTTTGAAGCTCTCAAATGCTGTATTTTATGACACTGTGCTTAAACCACGAATAACTTCTGAATTTGGTATTCAGAACAAGTTTTGATTAACGTGCAGAATTGTCACTACACATTGAATAATGAAGAAACCTACTAGCTGTTCATTTACTCCTCAGTCCATCTATCCGAAGTCAGAGGTAGTCTGAGAAAAAAGGTGGGAGGGGCGAGAGGAGTTAAGTATATAACTAAGACTTTTTAATAGTTTTACAACCATAAGTCACTCATATATAAGCAACCAGCACTTCTAGTCATTCTTACCTCTTGTACTTTTTTTTAACTCTGAAGGTTATTTTTTAAACATACTATGTAATTTCTCAGGTTCTTTAAAAAATGAAATAATAAGCCAAACATAATGTGCCATGATACTTGAAATATGCATGGATTTGGAACAGCTAGATTCTCAACCACATGTGCTACCTAAAATCAGTAACTCTTGGTAGTTCTTGTCCTGCTGGTAGAGCATGCATGTGAAGGAAGCTGAAACTGTGATTACAACAGTGTGTACTTACCAGAGAGGAACACTGTAACTCTAGGAATCTACGTTCTGCTCATACTGTGCTTAATCAGAGTCACTAACTTCAACCAAACTAAGACCCATCAATATTTACTCGTCATTTTTTATGATAGGACTAGGAAGAACCTTGACACTTAGCTCATTGTTCTAGTGTTTTGTGTGGGTTAGACCATGTGGCTTTTTCTGAAGATGCTTTGAATTGGTCTATCTTGATCTCTCCTTTACCATATAACTAAAAGACAGGTAATGTTCACCTGTCTTATATAATGGGACAGTCCACTTAGGTGACTCCTTTCAGATACTCGGAGGTGCAGCTGCTCTATAATGAATGATGGAATGGGTCACTTCTATGGGTTTTGGCTACATGGCAGATGCAGGCCTGGTTATTAAGGAGGGAGGTGTTGTGGTACCCCCAGAGCAGCAAGGAACAGGTTTTCAAAATAACTGTACCTGTTCTCTGGCTATATCTTGGGAGGCTCTGGGGAAAAATGATGCCAGGGAGCAGTCTGGGCAGACAGATTTTTCTTGCAGGCTCTGGTCTGTAGGCTGCAGTTCGGGCACTTCAGTTAAATGTATCTGTAATCTGAGATGGTATCGCCTCTATCAGGAAACTTACTCCCATTCTGAATTATCTTTGTAGTTTTTGTCTCACTACATGATTTAAATCAATCTTTCTGTATATTAAGGCTTTCATACCCACTAACTGTGGACAGTAGAGAACAGTTTATTTTCCTCTTTGAAGCTACCTCTAGTGTATGTGAGGGTTTATGTTTCTCCTAAGTCTTTTCCAGATTAAAATCACCAATTTCATTAATGTTTCATTGTGGGCTGTTTTTTAGACCTCCTGCCAGTTGTCACTCTCCTCTTGGTCTACATCATTTGGAAGCCAAGGCTGATTGTTGTCTAGTCTGTCATGTATTGATTTACATCTGTTCACTGGAATATATCTAAATGTAGACCTGAACTTTTTTCTTCTCCAGTCACTTTTCCAGTATGCCGGTATTATTCAGAATTCTTACCCTGTCCTCCTTTCTGCTTGCATCTTCTTCTGGGCTTCTGTCCTCTCTAATGATAGCAAGCATACTCTTCCATTTCTTTATGGTTCTGCTGCAGCACAGGCATCGCAAAACTGCACTTGATGTATTTTCTCCGAGTGTAGCATCGATAGCTGCTATCTGAATATGGTTTTCAAAACTTCTTTCTGCTCTCCTTACAGTAATTTTTGTGTATATCTTTCTTACGAAAATGCCCTGTAAATTCTGTCAAGAACCAAGTCATACTACAGCATCTGCTACTTCTCTACAGTAATTAGCATAGGACTCCAGAAGACCTAGAGGAAATTAAACTTATTTGACATTATTAGTTCTTAAGTAACATTGAAGATGTATATCTGTTAGCAGGTTTTTACTAATAGTCTGTACTGCTGTTTTTCTTAGGATTCAAGTTAAACATAGGAACTTTATAAACCTGACAGTTTGCTTCCTTCCCTGTTCAGAACCTCACATCTGCTCTGAGAGGTAACCAGTGGGCCACAGGCTTCTGCAAATCTGATCCAACATCCCTCCATGGTCTGAAAATACAGTGGTAGTAATTTCAGGGAAAATTTTGCTGAGTCTCTCCTCAGCTTGGAATGTAATCTGTTCAGTCTAAGCCCAACAACTGCAATCTTCTGAAAACTCAGGCTTGTAGCTATGACATTCAGGGTTTTCTCATGGGGAAAAAATCCATAGTAGATGCAGACACAGTATACAAAGAAGTCATCTGTCGTGGTTGAACCTTGCAAACTTTTACACAGTTGAAAACATGAGCTTTGTAAAAAGCAGTGTGGAGCATTCTGTTGCTAGCATCACTAATAGTAGCACAGAGGTAAGTGTAAAGTGTAAAGAGTGAGAATGGTATGAGATTCCTTGGTAATGTTCGAGGCATCGCATCAAGAAGGATTACCCTCTTAGAATCCAAGTAGGGTATAACAGTTTGTGGGGTAAGCTGTTGGGCTACAGCCTACTGATAGTAACCTAAAAGAGGGAAGGAAGTTGGTTTTGCAGGAATAACCCTCTTTTTACCTAAAATCTTGTCTTGCTATGGTTACACAATTGCAGTATGTTTCAGATTTTGTTCCCTTACCCGTGGTACCAGTGTGTCGTAGGCGCCTGCTTAAAATCCTTTCTGTTTGACCCAGGGTGTTGTCTGCTGCACATGCTGCAGTGGATTGTAGCAGAGTTCTGTACTGAATCTAAAATGCTTGAACTTGCTCTGACTTTCAGGAGAAACTCCAGGTTTACATCAGAATGAGGTATATTGTCATAACAGGAATCTACATACTTCAAGGAGGTCTAGTGCATTGGAGAATATTTTGTGACTTATAGTCAGTATGTTCTTCTCCTACAGTATAAGCTAATTGTTTTTAGAGCAAAATGTTTTACTTGAAAATAAATCTCTGATTGAAGCTGTTTTGTTTTGTACCATGAGAGTTAATTTTGCTGAGATGTAATTAGCAGTAGTCGTGGCTTCTGCACCTAGCAAAAATACTACCTGAAAAGATAGGCACAGTTTGCCTTCTTTGTACACAGCTTATTTGTGTTTCGTAACAGTCTGAAAGTGTTGGAAACACTGCTACACAGGGTTGTCAAATACTAATTTTCTCTGTAGCTAGTTGGTACACTTAGGGGATAAGCTCTTAAACTGGTAATCATGGATTACTTCTAGAAACTAGCTGAATTTTCATTAACAATTGCCAGTATGACAACTTCTGTCTGCAAAATGGCTCAAAAATGTGGAAACGTTTTTCATTTTGCTTTTCTTTTGTGTTGCAACAAGCTACTATTTGTAGTTATGGTCTTTTCATGGAGTTCCTTTAATCTACTGTACACTGCTGAGTATCTTTCGGTTTAAGTGAGTAACTCCATGCTGCTTGTCTCCCTATTGGATGTTAGGCTTAAAATGTGTCATAGATAATATGGAGGAACAGATCAAAAAGGGAATGGGAGTGGGGAGAGTGTCCAGTCTTTTTATCCAGCTCTAGCAAATGCATGTACAGAAAGAATTTAACTTACTGTACTAAGTAAAATCTAGAGGTGCGAAGTGAGTGACCATTTTTCTTAGCAGTAGTATCACGTTCCTTTCAAAAAATGAGTGCTGCTTTTCACTCCCACCTGTAAATCTTAACTAGCAGGGCCAGAAAAGGCACAAATGAAAATCTGAAATAGATACTTGCATTTTAAACCTCTGTCAGTGGAGTTCTTAACGAAACAAATGCTTTCTCTGTTCACTTGGCAGTCGTCTTTCTGTTAGCTCAGCCTGCCAAGTGCACTTTCCAGATGATTACTGTAGGTTTACACATACCTGTAGATGGGATGACCAGGAGAACATCTACAAGGCAGTCTTTATAGTTTGGTTTTGTAGCCCAGAGGTCGTGGAGCTGCTACCAAAAATTTTAATAGGGTAAAGAGGCCTTGGTTGGTAGTGGAGTTTTCAAACTTGTGTTAATGCATATAGCCATTCTCCTTGTTTTCTGTGTTTTCCCCCAATAACTTAGCTCAGTTCAGGGTTTTGGAACTTAATTATGTTCAGTCAAAATAAATGTTGTTTATGAAACTTTTTATCTGATCTGTGCTTTGTCTAAACTTCAGTAAATTCTGATGAGCGATGTCTAGCACTTGCTAAAATTGTAGTTCATTGTGAGCTTTGTGGAAAATAGAAGCGGAATCCTATTTTTCGTCTAAAACTGTATATCTGCTTTTTTTGCTGTTATTCTTGTCTTAAAATTTTTGAAGTTAATTGAACATTATTATTATTGAACATTATTTTTTGTAATGCCAATTAAAACTATTTTAAAAAATGCTGTTTTATTCTTATAAAGATCTTTAATTTTTTTTTTCCTGTGTTTGGGATTAACTGGACAAACTTCAGCTCAACTATCAATCCTAAATTCAGTTTGCATTTTTAAAGTTCTTTTATAGGTCTTGTTTGCAAAACAGGTTCTTGTCTAAAATGGGAGCTTTTGTTTCCTAGCTTTAGAATGTCTTGATCTACAGTTTAGGCAAGGCTTGGTCAGCTCAAACCACTTTAGAATCTATTTGCTTACACTCGTCTTCAGAGATTATAATTTAAAAAGCCATTTTAAAAAGTGGCTGCAGGCTACAGAAACCCCAACACTTCCCCCAGTATTTCCCCAGGTTGGGGAGAACTTCAGTGACATAGCCCGTGTACTCCATGTGACCATGGCGAAAAATGCTGGGATTATTTGCAGCTCTGTTTGATGTGTGGAATGCACTGCATCTATTGTTAGCTCTCCAGCTGAAGCAAGAGCAGGAGTTGTTTTTCTCTTTTGTCATTGTCTAGCCAGACCTGCTGCACTGCTGTATCGGTCTTGAGTAGTTAAAGGTGATAGTATGGGCAGACTTCCCATCCTTTTAGTAGCTGTGGGGGAGCTGAGATGTGGGAGACTATAATTTACATGGTTGGTTTTGCTTTTAAATTCTTAAGATGACTGCAGGCAGTATATCTCTAGAAGCCTATAAAGTTGACTGTGTTCAGCTTTCCTCTTCGGTTTAGAGTCTTTTGGAAGTATAAATGTTCTTCCTGGATAATTCCTTACCACGGAGATTAAACACTGTGTGTTTGTGTGTGATAGTAATGAGGACAATACTGTTCACATCTAGCCTGTAAATACAACGGTGTCACTGACCCACATATGCGTGCTTCTTTGCTGTTGTCCATTGCAGAAGAGATGATCATATCTTTTTTTTTTTCCTTCGGTGTAGAATTTGGATACTGAACTCTTCACACATTGTGGAGCGCACACAGATCTGTTTGTTGTCTAAAATTCAGTCTTAGTCTGCATTGTACTTCAGCATGTTATCTTTAAATTTCTTATATCTGATAACATGCTATTAGAGGGGCATGTAACAATGCTTTTCTGATGTTGCTTGCTAACTAGAGAACAGGGCTTTTAGGGACTTGTAGGCTGAGTGTTTTGTTATGAAATACTAGGTAAGAATATATCAAAAGTAGTGTAGCAATAGATTACCTATGAAATCATGCAAATAGGTTTGAAAGCTGTTATATCTAAAATTAATGTCAGATTAAAAAAAGAAAGCTTGCAAGGATTTCCCCGGTGTTGATCTCTGGGCAGTATGGCTGTTTATTTAAACTGGGACTTCCTTCTGACTACTTAAAACAATAGAAAACGACTCTTAATCTAAAAGACTTTGCTTCCTATCTTAGATGTAACTCCCTTGATAACAAAACAAAGAAAACAGGATGTATAATTCAGACAAGGCAAATTTCAGAGTTCTAGGATTCCCTGCCCATGGAAAGAGTTAGATTTTGTGTGAACTAGAGAGATTTCAGTATCGGAATAGCATTAAAAGAGAGAAGTGTCCTGTTTGGGCAGACCAGTGGTTGAATCTAGTCCCGTACTCTGTCCGGGAGAGTAGCAATAGGAGAAACTGCTTGGAAGGAACTACCTGCAGCCACTTCACGATCCCTTTTCATCCCCCTCTGCCAGCACCCTAGAATCCATTGTCTGATTTGAGATGTTTTGGAACATGCTTGTTGATTCCTTTTGTTGTTATTTTTTTTAAGAACCTGTTAATCCATGAATTCCTCTAATCCCTTTTGAGCTTGCTGATCTTATCTACGTCCATAACTTCCTGTAGCAACAAAGTCCAGAAATTCACTGTCTTTGTAACTTTTTAACCTTTAGGGTGGTAGGGATTGATGTTAAGTCAAATCAAAAGTTCAAATTTGGCAACTGGCTTCACTTTTTCCCCTCATTGTGAGTTCTGCTTCTGTTAAGCAGTCTGTTTTATGGTATGTAGTACAGTATAGTGAATTTATTTCTCTACAAGTGAAATGAAAAGGAGGAGCAATCATGTTGCTTGTGCTAGTGTAAGGCCAAAAGGGCATTGTTAATGTCCCTCAGTGTGGATTAAATGGATATGCAGATGAAGTAGTTTAGACTAGCCAAATAGCACCTTCCAGTTTATTCCTTTTAGCAAATGAAGGTCTGCAGTAGTAAGGAAAGATCTTTCTAAACATTTTGACAATTTTTTGACAGGTTACTTTAGTGATTGCTCTAGCAGTTTGTAATATTTTTATGAAACCGTTTCTATAAAAGTATTCTTTGTATGTAGCACAGAGGCAGTACATGTTGCGTAATTTTTATGTCTGGAGGGAAGAGCTTGAAACTTGTTCAGCTCTTGTCTACGATTTACACTGAGCAAGAGCAGGGCTTCCTTGCAGCTATTGCTTCAGGTTGCTGTCCTGCTGCTGTACCTCGTTCATTACTCGTATTACAGGTCAGTATAGTTTTGCTTGTTCTTCTTTCTTTTTTTTTTTTTAACTATACCTAGGTAGCTGTGTATAGAGCAAAACACAGAAAACTGAAGTAGAAATCCTGTGATACAGACGAATATTAAATTTGCAAGTTTAGACCTGCAATCCAGAAATGCTAGCACTAAGTCGTCTTAAACTTTAAATTCACAGATCCCTTGTATGTCAGGAAAAAACTCAGTAAAATTTTATGGTGTAGTAGTATCAGTTGACTCTTCCACATTCCTTTCCTCTATCTCCTTGTTATGAGAGTTGTAAAACCAAACTGGAGAAAACATGGTGACCTCAGAAGATAGTTATGGTGGCAGCACTCTATATAGTGTGACTTTGATAGAAGTGTTTTACTTGTCGCTTGAGGTTTTAGGTGTAAGTATTTATTGCCTGGAAGAAAACCCCACCATCTATAGTATCACGGTTAGAATCTAGTGAAATGCTTGAAATTACACCTCTTTAAAGTTGTATGGTGGCGATTATATTTTTTTGTTGCTTATATTTGTGGGTTGGCATAGTTTGTATATCATGAATGTTAGGGTTCCTCTGGGAATTTTAACATAAATTTCTGGATGTTTTAAGTCTTAATCTGACACTAATGAAGGTTTTGGGCTTGATTTCTCTCTCATATCCTCCGTTTCTGTGAACAGGAGTAGTACTTCAGTGATGGAAGGTGCCAATTTTGTTGCTGGGCTTTGGGTATTCAAGAGGTTAACAGCCTAATGTTGAAGTACAGGCAAGAAACTGATGAGTAACTCTTCCTGCTTTGTTCTGGGGAATCTGAAATGCAGTTTAAAAAAATTTACATTTAGTGTACACACTGAAGGTGCATTTACTTACATCAAAATTAATATTCTTGTCTGACAGCTGCTAGCTGTAGAGAATGAATGTAGCTGTATGTAAGAAAACGTAGTTGTGTTCTAGTTCATTCAAAATTCAATTAAGTTTCCATGTCAGGACCACAAGCTGTCTTTATTTACACTTGTAAAGCTCCCGTTGAAAGAAGCGGAGGTTATATAATTTAAATTTAGGCCAAACTAGATTCTTTTGGATTTTGGAACAGTGAATGATGCAGAAAAGGCCTTACTTGTCTCGTATATTAGAATTACAAAGAGGTAGCACCTAGTAAGCATATATGTTGACCACAATGAGATGCCTTTATAAATAACCGAGAACTCCATTTTAAGGTGAATAGCTTTTATAATACATAAAAACTCTGCCTTTTCTTTCCTTTAAAAACTGTTGTGAGCTTAATGAATTATCTCTTTGATCCAATTAAGATGTCTAACTTTGCGTTTAACTATTTTGTTTCTCTGCAGTATTTTTGCAGACAACTAGCTGGAAAAATTAGGGTATACTTGGATGTTTTGAATGTAACTTCTTTTTAAATGCTTTTTTTTTTTTGTCCTGGGGAATCAAACTTCTTGACTGAAAAGGTGTTCAAGGTTTGATTTGGTGGTTTTTCTAATACAAGAATGTGCTATAAATGTTTGTTCTGATAATTGTTTTCATAGGCATGTATAATACCATAACCTAGGTTAAAATACAAAAAATACTGCAATAAATTGAAGTTCCTACTAAAATTGTAGTGACAACAAATTGGTAATGAAGTTCTCTTTATAGCAACTTGCTATTATAATTGAATCATTTGGTTTGAGTTTTATCACTGGAGTACCCAAAATCGAATATTGATGAAGGATGGACATGATTCTGGCTGTTGTCGCCTGTAAATCTTGCAGAGAACAGCATTTCTTGGCTCTTGTGATTCTGCATTGGTGTAGAGAAAACAAGCTGAACAAAAAGTCTTAAGCAAGACGAAATATTTTTCCAATAAAAATCAAAATGATGGGATTGTTAGTTAAATGTAAGTATAGAGATTTCAAGCGAATTAAATCTAGGCTTCATCAGGTAAACTAAACCTAGACTACAGTACTAACCATTACAGTACATATTAGTTTCATGCTATGGCTTTCTCTTCAGAGAAAGTGCTGGTGTATTGAAATTCTCCTTTGTAAGTGTTCTTAGTTGTTAGCAGGCTTGTTATCAAACCGAGAAGGGGTCTGGAGGGAGCCTTCAGTCACAAGGGCTGCCCCACCCAGGCTGCTTAGCCTAGCCATTAGGAAAAGTTTAAGTGGGTTCTGCAATAACTTACTATTTAGGTAGACCCCACTTAAAACTATATGAAACGTGGTACAATGATAAATGTCAATGCTTTGGCTTCTGATCATAAAGAAGCTTCAGAGACATCAGAAACCGAGTGCAACTCTTTAAGGTATAGGACTTTATGGAAAGTTATTTTAGCCTCAGAATCAAGAATGTGGGGCTTTGTAAGGCAGGTTTTTTCCTGGCAAAGTTGTATAGTTTTTAAGACTGGAGACTGCTTTAGAATAATAAGTGATGTTATAATATCAAAAAGTATTTGAAGTACTTCTAAAAGTTTGGTGAGAGAGAATTTTCTTTATTTCTTTAAATTAAAGATATTTTTCCAATACAGCTTCACTGATTCAAGCTAAAAATTGGTATCCGAAAAACGAGTACCTGTTGTCTTTCAGATTGCACTGAGTCAAATGGCGTGCACAGAGCAGGAATTTGAGGAGGCATTCTGCAAACAGACCTTGTGTACCTTCTGACAGTTTTTTTTCTAATTCAATTTGTTAAAAATGTAACCTCTCCATATATGCTGAAGTAAAAAAAACTTTCAAAACCATAAATTTGCTGTATGTATCTTAATGACTGCAAATGTTGCTGATACATGCAAGTTTTAAGTCTACCTAAGCTTCCATTAGCCAGTATTTCTAAAAACATGACTTTGTTTACAAAAGGCGAGCATGGATAGCACCAACCTGATTCTGGGACAAAGAACATCCATGCAAACTTTGCTGCACAATTTTCTTGTCTGTTTTCTTGCAGACAGATTCAGACCAATGTATTACAAAAAGCAGAAGAGAAGGTTCTGTATTTCCTCTTCATCCTTTATACCTATTTATGCAGCTAGCATGACAGGTAATTCACAGTGACTGGAGCTTTGGAGAGCAAACAGTGGATTTCAGAACCAGCATCAAATACCACAAATCCAAAATGCTCGAACTTTTTTTAGGAAGAGCGAGTTAATAGTTATTCAACCTTCATCGGTCAGTTGTTTGAATCTCATTATCAGAGTTGTCCCAATGTATTAGAATTTATTCAAATACTGTAGGATTTCAGAGGAGAACTGATGCCTGGTTTCTCAGGGACATTGGTAAGACTGATTTTTCAAGCATTTGTTGTTACTTATTGCTATGGCAGTAGTAGCAGCTAGAGGATAAACATCTGAAGTTATTGTTAACTGAAGTGAAATTAGACTTAAATATGGACTGCAGCATCTGAGAAGCTAATGCATGTATGCTTCTGCAGCTGTGCTGTGGAGATGGTGTAACCTCAGGTAAGGTGGTGAACAGATATTAAATTGCCGTAGTTGCACTTGCCAGGCACCTGCAGATGTTTGTGCTGGCTAACATCCTCAAGTTTCTAGAACAACTCAAGTACAACAGAGTGTTTTGAGCATTTTGGTAGCAAAGTTAACAGTGCACTACATGTGAAGAGAAGCTGTACATGCTCAGGAATTTTGGAACCATCTGTACCCCAGAACTTCTAAAAGATTTAAATAAACTTTGTGTCCTGCTTTTGAGTACAGATGATGCTGTTAGTCTTACCGAGTACCATAAGAAAAACAGCTACTGATGTTCAAACTACTGTTTTTAACAAGGCCTGGATTTGATTAGGCTGCCTAGGTCACTGGCAGCCTTTGATTGCTGGAATAAAAGCTGAAGTAACTGGTTTCTAAACCAAACCAGAACTTTGGATTATTCAGTGGATTGTGCTGACAGGGTAGCTAGCCAGTGTGCTGGGGCTTCTTTTCTCCTACGGTCTGAAAACAGCCTTTGTGTAGCTTTCTGCTTTGTTCAGTCACTGCTGGCAATCAGAACCTTGAGTCCCTCCCGCTTGTTTTTGCTTTGTATGAGTCCATTTGTCTTAATTTTAATTTTGTAAAAAGCCATGAAGCACTTCTGAAGCAACTTGTGTGAAGAAGAGCTGCATGGAGTAGCATGTGCTTCTAATAGTTTATGCTTACATTATCCTCACTGGCATGCTGGTAGGTGGATTCAGAAGTAGTGTGCAGTCTGACAAAATGTGATTAGTCTGCACTTACTGGCACACGTAGTCTCTGGGAAACCCTGATGTAAGTCTTGAAAGGCTTTATCTCAACAGTCTTGCTTGATAGCCTTTGGGAGCTTTTTTTCCAAAACAAATGACTCACCACCCTTAGGTACTTCATAGATGCAGTGAATGCTGTCCTTTGTACATAGGAGGAGGGAGAACAAGCAGTTTACCTTTTTGCTTTTAAAGGCAATGATAAACTTTAAAAACAAAACAAAGAAATCCCACAACTAATATGCTGATGTAGGGGAGAAAAAAGGCCGTAATGGAAAGAAGTTTAAAGTATATAATTTTCTAAAGTCTATTATAGACTTCTTAGTGTTTTCTCAAACATTACCTTTTCATTTTATGCATACGGAAGTGTAAACTAAGTTCTGTTGACTTTTGTTTCATGTTACATTAACCTAATTTTACTGTTAGATTTCATCGCCTGCTCTTTAAAAAGTGGATTTGGACAACTGAATATGCATAAATGGAAAATGGATTATACTATATCAGGGACCAGCTAACTGAACTGTGGTTGTAGCATATGCCCACATATGGCGTAAAACTGATAATAAAACTACTTCTCTTTTCTGTGTCTCCCCACAGAATATATATTTATGGTTGGTAGTGCAGTCTGCCTGTTTTGTTTGCTTACCTTAAGTTTGCAGCTGATCACATAATATATTCCAGAATATGAATGCTTAGCTAGTCTGAAAATGCAATATCGTGTTAAGCCCCTTGTCTTGTGCAACGCTTACCTGAAAGAGTGCTTTTGTGGGGCGGGTAACAACTGAAGGTAACCAAGTCTTGTTAAGTGTGTAGCTGGAGTTATCAAACTGATGTGTGTGCTACAGCATAGTAGTATATGACTATAGCCTGAGTTAAAAACATCCCCCCCCCGCCCCAAACCAGACAGAAAAACCCCACCAAAAAAAACCCAAATGAAAAAACCAAAACTGCCTCAAAATCTTTGTTTGCAAGCAGAACCTGCTAATGCCAGTGATATTGATGGTGACTAAATGCAACAAATCTTCTGGAAGGCCCTGGTTAGAGAGTAGGATTCCCAAACCTTCTGTAAGAGAGAAGATGCAAGACACTCCCTGTGTGGTTTAAAGATTAAACTTCTGAAGTACTTGTTAGAAGGGCGTCATGACACTGGAAAAACCCAACCTAGTAGTAAATGCTGTAAATAGCAGAACTTTGTCCTGTGGCATGAAGCTTAAGGTATCTTAGCACTTAAATGACTCCCATAGACAGTAACATAATAAATTAAAATGCTGATTAAAATAATGCAAGATTGCCTGGAAAAGGTGGTTTCTAAAATTAAGTTATAGCTGGAGAGGAAAGATAATACAATGGTTGGACTGTTGATCTAGAGTAATGAAAGCCACGTTAAATTTCTAGCTCCATAACAGCCATCTTGTACAATGAAAGAGGCCCATGGGATGCCAGCTGGATTGTGCTGCTTTTATACTTTAAAATAGCATTTTCCAATAATTACTGCTGGATTAGCTGAACTAGTGAAAATCCTTGTTCAGATAAAGCTTTCTGGCACTTGCAGTTAGCACAAACCTAAACAATGGATATGCTGATAAGGAGTCTTAATTTTCTAGTGTGAGCAAAATCATTCTTCAACTCACCTTTGTGTTATAGTTACTCCGCTAAATAATTTATTAGCACAAATAATCAATGAATACATAATTATGCTTTTAAATATTCTTTTTCCAGTTGGAGCTTACAAATGTTGGGTTTTTTTGCAGTTGGTAAGTAGTGATTAGTATAGGTCTCTAGCTTTTTATTCCTCTCATCTATTTTTAATACTTTTAATATTTAAACCATAGAATAAAAGCCTTAATGGGCTAGAGCTGCTGTTCTGTTTGGGCTGTTTGTATTGGTGCTTTCTGGACTGAATTTATGCTTTCAATTTCATGAGAAGTATTTGCTTGCATTAGTGATTCATTGAAGAAACTTAGGTAAGAAAAGATTATCAGAAAAATTAGATACAAAGTAGTAGTAACCTGTGCACTACTTTAGGTTTAAATACTGGGCTTTCAATGTGAGATAAGGTTAAGGAGTTACACACCTTAAAGAGAAGGAGATACAATAACTGACATCTGATTATAACTAATACTAGAAAAAAGTATCTAAACATCTCTTCCAGTTTTGATAGTAATGTAATAAATGCACTCTTATTAGATCAGGGTTTTTTGATCTTATTGCTGTTTGAAAACTTTATTTTCCTGTTTTTCTAGTAAAGGAAGCCAGTAACTACTTTTCTCCCTGCCCTACAAGGAAAAAATATTTTTGTCAGAACTTTAAGGGACTTCCTGAGTAGTGCTGGTAATACCATTATGTATAAAAGACTTATACAATGGAGTTTTTTTATATAATGCATAATGTATACAATATAACATATGAAAATATAAAAATCCGTAAGCTTTTTTTTTTGAGTAATGTTGTCTGCAGATTTAGCCCACTCTGGAGTCAAATCTTGTGCCCAAATACAAATAGAAATTCACATGCAGAGGTTTGGATTTGTTGAATAATTATTTGTGCTTGTTCATGCAGATATACTTAAGAAAGGTATGAATTGTCCTGCCTGGGAAAGTTTTAAATTGAAAGGACTCGGGAAATACGATCTCTTGCTGCTATCACCAGTAGATGTGATAGTTTTTTCTAAAACTTGGTGGTAGAGGTAGGTGATATTGTAAGGGAACAGAAGTTCTTCAGGTGAACGTGGCTATATCTCTTTTACTGTAGATCTTATTGTTTAACAGATTAGCTTATTTAAGATTAATATTATTGTGAAATGGAGTTAACTTCTCAGTCTTAAAATTCAGGTTTTGTATTGAAACATGAGCATTTCCAAAGCAGAGAGAACAACTGGGGAGACAGCTGAATCGCCTAGGAATTGAGACTAGGAAACCAAGGCAAATGCAGTTTTTCACTGTTTAACTTGGTAACTGTTTTTCTGGTGTGAAGGTAGATCTCAATGACAATATTTAAGAAGCTAACAAACAAAACATCCTAAAATGGGGGAAATAAAGTATTGCAATCTTAAACAATAATTATATTGCCAAGAGGTTTGAAATACTAGAAGAGCGGCTCTCTGGAAAAACAGTGTGTAATGTCATGATACAGATGTTGATCAATTTTACAACTTTTATGAACTTGCATCATGATTTGGTCATTTCTTGTATGTGTGTGTTGTCTGCTCTGGAGTAAGACCGCTCTTTGTTTTTTTTCACAGGGTAACCATTTTTGTAGAGTTTTGATAGTAGACCTATTTCAGAGAGGCAAGATATGTTGAAAAATAGTTTTTGTTTTACTCATTGAGATGACAATTCAAATGTCCGTTTATACTAGCTACTCTGCATGGATAAAACCCCTTCAAACAAGTGTTTAGAGCCCACATCTGCATTGATACACTTCTGTTCAAGGGCTCTGTGCTTACTGCCGCTTCACTCTAGGTGCTTAATTTTTATTGCAAGAGATGCGTGAAATAGCTGACATTGAGAAAATCAAACAGCTTCTACTCGATGGTTTGTGGTGCATCTAGATCATCCCTTTTTCTAGGACAGAACATTAGATGTAATGAATGTACAAATGTTAAAGTTAATTATTAACTAGATTGAATTAGTTACTGCAATCGTCTGTTGGTGTTCAAAGTTAAAAGTGGGTCACCGAGACTCAAAATACTTTTGCAATGAATGCTAGCATTGATTTTTCATATTTCTGCTTGTGCTGTTCTTGGCTACTAGTTCGGAGAGGAAGAGTAGAACCTCCAAGCCTTTCGCTTATAGCCTCATTAATGTAAAAGTAACGTCCCTTCTGTTAGAATTACAGTAGCACATGTATTACAGGACAGAGTCATCTGAACCCTTCCACCAGCTCCTGAAAAAGGATTTTCTTTTTAAATCAAGCATGGCTACCATAAAACAGTGGTAGAATTTTTAAATCAAATCACCTTTACTACCTTGTCATCAAAATCATTAACTGATGAAGCCAAAATTCAGACTTTGGGAAGTGCAAAATTTTTTACTGTTTGTTGTTAAATAGCACTGTATGAAGGATATGCAGAGGAAGAATGATCACAGGTCTGAATGATTGTAGGTTAATTTAAGCTGCATTTAATAGAAGAGTGTGTGAAAGTGGGTTTATACCTAAGGGACTAGATTTGAAAAGACAAGTCTTATTACCTTGAGGGAAGTGTATTAGTAAAAATTGCTGAAAGAAGTGAGGAATTGGGGTTTGTGTAGGGTGGAATCAGGACTTTCTTCAAGTTAGAGGCTAAAATCTTGACTGACTTGAAGTCAAACTTGGAAGAAGGGCTTCTGAAATAGCTGTGTGAGTAACTACTTCAAGAAGGATATTACTAATAGGTAGGGTATAGGAGGAGTGAAAAAAATAATCACTCTTCTGAAAAGTGATATTCAGAGATTAAATGGTGTGGAAAAGAAATCAGAGTTATCCAAAATAAGGCTGAATTAGACTTGCCAAAAAGTAATTTGGATCAAAGAAAGGAAGGGTGAAAGAAAAATGTGCTGTTCAGTGAGTAAATGCAGTAGTTTGGCTTGAAAGTTGAATTCGTATTTTAATATAGGTGATAACTTTGACTGTGTTCAAAGGCAAATGTAAATAAACCATAACTGAAGTGGAAGCAGAATGCGTCAACTTGATGATGATAATCTCTCCCTGAATTGTGGTGGAATTTGTGCGTGGAAACCTGTGCTCAGAAAGGGGAGCAGAGCTCTACTGTAGATAGGCGTGTAAGTGGAAATTTAGTATTCCTTTGTTTTACAGATTATCATAAATGTCTATACTGACTACACAACATGAGAATGCTTATTAGATCTTCCTGTACAAGCAAGCAGTTGTAGCTGGAGTAATTTTTACAGATCAGTGTTTGCTTACTACACCATGACTGTCTTGGATTGCTTAAGAATTCACTTGTTTGGAAATAAGGACAAGATTGTCAAAAGGTGTGTTTATATTTGAAGTATTTTGTAGTACTGACTTGTTAAGAGATTTCAGAAATTCATGAATCAATCTTACACGCTTTATTGGGAGGAGAGTATGCAAGGAGCAAGGCTTACTGCACAAAAGGCTGCGTCTTTTTGTCTTGTCGACCGACCATAGGTAATTTTGCCATGATGTTTTTCACTTTTTGTTGTCTCAGAAATAATTATTGAAAATGGTAAGATTCTGTTTGACATGAATTTAGCCTAATTTTTTCTATTTAAGAGATTTCTACAACTTGTTAATTTAGTATTATCAGTTATTCTTATTTCTAATATTTCCTGGTTTTTTTTAAAGGTGATTTTTGTGTATAATAGATATCAAATCTAAAAATGTGAAGTGTATGTATTGAAAATGTGTGTGTGTGTGTGAGATAAGGAACTGGCATGAACATTAGAATGGTTTACTAAGCTGCTGTGGTAAAGTGCCAGGTTAGGAAAGTTATTTGTCTTAAGTCTTTCAAGTAGAGAAAATAGTTGCCTCTTGCATACGCTTTAGAATACATGTATTGCTTTCTAAAGAAGAATAAGATGGAGTAGAATAAATATGGCACAAGACTATAAGCTTTTAGCAGTACGTTTATTTTAGGGAACAGAAAGTGTTTCAAGATTGACTTGAGAAAATTGAGGTGTTGCTTTGTCTTTGTTGTTGCTGCTTTTTGTGAAGAATAGAAAATAGCTTTGTGCTAGGTACAGCACGCTTTTTCAGAATATAAGGATTACTAACACAATGGATACTTCTCTGGTTTTGTACTTACCTATTAAAATGTTAGTAAGCTTTTTGTTTCAGTAACTTGAAACTACCCCAGTCATTTTTCTTCTAATTTTATAATGGTTTTGGAAAATGCTAATAGTCTTTAGGAAGAATCTTTGTCATAGTCATAAGCACATCTGTAATGTTTAGTAAGTGTCATCTAGCATCATTGCTCGGAAATTAAATCACTTGAGTAGGACGCTCTCTACTTTGGAGGTGTTCACTGGGCTGGTTGGTTAGGTAGCAGAAAGGAGAATAGGATGTTTATCAGGCACTGCTGTTCAAACTAAAAACTGAGTTCAGTTTATTTAGTGGAAGGTGGCCTCCTAGGTGAGCAAGGTGCATCTGTGCTGACTTACCAGGCACAATATTTGTGAGTACTGAGGTATCTAGTTGCACAATGTTATGGTGATGAAGCTAGAGTTTTTAATTGGAGATGCAGGTTTTTTCTTTGTTTAAAAAAAGTTAATCACTTTTCAGTATCTCAGTGTTGTAAAAAGGTATGCTGACCCCTTTCTTCTGCAGTGTTTAGTAAACATTGACCGCTGTGTCAAAGAAACTGCCATCGATAAGGCTAGTATAAGTTTGTTCAGTTTTGAATTCTTCCATGGCTTTCTTGTGAACTTAATGATGAATAAATTCTGTGTCCTATGAGCTATTGCTGTGTGAAAATGCAGGCTAGTCATTGTCAGTTTTCACAGTTCTTTTTCTGGCAGGCCATAAATCAGGTGCATGTTTGAGGCATACAGAAAAAGAATGCTATTTTTTGAAATGGGCCTTTTCTTGTCCAGTGTTTCTAAATGGACTCGATGATCTTAGAGGTCTTTTCCAACCTTAATGATTCTATGATTCTAAATAGGGGAGAGGCATCTCTCTAGTGAACGTCTTCTCCAGGGAAATGAGGTGCAGGTCTCCGTGCAATCTGCACCTCTAGGGGCTGCTGCACCGCACGGCTTAATTCAGGGCCAGTTCAGAATAGCAGAATAGGTGCAGCTCATCTTACTGCTAGTTGGTAGTAGGGGTAATGTGTGATGAGACGGAGACAGGTGAGATCAAGAAGCAGTGACGCTAGTGAGGAGCAGGAGTTAGTATTGGGCTTGGTTATGGGGAGAGGTGGTCTTACCTAGAGAAGTGAGAATGGCACCTATCTGGGATGAGGGGATTTGAGGAGTCAGTCATGTTAGCCAAGGGCTGTGGAGTGAGTGAAGTGGGGGCAATTGCTAGGGCAAGAAAGCATAAAGTAGAGGAGGGAGGGAGACAGGAGGGAGGGAGACAGGAGGGAGGAGGTGAAAGAGTGGGGTGGTTGCCGCAGGTAGCACAGTAGACATGAAAAGGGAAAGCTTTGGATGAGGACAGAAGGAAGAGAAAGATAAAATCATAGAATAGTTTGGGTTGGAAGGGACCTCTAAAGGTCATCTAGTCCAACCCCCCTGCCGTGGGCAGGGACATCTTCAACTAGATCAGGTTGCTCAGCGCCCCGTCCAACCTGACCTTGAATGTTTCCAGGGATGAGGCATCCACCACCTCTCTGGGCAACCTGTGCCAGTGTTTCACCGCCCTCAGCATAAAAAATTTCCTCCTTATATCTAGTCTAAATCTACCACCCTTTAGTTTAAAGCCATTCCCCCTTGTCCTGTCACAAGAGGCCCTGCTAAAAAGT
The DNA here is from genome assembly GCF_965638725.1 of Aptenodytes patagonicus. Taxonomy (NCBI): domain Eukaryota; kingdom Metazoa; phylum Chordata; class Aves; order Sphenisciformes; family Spheniscidae; genus Aptenodytes; species Aptenodytes patagonicus. The sequence goes on along the minus strand of NC_134951.1, from coordinate 111,308,995 downwards.
TTGCCCCCATCTTTTTTATAAGCCCCCTTTAAGTACTGATAGGCTGCAATAAGGTCTCCCCAAAGCCTTCTCTTCTCTAGGCTGAACAACCCCAGCTCTCTCAGCCTTTCTTCATAGGAGAGGTATTCCATCCCTCTCATCATTTTCGTGGCCCTCTTCTGGACCCGCTCCAACAGGTCCATGTCTTTCTTATGCTGAGGGCTCCAGAGCTGGACGCAGTACTCCAGGTGGGGTCTCACCAGAGCAGAGTAGAGGGGCAGAATCACCTCCCTCGACCTGCTGGTCATGCTTCTTTGGATAGAATCATAGAATCATAGAATCATAGAATCATAGAATCATTGAGGTTGGAAGAGACCTCTAAGATCATCGAGTCCAACCGTCAACCCAACACAGCAGCCCAGGATACGGTTGGCCTTCTGGGCTGTGAGCGCACATTGCCGGCTCATGTCCAGCTTTTCATCCACCAGTACCCCCAAGTCCTTGTGCAAAGAGCTTTGGCATACAGGAAAGCTCCACTGATCTAATCAGTCTTCTCTTGGAGGAAGGAGGTGAGTAATACCATGATCAGCCTTGACAGGTGTTTGTCTCATCTTTTCTGAAAAAGAATCTCAAGTGAAAGGGGATTTTAGCAACTCCTTTGTTAACTGTTCTGGAGCATAACTACTGTTATAATTAACTTCTTCTAATGTTTGACCAAAATTTATTCTTAAAGCTTTTTTCTTCTTCCTTTTCCTGTACATGGAAAACAATTTGTCACCTGCTTTTTTTATAACCACATTTTACTTTTTCTGCCTTACTCCAGTGGGAGTATTGATTTTAAGTCCCGTCTATGCATCTGCCGGGTGCTTGAAAAAAGTGGGGGGGTGAGGGGGCCCATTAGGATTATATAAGTATTGCATATAAGATGTTTGGAGTAATCCTTCCACTTTACTCCGAGCAGTGTCTCGGTTGAAGTAATGTGCTCAAATTTCTCTGTCTCACTTCACTATACCTGTAATAGTTTCACGGTGTATTGTGGTTTTCTTAATAGTAGAAAGAATGATGACTCTTTACCAAATCCTTGAGTTCGATGGTTTTTGTCTTGCTCTCCCTTATTCCATCCATAGTTGAGAACTGTAATGTTTTGATTTTCTTTTGCAATCAAATTCAGTGAGTTACTCCGCTAATCATAACAATCTAAAATAGCTTAGTAAAATGCTATTTTAAATATTCAGACTTTTATTTTGTAGTACAGGTCAGCGATATAAATACTATGTAGTTTATTTAAACCTCTTACTTTTAGACGCTGAACACTAGAACTACTACTAGTGTTTAAGATCTTTATAGGCTACAGAAGGAGAGGCTGGTTGAAACTTCAAGTGTGAAATGCATGATGTTATTTTTAGGCAGAACATTCCAATAAAATGAGGTGCTAAGGCAGTTATTGTCATGAATAAGGTACTAATGATATGTCTGCAAATCAGTGGGACCTTCTCAAAGGAATTTTATTTCTTCTAGAACCATAGAATGACTTAGTCAAGGTGGGAATTCTTGGAGTTCATCTGCTCCTGTCCCCTGCTCAGAAGGGGCCATCCTCTAAGTTAAGTCAGCTTGCTTGGGGTCTTGTCCAGCTGAATTTTGCAGTCTCCCAGGGAGGAGTTTGCACAGCTCCTCTGGGCAGCTTGTCCCAGTGTTTAACTGCTCTCTTGGTGTAACTTTTTCTTACCTGGTTGAAAGCTCCTTTCATGCAACTTTCGACCGCTACCTCTCATCCTTCTCTTGTGCACTTTTGAGAAGTTTCTGGCTCTGTATTCTCTGTAATGATCTATTGAGTAGTTGAGAATGGCAGTTATGTTCCTGCCTTAGCTTAAGGCTGAACAAACACAGCTGTCTCAGCCTCTCCTCATGCATGTTTTTCTCTAGCCCCCTTAATGGTTTTCTGTTTGTTTTGCTCCAATTTGTCAAAGTCTTTCTTCCTACTGGGGAGCCCAAAACTGGGCACAAGATGCCAGATATGGTCTGAATAGAGGGGAATAATCACCTTCTGCAGCAAGGTGGTTATTTTGTCCCAGGTGCAAGTTTTTGCTCTTGCCTTCAGATTTCTTGAGGTTTCTGTCAGCTGGTTTCTCCAACCTGCTGAGACTCCTCTGAACAGTAGCTCTACTGTCCAGCATATCCATCTATCCCAATTTAGGGAAAGCCATCCACAGACTTGCTGAAGTTGCATTCCATCCCATTTTCCTGGTCATTAACAAGGACATTAAACAGTATCAGAGCTGGTATTGACCCCTGAGAAATTCACCAGTAGTTGCTTACTAGTTAGATGTCAAACTGCTTACTGCAACCCTTTGAGTCTCTGGCTCCCCGAACCTTGGTTCTTGCACTGCTGGAAGATGGTCATGACATTTCCCTTTTTCCAACTCTCAGGAACTTCTCTTAATCACCTTGTGAAGGCGTTAGTGGCCTCACGATGTCACCACCTAGCTACCTCTACCCTCGTTGGGAGCATACTGTTCAATTCAATAGACTTTCTGTATCCAATTTGTCTGACTGGGGCCCCTAACTTAATTTTCCTCTATCGCAGGTAGTACTCCAGTACTCATGCAGACCTGGGAAGTCTGAGAACAAAACTTGCCAGCAGAGACCGAGGCAAATACATGTACCCTTTTCTGTGTCCTTTGGTGCTAAACAACCTGTTTCATTTCTGCAGTGGACCCACATTTTCCTTGATTAATTCATGTTAATGTCAACTCGGTGTTTAAAAACAAGTGCTCAATTAACAAAATATGATTTTTACTTTCATATTTTTAGGTGAAATTAAGTAATAGAAAGACACTTCATACAAGAATCTTTCTTGTAATGAACTGTGAATTGCATATTCATATATTAACACTGGGGCTATAGTGTCTCAATCAAAGATCAGCCATGTTCCCTTTACACAGCTCTCTACATCAGAAGCAGCCATTATATTAAATAGGTAATGTAAAAATGCTACTATCTTGTTATTCCAGGGGGAGTTGGGCATTCTTTATCTGAAAGTAAAATGAGTTACATGATCCGCAGCGATGGTAATGTAATGACGGATTCTGTTGCAGCGTGCCTTTGGGAACTCAGATTGCCCGGGGAATCTGGACTCTGAAAGCTGTGATTTGTACCATGTGTCAAAAGCTTAAGAAATAACATAATAAGGTCACTTTTTGTTAAAATACATACAGAAGATAGGAAATGTATGTTAAGTGGTTTTTCACAGGAAATAGTCAACTGCCAGTCTAGTTGCTGAAGATATGTTGTTTTTCATGCCCACTTAAAAAGGCTTTCCACAGTATGACTGGGCTCAGATTCATGGAATTGTAGCAAGGAAAGCAACAAGCCATCAAAAAGAGACTATTTATAGGAAAGAAGTAATGTATCTGGCTAGCTTTTGGACCTGGTCTTTAAGACTTTTAAGTTAGAAGATTTGAACTTTTAAATCTGTCATGATTGTTCCTATTCAGTAAAGGTATTGATTTTATGGCTGTTAGCTTTGTTCAATTACAGCGTACCCTGGTGCTTACAAATTGGTTCATTCCCAGATTGTGCTGTAGAGCTTGTCTTCCATTAGCTTTGTCAAAAGGTAGACAAACCAAGAAACTGATTTTTGATAAAAGTCTGCCTTGAGATGGATGAAAGATCATGGTAGGAGTCTTCTGCTCCTGTTTTACTGCTGAGTAAAATCGCTATTCAGGCAGTATTAACCTTACTGTGGCAAAACCTTTGGCTTGCAACGCCACTGTATCGAATCTGCATTGAGGAAACGTAATCTATTTAAATTACTGCATAGATTCTGCATAACCTTTTAGTGTAAGTAAAGTAGTAAATGCCCTTGAGAAATGTGTTTGAAGAATTAGTGGAAAAATGGATTTGATTATAACAATGCAGTATTTTCAGGAAAAATATCTGGATAAATTACCAAAAATGCCATGTCTAAAAGAACACCCTGTGTAAGAGGATAAAAGAAAACAAGAATGAGTGCATGGAGGAAGCGTAAACTGAATTATCTTATTTCATGGTTCTATGGAGTCTAAATGTAAGACTTTTTAACCAGTATAAAAATAATGGCTAAAAAGATTTCTGCCCCCCCCCCCCCCCCCCCCCCCCCCCGCAGTGCAATTGCATTATAATGAAATAGCCAGCCACTGTGTAGTTCTGATTTTTTTTTTTTTCAAAACATCTGTTGGAAACATCTATTGAAAAAAATCTTCATGATCCTTTATAGGATGAAAAATCTAGAAAATTCTAGAAGAAGCTGGGAAAATACTGCTTTTGTCATTTGCAGGTTACTTCATTGAAAATCTTCTCTCAAAGCTAAATAATGAAGGCTACTAATAAAGTCTTTCGATGAAGTTATCACTAGGTTTACATACAAGGCAAGGACCAAATCTTGTGTATAAATTTCCAGTATATCCAAGCTCTTCTCCATCTCATAACTTGGAATTTTAAGTGAACCTGTTTTTTTTTTTTTGACAGTAAAGTTTGGACAAACTTTATAATGTCTGAATGTTCAAAGTAAATTCTTCACTGAGATTTAAAACCTCACATTCTGTTTTAAGCATCCAAAGTATTGTCTGTACCAAGGCTGAGCATGCTTTTTGGACACGTATAATATTCTAGTGCTGCATTTTTTTCAATCCAAATCAGCTATAAGGAAAACCTTGAACCTGAAGTGCAAGCTGTGAAAAACTGTTTCTCTTAACAGACACAAAAATAGATAAATATCTGGATAGTACAGTAATACAAACAAGTAAAGGGAAAAAAAATCAAGGTTAGCAGGTAACCTATGGAAAATTAAGTGATGGAGATGAAGTCCTGAGTTGGATCATGGTTTTTTAGATAATAGTTTTGAGCATCTCTGGTTTTACAGAAGGAAATGCGTACTATGGATGCTAAAAGTTAAGAATTTTACTCTTTCTTTTTAAAAAAAACAAGACAGCAAATGGTCATTCCTTTTTGTCTGCTGAGGTAATTGCTTAAAAAAACACACCTTCCTTTGTCTATTAAATGACTTTAATTTCTGTTCCTGTTTGAAAACTGATACCTGGTTTAAGGTAATCATACAATCTCTTTAGTTTAAGATTTGAGAAATTACTTCTTGTACTGGTTGAATAGTTCCTTGCCTGAAATGTATACATGCTAGGTACCTTTAATGTCATCTTCAGTTTGAGATGAAACTTGGAAGGTTGACTTCAGAGAGTATTTATGAATTTAAGTTTAGGATGGAGATTGTGACTAAAGATTAGTCACGTATGTAGAATAATATGTAATAATATATTAATATTATAGCATATTATATTATTGCATATTATATACACAGTTAGCCATTGTTAATATAACTAGATTCATGCTATTCAAAATCCATGGTTTTCAGTCTGCTATTATTAATTCCTATCAATCCTTTGTTTTTATTGAGGTTCATCTTTGTAGTGTGGCTATTTCTTGGTTTGACTGTCGTCATATTCTCTTAGATATCCCTGATTCCCTTTGAGTGTGAATAGATTAGGGATTAGCACTTATTGACGTCAAATTGCTCTGAAGTCCGCCTATCACTTTGTTACAATGGACCACCAATACAACACCAGTTAATATGCTAAGATGGTTCAAAACTTTACAGTACTCTTCCTCTATTGAAATGTTCATGTAACTTCAGTGGCTTTTGCCACTCTTTGCACTGTCTGTGGCTAGAACCCATTCTCTCTTCCAATTTCTCAGGTCTCCCATCCAGATTGTTTCAGCTTATGTGCTTTCTCTAAGTGTTATTGTCCATTTGAAAAACAATTTATAGAGAAATCTTAAGATGATGAGTATTTCTAGAAGAGTATTCTAGATTGTGAGCGTTTCAGTCTGACTCCAGCATGCATTTTCAAACTGAAAGAACAATTCTTAATGAAAAGAATAGGTGAATTTTTCTGTGAATCAGCATATGACAAACCTAGAGACAATATTGAATTGCCAACTCAAAATTACTGTGTCCATTGTATGAAATACTCTTATGTTAAATATGGCATGTGAAACAATGTTAAGAAAAAAATTTCCAGGGTTATAAATTGGTAATTCTATGTGAAAAGTAGACTTTCATTTGACATCAAGCTGTTGTTGTAAATAATATTTCTTTTTCTGCCTGAGTGCCCTGCAATGATTTCCTTCACCTGTTTGATATTCACCTGCTGCTATGGAGCAAGCTAAAACTGCAAAATTGTGAAGGAACAGATTTATAGCAACAAGATAAATTTATTCTGTAAATTGCACTTGCTTCAAGAGCAGACTGCTCTTAAATTAATGTTAAATGCTTTTATACATGAGATGAAAAGCAATTTTCTTTCAGTGGAAGGTGCTCATTGAGCAAAGAAAGTTTAGCTTCAAGAAACTGTGTACCAACTAAAACTCTGGAATGGAGTGTTGCAGAATTCTGTGTCAAAAGCAAAGCACCTTTCCTTTGCCGGCTATTAATCCCAGTGTTTAGATTCAGTTTCCCCTGCTCCTCAGCAGTAGTAGTTTTATTTCCAGTTGGGACTTTCCCATACAGGATTTCCCTCTGGTTTCTGATGTTGCAGCTAATCTGTATTTTGAGTAGTTCACGAGAAGAAAAAGTGGGAGAGATGAATGAATCTCTCAGTTATCAGAGATGAGAAAGTGGGAGAGATGAATGAATCTCTCAGTTATCAATCAAAAGTTTTCTAGGCACAGGCAAGTACTAACTCATTAGCAGGAGAGCTGTTAGTGAAGCAATCTGGAACTACTCCCTCCGCATTCACCCTCCATTTGAACAGCAGCTCTTGTTTGAGTTTGACCTGCTGGAAGAAATCAACAACCGCTCTTGTCCTCGGGGGGGTTATAGTGTCAGAAGAAGAATCTGGCTGAAAACCAGTCAGATAAGTCAGCTGGTTGTCTCAATTTAGTCTTATTCTAAAACCTGGATAGCAACTAAATTCTGTACTAGCTGAAGTGTTGGAGTGGGCGAGCCACATCATTTGAAGCTGGATGCAAGTGGCATAGCACAGCGTAGTTCCTTCTGCTGCACCAAGCACGTAATGTTCCCTTGCAGCAGCATATTCGGCTAGGTTTTAGTAATGCAGCAAAAGTTGAGGTTCTTACCTTTCATCTGAGGATGAGTTACAGAGAAAATTAATTTATTTTAAGAACTACTATGTTAACTGTTGCTGAGCCCAAATGGATTATATTTTTTCATGATGTCCTGTTGGTGGCGTGGATGCCGGTCTAGTTGGCAGGAGGAGATGGTAACTGTTATACTCAGCTTCCTCTGAGATTTGCTTTCGGCTAAAGTGCTAAAGTTCAGAAAATGAGTAAAATTAAAGCAGTGGATTACGAGTTAAAAACTTAAGTGACCCAAAGTTCTGCTCTACCCACTCACATCCCCCCCCAACAAATCCAAACCCCTTCCCCTACTCCCCCCCCCCAAAAAAAAAAAAATTAATGTATGTAGTTGAGTTCAGTCTGGTTCTCAGCAGACCATAATGTGAGGAGCATATTTGAGGGCATTGGAAACATCCTTATGTTAACTTTAAGATACTAACAAGTAGCTTAACTACTGAGTTAAGCCAAATGAGCAGCTTAGAATACATGACAACTTTGTCTACAAAGTGTCTGTTTTAGTTAATAGAAAGTAGTGGTATAGTACACGGTATGTTGTGGGGTTTTTTTTTGTTGTTGTTGGTTGTTTTTGGTTTTTTTAATAGTGAAGCGGGAAGCACATTTTCACTGTGATGTGCCAGTCAGGGTTCAGGAACAAGCAGGGAAAATCATCTTACAAAACACCACTGCCAAGATATAAAATTTGATATCTGGACCAGCATTTAGCTGCTTTTTAGAAATGTGTATTTTAAGATGTTAGTATTGGAAATGTTTGAAGTTTCTTTCTAGCTTTGTGCCACATGGTTTGAAAATCCTAAACAGGCGTTTGATGAATCAGCGTCTCTTTCCATTCCTCTGCCCCACAAAGACTGCACATTTAAGAACATGTTGTTATGTTTCTGTAAATTGAGAACATAGCAAAAAACCCCTGAATCACCAGAAGAAGTGATAGTGGGATATGATTTTCAAAAAACCTCATTGTTACATCACTGACAAAAATACTAAAGGTTGAGAATCAGAGCAATTACAGCTCTTCCTTGCTCTTGTTAGTATATTTAAATGATCTTTTCTGTGTCTGCAATCGTGCTGTTTTCCATATGAGTTTGATCATTTAAATCTGTTTATCCTTTTTAGTTCTTGAGAGAGGAAAACCAATGATCCACTTTTTGGGGAGAGGAGAAAAAAAAAGGCTTAGGTCAGCAGACTCTGCATTGGTGTCACTGTGCACTGAGCTTAAGAACTTGGGATGTGAAAGAATGAACAGATTCCATCTGGGCGAAAGAATGATGTCTGTTAGGGTTCAGTTTGCTATGGTTTTTGAGCTTTCTGTATGATCTCATCACTGGAGGAGGAAAGTGTATTCTCCCATAAGAATAATCTCATACTTATGATTCATTACTACTGTGGTTATTTGTGTGAGCCTTTTGAGTGCCAGACCTCCCCCCACTCTTCCACCCCAAATAAAAAACAACCACCCTGTCTTTGGCTTTATATGGTATTGCTGTAGGTGGACTTATCCAGAATAATGGTTGGCTTTAACAATCAGAGCCTTACATCTTTGTCTAGAGAAGAACTCCTCCTAAAATATATTTATCCAACTATTTATCAAGCTTTACATTTTGGGAAGAGAGCTTGTACACCTTGTTTCCTAAGTTTTGGTAAGCACTGTTTTGCGTGAATGTTCCCTTTTATGAATGTTCCTTTTTTCTGCATATAATTTCATATACTTAGTTTGGTAAGTTTACTTGGGAACAGAAAATTTCTTAATTTTTCTTAGTTAATATTTAGATTGTCACTTTAGTTCCCCAACCTACTGCCCTAATAAGTTAGCAATCAGTTCTTTGAGCAGCTGTGCCTTTGGCAGTAGCATTTGAAGCTGGAGATGGATCCCTTTGCTCATTCTCTCTCATCCCCTAATGAGCTCTCATGTTGGGAAGCTGCAGGCTAATCCAAGTGTAATGGTTTCTGGAACCATTACACCAGTACAGCACACCAGAAAAAGGAAAATTTGTAGATAGGCAAGTAAACCCTGTAGGATGCTTTTGAAGGTCTAATGATATGGCAAATAGATGAAGACCCTTTTCCTTTTCTCTTGCAATATGAATGTAGACAATTTGTTTATTTCCCACTAGTGCTAAAGTAACCTGTCTGTAAAAGGAAAAAGAAAAAAAAAAAAGGGCGTGTTTGATGAGACCAAAGTGATTCTGGTGCACTGAATGAAATAAATCATCTTCTTGCATGTTACCGTCAGTTCCTGCAGTCTAAGGGACGTGTACTGCAGAAAACCCCGTGGAGTGTGAAGAGTTTATGTATAAATCCTGAGATCACTGAAGACCTGTCTCCTGCTAGAAGTACAGCAGGGAAGTGTAATAAGCTTGAAGAGTAAGAAATATGGTAAATGACACTGTTCTGATTCGCTTAGCTCCTGCTCCTTTGAACTGAAGTTTAAGTTCATATATAGTAGAGGAATACAGAGGGCACTGGCTCAGGTTCTAGTAACAGTCTGTATGTTAAACTCAGCATTTTCCTAGGAAAAGGTGGATCATGGAAAGAAAACTAAACGTTGTTTTTCATTAGACCTGTCAAAGATAGTCATGAGCTAATAGCATGGATTTTCAATTTGGTGTAGCCCTTTGAGGTTAGTGGAGTTCAGGTATGCATCTTATTTCTGAAAAGTCTCAAAATTTTTTTTGAGACTTATGGTGTCTAATTGCTGTAATATACTATATACTATACTCAAATATTAAACTATCAAATGGTCATTAAAGAGCAGACATAAAAATTCCTCTTTGCTAAAGCTTCTGCCTCCATGCTTTTCTTCAAAACAAAGTAATCACTTCAGAGTGCAGAACTTTCTACTAAGAGAAAGAAATTGAATTAATCTCCCCTATGTCTAGTAATGTACAGTTATTGAACCCTGGAAAAAGGCTAGCACACCATGATGATTTAATTTGTTTCTGATAGAGATAGCTTCATTTTTCCATTTTACTGCTGCAGTCTGATAAACAAAGTAGTGGGTGGTGGGAACTGTTGGCAGGAGGGGAGTATGTCACCTTCAGATTGGTACCTGGATATGAAAATTATAGACCTGGAACATTAAAATTTTAGTTACAGGATTTGTGTGAAATGAAGGCAGAAGGCTTATTGTGTAATGATTGAATAGGTCAACTGGAAATTGTTTGTATTTGTCATTTTTTTAAAGTATGTGAATCATCTTGTACCTTTATATGGTTAAGAATAATCCCCTGCTATTAAGGAAATTAAAGAATTTTATATTTTAAATGGAGCATGAAATATTTGAGATCTAGACTTGTGTAATATTTCCAGTTATAAGGCATAGCCTGAGAAGTGGAACTAAAAATAGTTTAACAGTTGTTTAAAAAAAGCTAGAAATTCTACTCAAGGTCATCTTATTTGCACTTATGAATTGTGCCACTTGAATACCAAATAGGTCTAAAATGAGTATGTTTTTATTCTTGTTATGTTAAATAAAATCTTGTAAAACCAGAGCTTTTATAAAAACTTAGGCCTGTGGAAGGACCATGGCAGGGCAAAAAAGAGTGAGAATGCTCTGAATAATGTCTGAACTCGATGGTCTGTCCTATTAATTAAGTGTTCTGATCACTGTACCATTACTCAGTCGTTCTCTGGTTCTACCTTTGTTGTAATTGGAACATATTAGCTTATACTCATAGTCTCAATTTTTAATAGAATCAAAATGATTTTTTTATCTGTCTGACACATGATTGAGATGAAGTTATTTTTTTGGCAAGAACCTTGCAAACCACATGGTTCTGCTTCCAAATCAGTATCTAGGTCCTGTCACCTATGGTTTGTCATGTCTGTGATAGATCCAAATTCAAATGTAGCAAAAATTTGTTTGGGGTTCAGAAATTTTACAGAAGTTTTCTGTAATAACTGTTATGCATTTTAGAAAAAACACTACTGTTTGTTCTGTACTTTGTGAACAGTACAGAATGTTTCTAGGTTTGAACTTTAAGATAGTTGTGTGCCAAAATACTCTAAAAATAAAGAAATTCAGTAGGTTCTTGCATTGTTGTCTTCTCAGATGAGGGAACCTTCTTATTTACCTGTGGCATGTTTTTAATGGGACTGTGAAACACCTGAAACTTTTAACTAATTTTATTTTCTTTGTATCTAATCTTTCTTCTTGGAACAGATGTGGTCCTTTCAGTCAAAACTGTAATCTAGAAGATGACCTATGCTTAGAAAAGAAGCACTGTATACACACATATTATAATTTTACCATCCCTATATTGAACTAATTTCTGGCTAGGAAAAGGGTGGTCTAATTAGAGGCTGTTATCCCATTCTGATCTAGTTGTTGAATAGGTGATGAGACTAGAACACGTGCATTTTTAAAATTAAGAATACATTTCCTCATCTGATCTTGAATCTCTCGCATGCATAAGAGACATGATCTCAGTATTCGCTCTTCTCCCCCAGCCTTGAAAAGCATCCCAGTGTTGAGAGCTTTTCTAATTGTTGGAGTGTCACGGAAAGTGTGATAGAAATTGATGCAATGTTTTCTCAAAAATGTCAGTATTGAAAGTTAACAAAACAGCTGGACACACTGCTGAATTTTCTTGTGCTGGGAGATGGAAATAAGATATTGGGAAATTCAGCATGGTCTTTAAAAAAAACAAAAAACAACAAACAACCAAGAACAACACAACAAAAACCCCAAAAGACACCCCACCCCCCCCAACCAACCAGCCAATAAAAACCCATGGAAAAAACCCAAGAAAGACTGGGGGGGACTCATCTTCTCCCTCCTTCATAAAATATGAAGAAATATTTCATTACTTTCCTTTTATAATTTATGAAGAATGCATGTCTCTTCAGCCTTCTCAGTTTTCCGAATGGCAGGCCACATTCCTTGCAAGCCACGCATCATGTGCTTTCTATAATGTTGGATGTGCTGGAGTGGTATGTTCAGAGAATTTGACTTACTGATAAGAAATCATTCCTTTCTATTTTTATTTCCTGTCTGCATCTGGACATTTCCCGTAAAGACAACTTGCGTAGTATCACCCACTCCTCTCCTAATAAATAGTGTGTTTATGGTATGTTCTGCTTTCTTGTGTTTCTAATATGATGACATTCATGTTATACTCCCTTTTAACTTTAGGCTGTACCTTAGCTTCCAGATGAGTGCCATAATCAGGATTAGCTACTGATGAAATTGTGCTTTTCAGTAATCAATAGAACTTTTTCTCAGGGAGAAAAATGTTACATCTAGGTGTCAACTGTTGTAAAATATGTCGAAACCAAAAAGCATTTCATTTATGAGTAGGTGAATTTTTTGTGCTGAACTTTATCCTGTGTATGTGTTTTCTTCTATATATGTTAAAAGGAGCAAGGGCCTTCCAATCCTCATTTCTCGTAGAAGTAATTGCCACTGGAAAATGTAAGCTGTACAAAGCTAGTGCAACTCCAGATTCTTTGTTCTCTAGTCTTTGCAGAAAACTTTATGTGGTTATGGCATTTAATTAAACTTCATGGTCGGTGGTGAGGAGAAAGGGGTGGGGGAAAATGTGCAAGGGGAAAAAGTGCAAAAAAAAAAAGTAAATCTATTCTTGATCTCTTTGATTAGTAGTTAGGTGTGTTTGTCTTGACCACAACTTTTCAGAACGAACACCTTTAAGCAAAAGTCAAAGTGCTAGCGGTTTTGTATTTTGGAAGGTGGATGTTTCAGCAAGTTAAAGTAATACTCCTTGCAAGATTTTCAGTTTAAAAAAAAAAAGTTAACCAAAAAGATGATAATTTGCCATAAGTAATTTTATGTTCTACTCTAAAATACTTGTATTTTAACAGTGAACAGAGTATCTGCCAAGCACGAGCTGCTGTAATGGTCTACGATGATGCCAATAAGAAATGGGTACCAGCTGGTGGATCAACTGGATTCAGCAGAGTTCATATATATCATCACACAGGCAACAACACATTCAGAGTAGTGGGCAGGAAGATTCAGGATCATCAGGTAAGCGAATCTGAAAATTTGGAATAGGACTCTGTTGTGGTTTAACCCCAGCTGGCAACTAAGCACCACACAGCCCCTTGCTTACTCCCCCCCCGCCCCCCCTGGTGAGATGGGGGAGAGAATCAGAAGAGTAAAAGTCTGAAAACTCGTGGGTTAAGATAAAGACAGTTTAATAGGTAAAGCAAAAGCCGTGCACACAAGCAAAGCAAAACAAGGAATTCATTCCCTACTTCCCATGGGCAGGCAGGTGTTCAGCCATCTCCAGGAAAGCAGGGCTCCATCACGCGTGACGGTTACTTGGGAAGACAAACGCCATAACTCCGAATGTCCCCCCCCTTCCTTCTTCTTCCCCCAGCTTTATATGCTGAGCATGACATTGCATGGTGTGGGATATCCCTTTGGTCCTTTGGGGTCAGCTGTCCTGGCTGTGTCTCCTCCCAACTCCTTGTGCCCCCCCAGCCTGCTCGCTGGTGGGGTGGTGTGAGAAGCAGAAAAGGCCTTGACTCTGTGTCAGCCCTGCTCAGCAGTAACGAAAACATCCCTGTGTGATCAACACTGTTTCCAGCACAAATCCAAAACACAGCCCCATACTAGCTACTGTGAAGAAAATTAACTTTACCCCAGCCAAAACCAGCACATTCTCCACCCCTTATTCCATACCATTGACGTCATGCTCAGGTCCCACACTACCCAATACATCCTCATTAACCACCACCCCCTTTCCCATCCTTTGATACAATACACAGGTATCATTCCCTTAGTCTATGGACCAACCCTGAAAAATGTCCACAAAATGCCCATTGAGTTCATTTAGTCCTTGACTTTGGGCTCCATCTGTTATGGTGGTCACTCGGGAGGTGGTGTGTTCTGTGGAGTTTTTGGGCACCAAAGCCAGCTCAGGTCAGGTCACTGCTGCACTGGCACTGCTTCTTCCTCCATTGGTTCGGGTGGTTCCTGCTGTAGTAATTTCTATAACATGCAACTCAAATCCTGGGTTACAACAATTTAAAGGTATTTCCATTACAATCTCCACCCCTGGTCCCTTTGGGCCAGGTTATAGCGTTTAACGTTGCAGTGAACTCCTCCCCTTGCCCCGGCTCTGGCTTGGACTTATCCACAGACTGCTCCAAGTGGAGCCTTACCTATGAGCCACAGTCTCTCCAGGGGTATAACCTGCTGCGGCATAGACTTATCCACAGCCACAGTTGCTTTGAGGAGCACCTGTTCCAGCCTTCTCCATGGGTCACAATGCCTTCAGAGATACACCTTCTCCAGCGTGGCCTTACCCACAGCCACGGTCCCTTCAGAAGTAAACCTGCTCCAACATGGCCTTACCCATGGCTGCAGTCCCTCCAGGGCTGTACCTGCTCTGTCGTGGGCCTATCCATGGCCACATGCTTTGAGGTGCTCCAGCGTGACCTCGTGCACAGCCACTGATGCTTCAAGGTGTACCTGCTGCAGCATGGCCTTATCCACAGCCACAGATGCTTCGAGGTGTACCTTCTCCAGCATGGACTTATCCTTGGGCCACAATCCCTTCAGAGGTCTACCTGCTGCGGCACAACATGACCACGGCCACAGACGCTTCGGGGTGTCCTGCTCCCACGTGGACTCATCCACAGGTCACAGTCCCTTTGACTCGAGTTCACACTGGAGTTCCAGCCTGTCCAGTACGGCAGCACAGAAACAGCAGGGATGCCCTGGCCATCTGCCAGCCCAGGTGCACGGCCATTGCTCTTGCCAAAATGTTCCCAGGCACAGTAGACTAAGATGATAAGCAGTCGTACCTCTGCCCCAGAGAACTTCTCTTCCCCTTAAGCTGTTCTTGTGATTGTTTTTAACATTAAGAAGTAGGTCTTCAGTAAAATTATGGGAACTGTAAATAAAAAATTTACTTTTATTTTGAACTGAAGTAGCAAAAGCTTATTTTGGCTTTTTCCCCATAAACTAAGCACTTTATATACGTCCAAGGCGATATCCTTGTGGGCTCTTTACCATTCCTTCCTACAGACAGATATAAAAGCTAGTGGTGTACACAGAAGTCATTGGATTCTCTTTAAGGCAAAGTGTCAGCCTAAGAACTTTTCTTCTTCCCTACTCTCTGCTCTTAGCTGCAGTCTACGTAGGTACCAACAGTTCTCTTGTAGCTCTTCCCATATTATGAAAAGTTGGATGCATGATTTCTCATTTTCTCAGATCAGTTCATTCAAAAAAAACCTTCTGACATTTGGTAATGCTGATCATCTACCACTTTGAGAGGTTGAGAAGGAGCAACAAGGATTACATCTTAATTTCCTTGATGAAGATGTTATTAGATCTTGATTAAATGGCAAACTTAGCACTCTGTCTTGAAATATGCTCTGCCTTGTGATACTTGGGTTGGGGTTAAAGATCTAATCTTTTTCTTTGAGGAAAGCTTCTATATCTGTTTCCCTCTCTCCCAGCATTTCATAAAATTCTTTTGGTCTGTTCTTGGTCATTTATCACACACCTGAAGCATGGATTGATAATCTCCTGTGTGATTTGTCATTAAACACTTATTCCAAGAGCATGAAATGATCTTTGTGCGTTCATCTGAGAAGAAACCTGTTTTTTTTTCATGTTATTCAGTTGAAAAAGGTGAGAGGATATAGTTATCCAAGTGCAATGGGATCCTCTTAGTGGAATGTAGCTTGTAATAAATGGTTGTCCTACTAGCTTGAGTTTACAGCCTTTTGTGTGAGCCATAATGATCTTGCAAAATGATACCTTGTGATACATAGTAGAAGTCCACATAGACTGCTACTGAAAGCACAGCAAGCTAGGGGTGCAGCAGCCACAGTGAGAAGGTGATTACTTGATTAAAAAACATAATTCTAACAAGTACTCTGAAGTTAATGGAAAACTGAGTTTCTGAAATCCAAATACATATTCACACCAAGTACTCTGCTACTAAAAGTCAGAACTGTTGATATTACTACACTGCTGTTATGAAACATCATTGTGTCATTTGAAATGAGAATGCTTAAGCTACAAAAGTTGATACAAAATATCTCATTAGTCCCCTTGTGTATTCTCTTCACTGATTTCATGTGACATTGGAATTAAAATTGAAATGGCTATGTGCTTCAACATTGTGATCTTGTGGATCAGGGGGCTGGAGTTAACCTACATGGTTAGGGAATAAAATCTACGTGAAGCTGAAACTTGTGGTAAAATAGCAATTTTAAACATAAGTAATTTTTCTTTTTTATGATTATAGGTGGTAATAAATTGTGCCATTCCGAAAGGGCTGAAGTACAATCAGGCTACACAGACCTTCCACCAGTGGCGGGATGCTAGGCAGGTGTATGGTCTGAATTTTGGCAGCAAAGAAGATGCCAATGTCTTCGCAAGTGCCATGATGCATGCCTTAGAAGTATTAAATTCACAGGAAGCTGGTAAGAGTCTGTTAACTTTTTTTTTTGAAGACTGTTCAAATACAGAGATGGAAAAAATTCAAATGTTTATGCATAAAAGTCAGTAAGTCTTGTTTCTAGTCGTGATTCAGCCTCTAGCCATTTTAATTATTTGGGTGTTTTGTCTGCCTAACTGCTGCTGCTTAATAGCGATTCTCAACTTGACTGCCATCTGTGTAAATGCAATTCCTAACAAGTAAACATGTTTTCATGTTATCTATTATATATAGAAACTTGCTGACTTTGCTTTTTTTTTAATGAAACAAAACCAAAACACCTGACCAACAAATGCGTAGCTCTTAATCAGGGTACTTTTCAGGATTTCTAGAGACATCCAGTGTTCTTAATGTGTATGGGTATTTTTTCCTTCTCGTTGAGTACTGGTTTATTATGAAAAAGTTACGCGTTTTCCTCCAAACTTCGGAATTCAGGTCATCTTCTTTGGCAGGTCTTACCATACGGAGTTTTCTAGCTTGGAGACCTTGGATCCAGGGGTAACGTTCAGATGAGCACATATAATTTAGACAACAAATCTGTCATTTAATTTCTTTGGAGAACAGGATGACATAGAGGGTTTAAAACGTTGGTGGAAAACTTAGTGGCTTTCAGTCTCCAGGTGGTGTCTGCAATATATTCTAGATAGGCTCTACAGCAAATTGGTCAGTATAACACTGGGACACACACAGAGGGAGCTTTTATTTTAAAAGACTTCAAGATACTTTTGTGTTCTCGTAACCAAATAGAATTCTTTTGTCCTCATTAAACTTTAAAGATTGCCCGTGTAACAAGAGATAGTGCTTCTCTGCCAGTTTTCTTTCTCTTGTGTAGAAGAGAGGCTGTAGATAACCTTACTAGCGCTGTCTCAACTACAGCAAAAAAGGGTGACACTATCAAGCTGCTTTTCATTCTGATAGTTGTTTCAAGACTTACCTTTTGAAACTAAGCTACCTAGACCAAGAAGGATGATACGTTCTGCAGTGCTTATGCTGTTGTGCAGCATATGAGGCCAAAATATAAAGGGTAGCTAGAGGTATAAGGTTTCTTTTTGCCAGCTAAAATAATCCAGTTGTGTATCCCATTTTCCTACCTCCCAGTTGGATATTTTCTCCTCTGAATCCCTCAGTTCTCCTTTCCCTAAGGGTTACTTGACTGTAAATATTTCATGCATTCTGACTGTTTATCATCTATCTCCCAAGCAACATTTGGGAACACACGAAGTGTTGGTTTCTATTCATTTGATGTAAAGTCTGAAAAGGCCTGATTTATGGTAATCACCACAAGTTTGAGGATTTTATGTTGTTTCCTGTTACCTGTACTTGAAGAGTTTGGTACAACATGTTTCAAACGAGTGTGTATGTGTATATACACACACATATTTTTCATCATTTAATTTAACTCCTTCTTCTCCTAACACTAAAACTGAGTTACCAGAGAGGCTGAAATGACAGGCAGGCATGGCAGTGCTCATTTTTTAACTGCTCAGTATGTCTGGTTTTTCATTTCACAGATTATTGGAATTCGTCTAATGACTAGTTCTCTTGCTGTTTTATGCAAAGTACATGTGAGCTAACAGCTACGTTGTTATATTCTGCAGAAGTAGAAATTTTATTGAACTAAGATGCCACTTCAGTTCATAAAGACTCATTATTTAGACTTGGAAAAAACTAAAAGTATTTTTAGGGGGTTCCCTGAATGTGACTTTAATAATAGAAAATGTCATTCAAACAATAGCCTAGAATCAATGTAACTCCACAGGAGCAAACAACTCAATGAAAATAACTCTTCTTTCTGTTGCATCACTTCAGTAATTTCTTAAATGATGGGAGGAGGAGGGGGGGAGCTGAGCTTTGCAATGAGTCTAAAAAACCACTGTACTTAGAATTCAGTCCTCTGCTCATCCCAAATCTTGAATTCTTCCAAATTGTTCTGCCAGTAGTCTATTCATTGGTCTCTGAAGTGGCCCTTCAGTTTGAGTTTGTCCACTTCATTCAGTTTAATACCAGTTAATCCCTGATGATTGGGGGGGTTGTTTTGTTTTCAGGTGGGTTTTTGTGTGGTTCATGAAATGAGAGTTGAGTATGACTGTAATATCACATCCTGGTTGCTGGCTACTGTGCTGTAGTCTACCTAGTTTGTTGTTAACGGCTTTGAGATGTAGGTCGGACAGGGACATGAATTAAGTTGTGTCATTATGTTTGATAGTGACTGGTTGTAACCTCTAAGTTTTCTGAATTGTAAGATAGTCACTTGGTTTCTCTTTCCTGTGATTTGACCTGGTAGTAGTAGGTGCAAGTCAAAATGCATTAATTAGCTGCATCACAAACTAATGGTGGACACCATCGGCACAGGAGGAGATAACTGTTCTTCTGTAACTTCTGTCAGCCAAGAAGGACTGCGGCTGTTTAAGAGTAGCTATCACTTACCTATTTCACAGATACGTAGGTGCTCTAGCTTCCATCAAGATGAAATAAAAACAAAGCTTAATGTTATCAGTGTCACTTCAGCAAATGTCTGAAAATGAGTAGTTTTGCACTGCTGCTTGTAAAAAAATTCATAATTATGCATATAGAATTGCTTTTGTAAGCATGTTACTACTTCCAGACAATGTTTAAAGATAAATATTCATAATTTATCTGTGTTGAAATACTGTCAACAAGTGTTCCTAAGTTTTATCAGCTGGGAGGTTTGTCAGTGTATGATCTACATATTACTTAATTTTTCTGACCTGTATCAGTGTAAGAAGTAAAAAAGATCAAGTATCTTTCTGAACATGCCTGCTTCAATAATGGAATAGGATACTAAGTAGCTTGCAGTTTAGAAACAAACTAATTGGACTCCTTGCTCAGTTTAATGCATTCTTTTCTCTATAGTTGGTATAATTTCCTAAAAGTGCAGCTAGAAATGAATCCTTTGGTGTTGTGGTTTTTTTGGGGTTTTTCCCCCCCAAGCATCTCTGACATAGCTGAATATTTACTTAGTCAGGTCACTGGCTCTGAGGCTGTAATATTAGCTCTTCATTTTAGGAAATGGATTGCAACTGTGTCCTATTCTCTCCCCCCCCCCCCAACAAATTAGCCTTTTTTTAAAAGGTCTTGGGGGGTATATGTTATGAAAGAATTTGTGGTAACATGTGAAGATCAACACATTATGTATTGATAGTTTTGTTTCTTCCAATTTATCTGCTAGACTTTTAAAAATTTCTAACATAAGCAGTCATAGTTGGTATTCTGATGATACTGATTCAAAAATCTGTACCTGAAGAGGACAACTTGTGTCTTAATAATTTATGTAAATTGCTGTGTTTTCTAATATATCTAAAACAGCATATAGAATCTCCGACTCACATAAAATAAAGAAATTCTATATAGATAACTTCCCTTTTACTCTAGAATCGCTTACAATGAAAGTTTGATTCTTGCAGTATCCTTATTTTGTGCTGTGTTTTCTCATTTTGGCAATTTCTTTTATTAGCTTGGTTATTTTAAGTTTTATTTTGTTCATAAAAGGAAAGCAGTTTTAATGTTAGCCGAGCATACTGTTCAGAAATTCATAAAATTGTAGATGAATTTCAAACTTTATGCAAGAGTTCACAGGAATCTAAATGACTTCTGAGGAATATTAAAGATTATTTCGTGAACATCCTTTTGGTTTGCAAGTCAGCTGTTACTTATGGCTTGTTCTCACTCTTTAAAAGGAAAAAAAATTGACATAATCTCCTTCTCTTGCATATATTTGAAAAATGTCCTTGATCTTTGCTTGCAGTTGGCATCTTCACCTGTTGTATTGGTGGCATAATTTGAGGTTGTTTAATTTAGGATCTCCCTCTAGTGGATCTACAGAAGCAGAGGCGAAGACAGTGGGTGCCTGTACCACTGAGCAGGCAGTGGGACGGGCTTTTTGTCATTCTAATGAGTTTGGATTGCAGAATGAAAGTGTTTGAAATTGGAGTAGAGTAAAGGCTTTACTGCAACTGGCAATTTTCTTCTAAAAGACAGTACAGGTTTGTCTCAAAGGTCTCTGAACTGATGGCTGCCTTGTTAAGTGAAATTGTCTGAAATACGCTGCCTCTTCCCCCCCCCCCCCCCCCCCTTTGCAGTGCCGATCATGTGATCGTCCTAATTTCTCTTATGCTGGAACACTTACATTTAAATCAATGTAAAAGTCAAAGTGTTTTCACTCCGTTCTGGTTTGAATGATCATATTAGCTAGTAGCTATTCAACCAGACCCTATTTTCCTGCTGGCTGCTAGCTAGTAGAGCAGATTGTAGGCCACCTGCAAATCCAGAAGAGAAAGACAACGCAGAACTGCACTTTCTTCTGGAATTTTAGGGTAGACTAATGCTACAAGTTCCTGCCCCATACTGTTTTGGAGATGTATTAAAAACAAACCAAGATTTGTTTCTGGCACTCATTTGGGAAAATACTGAAAGACTTACTCATTAAATAGTTGTCTGAGGTGGTCAAAAGTTACACCTTCATTAAATGACAAGTATGTGTCATCAGTTTAAGAGGTCATTTGAAGAGGATTTCTGGCTTTAAGGCTGTGTGCAGTGTGTTCAGGTATTCAGTAATTGGTCTTAATTGTCGAGAGTAAAGATAACTGCTTTCTGCGAAGGTTTTGCATTGCATTACAAAGAAAATTTTCATATCTGCATTAAGTAGAGCTTAGTGTTGCAATCAAAGTGATTCTGGAATGAGAGAAAAGCCTCAATGAAGGGAAATTAGATGGCTGAGAAAATTCTCTGATGTGTGAGAAAATGGATTATTCCTTTGAAGGAATGAGGGCAAGTAAGGGAAGTGTGTGTTGGGAGATGGGAGGAACAAAGGGGTATCATACTCAGTTTTGCTGCAAAAAGTGCCTTCTAGTTCAGCTGGAATTGGCGTTGTTTTGTGTGGCATCTGTCTTCAGTCCCAGGAAAGCCTTGCTAAGAGAATAAGAAACTAATTATGAGATTTATATATGTGTAATTTGCATTTGAGGAGTTACTTTGGGTTGTTCGTTGCAGAAGGTGAAAGCGGCAAAAGAACAACTGAAGGATGTCATACAACTGTAAATAAGCCTATTCTAATTCTTTCTAATAGAATTACATATATGTAAGATTCATGATGGCTTTTGTACTAATCTTTAACAGTTATATATTGGTTCTTGAAAAGATTTTGGGATATTCTGGATGTAAAGGCAAGGACAGGAATGGCTTCAGTGAAGCTGTTCTAATATTGCCTTAGATGACACTTAATTCGTAGGAAAATGAGGAGGAGGAAAAAGAAGCTTTGTTGTTGTTTCCAGGGTCTCTTTATTTTGTTAGTCTTACCTTGGGGAAAAAAAATTGAGGTTAAATTTCTTTGAAATTATTAGTAACCCTAGAAGTTAGGTTGTCCAGTTATTAAATAATCAAACCTTTATGGGGAAAAGATGCATGCTTTTTCCACAGCTGTATACTAATGTGTGGTCCTTTCTCTTACAGCAAAGATAGTTCATTAAATCCTTGCTGATAGGGGAATGCATTTACTTACATCAAAGACTGAATAATTTAGTGTCTTTGGGAAATGCAAACTGAAACAAGAACTGGGGTTGCCTAATTGGAATATGTATAGAGACTATAGGAGACTGAAATAAGAAATGTATACGCGGGGCTTGGGGCAGATTTCAAATGCTTTTCCTCGTACTGTTGTGGTTCACATCATGTTAAACTTGTTTTGAGAGGAAAATGATGCTACTGCAATGAAGTAATTATGCTATACCTGTACTGTTGGCAAGCCTCTGGAGCAGGCTGTCAGCACTCTCTGTCAGAATGGGAGTAACATGATGTGGTATTATTATCTGTGTTGTCAGAAGATGGATAATATCTCTATTTTTGCTTGTAAGTTTTTTCTTTTCCTTTTAAATGTGGGATTGATTAAAGAAATTTTTTTGTAGTTACTAGATTCTATAATAGCTAATCCTGATTAATCCTGATTTATATGCCAAAATATTGACCTAAAGGAAGTTTTAACTGTTCCTTGGACAAAATACTTCTGTTCCATTTTAATTGCACATAAGATTATTGAAAGCATCATCAGTGTTAGTTGTGGTATTTGGAAGTGAAGAGAGAGTTGCTAAGTTTTCAGAGTTATACTCCCTTTTAAGGGTTGCTTGTGTGGTATTTCTGATTTGTGTGGTTCTTCAGGATTGGTGGTGTATCAGGTGAAAGCATTAAAGTTTGATTAGGCAACCAGAAGAATTTCATTAAAATCTGGTAGTTGGTCTTAACTGCATGTCAAACATACATAGAAGTACATTAATTTTGTGGATAAAGTTTTGTTTAATAAATATTGGGGAATGTTAATATATTTTTCTCTTGAGGGTTTATATTGTTGTCTTAAAAATATTACCAGTAGAAGTCGTAGCCGTATTAAATCTGCTGCCTTTTGGGAACAGGATGTTGTCATAAAATCATGAGCATAATCGTGGAAATACAGCTTTGTTAGAAAGGCTCCTTTCTTTAGTATTATATGCAAAAAGTGACAGTTGTCATGTATAACGTTGCTATTTAATCAGATTTTGACAGAACGGGGGGAAAAAAGTAATAAATATCCTGCAATAGATGGCATTGATATATTTAACTTTTGATACTTGCTTTTTTAAAGATTGTGATATTGTAGTTTCATTAAGCAACCGTAGTACTCTACTGTCGAAGCTTTGTCTCTGTCTCCCCCTGCACAAAAGGACGGCAGAGGGAAACCGCAAGCCTGCTTGAGGTCACCCAGCAAGCTAGTGCTGAGCCAAGCCTAGCACCCGGGTTATGAGCACTCTGTTTCCAAGGCTCTGCTGGCATTGATAGGAGGCTTATCTCTACTTAGATTCAAATGTATTTTAATGAATATTTTTGTTATTCTTGGTCCCTTTTATTACCTTGATCAGGTAAAAGTGCTTGTGAAGTGAAATGGAAAACATTTACTGTCAATATAGAAAATGCAACATAGTTACCACTCTGCTAAAATAAATCAAAGTGATGAGTAAATTAACTCAGCTGAGGGTACTTACAAAGTGGTACCTGTGTATGAGGAAGTAGATATTTGAAGGAAAGATAAGTCTTCGCTGGAAGGTGATTCACCGAATAGAAGTACTAGATAATAGTTTTGTCACTTGTTAATGCCCCTGTTTTTGACCATCATAGTCTTGCTTATAAATCCGTAATACAAGTCCAGGTCTAGAGGAGTGGTGCCGTTTTGCTTCTGCGGAAGGCTAGTTAGCAAGTCTCCCCAGACTTTGTTCTGTGATGTCCTAGAGCAGGACAGGCTCTGAATGGGAGGAGAAGGAGCTAGAGACAAGTGAAAGAGGTTACTTCACCATAATAATTTTCCTTATTACTTCCTAGTATAGATCTCTGAAAAAGCCTGCTTTTCATTCATTCAGA
Organism: Aptenodytes patagonicus; assembly: GCF_965638725.1. Classification (NCBI taxonomy): domain Eukaryota; kingdom Metazoa; phylum Chordata; class Aves; order Sphenisciformes; family Spheniscidae; genus Aptenodytes; species Aptenodytes patagonicus. The sequence continues at coordinate 111,285,053 of NC_134951.1, read as the reverse complement.
AAACCTTTAAGCATTTAGTAAAATACAGTGTTTTTTGGTTTGTTTTGCTTTTTTTTAAAGTTCTTATATTCTACAACAGAAATACATCTTTTTGCTGTGGTTTTGAACTCTTGCCTGGGGTGTGTTCTTTGCTTAGTAGGTGTACTCAAACTGTCCTTACTGAAAATCTTCTTTAAAGATTACAATTAGTCATCACACTTATCTTTATAGCATATGCCTATATAAATTAACTTGCTGTCTGCTTTCAATTCATTCTTCCTTTGAAAAGTCAGTCATACTTTGATTTGAATATCATACTGTGTAATTGGAATGTTGCTTAGTTTTGGCACTAATACTGAGAAATGAAAGAGTGGGAATTCTTCATTACCGAGTTGTTTATATAAACTGTTTCTCTGGGGGAAAAATTGAGATCTTCACCTCAAATTCTTGTGTAACAGTTGACCAACTTTTTCTAGAGGTGCTAGATTTTTAAAAAATAAGACTTTTTTTTTGTCTTTTAATGCTGTACTCTGAACAGTACAGTAATTGCAGGAGTGGGTTTTTTGTGTGTGTTTCGGCTTTCTTGAACCCTAGGGTATGCGGGGTTCGGAGGAAGACTTCATGTGATCTGACTGCCAGTGGTCCCCCAAAAACCACTTCACCTATCCTTACGTTACCAGCTCCCAAGCAAGCCTGTCCAGCCAAATGAAAATACACACTGTAGCTCATTGTATAACCTGTAGTACATGTATTGTTCCAATCTTGAACAGTAGATACTTGTGGGATTTTAGGTCTATTACCTCATAGAGATATGATGTCTTCAGTGTCAGCCAGGTGCTATGTCAATGCTGCTAGTGTAAGGCAGGTGACATTAAAAGAAGTGGGGTGAAACTCCAAAGCAGACAATGTAACTGCAAAGATTGAAGGAACTGAGGAACTGAAAGGCATCAAGGGAGGAGAAACCATGTGTTTCCATCTCCAGTTTGCTAATTATACTTCCATAGGGTTGTGCAACTGGGATTAAATCAGCTCTTGAATGGAGAACAGAGGTAAGAAGTCAACTGGAGGTGAAAATGAAGTTAAGGAGTTTGATAAACTACAACTCTGGTTGTGGTTTAAAAAGGTGATGTTGGGGATGCGTAATTTGGCTCAAGCAGCCCCCAGCAGTCTGATGTCATTCTCTGAGCTATGCCAGCATAGTTGTCTGTGTGACTGCATAAAGAACCAGAACCGACCCTGATCTAGCTGGTGGAAACACTTCTTGCAGGCTTTTTCCCCTGGGATTTTTAATGCATTGGATTTCCAGTCCATCTCTCACTACACAGTTGCCTGAACTGTCATAGAGGAAGGGTGAAGCAAAGGTGAGAATAAGCTGAAAAACAGAAAGCATTTAAACTGGAATGGCTGCTGAACAAATTAGTATGAAATTATATCCTCTGTCAGTGTGCCGTGGAGTGCACCATCTGTGCTTTCTTTAGAAAAAGAAAGATGTTAGGTTTTCCTTAAACTCAGGATGAATAGACCATTCAGCCTCGTCTCTTACTTGGCTTGTACTGGTCTCTGAAGATAAAGTAATCCTGTAGAGGATCAGACTTTTTTCCAGGCAGTATCTGTGAATATTTCTCTTGGGGGTTGATGTTTCTGAAGTATCTTGAAGTGTTCAAAAGCCTCTGAGAGAGTTTTTTATTAGCTAGCCCCTGCTTATTTATTTATTATACCATCTGTCCCACTATCCAGACAGTTGTATTTCAGCAATGAAGTGGTGGTCTTGGCTTGCTGTAATAACTTAATTTTATAGGATAAAACATGGAATCACAGAACCATAGAATGGTTTGGGTTGGAAGGGATCTTAACGATCATCTAGTTCCAACCCTCCTGCTATGGGCAGAGACACCTTCCGCTAGACCAGGTTGCTCAAAGCCCCATCCAACCTGACCTTGAACACTTCCAGGGATGGGGCATCCACAGCTTCTCTGGGCAACCTGTTCCAGTGCCTCACCACCCTCATACTGAAGAATTTCTTCCTTATATCTAATCTAAATCTACCCTCTTTCAGTTTAAAGCCATAACCCCATGTCCCATCACTACATGCCCTTGTGAAAAGTCCCTCTCCAGCTTTCTTGTAGGCCCCCTTCAGGTACTGACGGCTGCTATACAGCCTGTATTTGTGCTTGGGATTGCCCCGACCCACGTGCAGGACCTTGCAACTTGGCCTTGTTGAACTTCATGAGGTTTGTGCAGGCCCACCTCTCAAGGCTGTCAAGGTCCCTCTGGATGGTATCCCTTCCCTCCGGCGTGTCAGCTTACTTTTCTGCCTGGTATGTACTTTTAACTTGCTGGTGTTTGTTAGCATGGTGGTTATTAAGAGTCTATGCTTGCAGAGAGGAATTTGTCAGAGAACAGGCCAAATGACTTGGTAGCTGAACTTTTCTCTCCTGAAAGCCTTTGGTATACTCAGGTTGCATTTCCTTATGGCAAAAATGTATAAGAAATACTAGAACAACCATGTTAATTGTTAGCAGGTGATTGTTTTTGGCTCTCTTGCATGTATAGCTATGAAAGAAGCATATAATTTACTGGAGTAGGTTGGCCAGGTTACGTTAGCTTGGCTTGCTGACGGTTGTGTTCTGCAGAATTTACAGAGAATGTGATTTTCTGACAGCGTGATCTAAAACAAAGTTTCAGACTATGAGAACAGGTTTTCTGATAGCTAGGCTGGTTTGAATAGCCAGTGGAAGTGAAGCTAGGTGGTCGGATTCCAGTGGTGCTAGCAAAATAAAGAGTTGGGGGGACACTAGCAGAAGGGTTGTAGAGTGGAAGTCCAAACTCAGCTACTGCAGCATGATAATACCTTGTTCAAAAAGACTGTTAAATACTCTTAAAGATTAAATGGGTAGAAGTTTGAGGTTTTCATTTCTGCTGTATTTTCTGTACAAAATAGTTCCGGTTGGTAAATGGCCATAGTATGACCATTTCTTTTTATTTTTGTTCTTTGTTATTAATTTTTAGGTCAATGTGTTTCATACTGAGAAACGGCAGATCTGAGGGAAGGGACTATATTAAATGTGGCAAGCGACAGTGGTATATAGCAGCTTTAAGCAGCAACACAGCTGCTGCTGGATTGCATCTACTTCTAAAAGTCCATGAAAGGCTGCAGCATGGTGCAGAAAGCAAACCGCCCGGCTGCTTGGGAGCTGTGGTCATAGCTTAACGGACATAAAAGCCTACCACCTGTCACACAGGGGAGATGACAGAGGAGGATGTGTGACTTCAGAAGTTTTAAAGCAGAAAAATTTTCCAGATGAGCAATATGACAGATGTTTCTACTTACTGATAACTTAATTATTAATTATCATTGCAGTTAAATCTTTTGCATTAAAAATAATATCAGTTTATGTCTGTGGGTATCTCTTGGAGGTACTCCAAGCAAAAATAGTACATCCAGGGCAACATCATGTACTTAGGTATGAGGACCTGACACTTAGGTGAAACACCTAACACTTGCTGACAAGAATAAATAAGGAAGACACAACCTCTGTAGTACACTTCCTGCTTTTATCTTCTAGAAGTAAGTTCTTACGTTACTTTTCAACTGTAGGGTACAGTAGATGGTATACACTCTCATAATTTTCAGGATTCGTTGTCTTTATGACCACAGTAGAAACAATACTATGCTGTTTTGAGTAAATAAACCTTTTTGTATACCCTTTTGTACGAATGAACCTTTTGTATACCCTTTAAACAGGGTACTCATTTGCTGAATCTGAGGCAGATCGCCTGTCCTTGATGTCTCAGTATATCACACGTGGTCTCTTCATGGTTTTTGGATGACTTTCACAACTTCAGATGGCAAACAACTTTTACATTTTGGTATCTGAGATAGGGGAGATCTCATTACAACTTCACCACTCTAACTAGTTTGGTGGAATCTCAGCAAGAAATTACTGTTTTGCTTTGGGACCTTTTCAGAACTGGATACATTTTTGTTGTTTTCAATTCTGCATTTGCTTATGAATTCCATAATCTTAGGTGTAGCTATGGTCTAAATAATTTCCTGTTTTACTGCCCATTCTTACAGAAACAATGCATGATCTACTGTATTCCATTCCACATTTCTCCATCCTTCACTTCTATTATTTCTTTTTAAATAATTTTGTGCTGTAAAGACATTTGTGAGGAAAGTGGAAAAGCCTCTGTTTTTAGAAGACAGATCGGGCATATACAATTATTTGAAAGATGTATAATTCAGAATTGCCCATTAGTAAAAGTCGAAGATGTATTTGCATGTCCTTCTCTTCTGCATTTCTTGTGCTTAGCAGAATGCACGGTTTGTTCATTCACTATATGCCTCTGTTCCTTTGGACGCAGTACTTGCCTATCCACAAAGGAAGGTCTTTGATCCAAGTTGATGAGCTAAAATCTGAGTAAATTTTGGTGTGACCTGTAGAAACATACTTTATCTTCCTTCTCTCAATATGGTGATAAGCTTCTGATGTTTTTTTTTCTCCTGTTCTTTTTTTTTTATTTCCAGTGTTCTATTTAGGTGAGTGTTTTAATTTTTTGAGCCTTTTCTGTTCCCCCAAGAGTATTTGTTCATTGTTTTAAGAAAATCTCAGACTTGGAGTGCTTTTCAAAGCTTTTCAGTCCCATCATATATGAAATTTATTTTGCATTTCTGTGAAACCTTTTCATCCATGTGAAATAAATCCATTCTGCAAATATGTAAGGTAACATTTGTTGCAGTTTTTATTTGCTGTATTATGTTGTTGAGCTTGTTTGGCTTAAAAAGCAGAAGTAAACAGTTCCTATAATGTCATGTGATGGCTGGCCTTTTTCTTTGATTTTTGTGCTTTTTTGCAAAGTAAAAGTTTAAATCATTAACTTACGGTCTGTCCTCTCTTTTAGGTCCTACATTGCCTCGACAGAATTCACAGCTTCCCTCTCAAGTACAGAATGGTCCATCACAAGAAGAATTGGAAATCCAGAGAAGGTACGGTATTATAAGTGAACAGGTGTTCAGTTAAAGAATGTAGTAACTCCTCACTAATGATGAGAAATTAAATGTCAAGGACTTAAAATCGCTATCTTGCATTAGGGCAGCATTTGTATGTTTGCAATTTTCAGTAGTGCAGCTTTCCTGTGTAAAAACTTTGATTGTAGCTATATCCCTTGTTCGTGACCTCCACCCATTCAAACAATGCAATTGCTATTGGCCTGTCATGAAAGAGTTGAAGATCAGATGGGAGGCCTTGGAAGATTTCACTGCTGTCATTTTTAACCAGACTAATTAATTTTCCAGTGACTGTTGTGCCTTCAGTTTTTGACACATGCTTATAAAGAAGAAAGTAGCAAGCAAGGAAGGATGTTTTAACATTTAGAAGTAGAGAATTAAATCATCATGGAGAATCAGAATTTTTCTTCCTGAATGTGGATGCACTAGAACAAAATATTGTTTGGCATTGGAAAGCTTGTTCGCCTTTGTACTATATTAGTTCTTTAGCAAAGAAACCTTCATTTTCTGCTTTCAGTGTATACATTTATGGAACCTCTAGTAGTTTAACTTTCAGCTGTAGCAATACTGGTTATATCTGTGCTGCCCTCAGGGAGTAGTCCCTGTTCCCCTGACCAGTCGGCACTCCTCCAAGCTAAGCTGTTCCCTGTCCCATGCCCTGTGGGATATTGTTCAGACCCGTAGCATTTTTAACATACGGGTTTTTTCAGTTCCTTTTAATAATTGCTACATATCGATCATGTGCCCAAGTTCTGGGAACAAACTTTCTAGCTGCCATATTCCCGCTTTTGTTGTGTGGCAATATGGGTTAGTGCTGTAGATTGAGTGTCTGGGATATGGGTATATGAAATGGCAAAGTCTTCTAGGATAGTGCTGTCAGACTGGGTTAAGTGAAAACATCAAGACCTTGGGCTGTCTCAAGCATACTGCCTGTGGTGCAATCCTGGATTATTTTACCGTCAAAATATTCCCAGGAGATTAGCTGTTCCCTTCCAGAAGGGATGCTGGGAGTGATTTAGGTCACATGCAGTGCAGATGCAGGGAACAGGATCCTTGAATAAATAGGAAGTGGTCCAGATTGATGGTGTAAATGCATTTAATAGCTTTCGGTGGTAACTGGAAAAATATTTTAACATGTTGGGTCTAATTGGCACTGAAGTCTTTTCTATTTTGATATTTTGCATTTAGTTTGTTTATGCAGAGGTGAGCAGAACCAGATTGCTAGTTTGGGAATAATTCGTATTATAGATTTGATAAACTAACTATATGTGTTGAACAAAGTTTTGACATCAGAATTGGTCATACATGTCCGTCTCTTTTCTGCAGTATGTTCTTAAATCTGAGCAGGGATCGCTTTATCTGAAAGTCGTCTTGTTTAAAAACAAATAGCAAGAAGCTCATTACAAATCTGTCTGTGTTTACGTGCAAGTCTGCTGTCATGATAAAGGTCTTTTATGTTGCTTCTTTTGACAGACTTTTAAAAAGCTTTTTTCTTTTGGTATTTTTTTCTGTTCTACAGAAAATAATAATAATATTTTTATATTATTATTTTAATAATATAATTAATTTTAATATTAATTTTATATTAATATTAATATATTTTTATATAAAATACTTTTAAAATACTTTTAATATTTTTATTTCCTGCCTGTTCCTTTAGAAGGCTGTATTAATTGAAATTTATAATGCTGAAATACTTTTCAGAGGAGCATTGTAGATAGACGTCTCTTCAGAAAAAAGTGCTGCCCTGTATTAAGAGCGCTGCAAGTATCTTGAAATTTTTTGTGTGTAAAGGACATATTATCAGATGGCATTCTTAGGGCTTCACTTTCTCATTTGATCAGTGTGCTCTACTTGTTTTCATCTAATATAATGTCCTCTTTTGAAGTCTGGTCCTGGTTTTGATTTGTTTTTCCCCTAAAGAAGGATAGAGAACTGGAATGAGTGTTTACTCATGTTGCTAGTCAGATTGTGGAAAGGCTATTGCCGTTGTGTCATTAAGCCTAAAGAACAACACGTAATCTTGTTAAAACATTTCACAAATGCTTCTCCGGTCTCTTTACTACTGTAACTATATGGTTATAATACAGTTCAGTTAACTTTCAGCTAGAACTTCTCTTCTGTAGTAACTGTCTTTCAGCTTTCAGACTGTAATAACAATAGTCTTACTACCATAATGTAGAGAGTAGTAAATAGTTGGGAAGAAAAGGTTTAGGTATATTACTTTTAACATATCTACAAGTGACACTTCCAGTCTCAGTAAAGGGTAAAGGCGGTGTGGGCAGAATTGAATTCTGTGGGGAGCAGCAAGACTACAGGGAATGCAAGAGAAGGGAATAAATGTTACTGCGTAGGAAGGAACATGGGGTTTGTGACGGATCAGTAGAAAGGCAGGCTTCGCTAAGTCTATTGCTTGTGAAATGTGTCTGTGAGGTGGAGGTTTTGTTTAAGATGTGGCTTGATAATAGTTGTCTTTAAAAGCTGGTCTCATATCTCTCCCCTTAAGTGTACCTGGGTTCAGTAGTGTTTGACCGACTCCCATGTTAAGTTCAGGAAGATATTTTTTTAAATTATTCTAAGCCTGAGGAAAAAAATCTGCTTACATAAAAGTTAAAGTTGAAAAAGGGACCCTGTGGAGATCATCTAGTCCAACCCTCTGCTCAAAGAAGGACTAATACCATTGTTAAATTATGTGGCTTGTAGCTTCAGGGTTTTCCTAGGCGCAAATAGAAACATTTCCTCAGAAATGTTTTGCCAAAGGAGTGACTGGTGAAGAATGGCATGTTAGAGAGAGCTCTTCAACTGATCTGGTGTTTTCCTTCACTTTTATAACCAGTGTTCAAGAATCTTGGGGAAATTGGAAACTGAAGAATTAAATTAGATCGTTGCCAACAAAAGTGTATTATTTTGGTTCAAAGATTTTTCTCTATTTTAGAAAGGATTTAGATGCCTTACATTTTGAGTAAAAGTGCTAAAGTAGTAATATTACTTTGTTTATTTTGCTGCAGAGCTTGTTACTTGAACATTTGCATTGTTTACTGCGCAGTGATGACAATCTGTAAAGCCACTAGGACCAGATGTGCGATCTAAAACACTGGGGTTTTTGAGGCCAAGATTACACCTAAGGTGGTCAATGAAATCATTTTGTCTGGTGAATTGATAACTTTGTTACTTTCTTTTAAGAAACCTTAAAACATGGTGTATGCTTTCCCTGTCAGGGAGTACTTGAAGATAACTGTAATTTTCCTTAACTTGCACTCATTTAAGTACAGTAATAACAAGCTCTAAAACACTCCAGCTTCCATTTTCGATCCTCCAAAATGAAGGGATGTTTTGTTGTATGGGTTATTTTTCATTTTGCCAGAGCGGTAGTCAGGCAGTGTTATAAATTCCACTGATTGTTTGATAATGAGCCAACTTCAGTTGACATGGTATTTGTTAATAACTTCAGAGTTACTTAATGTCAAATACTATTTTAAAATAAAAGATTAGTTCATGGCATGCCTCTGTGTGCTACTCGTGCATGTAAATTTACCTTCTCTTCCAGCCGTAATGAATATATTGTCAGGAATATGAGTCACTGAGTTGGTATCTAATATGACACTTGGGAATTTAATGAGTTAATGTTTATAAATAACTTCAAAATCATCACTGCTTCATAAATAAAGAGACCAAGAACACCAGAAACAGAGAAAGTGTATAGATTGTAAGGAATAATGAAGGTATACAAGCCCCCTGTTGGCCTTCAGGGACGTAATGGACCAAAACTTGACCGACTTCTGTCGTAAGTACTCAAAATTGTTAGAAGTTTGCATGAACACGACAGTGGAATATTAGGGGGTTTTGTAATTGTTAAATACTTCAAGTTTGCGTACAGTTTAAGTTCATATCGTGGATTGGGATGATACTGTTAAAGAAAACTTGGTGTGTGACTGTGCTAGAAAGTAGTATTGATGTGGTGTGGTTTTCATAACATCTTTTGAGAGGCTTCTTAGTTTTATGTAGTACAAGTTCAGAGGCTGACAAGGGTAGCAGTTTCTTATTTACTGATGGACTTAAAGGAATGTTTTTGATTTTACAGATTAAAAGTATTTTTTCTGAGATTTTGCTAATCTTAATTTTTAACTATGGTAAAATAACTTACATTTTTTTACCCTGTAAATTAGTAATTATTACATATATAATTCCTGAGCTGTTTTGAAAACGTGTGGAAATACTGAAAGAAAAAAACCTGCATCCCACAATTCAGTAGCAATGTAGGTATAATAATTTAAAGGAAGGAAAGTTTGCCTGTCACTTTCTGTCCCTGGTAGCCTGGTTTCTACTGATTTCCCACAGCCCATGACCTTTCCCTAGTTAGTGGCCAGATGTACTGTTTCCAGTTTTCCTTTGCTTTTGAAATTGTGCCGTTTATCTGACAGCTTATTTTAAGGAAGTAGGATTTCTTTAAAGGTGTATGGATTGATTAGATTGTAACTAAGCAAACAGTTCTAATCTGAGATAGGCATATGAATATAATACAGTAGTTGGCTTTTTGGTTTAGGGTATAAGAGTGGTCAGTAGACTACTGTCATATGATTGTATTGTGTGCTGTGCATGTTACAAAATCTACATGAAGTTTGCATTCCAGAGACGTGGTTTAGATGGAATCAAAGGGGTTTTGTTAATGCCTAAGCTAAGGGTTTCCAGCAGGTCAAAGTTACATCAGTAAACTTTTCAAGTTGAGCTTGCTGAGGTAGTTTCATGGAACAGCCTGCAGCCATTTCAATCTTTCCAGCCTCTGCATTGCATAGCAGGACAGGAGACAGAGGCAAAAAGACCCGTCAGTCAGTGTTGTTTACCTCATCCTAAAGACTTTTTTTTTTTTTGCCTTGCCCTCAAAGTTTCTGGAAAACAGAGTTCTGGTATAATAACGACTTTTTTTTTTTAGTGCCTCTCATTTTCTTTCCATTCACAGTTTCTTCTCATTCACAGTAAAGTTTTCCTTAGTTCTGTCAAGGCTAACTTTCAGAGACTTAATAACTGGCTTTAGGGAGAGGTAATGGGTGCTGTCTGGTTACAGTACTGAATAGCTGTAGATGTTGGGTAACATTGACATGTTTAGCAGACTGAGAAGGGCGCTTTTCCATTAAGCAGTCTTTTGACTACATTGGCAAAATTGATGCCTTAATTGCTGCAATTGAATATGGATGTTGCTTGAAGGATGATTCTGACAAGTATCTTAGTTAACACTTTTGAAAATGTCTCTTTGAAATCTTACCCTTTCTGCAAAATTTTCATTTCTGTGGGTTTTTTCCTGTTTAATGCAAAACATGAAATTGGGATTAGAAACTGTTCTACGTTTTTCAGGATTTTTGGTTATTGTGGTTCCCTTTTATGAAATTAGTTCTGTCCCAACCATACTCACTACAATACCACTGAGGGTGAGTTGCCAATGGAAGTAGATTTTTCTGCTACTGAGATTCTTATTTTTTTTCTAAAATTTGATGTGCATAGATGACTTCCTGCAATCTGGCTTATGCCAGATAAGTTCATGTGTTCTGTTAGTTTACATAATAAGTTGAAAAGGTCAAGGAGAGGAAAACTGGGCTTGACGAGGTTTGATCAAAGAGCATTAATATATCCCTTTCTCTATTAGAAATCCTGTATCTAATAACCTTCAGGTTTATAGTTGCCTCTTCATGTCTTTATCGTGGTGGTGGTTGGTTACCAGTTTTTGCTTGACTGATAAAACCTAGTTCTTTCTCTTATTTTCTTATTTCCAACTAATGTGGTTTGAGGTTATAACATAAAAGCTTGTTGTTAGACCTTAAATCCCTTTTGATCAAAGAAATGAAAGCCTCTTAGTTTGACCTTGCTAATGTGAAAAGCTTTAGAACTACTTTTGAAGAAAAGAATAATTAACCAGATAAAACATAGCACGGTAAACTGTACCCGGATAATATTTTCTTTTACAAAAGAAGAAAGGCAGTTCATGGGGTGTTCCTGGGCTTCAGTAAAGCATTTGACAGATACTGAGAGGGAGGTTCCTAGGTAAGGTGGAAGAGGGGAGGACTGCTGTGGAAGTGCGAGGAGCATAAGAACAGGCAGTTCCTCCTGCATCATTTGGAATGATCACATTTTATTTGGTGTTTTGCTGAACAAAGTAAGTCCTCGCTGCTGATGCAAGTTGAGATACGCAAGTACAAAGGAGAACAGGAGGAGTTGGATGATGTTGCAGACTTTGATCACAATGGAATGAGAAATAATACATAGCTGGTGTCCTGGTTTCAGACATTTTTTAGGGGGGAAAAACCCCAACCTGTAGGTCAAATACTAGTGTTTTGGATGTTTTAATACTAGTGTATGGGGAAAATCAAATCGACAGGGGAAGTGTTACATGCAGTGGTGATCAATCAGGATATAGGTGCTTGAACATTGGAGGTAGCTGTAATGACCTCTAGATTTGTGTAGTGTTTCAAAATCATGATACATGTAGTAAATTAAAATGCCTTTATAATTTTTGCATTAAGTGTAACAATTTGATTGTTAACTTTGATACAAACTTTAAAAAAAGACACAAATGAAACAGTCTCACCTTTCACTACTGTTTAAAGAACCAGAGGTCCACCACTGTTGAAACTGGAAGTAATTGTCAGTTCCAGAGCATATACATAAACTCACTTCACAAACCTCTTGCCTTTAAACAGTCAAACTTTGCAGATCTTCTAAGTGTCTGTTTCTTGCTTATTTTTATCAAGTTGACTAGCTCTTGTCTGGGTTTCTCTGAAATGATGTGCAGTATGCTCAGGTAGAAGCTGTCCGGACTGTTAGCACTTGAAAAAAAATAAAGTGAACTTGGTAAGAGTTTTAGTGAGAGCATATAGCAAGAGCTCAGTTTAGGTGATGCAAAGTGAAGTTCATGCAACTGAGAGAGCTTAGGAAGATGCAAAGAGGTTAAATTTTGATCATTTCTGCTGAGGTCATGTTACTGATGCATCAAGTGTACTTTTTATTCATGAATGCTCTCGGTCTCAGTGGAGGCTGCCTGTGGTTGATGGAAATTTGCAATCTGTGTTGACATGATTTAGACTATATTTCCTCTTTGTTAATGAATTACAAAATTTGGGGGGTGGTGTGTGTTCATTCCATGGTACATAAGCATTAATGTATAGGTCTTGAGATGCGTATTCAGTAGGTTTATGTGACCGTACAGGAGAGTGAGCTCTGTGGTAAATGCTGAATTTTGGAATGATGAATAAATATTTGATATTTAAAGATGGAAGTGCAAGTTTAATGTTTATATTCAGTTTTTATTATTCAGACAAGTTCCTGCAAATTTGAAGGGCCCTAGCAGACACACCTTTTCCTTTTCTGAACTTGTGCAGAAGAAGATTAGAGGATTAAGCTATTAAAACGCAGACTGCTAAGTTCAAAAGACTGTAGCTAAGTTCAAAATAACCAGCATGTTAAAGCACTTCTTTATTTCTTTCTATAAACGGTTGTATCTAGTTAAATCTGTGTCCAAGAGCACATGCAGTTACTTGCAGTAACAAGGTAGCTGCTCTTCTGTAGACGACAACATGCTTCAGATGGAGCTGAGGTCACCCTGCATCTGGTGCTGGCGCCTCTAGCTCAGCTACGCGTTGTGTAGCCTGTCTGCAGCCAGCTGCGCTGTTTGTGCAGTGACTCAGTGCTGGGAGGAGGAGAGCCATCATGTGAGATGTATTCTAGTGGGTAGTGACTGTTAGATTAGATAATGGTATCTATGCCCACATGCTGGGGCTTTCAGCATTTTAGAATAAAACTCCAAACATTACTGTCTTGTTTATTGCTCCATAGATTGAGGCAGGGTTAGAGGAGCTGGTGCAAGAGCTCAAAGCAGCCCTGAAAGTCTAGGCATACGGCGACTCCAGGACTGGAATACTATGGACTTTTTCTTGCAGAGCTAGTCATTGCAATGCAACTTTTAAAATTTGTAAATATATTTTAATGGTTAAGTGTATTTTAATATTTATTTAATTGGTAAATGTAAGTTTAATGGCCAGATGACCGACACAGTTTGAACAACTCCATTGGTTTGGGTTGATGAATCCAGGTTTTTGGTAATTAATTATGGTTGATATTATACACTTACCTTTCGAACTTTGACATAGTAGCATTATTGCTAGATTTCTTGTTTATGCTGGGTCATAAAATTTACATTTTTAAAAAAACTAGTGAAGCACAGAATGAAAGATGAGTATGTAGTTGAATACTTTTGTTATATCGCATTTGGTTTCTTACACAGAATGTCTTAACGGTAACTTTTAGAATAGATTAAGTGCAGAATATATTACTGCAATGTTTTAAGCTAGCAATGGTCAACCTTCATGCTGCCTTTTGGGTGTCATCCTTGTGTCTGTTTTCTGCTATGCCATGTTTGTTTTAGAATAGGTAACAGCACAAACAAGAAACTGTTCTTCAGAAGAAGCAAAAAAAGATGTGTGACACAAACCTGAAAATCTCCCCTCAAGAGAATCTGTTTTAAGATTTTTTTTTTTTAATTTGACTTTTTTTTTAGTGGCTCAAGTGATGGTTTTTTATGTCCTTTTTCAATACACTCATCTTATTAGTGATTTTTTTTTTTTCCCCCATCCTTGTTGTATCTTTAAGCAGACAAAATGGGGATAGTATTCCTATTGATCTTTCTGAGTGATTTGATGCCCTGCTTTGACACCAAATTATTCAGCCAAGAAAGAATGGAATATGAAATTGGTGTGTTCATAAATGATGACTAACAGCTGTCAAATACTATGTATTATCTGCCTGCAGCTGACCTCTTCACTCAGTGCAGCAATTACTTCAGTCAGCTCTGTTCCTCAAGGTATTTTGTTTTCTGCAGGCTTTGTCTTGGATCTTTGTTTTCTACAGTGAGTTTTATGATCAAATACTTCAAACCAGTTTCTGTTCATCTTGGAATGTCTATCAGCTCAGTGCCTGTTGAATTTGGATGTGATACAAAGATGCTTCTGTCTGTACTGTTCATGGAAATACCACTGTTTTTAATGTATCTGGCTTCATGACAAGAAGCCTTTCGGGTTTGTGACTGAATTCTGTTATTCAGGTTTATATATGGTCTTCTCGGTGCAGTTTCCTATCATCTTTTTAGGAAAAAATTTAATGGCTTGATCTCACGTCCAAGAGCAAAGCAAGCCAGTGTTTGAATCCTGAAGATTTATGTGAATGTACAGAAAAACTTCCACCTGAGGAAACAAGGTGACCTGCCAGAGCAGACAGCTATTTGCTTTCACAAACTGTTTCAGCAATGGATTTGTTACATGTAGGTTTTTTTCTCTTGGTGCCCTTGTGACAACAGCTCTGTTTTTTGGCACAATGAGAGTTGCTTAACGCTGAGGCATACTTTGGTGGAAGGACAGTCTTTCCACAAGCTGAGACACTTGCAGTAACTCCTGCAGATGACCAAGATACGGGCTTAAACATGAAAAGCGTTCCAGAAAAAGACAGGTTCTCTCTGGCTATTAAGTCTGCTCTGACAGAGAATATCGTTTTACCAGTGAACACTGAAGTTTCTTAATCTAGTTGAGATCTTTGTCTTCCCTTCAACCCACGTGGTAATGGTCATGTTTTAAGAAAATTGATGGAGGCTTCAATTCTTTTGAATAACTATGTTGAAGTCCTTAGCAAAGGGACCAGAGGATAGCTGTCAGTCATTCACCTCCAGGAGCAGAAGTTAAAACAACCTTCCCCTCCCAAAATACAGATCTAAAGGTATCGAATAGTATTATTTTGGGATAGCTTCCTAGTTGCTGTGTGTGATGATCTGTTGAATGTAATGATGTTACTTGCTAGTGAAAGGCATGATAGAAAGTGATCTTGGTGTACATGAGGTATTGGCTTATTTCATACAACATCAAGAGCTGAGATAGTAGCACTACTTCTTAATGGTTATTCTCCTTTATGCTCTGATTCAGAGCAAACTAGGAAGGCTTTGTGTGCACCTGGTTAAACTAACAGCAATTCTGTTTTGCAGTTGTCATGTAGGAGAAATTCTAAACACCTTCACCATTGCAAAATGTGGGGGTTTTTTCAGCAGGGATGCAACAGTGTGTACTTAACTCTACTCGTTGCATTTTTCTCCTTGTGTTATTTCAAGAATGTAGTCATGCTCCTGATTCTTGGCTGCCCAAAGAACTGGAGGATTAATGCTGATAGAGTTCAAAGTCACAAGTTAGTATTGTAAATATGATTCTTTCTTCATCCTCTGACTATACCACCTCATACTTCTTTAATTGGACAAAAGTATAAAGGCAAGAAAAAGAGGGGAAATAACTTTAAAAGCTGTTGCAATATTGAAGTAAGTTAATTTACAAACAACAACAACAAAACCCAACCAATACCTGTCCCCATCGACGCCCCAAAGTGAAGTTTCCTAAGATGTTTTTGGCATGGAAGTAATTAAAATCCAAAAAGAAAGTTTCATGAGTAGAATGCGTGATAAAGCTAGCAGCTATTCGGAAATCCAGAAGTTGACTCTTTGAATCTAAACGTGCAACAGTACCTACGTTGCCTATATGACTGACGTGCTGTTCAGTTTTATAGCACTGTCTCAACTATTCAATGTAAATTAGCTCTTAGATTCTAGTAATTCACACCTTTAAAATAATTAGGATCACTTTGCCTTAGCATAATTAGCATTTCACTATAAGATAGCTTTCTGGGGCATTTTTAGTACCTCTTTAGCTTTTGAAAAAGTTGTCCTGATAGCTAGATACTGTGCTTTCTAAGGCTGAAGGATTTTTATGTACTGCTTTCACAATGTTCTTGAACATTCCCATGCTTCAGAACTACCAAAGTCTTGACATTTCAGAAATGCTTTAATTGATGTGTAGTGACTCTTCTTAATCTACTAATGCTTTTGCATAATATAATTTTGACCTCTGACAAAATTTTAAAATAAAATTACATTTTCTAATGCTAACTAAACAAAGCGGGGTTTTATTGCAAACAAATTTATCCTTTTTTTTTAATTAGCAAAATGAGTTCTTAATCTTTTTAAGCTACAACTGTTACACTTGTTAAGCTGTAGTTCTTAGTTTATGAAATTCATCCTTGCTCATTAAGCTGTGTTGAAGCAACTTGATTGCATTACTGGCATACTGATCTTTTGACCTGTGCCACTTTCGGTTTTCTATCTGAAAGGTTTATTAAAATTGTTAAAACTACTGTAAAAATGTAGTGGGTTGTGGTGTGTGGTGGTTTTTGTTTTGAGTTTGTTTGTTTTGGTTTTTTTCTTTTCCTTCTTGACAAAGGGATGCTTCAGTGATACATAATGAGAATGATTTTAAACTTAAAATTATTTTCAAGGATGGTGTATTTCATCTCATATATCTTACTGCATGGGAATCTTATATAAGATAGGAAATGTTTGCAAGGTATTTTGCTGCCCTCTCTTGGTAGAGCATTTGTATCATAAGCAAAGTGCTCAACTTGTTCATAGTTTTTTATTCATACATTTAAAAAATTCTGGTTTTATTCCTTTATTTCCTGAAGAAATGGAAAATGAGGATTCTTTTACAAAAATAAAACATTAAATACTGAATCACTCAATATTCATTTAATTATGAGAACTCTTTCATTTAGGTCCTGTGTAGGTGAAAGTGGTTAACTCACTGCTGTTTATCTAATCTTTGTAGACAGCCAATGCAGTTTGATAGTGTTGATTGCTGACTGAAATATTTTTTGCTTCGGATAAAGGTTAAAGCGTTTAAATGCTTAGATACATTTTGTTATGACACATGGACATTGTGTGTCTTTATAGCTCTCTAAAGAGGAGAAAAACCCCAGGTGAGCCTCAGGAACGTGTTCACACATATTAGGAGAACTAGTCAATCCCAAAGAAACAGTTTGATTTAGACATACATCTTACACTTTAGCTAAAATTGCATGTAATTACATGCTATATGGAGACAGAGTATACATTTATATACAGTCTCCTCGTCCATGTCTCCCTCCTCCCCTCCTTGTACATAGTACATACACACACAGACGTACCCCTTTCAATAGTTAGAAAAGCTTTAAGTAAAAACTAACAGAAGTCCTCACCCTTCTGGGCCAGGGCAAACGCCTGGAATACTTTCCCCTGCTACTCTCCAATCCTCTGGGCATTTTTGGTTCAGCAACTGCTTGTGCATGACACAATTTCTGTTTTCTAAATTACCTTCCATGGTTTTTTTGGCTGGTTTTTTTTTTTTCTTCCATGGGCTTTTTCCTATTCTTTCT
Organism: Aptenodytes patagonicus; assembly: GCF_965638725.1. Lineage (NCBI taxonomy): Eukaryota > Metazoa > Chordata > Aves > Sphenisciformes > Spheniscidae > Aptenodytes > Aptenodytes patagonicus. Next base: position 111,267,802 of record NC_134951.1, on the reverse strand, counting down.
TTGAATCACTCGGGCAAGGAGTTCCACGGCTCATCTGCCTGATGTGCAGAAGTGCTCACTCTTTTTATTTATTTATTTACATTTTTGGGGGCTTTGCTATTATTAGCTGCATTGACTCTTTCCTCCCAGCTGTTGTATTAGGATGTCCTCATCACTCAGGATTTTATAGACCTCCAGTTGTCTTTTCCAAAATGCAGAATTCCAGCTTCTTTAGTTATTTTTTGAATGGAAACTGGTACATTTGATCATAGTGTTGGTGCTCTTTGAACCTTTTCAGTTCTGCTGTTTTAACCCTTTTGAGATGAGAACAGAGATGCAGGGTTTGTGAAGCAGAATGATGGTATTTTCTGTACTGCTCTGTAATTCTCACCTAATGTGTAGCATCTGGCTTATGGTTTTGAACAGAACATGTCAATGAATGGATGTTGTTATAGAACTGTCTCTCATGACCCTACCATCTCACTCCTGAGTCAGTAGTCAACTCATAGTCCAGCATTTTGTATATGAATTTACCAGATTTCCCCTCTCTCCGCTGCGTCACTTCAGTTATATTTCAGTTGAGTTTTATTTGCCAATTTTATTTCCCAGTTACTTGGAATTAGAAGACCCATCAGTAGTTCTTCATAATCAGTCATCATCCTTGCTATCCTAAATAAATTTAATATTAAGGAGCTTAGTCAAGAGCACCTCACTGTTTCTTTTCCAGGTTGCTTATGAAAATACGAAATGGCACAGCTCTTGCTATGGCTGATTGCAGAACTGCCTCAGTGACACTGCTCTTATGTGAGAAGTGACCTACGTCGAGGTTCTATTTCTGTAAAGAAATGAAGAACTTGAGAAAAAGAAAATTTCAATATCTGGCCAGCTGCTTGATGTGTTATTAAACCCAGTGAATTGATACCGTCTAGTTTCATAAACTAAATATAACCCGAAATGTTTATAACCTCAAATGCCTTATCTACATTTTAGTTTTAGGATTAATAGTGTGTACATTCTTAGGTAGAATATGCTGGTTTCTGGCAAATGAATGAAAAAGAATGAACAAAATAAACAAAAGCTGCTTTGGAGTCTGTAAATGTTGACTCCTGCTCTGAATAGCCTTTTAGCTACAAACTGCAGTGTATCCACCTCTCCTTTACAAAAAAAGAGCCTAAGATGACCAAGCTGAAGCTATGTATGATGAAACCCTGCTTTCCTCTAATAATAGATTTTTATCTGAGGGAAAAAGAGCACACAATAAAACTAGTTTTGTACAATACAGAGCAAGCAAAAATGTAATCCAAAAATATCCTTAATATCCCTTTTGGAGCTTAAATTTCTGTGGTTTATATTATATTCTCTTGATATTTTGTAGAAATCCTCTACTGGTTCCAAATATGTATCAGTCAATTACCAGACTTTTTGGTGGACTTCAGAGGCTAAAAATCAAGCATTTAACAAGCTGAGTTGCAGCCCTAATTTCTTAATGACTGCTATTACAACTTTGTTACATGGGAGAGCAGGAGCTGATGGAAGAATTGATACAGGAGCAGAACTATTTTGCAGCTTCTGAGGATGTTGGGTAACAAGTTCAGTAGGGAAAAGTCCTTTTGCTGTACGTAACTGGAACTTAATTGTTTATAGCAATTATGAAACTTCAGTATTTTACAGGGGTTTTTTTGTTTGTTTTTTTAAAGGAAAAACATTGTTCTGAAAGCAAATGGACTTCAATAGTAACAGTGTATGAGCTGGGGTTTCCAGTTCTGCCAGTATTTTCGGAGCATGAATAGGAACGAAATAGCTGAAGTTCCCTTCATTTTCAGGCTTCAGTTTTACATGGCTCTAAGCGTATACTATAGAATTACTAATGACCTTTCCAAATAAGATTGCCCAGTGGCAGTCCATAGAAAATACATATCTAATAGCTTAAGGTGTCAAAATTTAGGTCTCCTTTTTGCTTTATAGTTAAAAGCTGCCTGTGCTTTGTATTTGGTGAGAAGCTATCTTCAGTTTGCATCTGAAGCGTGGTGGAAAAAAATGGCTGTGTGCTTTAAAAAGAAAAACTTGTATATAAACGTCATGATTTTTTTTTTTTTAATAAGAATTAAAATAGAGGACAATAACATTTTCAGTGGTATGTACTGACAGGAACATACTGGCCACAGCTTTGAGGAGGATGTGCCTAATTTTTGTTTTAGTAGTGAGTTCCCCCAAGATATGAAAAAGCTTTGAAAATCAAAAAGCTATATTTTCGCCAACTAGAAACGTGTCTTTTTTTAATATAATTTTAAAAAAACCCAAAACCTAAAGAAAATGTAAAACAAGTTGAGGAGAAAAAGCAAAAGGGTTGTTTACAGCTTTTCCCACTGTATTTCTGAAGGAAAGTCCTTTCTTTCAGCCAACCTAGTGGCTTTGGCAGCAAATTTTGCATGATTCCTTCTTACCCTTAGGAAGTTCTTTATATTTCCTCTGCCTGGCTTTTACTTGTTTTCCTCCTCTCCATGTCTTCCCCCTCTCTGCTTTCCTTTGCAAAGACTCCCGTGAGCTGGAAACCCTGCCGGCTCCCTGCAGTGTTTCCCTGGCTGCTGCACCCTGGATTTTTTTTTCTGACCATGTGCAGTTTCCTCTGCCTTCAGGGTGTTCTCATCTTGACGCCAGTTGTTGTATGTGCATGTAGTAGTATGCAGGTGGAGAGGGACACGTATACATTTTGATGCTTCTGTAAAATTTGGATAAATACTAGCTGACTAGTTTATCTGAAAAAACGTAATTTGTTTGGGGGTGGGGTTTTTTATTGAGTATTCGTGTTACTGCTATTTCACTGTACTTTTATTCACTGCTTCGAGTATAGAATACCGTGCAAAGAACAAATGTAACTCCATATCCCAAACTGGGAAGATTGCATCAGTTAGTAAATTATCAGCAACAGCTTTCTATTCTTACGTCTTGAAAGCTGTCTCTCAGAATGTTAAATTGAGAGGAAATTGGATATATGATTCTTTTTACTGTGAGCATAATACAACTATTACCCAGCTCAGAAAGATAACACGTAGAATTAAGAATTTTATGTAGGTACAAATGCTGTGCTTTTGTTCTCACTGGTGCAAAGATTGTTGATTAGTTTATCTCTTCTTGTCCTCTAACAGTTGCTTGATATTTTTGGTTTTCGCTTTGCAGCTTAGTCTTTTTCCTTTTTTCACGATTGTAGACAGTTGCAAGAGCAACAGAGGCAGAAGGAGCTGGAACGGGAGAGGCTGGATCGTGAACGAATGGAACGGGAGAGGCTGGAGAGAGAGAGGCTAGAAAGGGAAAGACTTGAAAGAGAGCGCCTAGAACAGGAGCAACTGGAGAGAGAACGGCAAGAAAGGGAACGGCAAGAACGCCTAGAAAGGGAGAGACAAGAGAAGGAGAGGCAGGATGGAGAAAGACTTGAACGACTTGAACGGGAAAGGCAAGAAAGAGAACGGCAAGAACAGTTGGAAAGGGAACAATTGGAATGGGAAAGAGAGAGAAGAATTTCAAATGCTGGTAAGAATTTCAAAACTGAGTGTATTCAAGTACTAGACTACTCTTTATGTGTTTGGGTGATGGAGTGAGAGAGAAGAAACAAAGGGCAGTGAGTACAGTGGTGCAACAACAGTCAGTATTTCAGGCTTCTATTTGCTGGAATTGCTTCCTTTTTTATGGCAAGAAGTCCAAGATCCTTGACTTTCCTGTCATAATTTTCCATTAACTCTGAAATAAATTTTTTTGCACTATTTGCTCACTCCATTGCCGTACTCTCTGATCTCTTGAAGAACTTGAATTGTGTTGGGCACCTCCAACATTGGTTAAAGTATGATGAGTTAAAATTTCTAAATACCTTATCATTGTTTGCTCTGTTAAACAAGATGTATGCTCACTGCATAATTTGGGAAAAAAACCAACCCCAAACATATGAGGTTGAGTGTGTTAAATGTAGAAGGTATATACCTACATAAGGCAAAGTAATGGTGCAAGAAATGCCTTTCAGTATGAAGTCTTGCTTAATTTATCGTTGTAGTAACATTTCAGTGACATGTATCATATGTATTTGTAGATAAGATAATGCACTGCCTGCGGAAATGTATCCAGCGATAACTGAAAGCTTTCTCATTTTGGTAATATAATGGAACATTTGTCAAGCGCTTGGTTGTTCTTTAGTAACAAACTCAATTTACATAAGAAGTCAGCTGATGGTAAAAGTCGAGGAATACTATGTAAGAGCTAGTCACTTTAGAGCAGAGGATTTTATTGGTAGTTTTATTCCCGGTACTTTCAAGTTTGCGATGGAGCTTTTTCTGGGGAAGAGAAAGATGATACTTGCTGCCTATGGTATGAGTTTTGTTAGTGGAGTTGTTACAAATGTTAAGATCACTACACTTGCTTGCAGTTTGCAACCAAATGATGATAAAAGCTGATAAGACTCATTAATCAACCCTGTATCTAATCCATCTCACAGATGGGATTTGAGAAAACTTACTCTAGAACGTACTTGTAAATTCAAATGTTGGCACAAAAATAGTTGGTAAAAATTTAAAAGCAGCTGTTGGTAATATGTAAAACTTTCCTAACAGTATTTTCACTTGTGCCTAATCCTCTGGTACTAACTGTAGTCTACATTTATACATTTTGTTTGAATGCTGGTTTTGTTGCTTCATTAGCTCCCTTTTTCTCTTTCTCCTTTTTTTTATCCTGCCTTTGCTGCTGCTTTCCATCTTCTGTCCAGCTCCATCTTTCGACAACTCCCCGTATAGCACTCCACTTCCTGAATACTCCAGTTGCCAGCCTCCTTCAGCACCTCCTCCATCATATGCAAAAGCAGTCTCAGCACCAATGTCAGAGGCCACACCGGAGTACGCTGTAGTGACTTCTGCACCACCGACTTCCACTCCCCCTACACCGCCTCTAAGGCACTCTGCATCACGTTTTGCTACATCTTTAGGCTCAGCTTTCCACCCTGTTCTCCCCCATTATGCTACGGTTCCTCGTCCGCTGAACAAAAGTTCTCGGCCCCCTTCTCCCGTCAATGCCCCGGCGACTTTGCCTCCAAATACAAAGCCTGTTGCCTGGTCTGCGCCCAGTTTTGCCCCCCTTCCCCCATCTCCTCCAGTAATGATAAGCAGTCCACCAGGCAAAGCTACTGGTCCGAGACCTGTCCTCCCAGTGTCGGCTTCTAATCCAGTGACCCAAATGTCCACGTCTCCCACGGCTCCTAACGGGCTTCCCGAAAACCTGGCTTATCCAGTTCCTTCACCTTCTACCTCAGGTCCAACTCCGCCTCCGCCACCTCCTCCCCCCCCACTGCCTTCCTTTCCGCCTCTGTCACTCTCTGGACCTCAAGCTTCTCCTTCTCCCAACTCCCCGAATGCCTCGACTCCCTCATCCAAGCCTAGTGTTCTCCCTTCTCCCTCTGCAGCTACCCCTGCCTCTGTTGAGAACTCTCTAAACTCTGTGCTGGGAGACTCCTCTGCTTCTGAGCCAGTCTTGCAGGCAGCCTCTCAGCCGATTGAACCTACGACCCAGCAGGGTAAGGCTTTCTGTTATTGCTACTAATGCACTAATCAGGAATGCAGTCGAAACCAATTGGTATCAAAGCCTGTAACTGCCCCGAAGAATTAATACAATGCTTCCAAAGTTGCAGTGATCTTAATACCACAACGAAATACCATTTGGAAAACTGGGGTAAGGGAAACTTCAAAGCTCCGCGGAGAAGAGCTGATGTTCTGTGGCCTGTCATAAGTAAAATTCTGATTTCTTAAGCTCTCACCTGTCGAGAACAGAGCTTGTCGAATACTTGCTTGGTAAATCTTGCACTGTTAGTTTATTTGGAACATGGTGTTAACAGGCAGCATCATTAGTTTCCTAGTGGCAGCCAACATGGAAGAATGTATATGCAGCTTTAGACATGTGAATGACCTTAAGTGAGGAATAATCTGAACCACTTTGATACTCTATGTAGTTTCAAATTTAGAAAGTAGTATGTAACACCTACAGCATTTCTTTCTGGACAGTGGTCGTATTTTGATATATGGCTGTATGCGCACATATATATAAAGACAGGTCTTCCTGTGGTATTCTGCCAGTGTAGCTTAAAAAGACATTAGGAAAAAAGTTTGGTAAAGCAGGTGACAGTCTTAACGGACACTCTACCAATATGATAGAAATGTGTTTTACATAGATGCAAATGTCTTTGTTAACCTGAATCCTGCCTTTATATTGATTTAATAGATTTAGGTCTTATGTACGTAAGTCTGCAGTAGCAGAGCTAAAGGTGTGGGCAGAGGGGCTTCTGGGGGATGAGCAGACTATGGCTTCATCACACGCAAGCCGTGCAGAGTAGATCCTGTGTAATACCCTCGTCTTAAATGAAGGCATGAGTTACTCTGGGGTGGAGTGGAACTAGGGTAAATGGCCTCGCTTGTAGTATGGAATAAAAGTGTGCACGTGGATGGTGAGTGACGCCAAGAGAGTTTAAAAGGCTTTTGAATTTACACACAGTGGTTAGCAGAGTAGGAAACCAGGAAGACACGTGACATTTCTGCCTGCAGAGGTTGCTTAAGGTAGTTGCGCAGCATTTTTAGTAGCTTATGGCAGTTTGGGTGAGGCGGGGGGAGGATGTGTGGGGCTGTTCTCTTGGTTACAATTTCTTAAACTGTTCTATAATGACAACACAGTGATCATCAGATATTCTTTCTTCAAAACACATTTTGTATTGCATAGCAATATGTGAATTTAAAGCATTAAAGGAATAATAGATAAAAATATAGACGAGCCTGTTCCCATCAGCTTAAAATATGTCAGTCTTCTAACTCACTAATTAGTGTTTGTATTAAATTATTAAAGTTGATTCCTGGAATGTTTTTTAGAGGAAATATTTTCATACAGCTTAGAAATTAGCGTTGGAACTCAAACAGTTCAAGGGTTCAGATGGTTGGGTGGTGTGTTAAATGCTTGTTAGTACAATGAGAAGTCACTCTGTTTAGCACCATTTGAACACACAGTATTGTTCCTACGTGGTATGATGCTCGTGCCTTACTTGACTCCTTATAAAAGCTTTGCCTGTTTCCTGGTGTAAGATTCTTCTTGGTTGCAGCACAGAACCTGACTGGAGGGGTTTTGTATGTAAATGTCTCTGAAACTGTCTGATCTCTCATAGCATACTATGTAATATTTTTAGTGCGTTTAATAAGAATGCTTCTCTCCTGCTGAAACTTGCAGTGTTTTCTTGCCTATAAAAAGGACCCTTACCAGTATTAACGTTTCATACACTGAGCAAAAGAACCAGTATTTCAATGGAAATAAGATCTTTCTTTTTTAAATCCTTAATATAGTCTATTTGTTTTCTCTTTGATACTAGGTGTTGTCCAAGGACCACCTGCACCTCCTCCCCCACCCCCCCTGCCCCCTGGCCCAGCTCAGTCTTCAGTAGCAGTCCCACCTCCTCCTGGCCCACCACCACCACCTCCACTTCCACCTTCAGGGCCTCCACCACCACCACCTCCTCCACTTCCTAACCAAGTTCCTCCCGTTCCCCTTCCACCTCCTGCTCCACCCCTCCCCACCTCTGGATTTTCAGTGGGATTCGTGTCCGAAGAAAATCGCCCTTTAACTGGACTAGCAGCTGCACTTGCTGGAGCCAAACTTAGGAAAGTCTCACGGGTAAATACAACTCTGTTTCTTCTTCTGATTCCTGTCTCTAAATCCTGTCTTCCTGAACCGGTTGTAGTTTTTGTTCAAGATTAATAGCAGTATCGAGACTTTTGGGGTAGGCTTAATTCATTATTAAAAAAGCATTACAGGATGTACTACCAGCCCATCGCATTCTTTGTACAGTTGTTTCTTTCTTGTATGTGAACTTTGCTTCTTTCATTGTCGGCTATCATTTGCACATCTGCTGTTATTTTGTGTATTATGAAGGGTGAAGACTCCTCCAGTTCAAGTGGAGGAGGAGGCGGCGGCTCTGCTTCATCTAAAACAGACAGTGGCCGTGGAAACGGACCACTTCCCTTGGGAGGCAGTGGGTTGATGGAAGAAATGAGCGCCCTGCTGGCCAGGAGGTAAAGAGCTGTTTCTGCTGTGCTCCAGCTGCTTAGTCATCGTAGAGGTAGGATTTTGGGTGCCTGTTTGCAGCTGGCTAAGGATCAAATAAACATCGGCTTGCTCATGAACTTTGTGAAGTTCATAATGTTTTGTGAATAGCCATTATTTACTTGAGTGTAATCGAGTACTTTTTCTTCTGTGTAAGTCTTTGTGTAGCAGTAGGGGAGGGGATACAGACTTCAAGAGGAGAAAGAATTGCCCAGTCGCTTTCGCAGGAGGGCTTTGTCCTTGAAAGTATTTTGAAAGTACTTTTTTAAACATTAGTTTTCGATATTCTAGCTATCAAGCTGTATATGTCTTCAATTACACTAAACAACATTCTTCCATCTTAAAGCCACGATGATCTTGGTAACTTTTGTCTCTGCTTATAGGAGAAGAATTGCTGAAAAGGGATCAACAGAACCAGAGCAGAAAGAAGATAAAAATGTGAGTTGAGAAATTTTATCTACTTCACATTATTCAATACTAGATTATGAGAAAGATTCTACTTTACCATATATATGCACACAACCACTATTTTGTGAAGTGCATAGTGCTTGCACATTTTCTACATACAATTGAGCAGAACCCTTTAAATCTATATAAAAAGTGAAATAAATATTTAAACAGTTGAGATTAATCTGTTAGATTCACAAGTCAAAGGTGTTTTGTTTTTTCTTCTCCCTTCCTCCTCCCCCCCTTTTCCCTCTCTCCTCCCTTTTGATCAGGAAGAATCAGAGTCTTCAACTTCTAAGGTTTCTTCAACAAGCACACCTGGTAAGTAGCACAGGTTTGTGAACTCTGTGACTCTATAATGCTAAAACCTAATGACAAATCTCAGTCAGCTGTGCTGAATTTTGGAGCCTGCCTCTTCCCCCATGATTACAGCCTGGCATTTTGCTGTAGAATGGGTCCTGGTTCAGGAGTGTTTCAGAAGATAACAGATAAAAAGAACATCCACTGGAACACTGTGCTTGGTATAGGGTTCTCCTGTGTTGAACCTGTGGGGCTGATGCACAGAAAGCAGTTGGTAGTGAATGTGAAAGCAAGTTGTCTCAGTCATTGCAGGACACGAGTTGGGACAGTAGTTTGTTTCCTTTGAGGCAGACGTACAAGACTATCAGAGTCAGACAGAAACAGTTGCCGCTTCCACGTACTTTAGTAAAGATTCCCTCACATGCAGGTGTCCTTTCTAAATCAATATAAGTGCACAGAGTAGAAATTCTCTAACCATGAGTCCTCTGCTGAGGTATGCTTGTGGCAGAGTTTGGAACTGTGTAGCCAACACTTCTGCTGCAGTCAGTAAGGAAAGCTCACATCTCACCAATTCTGTAGTTGGCCAAGATGTATTGTCAGCATGCATATGTATTCATACTGTAAATGCTTGTGTTCCAAGGACTCAAGTGATGCTCAAGACTTCCTTTTCCTGTCCTTTAGTAGTACCTTCTTGTACCCTTCGCTTCCCTGGCAACCTCCCCCTTCGTGCATACAAAAGGGGGAGAATGTGCCATATAACCTGCAGTTTGTCATCCCAAAAGATACTGGAAGCAGAAGGAAAATGACTGGGTAATGAATATACCAGTCTTCAGTATGTTCTAGCTTTCTCTGTTGATTACTTGCCCATGTGTATACTTCTTCACTAGGTGATTCAGCCACTTGATGGTGTGCAGGCCTTAATATTGAAAACCACTGCTATAGGGTGAACAGAACCCAGGCAGCTGTGGGATAAAAAGTAGAGCTAGGAGCTAAGTGTGTCTGGATGGAAATAACTGGAAAACTGTTAGTATTGAGATACAGCCGGTAGTCTAAAGAAATTAGACTCCAAGGCAATAAATGACTTAATACAAATCAAGTTTTTCATCCTTCCTCCTCCCCTTAGCGTAGGAGTCTGCTTCATTCTCTTAAACACAGAGATGATATTAGTCTTGGGGAAATGACTGCTTTTGGAACACTTCTTGTAATAATATAGGCCCAAAAGAGGGAAATCAAAAACAGTGGAAGAGAAGTGGTTCCTTTAATTGGTTGTCATGATAAGAAGCCTCATCAAACTTTTTTAAAATGTCACATGCATCCAGAGATTTGACTGTTTCCTTCCAATGGAGAGATTTCACTTCATTTCTTGATGATGTAAAATGCTCTGGTAATGCTGTGCCTCATCATTGGAACTTGTCTCTAAAATGTTTAAGAGGAATGCTTGGCATACTGAGCAGAGGCCAGGTCAAAAATTTGTGTAATTATGTCTAATTACCACTAATAATATGACTGAAATTGTTATACACAGACTTGCTAGCATTTACCTCTTTCTTTGGTGTTGCGCTTACCCTTCCTATGTGCCGTTGAGGTGAACTATCAGAGTTCCACAGTCTTTTTCAGGAGGAGTATGATGTTGAAAGGGGGGACATTTCTTCTGTCCTAAGCTTGCGTCTCCTTTGGTTTATTTTGATACATTTCAACTCTGCTAAGGGGCTGTGTTCTCTCTCTCTCCTGTTGCTTACAGGGAGAGTTACACCGTGGTTACTTAGACATATTAGTCCTTCTCTGTATATGGTATGTTCCTTTTAGGGGAAGAAATACACAGTCACATAAAGCTAAGTAAAACCGAAGTTAAAACATGTTAGGTAATTATATAAACAAAACAAGCTCAAAACCATGGGATAGGCAGTAGATGTATGACTGGATAATGTTCTCTATTTCAGCTAGATAAGTATAATCATGTGGTCCTTGAGCAAGCTGCAGCCATAGCTAAAGTTTCTCAAATAATTTTGCAGATGCAGCTAAAATCCTGCTGAAATAACTCCTATGGAAGGACAAGCCCTGAAGCTTGGCATATCAAATTAAGCTTAAGACTTATTACTAGCACTGGCAACCTGTAGTTGCTGCGTCACAGGCTATGCTAGCAGACTTCTGCAACTCAGTGTCTAGCTGCATCCCAGAGAACTTCCTGGTCAATATGAGACTCTGAAAGAGTATTTCTGCCTCTCAGCTTGCCCAGCTTAGCAGAGCTGAGCAATACAAAAGAAAGGGAACCAAACAAATAAATAAACCCAAAATCTGAAATAAAGACTGATAAGATCAGTGGTGCATTAAAGTCCTGAGTAAGTAACAATAGCAAGTAAGTCATAACAATTCACACTACAGAAAGACTGTTTTAACTTGTGCAGATTGTAAGGAATGAAAACCTGATCCGTAAGGAATGAAGCATCTGTGGTGATAGGTATGTCCTGAGGAAGGGCATAGGTGAGACCACTAAAAGGAAAAAAAAATGGATGGAGTGACTACATCAGTGGACACGGGAAGGGCTACAGATGTCATCTGTCTGGACCTCTGTAAGGCCTTTGACACGGTCCCCCACAACATCCTTCTCTCTAAACTGGAGAGGTATGGATTTGATGGGTCGACTGTCCAGTGGGTGAGGAATTGGTTAGATGGCCGCATCCAGAGGGTAGTGGTCAACGGCTCAATGTCCAGATGGAGATCGGTGACGAGTGGCGTCCCGCAGGGCTGTATTGGGACCAGTACTGTTTAATATCTTCATCAATGACATAGACAGTGGGATCGAA